>NC_135785.1:255528544-256128544 GCF_051106095.1 Pogona vitticeps
GATCCTGACACAGAGGTCCCTCTCTGTGTTGCAAGAGAGTTAAACATTAATTTGTAAAATGTTCTGCCAGTCTGAAAAAGCAAACATTTCACACTGAGATCTTCGTTACAAAACACAGGCAATCTTTCTTTGTGTTGTTTTGTGTTTTGTTTTGTTTTGTTTTTTGGGGAGAACAAAAATACTTTCTGCCCTGCTCCACCTATGCTAATATCCAACATTCATTCATTGATTCCTCTTTCAACTCTGCCTGCCTTTGGGCAGAATGTCCACTTAATTCTTCTTCTTCATTATAAAAAACAACAACAAAGGAGAACAAAAGAAGGGAAAAAAGTCACAGATTAGCAGAAAATTTGCATCAGCCAATATGTAAGAACCATTGTATAATATGTAAGAACCACTGTGGTTTAGTGGACAGCTTGTCCACCAGGAGCCAGAAGAATTTAGTAACTCTCTCTGTGTGTGTGTGTGTGTGTGAGAGAGAGCGCGAGACCAATAAAAAGGATTGTGACCTGCTCAATATGAAAATCTGTGTCATTGCTTTGTCTTTCATTGAATTGTTCATCTGTTGATTCGCAACTCCATATTTTTTCTTATGAATCTTTTTGGATAGAGGAACCTGAGCAGGACTCAGGAGACCCGGGTTCGATTCCCCAGTTCTGCCATGAAAACTCACTAGGGGAGGGGAACTACTAAAACCACTTCTTAAAACTACTAAAACCACTTCTTAAAACCTCGAGAACCGTACTTGGGGTCACTATACAGTTGTGTCTCACGAGACAGTTACCCCGCATGACAGTTTTTTTACTAGACATTGACTTTTTGTGATCGCTATAGCGATTCACAAAACAGTGATTCCTATGTGGGAATTTCGCTGGACAATGTTGGGTCCCTGCTTCGCAAACCAATTTTCGCTAGATGACGATTTGTTTTTCGCTAGACAATGATTTTGCTAGACAGCGATTTCAGTGGAACGGATTATCATCATCTAGCGAGGCACCACTGTAAGTCAGTTCTGACCTGATGGCACAACAAACGACTCATTGATTTCCTCTGCAAAGCTGAATCGATCCTTTCCAGTTACCTGGTGCCTCCACAGGGATCATCTCAAAACCATGACGGATCATCAGAGTTGGCCTTTGTCATAACTCTTAAATCCTTAACATGGGAAAAAAACTTCTACCATTCAAGGTAACCCTAAACACCACGCTGGTGCAGGAACAGCTCTCTATAGAGCCCACGAGCATTGCTATTATGGGCTGCCCAGATGTAATAAAAATGTTCTCTTGGGCACCCATTCGGCACGTACTGTACGGTATCATATAAAAATAATTAAGATGTAGATGTGCGTATGTCTCTATCTGCAGATTAGATACAAATGTAGATGTTGGCACACAGGGAGAGGACAGGCTTTAAGAGGATATTTATAAGCAGTAATCAATCAGCCTCCCCATCCAACTCTGTTACTCTAGCGGGCCCTTTAGGGTGTTATCTGTAATCTCCCTGATATTACAACAGGAGCCTGTGTTCATTAAATGTGCCGCAGGCATCTGTATGCGCAACATTTCCTTGCCACTGATACCAAGCAGCTTGGCCTCACCCTCCTTGCATTTTCTTACTTTGATCTATTTAAAGAACCAATTATGCCTGTGCTTATCTGTATTATGGAAACCCTGTTAATATATGCAAGAGGTATTTGCTATCTTTTCCAGCTGAGATCATTGGTTCGCTTTGCTGCTGCTCCCCCCTCGGCCCCTGTTTTGAAAACCCAAGCTGCCCATAGGCCATTTTAACGTTTTATTTTAGCCAACCATCAGTGTGGAAGGGGAATCCCCAGAACATTAGGTGGCATTTTCCAGGAACAGCACACTGCTTCCTTCACCATCTCCACAGGCTGCCGGCTTGCACCAGTTAGACCAACAGCCCTGTGAAGACTTTAGATCCCACCACAAGTGTTGAGATCCTAGGAGAAGTCATTACAATCCTAGAAGATCAAGGACTCAGCCAGTCCACGGTGCTCTGAAAAATGTAGTACATGATCCGGGCTTCGTCGTTTAGTCGTGTCCGACTCTTCGTGACCCCAAGGACCAGAGCACACCAGGCCCTCCTATCTCCCACTGCCTCCCGGACTTGGGTCAATTTCATGTTGGTCGCTTTGCAGACACTGTCCAACCATCTCATCCTCTGTCGTCCCCTTGTCCTCTTGCCGTCACACTTTCCTAACATCAAGGTCTTTTCCAAGGAGTCTTCTCTTCTCATGAGATGGCCAAAGTACTGGAGCCTCAGCTTCAGGATCTGTCCTTCCAGTGAGCACTCAGGGTTGATTTCCTTTAGAATAGATAGGTCTGTTCTCCTTCCAGTCCAGGGGACTCTCAAGAGCCTCCTCCAGCACCACAATTCAAAGGCATCAATTCTTCGGCAGTCGCTTTCTTTATGGTCCTGCTCTCAGACTTACTACATCACAATTAAGATTCCAATGGTGATGGAGGTAAGGAAGGACGATGACCCCACAGAAGGAGCACCAATGCAACAATTTGCTCCTGCAAACCTAGATAAATAGATAAAAATGCACTTCTACAACGTGGCACATGTTCTGCTCAAGAGAATCCAAAAACGGAGAAAGGGACAGCTCTCAAGATCCAGAGCAGACTTTGCCCTTCCTAGTGCAAATAGTAGCAGCAACATTAGGTCATACATACACACACAAAATGCTCAGTTTGGGAACAAGGAGTGATGCAAATTGGCCCTTAGCAATGAAAGACCAAGTTGCACTCCTCAGGTTTCATCTTAGTTAAAAGGAAGCATCAAGATGTTGGCTTCACTTCTGTGTATCTCCATCGTTCTTGTTGTGGTTATGAGCTGTCAGGTCAGCACCGACTTACAGTGACCCTAATAGGCTTCTCAAGATAAGTGAGGTATTTAAGGAGTGGCTTTATCAGTTCCACTCCCTCCAGTGAGTTTCCATGGTAGAGCCGGGGAACCAAACCTAGGTCTTATGAGCCCATTAATCTATCCATGGACCTCCTTGCCTAAAAGCAAATCCTATTGAGTTCAGTGGGACTTACCTTTCTGACCTGACTTGCATAAAATCATACTGAACGTTTGACCTGGTCTTACATTGAAATTCTTGCACCTCACTGGCCTGCAAGCCTTTCCCAGAAAAAAAAAAGCCGGAGACTGCAATCACATTCTTTAAGAGAAGTAAATGGGCATTTTACACCATTCCACCCCAAAACGTATTTTAGGCTGGAGCAGGACTTTTTATAAAGCATGTGAATCTGTAGTTTCCCACCTTGGGTCCCCAGATGTTCTTGGACTACAACTCCCAGAAATCCTGGCCAGAACAGCTGGCGGTGAAGGTTTCTGGGAGTTTTAGTCCAAGAACATCTGGGGACCCAAGGTTGGGAGCCACTGCTATAGCCACCACCTACGGTACAGACAATATGTTTGGGGGCATTTGGGGACTCCTGGAGGGTGTGATCCATGCTGAAAGCTGAGGTCCCCTCCACCAACCATCCCTTTCAACAGCGACAGAAATAGTAAAGTAGATTTCATATTCCATGCCAACTTCAGGTTTCACCACGATCTCTAATTATCGGTGTTGTTGTTACAATGTGCTTTCAAGTCATTTCCATCTTATAGTGATTCTATGAATTATTACCTACAGAAAGTCCTGTTAGTTACAATCCTGCTCAGGTCTTGCAAACTACAGGTCATGACTTTCTTCATTGAGTCAATCCATCTTGTATTTGGTTGTCTTCTTTTCTTACTGCCTTTCGCTTTTCCTAGCATCATCTTTTCCAGTGAGTCGTGGCTTATGTCCAGAATACAAAAGCCTCCTTTTCACTATTTTTAGCTTCTGCTGAGAGTTCAGATATCATATGATCTAGAATCCACCTCTATGTCGTTCTGGTGGCCCATTGTCTCCATCAGGCTTCCTTCCAACACCAGATTTTGAAGGAATCGTCTATTTTCCTGTCAGCTTTCTTCACTGTCTAGCTTTCACATCCACACAGAGCAATGGCTGTCCTTCTGAGCCTCCGTCTTCCTCGGATTTCTTGGCTGAAATCTCCATTTTGATTGATAATTGAACAGCCATCTACAAAATCCTGAACAATTCCTATTTCTTCATTGTCAGCGTTAAATCACAACTACAAGCCAATATCAACCCAGAGTGCTCACTGGAAGGACAGATCCTGAAGCTGAGGCTCCAATACTTTGGCAATCTCGTGAGAAGAGAAGATTCCTTGGAAAAGACCCTGATATTGGAAAAGTGTGAAGGCAAGAAGAAAAGGGGACGACAAAGGACAAGATGGTTGGACAGTGTCATCAAAGCGACCAACATGAATTTAACCCAACTCTGGGAGGCAGTGGAAGATAGGAGGGCCTGGTGTGCTCTGGTCCATGGGGTCACGAAGAGTCGGACACGACTAAACGACTAAACAACAACAATAGGCCAATAACTAATGGCCACTCCATAGAATCAAGTCACATTAAGCTCCCTTATCAATCCTCTATGTCAGGGCTGGAGAACCTTTGGCCCCAGCAGATGTTCTGAACTTTAGATTCTGAAAGCCTCAGACAGCATGGTCAACGGTAAATATTTACGGGAGTTTCAGTTCCGAGCAACGTTTGCCTGGTCCTTTTCTAACCTACAGTACCTAATATAGCTTTCCCCAGTCTAGTAGCCTCCGAATGCAGGTTAGGTTAAAACTCTTTCCCTAGCTGGCTTTGGAAGACAGGATGCACAATCCAGAAGCTGTGGCTTATCAGAGGAGAAGAGATTTTTAAAAACCTACAAATTGGCACAATACCTTCATTAGGACCAATCCAAATTTCACAAGAGTGTGCAAGCTTTTGAGTTCTCCAGATGTCTTCACTGGATTAGAACATGAGTAGATCACATGCAACCCCCGGGGGGGCTCAAATTTGCCCCTAGCACCCTTGAGTCTGACCCACAACCCTCACCTCAGCTATAAGAGGACCATTCAAAATGTTCTCTTGTGCCGTCTTCTTGGAAAGGACCCTCCTAAGAATCCTGACGTTGAATGGAACGGAACATATCCAGGATGTATCCTCTGCATATTTGGCTTTTTTCTCCTACATCCACCAAGCTAAAGTTAGGGGAACTCCACATGCACTGCATGAACGTTGGCTGTGAATTTGTGCATCTCTTCAAAGCCACTACTATGTACATGATTTAGGAGGGAGAACAATAGGCCTTTTCTATGAGTCCAAATCTTATCAGACACAAGCCGTCCAATAATTAATGGGTGCAATTCTCTCTTATCTAAATTGTCAATGGGTCTTATCAAGGAAACTGCCCCCTCGCATGGCATATGGAGGATTAGGGAGGGTGCGAAAGAGGCAGTGAAGATGGGAGAGAGGATCTGTTCTTTATGAATCCTGGGCTTAAAGAACAAAGACTTTCTGAAAACTATCAAAAGGCCATAAACCCAATGACTACGGTCTACCAAAACCCCTGCTATAAGGAAAGTGTTAGCTTTTAAGATGCCGCAAGCATCTTTGTTGGTAAAACAAGAGGCAGCAATCAGCTGTTCTTTGGGAAGCCTGACTAATGGGGAGAAATCCCAGCAATAAGTAGTTCCTTAACATTCAGAGTAGTTTCTTATCATCTGAAGGGCGAGTGAACCTCATTGAGCTCACTGGGCATCACTTTTGAGAGCTGTCGGTCTGCGTATGGGGCAACAGGGTTGTACCCTCAGTCAGGAGAGATAGAAAGGACCATTTTCTGAAAGCAAGGAGACAGCAGACACGCTAGCAGAGGATGCCGACTGGAAGGACAAAGGGCATCTTTCTGTGGAGGGAATGTCTTATTTATTTAATTCTAAAAAGGCAAAAAAGGGTTCAAGCCTTGCTTAGAAGACATGCTTTCTGACCAGCTTCTTAATGCTAATGATGTGGGGAACAGGTGACATCTATTCAGTATATTTGTGTGGGGAGTTAATCAATACTGTCATATCTCCCAATCGAGGCTGTCCTGCATTGGCTACCAGTCTCTTTCTGTATCAACTTCAAGAGGATGGTCTTGACCTATAAAGCCCTAAAAGGTTTAGGACCTCAGTCCATGGCAGAACACCTACCCCCCCCCCAAAAAAAATGTTGCTGCCTGGCCTACTTGCGCTTCCCAGGCAGGATGACTGAGGGCGCAAAACCCAATGGAGGCCTGAAGGGAGAGAAGAAGGAGCGAGGCCTTCTCGGCAGTGGGGCCCCATCAGTGAAATGAATTGCCATCTGAAATCTGCCTGGCCCCCTCCCTGCTGTCTTTCAACAAGTCTCTTAAAACATTCTTATTCCGGCAGGCTTTTCAGAACTTGCCAGCTAAAGAACCACTGAGAGTACCAGCCTCTTATAATTAATTGCTGCCCATTAGAATGTGTTTTTAATATGTTATAGTAATAATTTAGTTTAATTTTACTGCAGAAATTATGTTTTCTTCTATCCCACTGTTATTGCTGTGAACCACCCCAGAGTGTACGTACATTGGTCCTATGGACAATATAAAAAAATACTTCATTCATTCATTCATTCATTCATTCATTCATTCATTCATACATACATACATACATACATACATACATACATACATACATACATACATACATACATACATACATACATACATACATACATACATACATACATCTTTCTAATCAAATACTAGCCCAAATCTGGTTATTCAATGTGATGGAACTTGCAGATGAATTGACTCACTAAAACTCAATTGAATCAATGGGCCTATTCTAGAATGGTTTACTACACTAAGAAATAGGATTTTGGCCATTGAGGGCCTTTTCTTCACAACACATTAAAAGTTACTTTAAAAAAAACACAATTCCTCATACAATTTTTTTCAAAAAAAAACCCTCCACCCACCAACACTGAAAACAGTATACTGAGTATTATGCTCCTTGTTGCCTCCTCGTTGTGTTTTGGCTCCCTCCCCCCCCCCCAGTTTTGGGAGTAGGTGGGGGAAATCCATTTAACAGAGCAAGACAAATTTGGAAGAGGTGTCTCCTTAAGCTGCCTCCAATGCAAAACAAGAAAAGCATGGGTAATGGTTATACAAACGCTTATTTTCTCTGCACCATACCATGAAGAGACATTGTTACGCCCCGAATACTCAAAAAACACCTTACAGCTAATAGAGTTGCCTGTAACATGCTTGTTCTAAACTCTGCTTTCTCTTACCAGAAAATACTCACAGTCTTCTGTCCAGTAATATGATCTGGAGATATTAAATATGGTTCGGGAAACACAGAGATAGGCAATGTGGTGTGGGAAAAGCTGATGGGGTTCTCTTTCTCATAATACAGATCCTAGGATCATTCCGTGAAGTGATTATACGGTCACAGCCAAAGAGCCTGAAAAACCCACAACAACCATCAGATCCCGGCCGTGAAAGCCTTCAAGAATACATTGAAGTGATTATACTGTGAAATTTGCTTCCATAGGACGGAATGATGGCCACCAACCTGGACAGGTTGAGAAAGGGATAAACAAAGGCATACAATATAAGGCTATCAAGGAGTACTATTTGTTTGCTCATTTGTTCGTTCGTTCATTTTCTATACTTCCCAACGTAATTAAAGTGAAGTCAACGTTAGATTGACATTACGTTTAAAAACAAGTGGCAATTAATAATTATGGGCTGAAACTTTCTGCCGCTGTTCAGATGGACTGTTTGGAAAGGCTTTTCCAAAAATAGAAGGTGTTCATGTATTTCAGAGGGTGGGGTGGGGGGGTCCCAGTGAATTTCCAATGGAAGGCCAAGTTCCTTGTCTCTCCTTCGGGGCTCACACCCTCAGTGGTCCAGCCTGAGATGGATGGGCAGTTCCTATTAGACATAGCTGTTCTGCCATGTAATGAGGCCCCAAACTGTTTAAGGCTCATAACCATACAGTTTATTGGCTCCAGAGTGATACTAGTGGATGGGAGCAGGAGGGTGTTACTATCATCAGTGAAGGCTGGCCTCTGAGCCTCCTCGAGGCATCTGTTGGGAAACTGTGCAAACAGAACGCTGCCTCTAACAGGTCTTTGTCCTGCCCATCACAGCTGTTCTCACATCCTTAAGGTTTCTTAGGGCAGCCAGAACAAGCCCGAAACATTGTTTGTTTTAAAAACAAGAAGAGTTGAGTGCAAAGAGAAGGGAATAAAACCAGATGAACTAAGCTTTGTCAGTATCTGCTGATTTCCTTAACCCAACACCCGCATGTGTAACACAAATGTCTCCAGAATTTCTTCCAAAGGTAACTATCAGCTAGTAGTTCCATGGAAAATTTTAAAGGGCAGGAACCCTTTAAAACTCCATCAGCACTCAAGTGTTGGCTTCTATCACCCAATCAGTTGTGTCAATTTCCATGTCTATCAGGAGAACTGCTGGATAGCTCGGTGGTTTAGGCTTCTGGCTATGGAGCCAGAAGTTGGGAGTTTGATTCCCCACTGGGCTTCCTTCACACCAGGTTGACTTGATGATTCTAGGGTCCTTTCCAGCTCTGCAGTTCCAAGATTATAGATTATAGCATTGTTAACCTGCTGCTTCTATTTCTCATCCCTCTCCTGTCTGTGGTTAAAGAGCGTCATGGCTATTTTGAGGTCCTTCTACTTCCGACATTTCTTTTCCTATTTATCTTACCATGAATGTTCACTTATAACCATCTACACTTTGAATTTCCCATTATGTGCCAGAAACATTCCCGCTTTCTGCATTAAAAACATTCTTAACCCTTCTTCGCCGATCAGTTTCTAACACATGGCAATCAATCCATATTCCCAATGCTTTCATCCTTTCCATAGCATCCTGCATCGAAGGTCCCAGTTGCCCATTCAGAGCAAAGCAAACTGAAAACACTTTGGCCATATTACAACAGAGGCCGCTCACAACAATATCTTGCTGCTGTAAAAATCCATTTGTCCTCACCTACTATAAGGTTTGTTTCTCAGCTTCAGGGGAGCAGGAAAGCTTCTGGGTGCGGCAGAAGATGGTGTAACAACACCCTGATAATGGAAACACCTAGGCACTCTGAGTTGGAGGAACACCCAGATGTTTCAGAACAGGCCACTTCTATGGGTCCAAGAGCCACATGCCAACCCCAAATCTATCGTAGGCAGGGACAGCCCCCCCCAAAAAAACATCTAGCCCATTCCATCAAATTGCACAGAAAAACACAAGAAAAAAGATTGATACCACCTGTTTTCTCTGTTAGCTCTGCTTTTAACACCATTATACCCCATAGATTAATAGACAAACTTAAAGATCTTGATTTTCAAGATTCTATCTGTCTGTGGATTTTGGATTTTTTAACAAATCGTCCACAAAGGGTTAAACTGAATGACTACATCTCTACTGACAAGATACTCAGCACTGGCACTCCACAAGGCTGTGTCCTTAGTCCACTACTGTTCTCCATTTATTCATCGGATTGCACCAATAACCATCCCAGTAATAGGATTATCAAATTTGCAGACGATACTACACTAGTAGGACTTATCTCTGGGGATGATGAGTCTGCGTATCGGGACGAGGTATTACAGCTATCCCGCTGGTGCAAAAAAAACAATCTTTTATTTAACATCCAAAAAACCAAGGAATTCATAGTGGACTATAGGAAAAAAAGAGCAGACATTCAGCCACTGTATATAGATGGAGTTTGTGTGGAACAGGTGGTTGAATGTAAGTTTCTTGGGACTATCATAACAAATGACCTGACTTGGAGTGCAAACACCGCTGCGTTAATCAGGAAGGCACAACAACGGTTGTATTTTCTAAGGATTCTTAGAAAGCAACAATTGACTGAGAGTTTGTTAATCACCTTCTATCGGAGTTCGATTGAGAGCATATTATCCTACTGTCTCTGTGTATGGTTCACGAGCTGCACAGTGGCAGAGAAAAAGGCAATTCAAAGGGTGATTAAGACGGCCCAAAACATCATTGACTGTTCACTCCCCTCTTTGGAAGAATTGTATAAGAACAGATGTAAGAGGAAGATATCTAACATACTGAAAGACTCCTCTCATCCGGGATATCAGCTCTTTAAACTATTACCATCAGGAAGGAGATTCAGGGTATTGAAAGCAAGGACAAGCAGATTCAAGAACAGTTTTTACCCAAGTGCAGTATTGAGTTTAAATGTGGGGCCATAGGTTTTTGGTGGATTTTAATTGCTGAGAGAAAACGGGGTATCTATATTTGGATGGTGAAAGTTGTGTATATTTTAACTTTTTTTTGTAGTGTTGTCCAGTTTTACCTTGGGGAAGAGCACCTCATTTCGTTGCACCCACTTGTGAGCGCAATGACAAATAAATTTCTTATGTCTTATGTCTTATGTCTTTTCACAGCACCCAGAATACCCCATTACCATAGGATGCATTGTAATGCACAGAACAACTTTACTTTATCTTTGATTCATGTTGCCGTGTAGAGTTCTCTGTGTAGGGGTGGTGTTACTGTGATTTCCCTCCTTAAGCAATGGAAGCTGCTGGGGATGCCAGTCCCCCAGGAGCGGCAGATCTGATGCCGGTTATATGAGTTACCCCTGATGCCGAGCCTCTCCCTCAAATGGGTTTAGCATCTTGGATCGCTCTGAAATCAGACTGAAATCCAAAGCAGAGGCCGTGCTTCCCACGAAACTGGAGCCACCATCTGTCAGTGGCTTAAAGTTCCCCTAAACAAATGGTAATGTGATGAGTAAAGGTAAAGGTTCCCCTTGACATTTAGTCCAGAAGTGTCTGCCTCTAGGGCGCGGTGCTCATCCCCGTCTCCAAGCCGTAGAGCCAGCATTTGTCCAGACAGTTTCTGTGGTCATGTGGCCAGCGGGACTAGACACGGAAGGCCATTACCTTCCCACCGAGGTGGTACCTATTTATCTACTTGCATTTTTACATGCTTTTGAACGTCTAGGTTGGCAGGAGCTGGGACAAGTGACGGGAGCTCCCTCCGTCGCATGGATTCGATCTTACGACGGCTGGTCTTCCGACCTTGCAGCACAGAGGCTTCTGCGGTTTAACCCGCAGCGCCACCACGTCCCTCATGATGAGCTAACCTGCTTTTAAAGTCCCCCGGGGTGCTGCAAGGGAGTGATGAGAGGACTGGGGCAGTGCAGATGTTTCACATTTTTGAGTCCTCAGCATTTTCAGATAGGATGTGGAAACCAGTTTGCAGACCTGCCACTCCTTTTACGCAAGAATGAGTTAGATAAGGAGTTTGCCCATGACTGGACATCTACCTCACTTGATATAAAGCTGTACTCCCAACCCTATCCAGCCCAAAAGGGCAGGGAGGAGTTGAAGAAATCAGAGGAGGATGCTGGTCCACACTTCATTCCTTAACAAAAAAGAAAAAAAAAACTACAGAGCAGGCAAATGTATTCTATTCTCGAAGGCTTTCCTGGCCAGGAGCCGATGGCTGTTGTAGGTTTTTCGAGCTGTCTGGCCGTGTTCAAGAACACGGCCAGACAGCCCAAAAAATCTACAGCCACCAGATGAATTATACTTCAACTCAGGAAGTGGCCCCGAAGATTTTGCTGCCTGAGGTGCAGCAATGTCCCTATGGATAGTGGGATCCTTCGAGGTTTAGTCTCAAAAAGGAACGTCTTCCCTCTTCAATCCCTGTTTGACCCTCCTTTGCTAACTCTTCACTCTGCCTAAGAGCCCTAAGGAGGGCACAGCACTTGGGGCTTTAGCCGCGGAATTCAGAAGACTCTGAAACCTAGAAGTGAACCTACTGATCAATGCTACAGAAAAAGATGGACGCACCTCCTGGTCCTAGTCACTGTACTCTATTTTATTTCATTTTAAAACAAAATATAAACTTTCTTTCTTGGTGCCATCACGTTTTTTCTTTTCCTTTCCTTTTTTTCCCCATTTTCTTTTTTTAAAGTGTGTGTGTGTGTGTGTGCGTGTGTGTGTGTGCGTATGTGGCGGGCCACGGTGCCCATGCCTCGTGGCTGAGCCGGGTGGGGAGGCGACCGGGCCTTTTCCAAAAGTCTCCAAAAGCGCGCTCTCTCTCTCTCGCCTTCCCCTCCTGGGCGGCGAGTCTCCCTCGGTTCCCCAGGCCGGCCCCTCTCCTCCTCTTCCCTCTTCCCTCTCCCCTCCAGGCGGGGCAGGTCGGGGCTCCTCCCGCCCCTTCGCCCTCGGCCGCGGCGCCTCCCCTTTCTCGCCTCGCCGGGGGCCGCCTCTCTCGCCCGGCGGTGCCAGAGCGCGCTGCGCCGGCGGCCGAGCCAGACGCGCCTTCCGAGGGCGCACCGGGGCCGCTCGCTCGCTCGCTCGCTCGCCGCCGCCGCCGCCTCCTCTGGGTCGGGAGCCGGAGAGCGCGCCCGGCTGCCCGGCTGGAGTGCTCCGCGTCCTCGGTCCGGCGGGGCTGGAGGCGCAAGCGGCGGAGGGCAGCCTGCTGCGGGGCGATGGCCCCGGGACCGGGGGAGAGAAGCCCTGCGCGCCGGCTCGGGCGGCCGGGGCGGGTGGCGCGGCTCGGGCGCCCGCTGCTGCTGCTGCTGCTGCTGGCCACGGCCCTGCAGGGCGCGCGGGGCTTCGGCGACGAGGAGGAGCGCCGCTGCGATGCCATCCGCATCTCCATGTGCCAGAACCTGGGCTACAACCTCACCAAGATGCCCAACTTGGTCGGGCACGACCTGCAGACGGACGCCGAGCTCCAGCTCACCACCTTCACCCCCCTCATCCAGTACGGCTGCTCCAGCCAGCTGCAGGTGGGTGCTGCCGCCCTCCCTCCTGAAATTTCCTCCCCCCCTCTCTCTGTATGTCTCTCCCCCCCCCCCCCGCCACCCGCCCTGGATCTCACCCTTGCGAACCACAGCTGGCCATACATTTACATTTCCGCGCCCCTCTTGTGACTCCTATTTCCAGGTGATCTGAAGAAGAGTTCTAGAGAACTCGAAAGCTTGCGTGTGTTGTGCTTGAGCAGGTGGTCCTGGTGCAAATATTGCCCAGCGGTGGATGTTGGCTTTTGCCTTCTGCGCTCTCTTCCTATGGAACAGCCCGGATGCGTTCTTTTCTCTTGCTTTTCCTTTTTTCTCTTCTTTTTTTCGTAATTGCCCCCCCCCGAGGGAGGGGGCGGGGGTTACGGCAAGGCTCCTTTCTCTCAAGCCTGCCCGCGTTCATTCGAGAACAGGTCCTGTTGGACTCTGTGCTCTCCCCCCCCCCGCTTCCCATCGAGAGGTCTTTGGCCCAGGAGGCACTCCCGTTGGATTCGATGGGATTTATTGGCAAGGCTGGAAAGGTCGGTAGACCACCTGGCTGGTGTCGAAACTGAATGGTGCTGAGTGCCAAGTCGACAGAATAAGCCCCAGCACAAACTTACTCGGAAGGTAACTAAGCAGAACCCAGGAAGTGTTGGTTTTCCTAGTGGGGCATAGATTGGTAGCCTTAAGGAAAGGAAGAAAGTCTCCCAAGGGCATGCAAAGAGTGCCTTTCTTTGCACACAACTGACCAGCTCCCCAAGTAACGTGGAGAGAAAAGATAAAGTGTCCCAGCCAAGATTGTGATCTGGTGTCTCTACTGGTGGATTCAGGGCTGGCTCCGGTTCAAGGCTGATTGGAATTAGTGCCTTCTGGACTGGCCGTCCAGTTGATAACGATCCTCGATGCCAGAAGAGCTGGTATCTACCTTGGGTTGTATTTTTTGGCTGGAGACATGGAGGCGTCACAAAACTAGAACATCTTGGGGCGTCTTAGACTAACAAGTTCTGTCTGGCATAAGCTTTCATTTATGGCAGTCCACTTGTATCTGAAGAAGCGAGCCACCGTCCACAAAGGCAAATATTTGAATAAAATTCATTATCTTACAGGGAGTCGCAGAACGTTTGGCTGGTCTTCCATCTGTTTGTTAAGGGCAACACTTGCTGCCCATAAATCAAAGTTGCTTGTCTTGTCCTATTTGACATCTTCCATATGTAAGATGAAAAAATTGGGGGGAGAAATAGTCGTGGGATCAAGAGGGCTCTCACCCTGTCAGCTCAGCTTCAGCCTTGACTACCCTGCAACACCCTGTAACCAACCGCGTTGGCTTCGCACCAACGTGGGGATGAGGAAGCGGTGAGTCCTCCATAGTTGCAAAACACATCCAGTTGGGACCAAAGAGAAAGCTAATCCACTTGTGGGTGTTTCCAGACAAGAGGCTTTGCGGGGATCAGGTGTGTCGGAGTCTGGTGCTGGCAAAGGCTGCAGGGAAAGAGAAAAAAGCTGGTTCAAATGGGTGATTGGAGGGGGGAGCTGAATGGAGATCCTACTCCATGAGGAACACCCAGGTCCAGCTGCCGATCAGAGTCAGGTTTCTGTTTGTGTGTCGAAATGCTTGCCCCTTTTGGCTTCTCCTTGGCATCTTCCTTTCTCCTCTCCAGTGCTTTGCTGGGCAGGGAAGCAGTTTCTTTTTGGGGGGGGAGGGAGCAGAGGGAGGACTGAGCCTTCCAGAACATCCCAACCAGCACCTGATCCAAAACTTCCCCAGGGCTCTGGAACCGATTGCCTGATTTATGGGGCTGGGTCATCGGAACCAGCCCCGTGATGGTTCCAAGGCCCCATTTGGGAATGTGCCCAACATCTTATTGCTTAGACGTTCTCAAAACTGAGCAATTTGGATAATTCGGACTCTCCAAAGCCCCAGACAGCTGTTGCGAGTTGAGTAAACCCTTTGAGTAAGAACCAGTGTTAGTGTAGCAGTCGAACAGGCAGAGGGTCTGGCTTCAAATCCCTGAATGGCTACGGAAATTTTACTGTAGGGAGCAGTGGCGAGCCACTCCTTGAATGTCTTAAGTGCCTCAAAACCTTGATTGGGTTTTTTAGCAACCTGTTGGTATATAAGGTGACAGCAGAAAATTCTACGCACTTCACTAAATAGGGAGATTGCACGTCCATGCCGCAACCCACGGCGTTCTCCCCCAACTGCCCCGTAGAACCTCACGGAGGGATCAGGGAGCCCTGCCACAGTGCAGTTTTAAAAAAAATAATAACTTGTTGCAGTCCACCCTCAGTCTTAGCCACCCTTAAGCCTTGGCACCACCTGGCACAAAAATGCAGTGAACGGCGGCTGACATTCAGAGCAGAGGGAAAAAAGGTTTCAGCTGAAGGGCGTAAAAGAAGCAATCACACCTTGGACTTACTTATACATTTTTGGGGTGGGGTGGGAAGTGCAGATAAGGAAGGTGACAATCAGATGGTTTGCAGAAGCTTTGGGCTTAAAAAAATAACCTTATAAATTCTCCTCTTCCGAGGTGAAGAGAATAGCAGGTGCCTCTTGAAACCTCGCTTCCTGGCTGGAAATTCTACCCCAATGTTTTGGTTTCTTCCCGTTTAAGGTTAAACCACCCTGGGATGTTCATGACTAATGGAAGACTCACAGGTCAGAGTTACAGAAATATATTTGCATAGCTCTGCGTGTGCATGTTTAAGCAGAAGAGTTAATCACCTCTATATCCTCATGGCCTTCCTCCAAGCAATTGAAAGCAGTGTGTGTGTGTGTGGAACTCCCCACCACTCTGTTTTATGCGCACAACACCCTTGCAAAGGAGGCAATGGCGCAGGGTCACTGAGCTTTGTGAGAAACGGAGATTTTGGATGCAGGTCTCCTCCATCCTATCCTAGTGCACAAATAACAAGGAGGATCACAAACGTAAAAATGTCAACCCATCATCGTTTTCTCAGTCTTGATAAGGGAAAACCCAAAGGGCTTCTGAAGGAAGTAGCCCTGAGCAAACTTTTCCATTTGTGTGGATCTTGAGATAAGAAATCAGGAGGGGCCTGAAATGTCTTGTAAGGCCCCAAGGCAGTTTTCAGAACTTTACTTACTTCTTCCTCTTTCTTCCTCCTCACCTTGGCTCCCATCCAGTTCTTCAGGAAAGTCTTATCTCAATGACTGTCTACATGGCTGGCTACAGGAGTGACCCTTAGATGGATTGTTACGCATTACGGCTCTGACTGGGTCTTTAGTCCTTACTTGTGTTCACCATCCCTCAGAGGGGTATTCGTTTGTTCCTCTTCAGTATTTTCGTACTTATTGTATTGTCTTTTAATGATTCACGCGGCCTCTTTCTATTCATTGTTCTTAGCTTTCAATATTTTCTTTTAATGATGTAAACCACGGTTGTATACTCATTGTTTTCATCTTTAAGGATGTCAGCGGCCTTGGGTCCATTTTAAGGAGAAAACCTACAGTATTTTAAAATAAATCAACTCTTACACACGAAGTCCAGAGAAGTTGGCTTGGCCCCACGAGCCAAAACACTGGGAGAGGAGGCAGAGGGGGAAATGGTTTCAGATAATCAAGTCCTCCCTCCCTTCTGGCAGCGTAGAAATTTGGACTGGAGAGAACCGCTCTAAATTGGAGTTAGCAAACAACTATGCCAGTTATTTTCACCCCAGTTGGAAAGAGGATCTGAAGATGGAATGTTCTGCAGAAATGGGCAACTGTACAGCCTCTCAAGCTTTGTGGATGGCGAATAAAATTATTTGTATTCTCTCTCTTTCTCTCTATGGCTGTATGTGCACGCCACTGGAAATAAGATGGCTAGCTATTGACACTTTTACTAGCCCACATCTATAACGTGTGGTCTTAAAAGAGAGACAGAAGCACTTCTCTGAAGCATCTTTACCTACTTACCTAAAAAAAAAGATCACACCAATACTGTAATGTTGTTGTGTCCCGATGTTGCCTCTGACTTAGGGTGATCCTATGAATGAGCCCTCTCCAAAATGTCCTATCCTTAACTGTGCTGCTCAGTTCTTGTAAACTAAAACTCGTGGCTTCTTTTAGGGACTTAGTCTTTCTCATATTTGGCCTCCCTCTTTTCCTGCTGCTTTCCACTTTTCCCAGCATTATTGCCTTTTCCGGAGACTCCTCTCTTCCCAAATTAGTGATGTGCCCAAGTTAGGACAGCCGCAGTTTTAAAACATTTTTGCCTTCAGAGCTTCAATAATGAGCCGCTCGTTAATTATTTGCTGCTGACAGGTGAAGTGGGTGGCTCACTAATGGCCTGATATTTTCTCTTTGAAATACCTACCAAGTGGAGTTGCTAATTTATGTGGTTTGATACAGAGACCAAATTGTCACTTCTTTGTGGTTCTAGGATAGACGATTTGGCAGCTGGCTTCAAATGTAACCTGATTCATTTTATGGGTTTGGGCAAGGGACTTCTTCTCAGCTTCAGTTCCTGTTTGTAAAATGGGAACATTTAGACTGTAAATCCCTTTGCACATTTATTTCTAGCAATCACCACACCTTCAGAATTTTGAAAAAACTCTTCTCTGGTTTAGTTGTATATGGCTGTTTAAAAATATATACAGTATTTCACTTTAATCCCTTGTTAACGCTGCCTTGATTTGGCTTTTCTGGAATCCAAAACATATTTACAAGGAAGTAAAACCCCCACAGAATAGCAGGATCTACTTCTAAGTGAACATGTGTAGGATCATGCTATGCAAAAATGAATACAACAGGAGCTGTGTTTGTCTGAAAAACCTTTATGGTGCCTCACACCCTTTTTGGCATTAAGCAAGAATTTAATCATAATGGTTTTGCAATTCTTTGGCTCTGAATTGATCCCGGTTTGATGCCAGCCTAAAAAGAATCCAAGAACTATTTCAGGTTAAGTATGTGAGTCTTTATGATGCATGCACTTCATTCTTGTAATAGGTTCAACACAGAGATTGGAAATATTACATTTTTGGATGACAGCTGCTGGAAGCTGCTAGAATTGGCCATCCTGGCTGTGAGAATTCGAGGAGCTGAAGTTCGAAAAGTAACTTTTCTATGCTGGTTTAAAGGCAGTCAGGAACACTTCTGGATAGCTCAGTGATTTAGGTACCTGTGGAGCCAGAAGTTGGGAGTTTGATTCTCTACTGTGCCTCCATAGGATCCCTTCCAGCTCTGCAGTTTTGAGATTTATAGAGTCCATAATGTTGCTGGACCCTTCCATTCCATGTTGAATTTTGGGTGCCCTCATTCTGAATACTCCTTGTGTGTGTTTCTGCATGCAAGCATATGAAAAAGAACTCCTTGCATGTAGAAATAGCACATTGGGGAGAAAATCAGTCTAAACTGGTCAATATGCAATCATTTCTATGTTGTGGGTTTTTCGGGCTCTTTGGCCGTGTTCTGAAGGTTGTTCTTCCTAACGTTTCGCCAGTCTCTGTGGCCGGCATCTTCAGAGGACAGCACTCTGTGCTCTGGTGATGCCTCTGAAGATGCCGGCCACAGAGACTGGTGAAACGTTAGGAAGAACAACCTTCAGAACACGGCCAAAGAGCCCAAAAAACCCACAACAACCATTAGATCCTGGCCGTGAAAGCCTTCGCGAATACATTTCTATGTTGTTCATCTGCAATTCCCACCATCCCCCACCGCTGATGCCCACAACCAAGGCTGATGGTAATTGCAGCCTAACAACATGGGGGTGTGTGTGTGTTCATCTTGTCTTGTTCTAAATAAACTTTTCTTCTTGATCATATTAATGTCATAAAGGTAGATTTGGAACACTAATGCAAGGGGAACAATATATGATCCCTACATCTAAAGCCAAGTAGCAAAGCCTAGGGAAAACTTTGTAACGCACATATCAACTGACCCCTGGTAATTATAAGAACTGAAGTTTTTTAGAATTTATAAACCGATGGTGCATTCGCTGGTATTGATGGAATGAATCCAGCGTGCGCATGATGTTGTTGTGCCTTTATTTGAATTTATCCTCCGGCATCATATTTTGAATTTTGAGTTCATGCATATAAAAACACTCCTGTTCAGCTTTCAAGAACAATGTCCTGCTTTGTTGTTGTTGTTTTTGATGCACCATTAAATCAGAACAGATTATAGCAACCTTAATAGGGCTTTCAAGGTCAGCGAGATATTTAAGGAGTGGTTTTACCAGTTCCATTCTTCCACTGAGTTTCCATGGCTGAGCAGGGATTTGAACCCAGGCCTCCTGACTCTTCCTTCATCACTCTGTCTTGCTGTGAGCAATCATGTCCACAGGGCAAAGCCTTTTCTTGATTATTAGGGGAGCTAAAACACCAGGAAAAAAGTGTGTGTGCTTTAGAGATCCCCAGAACTCCGCAGCAGGTGCTAGACTGGTGAAGACTTCTGGAAAGCTTGAAAGCTAGCACATTCTTTGGTGATATCTTAGTAATAAATGTATCACAGCATTTTGTATTTTGTGGATTTTCTAGCCCATCCCTTAAGCCAAGGTGGCTATCTTTGAAAATCCTGAATCCCCTGAGTGTTGATTTTTTTTTTTAAAGCAAAGAACAGAGAGGCTATACAGTGGTGCCTTGCTAGACGATGATAATCCGTTCCACTGAAATCGCTGTTTAGCAAAATCATTGTCTAGCTAAAAACATTTCCCCATTGGAATGCATTGTAACCTGTTTAATGCGTTCCAGCGGGGAAGAATCGTCGTTGTCTAGCGAAGATTGGCCATAGGAAAGCCGCTTTGCGAACTGCCGATCAGCTGTTTAAATCACTGTCTTGCAAAGCTTTTGCGAGCATGGAGGGAGCTGTCAAAATTGTTGTCTAGCGAAAATCGGTTTGTGAAGCAGGGACCAAACATTGTCCAGTGAAATTCCCCCATAGGAATCACTGTTTTGTGAATCGCTATAGCGATCGTAAAAAGCCAATGTCTGGCGAAAAAACTGTCATGCGGGGTAACTGTCTAGCGAGGCACCACTGTACTGCCAAGATTTGGATATAGTCTTCCCTTGATATGCATTGCCACATATCTTAAGAGAGCATGGTGCACGTTTGACTGAAATCTTCCTTGTCGTCTTTTCTTCTCCAGTTTTTCCTGTGTTCCGTCTACGTCCCCATGTGTACAGAGAAGATCGACATCCCGATCGGACCATGCGGGGGTATGTGCCTTTCCGTCAAACGGAGATGTGAGCCAGTCCTGAAAGAATTTGGCTTCTCCTGGCCGGAGAGCTTGAACTGCAGCAAGTTCCCACCTCAGAATGACCACAACCACATGTGCATGGAAGGCCCCGGTGATGAGGAAGTGCCGCTCCACAGCAAAGCCCCCATGCACCCGGGCGAAGAGTGCCATGGCCTCGGCTCGAACTCGGAGCAATACATTTGGGTCAAGCGCAGCCTCAGCTGCATCCTGAAGTGCGGTTACGATGCTGGCCTCTACAGCCGGTCGGCCAAAGCGTTCACGGATATCTGGATGGCTGTGTGGGCCAGCCTCTGCTTCATATCCACTGCCTTCACCGTCCTGACCTTTCTGATCGACTCCTCTCGGTTTTCCTACCCCGAGCGCCCCATTATATTTCTGAGCATGTGCTACAATATTTATAGCATTGCTTATATTGTCCGGCTGACCGTGGGCCGGGAAAGGATATCCTGTGATTTTGAAGAGGCGGCAGAACCTGTCCTCATCCAAGAGGGCCTCAAGAACACCGGATGTGCTATAATTTTCTTGCTGATGTATTTTTTCGGGATGGCGAGCTCCATCTGGTGGGTGATCTTGACGCTGACGTGGTTTCTGGCAGCTGGACTCAAATGGGGCCACGAGGCCATTGAGATGCACAGCTCCTATTTCCACATCGCCGCCTGGGCGATCCCAGCAGTCAAGACCATCGTCATCTTGATCATGAGGCTGGTGGATGCAGATGAGCTGACCGGGTTGTGCTACGTCGGCAATCAGAACCTGGACGCCCTGACGGGCTTTGTGGTGGCTCCTCTTTTCACTTACTTGGTGATCGGCACCTTGTTCATCGCCGCCGGCTTGGTGGCCTTGTTTAAAATCCGGTCCAACCTTCAAAAGGATGGGACCAAAACGGACAAGTTGGAGAGGCTGATGGTGAAGATTGGGGTCTTCTCGGTGCTCTACACCGTCCCGGCCACCTGCGTCATCGCTTGCTATTTCTACGAAATCTCCAACTGGACAATCTTCCGCTACTCCGCCGATGATTCCAACATGGCCGTGGAGATGCTGAAGATCTTCATGTGCCTGCTGGTGGGCATCACGTCGGGCATGTGGATCTGGTCTGCCAAAACATTGCACACGTGGCAGAAGTGCTCCAACCGGCTGGTGAACTCGGGAAGGGTAAAGCGTGGGGAGAAAAGAGTGGATGGCTGGGGGAAGCCCGGGAAAGGGAACGAGACCGTGGTATAAACAAAGACTAGGCAAAGCTGTTGGTCAAGGTATCTTTTTCTCTGTGTCTGATCTGAGATGAGTAGGTGGCGCTTGGAACACCATGATTGTCCATTGTGCCTGGGGAAGGAACAGCGCAGAATTATTGTGTTTTTGCTGAATGTGAGGAGATTGGGTAGAGAAGGCCTGCATGACAGGAAATAAGTCCTTCTGCTACACCTAGCAGAACAGAACCTCTGCAGAAGAACCCGTAGAAGCCCCCGTTGGCTTCAAAAAGCTGTGAAAACACAACTCAGAACCTTTTGGACTTCTGATGGAAAGCCGCGTCCTTGTGTCTCAAGGAGTTGTGGAACTTTGCACCTCCTAATAACGCACAACGTGCCTTCTCTCCCTGTCTCCCTCCCTCCTCCTCACCCTCTTCCAGGTCATATTTTTAGCAGTGTCTCCTCATGTCGTGAAGGAAAGAATTCCGAGGACAGATTTCTCAGCTTCTGGGGACTTGGGATCTCATTACACTGAGGCCTGTCACTTGGAAGAGTCAGAAGCTTCCATTCACTCTTGGTTCCAAAGCTATATTAGGACAATTTATTTATTGATGCTTCTGAGTAGGCCAAATGACATTGCGGGAAGGGATGTGCAAGCTACTGGATGCTGCAGAGTTCTTCCATGTGGATAGAGAGTAAACCAAGGAGGTGGGAGAGGGTAATGGTGGCTGTTGGAGCCTGTTTTTAGTCACAGAAAGTGAGAGGATTTAATAGACCTTCAGCTGAGGGTTAGCAACATACTGTAATGGTCCCAGTTGCACCCAGAATTCTTCCTTTGAGTTGCTGGGATAAAGAAATCACAAAATGGTGCCCTTGTGTTTTTTTCAGAATACCGTATTTTTCGCTCCATAAGACGCACCTCTCCATAAGATGCACCAAATTTTTAGGAGAAGAAAACAGGAAAAAATAATCTGTTTTCTTCTCTTAAAAGTTGGTGAGCCTTATGGAGAGGTCCATCTTATGGAACACACCCTAGGACCCTTTGGAGGCTCACCCTGCCCCCCCCCGGGGTCAGAGGGGGCGAAATCGCCACCTTCTGGGACTCTTCTGAAGCTTCCCAAGCCTCAAAAGAGTCCCAGAAGGTGGCAATTTCACCTCCTCTGACCCCGGGGGGGCAGGGTGAGCCTCCAAAGGGTCCTAGGGTGTGTTCCAGGACCCTTTAGAGACTAAACCTGCCCTCCCGGGGGTCAGAGGGGGCAAAATCGCCAGCTTCTGGGACTCTTCTGAAGCTTCCCAAGCCTCAAAAGAGTCCCAGAGGCTGGCGATTTCGCCCTCGCTGGCCCCATGCGGGGGCGGGGGGAGTGTAGTAAGAGTCCTGGAAGGCTCACTCAGACCCTTGCGACGCTCCCCCCACCCCCACAGGGCCAGGGGGGTGAAATCGCCAGTTTCTGAGAGTCTTCTGAAGCTTCCCAAACTTCAGAAGAATCCCAGAAGCTGGCAATTTCGGCAGCGCTGGCCCCGTGCGGAGGAGGGGGGAGCGTTACAAGGGCCTGAGTGAGCCTTCCCGGACCCTTGCAACGCTCCCCCCCCCCGGAAGCTGGCAATTTCGCCCTCTCTGGCCCCGTGGGTGGTGGTGGGAGTGTCGCAAGGGTCCTGGAAGGCTCACCCTGACCCTTGTGACACTCCTCCCCACGGGGCCAGCAGGGACGAAATTGCTTCCTTTGCTCCATAAGACACATAGACTCCCACACACACACACATTTTGGGGTAGAAAAGTGCATCTTATGAAGCAAAAAATACGGTAAATGATCCATCTGTTCTGTCTTCATCCTTAGGCAAAACACATGGGCTCCTCTGGAGGGTGGAAAACAAGTAGAAAGACAGATTTCCTACAGTAGAAGCTGGAGATAATTTTAACCAATGTACTGTGTTTTTTTTTAAAAAATAGGCTATAGAAACCAAATTGAGTAGATTTACCTAAAGTCTCATCTTCACGTGGTGTAAATTCCTCTCCCTCCGCTCTATCTGCTTCCTCCATATCTTTTCTTGAGATTGCCATGTCAGGGTGTCAAATCTCAGAAAGGTAAACATAGGAGTCTTGATAAGAGCTTGAACCATAGATGGACCCACTGCAGGACCGAGTGTCCAGAAGGAAACAAAAAGAGAGAGAGCAGATGTTGGCAATGCAGTTCTTTTTGGGGCCGTGTGGTTCGCAAAAAGATCCGGCAAAACTAACCCGCTGGCCAACATGGTGGCCACACCAAGCTTGAACAGTAAACCACTGGCTTGGTAAAACTCATGAAATCCCTACATCTTCTTCCTTTTGTTTTAAGGGAGAAGCCACTTTGAGAAACACACAGAAATATTGAACTTGTGTTCTCGTGAATCTGTTGAACACGGGCTGTGAAGTCAACGGGTTGGATCCAGGCCACTTTGCCGACATGTCACCACTGAAATGAACGCAAGTTATTTTTTGTGACTTCGCTCCTCTGACTTCAGTGGGAGCCAAGAT
Organism: Pogona vitticeps; assembly: GCF_051106095.1. Taxonomy (NCBI): domain Eukaryota; kingdom Metazoa; phylum Chordata; class Lepidosauria; order Squamata; family Agamidae; genus Pogona; species Pogona vitticeps. The sequence goes on from NC_135785.1 coordinate 255,552,144, forward strand.
GTAGGCCTTATTCTGGCTCCAGCCTTCTCTAAACTTTCTTGCTCCACAGCCGTACCATGGTGGGCTCCTTTGTGCGCCTGCGCACAGCTCCTGCCAAGGTTTTCTCAGGGTGAACTAGGCACATAGGTGTTTCTTGAGGAGAAGGCCTGTTACAAGCCATTCTTGTAAGAAAAGTCTGCCAACAGAAGGAAATGCCTGCAGAGCTGAATTAATTATAATGCTTAGATTCCTAGCTCATTAATAGGAGAAGCTATTCATGCACTTTTCCATGTGCATGCCGTTCAGTCTTAGCTTCCCAGAAATTCAGTTCTTTGAAACAAATGCCTTCCAACATTTCAGAGAACTGCTCCGTCATGTTTGGGAAAAGCTTTGTGGTACAATCCTGTCAAATGGCAACTAGGAGACTGAATGCTTCCTTGTGTGGCTTAAAACTACAGCGACTTATACCTGCATGTAGAGGACTAGTACATCAGGATGAATCTTACCGGGTGCTATTTTAAAAAAAATCTTTGGAGGCATTCAGTGTGTAACTCCACACCTGATCAGGTTGTATCCAATGTTGAATGTGCCCAGCATTTTATAACTACAGCTCAATCCGTTGAAACCCTGCAAGCAGAGATTTTGCTGTTTCTTTTAATGGGATTTGCGCGGTGTCAGCTACTAGAAAACTTACGCGCCCTCTTGCAAAGCTCCCTCTGGTTTGAGTGGGGATTTCTGTGAGAGGACAGAATTTCTGGCTGATTTCACTGGCCTTTATCTTATCAGAAGCAGCAATAAATAAATATGAAACGGAAACCTGTCTTTAGCCTACAGAAGGATCTCATCTCCCCCCACTCCACTTCTCTCTAAATGTTCCATGGTTTGTTTTACCAGCCTGCCTACGTGACTTTGCCATTTTCCAGACTCTTCCCGGCTACAACCCCCCACGTCTAAGATTTTTTTAAATTTTATTTTTATAGTCCCCTTTCCCTCGGCAGTGTCTGACAGCTAATGAGGCAAAGTGAACAAAAAGTCTTTTTTTTTTTTTGACAATTGGCTTATTCAAAGTCAGTTTTCTCCTCTGCTTTTCCTTTCTTTCTTTCTTTCTTTCACTCTTCCCCCTCTCCCTCCCCACCACGTAAACTAATCCGGCCTTCCCCAGAGACCCATTGCATTAAGCAATTAAGGCTTAATATATTTCACTCTATGTGATTGCATCTGTATTGACGCCAGTCTGGGCTGCACTGAAATGTTGCGTTCCTTGGCAGCTTCGCATTCACACAGATCAGTTGCATAATTTGTGTGTCAATTACAATTAAGAGAACATTCTCCAGCCATGAGATAGGGGCGCAGCTGACTCCTTACAGACCAAAAACTGAAATGCCTTTTTTTTCTTTATCAGGAAATTATTATTATTAATATTATTATTATTATTATTCAGCTGAAATGGCAGTGCTTTCCCTGCGTTTTTAAAGATCCAAAATGGGGACAGGGGAATTTTTAAAAAAAGAGAGAGCCAGTGGCTAAGTTTGGATGTTAAGTGATCCTGGCTGGGGGGTGGGGTCAGTTCTGATGGCTATAAAATTCTTACTTGGCTTCAGCATTCAGGGTGTGAGCACTGGCCGTTAAGAGTTTTATAATAATAATAATATAATAATGTGCCTTCAAGTCAATTCTGACTTAGAGTGACTCTTTTCAAGATTTTCCAGGTAGAAAATACTCAGAAGTAGTTTACCATCCCCTTCTTTTGCAGGTACCCTGGGACGGTGCAGCCGGCCCAAGGCCACCCAGGCTGGCTGCACTTTGCAAGAGGCCCAGTGGGGAATTGAACTCCCAACCTCTGGGTCTGCTGCCAGATACCTAAGCCACAGAGCTATCCATCCTTAGATATTTATAGAAGAGCAGAATTACAATAATCCATATAAATGTGTCTCTTTGTTTTGTGGTTGGGGGTACCCAACTGCCTTAAAAGCATGATGGCACCTGGCCAAGATGCCTTGAAAACGGGATTGGACAGATTCCTGGAGGAAAAGTCTATTGCGGGTTACAAGCCATGATGGGGATGTATCATCTCCAGCCTTAGAAGGAAGGGACCTCCAAATGCAGGGGAAGGGGGGATCCGGAGACAATTATATCTGGTGAGACCACCATGGCATCTGGTGGAGCCACCGTGAGATACAGTGGTGCCTTGACTTACGAACTTAATCCCTCCCAGAAGATGTTCGTAAGTCGAAAAGTCCGTAAGTCAAATCAACATTTCCCGTAGGAATGCACTGAAAACCGATTAATCCGTTTTGGCTGTTTTTTTGTTCGTATGTAGAGGCGCCGTTTGTAAGTCAAAACTGGTTAATCCGTCCTCTACCACTAGGGGGAGAAACTTTTTTAAAAACCTAAAATGATTTAGGATTTTAAAAAGGGCAGGAAAGGAGGGAGGGAGGGAACAAACACCTTTTAAAGAGAACACCTTTAAAACCAAGCAGCTTTAAACCAAACCAAGCACCTTTTAAACCATTTTTCACATTTTAAAATTACAGTGCCAGGCAGTCCAAAGTCCATTTCCTGCTTTCCCCGCATTTTTGTTGTTGTTCATTAAGTCAAAGCTCTGTTCGCAAGTTGAAGCGAAATTTTGCGACCAGAGCTGTTCGTAAGTCGAAATGTTCGTACGTCGGGGCGTTCGTAAGTCAAGGCACCACTGTACAGGGAGCTGATCTAGAGGAGCCCTTGGCCTGATCCAGCAGGGCTCTTCTGATGTTCTTATGATTTGTTTTCTCTATGTGGGCCTCAAAGACTGGCATGCTAGGTCAGGTTTTCATCACAGCTGGAGTGAGCTTCTTAGGGGAAGGCAAGGCTAGAACATAGATGGTTTGTGATGAAGTGGGCAAGAAGCTCTCCACCCTGGTTTCTGATGCACCGCAGAGGAGAGGTCCTTTTGTCACTGTTGTATCATTTTTGGCAGGACCTTTTTCTACCCGTTGCATTCCGTAGAGTGGATTACAACCCTTATCATGCCCAGCTCTCAAAACCATTGGGTGGCAGTGGATTGCAAAAAGCCATCTTGGGTATCTCGATTTACTGGAAGACCTTAAAGGAGGTGGCTTGTTGAGTTCAGCCGGCCGGGTCGTAGCCCATGAGCCACGCCAGAGAAAAATGGCGCCAGAATCTTGAGATCCCAGGGCAGTCTGTACCATTTTCAAACCACAGGGAGGCACATCAATACTGGAACACCCCTTCCCAAGTGAAAAGAGATTCCTGTCATTTAAAGCATAAATAAATAAATTGCAGATCATGGACAATGCATCTATGCCAAGTCATTCCTTTATGCTTGTTCTGGTTGCTACAGCATTGTTTAAAAAAACACGAAGCCCTATCTGGCCTCTGAAGTGATACCATCCACTTTAAGTGGATGCATAGACCAGACCTAAACTGTGCAGCTAGATGGACAGATTTTGCAAAATATGGCTGATTTTGTGTCCAAAGTGAAACCACAAGGGCTTGGAACGCCGGCTCTCACGCCTCTCTTTTCTTCATTATATAAACTTCTATTCTGAAACAATCCTCACCACTTCTCACTTGTCCCCTTACAACGACAGCAGGAATTGTTTTGACTCCGCAGATTCCTTCAGCCCTTTGACAGGCAGGTACGGGTCTTCCTGTTACTTAAATTGGGTCGGGTGTCACGGATGCCCCCCTCCCTTGCTAAAAAGGAAAAAAAAAACACCCTAAGGTAAACAGACACTGATTCTCCACCCTTTCTTTGTTGGTGATTGTACAGAAGAGTATGTTTATTGTAAATTTCTAATTTATCATTGTACAAAACCAAGACTTTGCTATTTAATTTTTGTATCAAAATAAATTTTTGTTTTATTAAAAACACGTCACATGGGGGGCGGTTCTTTTCCTTTGTCATAAAATATATTAAGAACTGGGGGGAGCTGGGAAATGTGTGATAATTGTACTACAGATCCCACCAGGCTTAGTTAGCGACGGATGATAGGCATGAAGCCCAACATCTGGATGATCACACATCCACATTCTTATCGTATATCATCATGGATGATAAATATCATGGAAGGTTCCCCATAGGACAAACGGGGGCCTGTGCCTGTACAGTATTTAACTACATCACATATTTCACAAATTCCTAGTGGGTAGGAGTGAATGGGTGTTGTCGGTCAAAACAGCTGCAGGGCTAATGATTGGATGGCCCTGTTGTCAAAAAAACCTGTGATACCCACAGACTCAAAGAGGATATCAGGGTTATCAGACCCCATGTCTTGTAGAAGCATCTGCTCCTACAGCTCTGTAGATGGTCATGGGCTTTGGCATGCTGGACTGTCTCTCCCAGAATTCCCCTGGCTCTGGAATTCTGGGAAGCATAGTCCCAACACACCGACTTGTGCATTACAACTTCTGCTTTTAAAAGTTTGAAATACCTCCACCCTGTTGCGGGGCGGGGGGGGGGGAAGAGTAGCTATTTTATCCGCTGCCTTTCCTAAAGCCACATCACAGCGGGAGTAAAACATGATTGATCTTTTCTGTGTTTCCTTTGTGTGTTGGGGGGTGGGGTGGGGGGGTGCAGGGCAGTTCTTGACTCAAGCTCCCCAGGGCACCTGGTCTACACTAGGACTTTCCAGGGGCGGCAGGGTGTAGGCTTTTGACGTTTACCTCCTCCTAGGGTCCTGATCTGCAGTGGGTCCCCATGCCTGCCTTCAGAACAGGGAGCCCCATTGTTTCAAAGGAGAGCAGTTGGCAGAGTTAAAAATAGCTGATTTGTTCCTAATCTGAACCAAGGCAGTGAGGGTCCTTTCTCTGGACCGAATGCCTGAAGTTGACCTCTTGGCAAGAAAAAAGAAAACCGCAATCAAGACCTGTTGTTATGTTCTGTCAAGCTGGACCTGACTTACAGCAACCCTCATGCAGTTTTCAAGGTAAGTGAGATACTCAAGGGGTGGCTTTACCGGTTCTACTCTTCCCAGTAAGTTTCCATAGCTAAATGGAGACTCAGGCTCTGTTCTCCAGGACCCTAGTCTGTCACTCTATCCATTACACCACATTGGGTCTCCCTGTGTGCATACTGAGTATCAAGAGCTAGTGAGCAGCAAAAGGCATATATATATATATAATTTTGAGTCTTAAGCACCCTATTGCAAACCATTGTATGGGAGAGAAAGAGAGAGGCGCAGAAGGTACTGGACTGGATGGGTAAATTCTTTGTTCTGATATTGACGTTAGGGCTCCCTGCTGATGTTTCAAACTATATTTTGTACCTTCTAAAGTTATTGATGGGGTTTACATAGTGTTGGCATCATCTGTGTTTCTGTTTGCTGGTTCCACCTTTCTGTGCATAAGCACAAGGCAGTGCAAGTCTCTCTCCTCTCCATCTTGTTGTCCCAACAACCCTTTTAAAATAGGCCAGCTTGAGAGAACGTGACAGGGCTATGCTGGGAGTTTTGCGGCTAACTTCTATGACTTGAGGCTAGATCTCCCCGAGTCCTAGGCTGATCCTCTTAACTTGACTGCACCACACTCTGGCTCTCATCAGTGGCATCATGATCACTTTTACCAGCTCACAGTAGATGTAAATAGATCAGTGGCTCTCACAGCTGCGATACAAGGGTATCTGCAAGCAGGATCTGAAAGCCTTAGGAATGGACCTCAACAGATGGGAAACCCTGACATCTGAGCGTTCAGCCTGGAGGCAGGCCTTCTGTGCCGTACTAGATGCCATTCCAAGTCCTCTATTCAAAGGATGTTATCATAGTGTCTTGAGACCAAAGTATGCCTACTGTTCTCAACCTTGGGTCCCCAGATGTTCTTGGACTGCAACTCCCAGAATACTTCACCACTAGCTGGGCGGGCCAGGATTTCTGGGAGCTGCAGTTCAAGAACATCTGCGGACCCAAGGTTGGGAACCACTGTAATAGAGAATTACTGGTATTCAGTAATTCTGCATCCAGTGGCCAGGCTAGCTCAGGGCATCTGGGGGTTGTAGTCCACATAAGTAATATTTCTTAAGTTCTGGACATCACGTAGTACAAACTCGCCATGGTCTTATAAATTTATGGCCAATGTGGCCCATAAAAATCTGGTCTCATCAAAACTTTGATGGCTTGAGTTCACGTTCTGGCCACCGTCCTTTGACTTAAATCAACAGCTTCTACCATTCGACATTCAAAGTCACAGGGTGTTCCACCTAACGCCTGTTAAGAGTGAGCCTGTCCTTCTCATATTTATGTTGGCCTTTAGCTAATTTCCTGGCAGCTACTCCCATTTCCTGAAGTTTATACTAAGGAAGAGACACGTCCTTCCTGAAATTCGGCGTGAAAATTTGCCCTTGGAGCAAAGTTGCTGAGCAGAGCAGAGCATCTTTGAAGAGTGGGTTGTCGTGGGCTAATGCCGGCCTTCTTCTGCGTCTGCCTCCAGAAGATCTCAGTCATGTTCTGAAATTTGCACTGCCATGACAGTAGAGCAGCTGGCCTAACTCAAGCCCTTCTTCTTAGGCATCCCTAAGTAGAAGGGCTTAGGTAACGCGCTCTGGACACCGCACTCAGGACACCGGCTCTATAGGCCTGGCACTGCATATGCACCACATCAAACCAGTGCAAGACAACAGGAAAAGTAACATTTATTAAAGACAACAAGACCCAGTGCTGAAACAGAGACTGTCCTCTCTTGGGCACATCATGAGAAGGCAGATTATCTGGGGGAAAAACAACAATGCTGGGAAAAGTGGAAGGCAGCAGGAAAAGAGGAAGGCTAAATACAAGATGTATTAACTCCCTAAAGGAAGCCAAAGACTTGAGTTTACAAGAGCTGAGCAGGGCAGTTGAGGACAGGACAGTTTGGAGGTCGCTGATTCATAGGGGCTCTGGGTAAGTCAGTGGCAACTGCCCATGACAACAGCAATGAATGAGTGACTTTCAAACTGCCTTATCATTAACCATGAACCAGACTTGCTCGTTCCTTCCTAGGGACCCATCCACATCTCCGTCTTCTGATTTCTTGCCTGCAAGTCTCCATCTGAACTGATAATTGAGATTTTAATTGGCTAATAAAGGCATCAGCCAGCCTTGTGTTTGGGGAGAATCTGGGCAGCGACCACATTTCTTGCCAGAATGAGATGCTGGAACACGTTGTTGGCTTTCCTTGAGTGCTTAAACTACTTGACACTCAGCCTTTTCCATAGAAACTGCAGTGCACATGCAGCCAGACCCCTACTTCCAAGTGCTCGGTTTTGTTATATATAGAGCAAGAAATGAGTGACCTCTAACGGCGGTCGCATGTAAAACTCACATAAGTTAGATGCATGCTGCAGAAGGTGGTGAGTGTGTAGAGGCAGAACCGACTGGCTAATGCATCGGGACCGGAGGTCACCGCCCACACTCACTGGTTCAAGTTCCCAGGCCATTCCTGCCTGCCTCCTTAGGAGGGGCCAAGGGTCAAAGCCCTGCCTCTGGTCCTCTTCTGCTGTTATCATCTCAGTTTCATCACACTGTGTAAAGGTAAAGGGAAAGATTCCCCTTGATATTTAGTCCAGTCGTGTCCGACTCTAGGGCACAGTGCTCATCCCGGTCTCCAAGCCGTAAAGCCAGCGTTTGTCCAAAGACAGTTTCCGTGGTCACGTGGCCGGTGCGACTAGACACGGAACACCGTGACCTTCCCGTCGAGGTGGTACCTATTTATCTACTCACATTTTTACATGCTTTCAAACTGTAGACATTCATATTTGGGAAGTCTCACTATGTGTTCCAGGGACCTGCTATAGCCCTGCCCCTTCTGATGCCACTTCCATCCTCCTGAATGCACGGAGGGTGATAAATTTGGACAGGAGAGCCTCTGCTACCTCTGAAGGAGCTCCATGTGAATCAGAACCCTTAGAATTAGGACAGAGACATCACAGGGCAGTTTTGTTAGAATCAATCATGGAATCATAGAGTTGGAAGAAGCCTATAAGGCCACTGAGTCCAACTCCCTGCTCAAGACAGGAAACCAAGTCAAAGGAGATCTGACAAAGGGTTGTCCAGTTTTCTCTTGAATGCCTCTAGTGTTGGGAGCACTCACCACCTCCTGAGTTCATTGGTTCCATTGCTGTACTGCTCTAACAGTTAAGAACTTTTTTCCTGATATTCAGCCGAAATCTGGTTTCCTGTAGCTTGTCCTGCATGTAAAACAAAGAATGTAGAATACAATTACAACCTGAGTCTCACATTAAGGACGTACATGTATTCTCCATCTTGCTGTATGGCACGGAATCCTGGTCTTTATGAAAAAGGCAGCCACATTTCCAAGGTGGATTCCTAAGCATTTCATGGGTACAGGTGACAAACAAAGAAGAACAAAAACAAATGAATAAAGCACAAGCAACAGCCACACATATCTTATCAGTGGCTCCCAAACTTGGGTCCCCAGATGTCCTTGGACGAAAACTCTCAGAAGACTTCTCTACTGCCTGTGCTGACCAGGAATTCTGGGAGTTGTAGTCCAAGAACATCTGGGGATTCCAGGTTGGGAATGATGGTCTGAAATGCACAAAGCTAGAAAATTTTGGTCAGGGGAACAAAATGCACAGCTTGCTACAGCTGAGCATTCAAGGTCAAAGGAAAGCAAAAAGCCATGGAAGAATGAGAAGAACTTACTGGTGAAAAACTTTAAATACTGGTTGAGCCATGCCACCCCATCCTTGTTTAGAGTGGCTTCATTCACAGCTAAAATAGCCATGATGCCATCTTGGAAGGAAGGAAGGAAGGAAGGAAGGAAGGAAGGAAGGAAGGAAGAGAAGAAAGAGAGAGAGAGAAGGAAAGAAGGAAGATAGAAGGAAGAAAGAAAGAGAAAGAAAGAGAGAGAGAGAGAGAGAGAGAGAAGGAAGGAAGGAAGGAAGGAAGGAAGGAAGGAAGGAAGGAAGGAAGGAAGGAAGGAAGAGAAGGAAGAAAGAGAAGAAAGAAAGAGAGAAGGAAGAAAGAGAAGAAAGAAAGAGAGAAGGAAGGAAGGAAGATAGAAGGAAGGAAGGAAGGAAGGAAGGAAGGAAGGAAGGAAGGAAGGAAGGAAGGAAGGAAGGAAGGAAGGAAGGAAGGAAGGAAGGAAGGAAGGAAGGAAGGAAGGACGAGAGAGTGAAGGAAGGAGGGAGGGAGGGAAGGAGGGATGAAAGGAAGAAAGGAAGAAAGGAAGAAAGGAAGAAAGGAAGGAAGAAAGAAAGAAAGAAAGAAAGAAAGAAAGAAAGAAAGAAAGAAAGAAAGAAAGAAAGAAAGAAAGAAAGAAAGAAAGAAAGAAAGAAAGAAAGAAAGAAAGAAAGAAGAAGAAAGGTTGTGATGTCCTTCATCTGGAGGCATGATGTTCAGCTGGGCCAGAAGATGAGAGACACTTTAGGGTTAAGCCACTGCAAAGTGGGTGCCCCTGGGGGGGGTCCTACTGAAACAATACAAATGACTTCTGCTGATGGAAACTAAGCTGTAAGAAAGGAGTGGTCAGTCTTCCAGCAGAGACAGAGATGGGATCTCACTTAAAAGGAAGCACAGGGGCGCGCACACGCACACACACACACACACACACACACACACTAACCCTGCATTTTCTTGCAAGAAAGGAGAAAAGGGGAAAGGTTTTAAAATCTGTTTACAAGCCTAGGAGGAGGAGGACAAGACAAGAGCTTTCATATTTCTCTTTTGGGAGTGTGTTGCGGACAAACCACTGTGAAAGGAGGGAGGCACCCTCCGAAAGACGTCACTGGGGCCCCCGTGCTAGCATCTTGTAAAAATAAAGAAACCACACGCTCCCGCTGAGGCAAAATACGTATGATTCTGCCCCCCTGGCCCCTAATAAATGATTATTATGTTGACGAGTACTGCCTGACACATTTTGCTGCAGGAAACAAATGATATGATAAATTATAATGGTGCCCCCTCCCATTTTACATAGGCAAGGCAATCAGCCGATCAGGACTATTTAGCATTTTACTGCAGCGTGCAGAGAGCTTATGCCAAACTTATTGACTCTTTAATAGAGGCCTTTCTCTCCAGCACTGCCAGTAACAAAACCTTCCAAACAGGCAAGAGGAGGTACATTCAGGGGCTCATATCACAGAATCGTCATAGGGTTGGAAGGGACCTTAGAGGTCTTCTAGTCCAACCCCCTGCCCAAGGCAGGAGACCTCATACCATCCCGGGCAGATGGCTGTCCAGTCTTTTCTTGAAAACCTCCAGCGATGGGGCACGCACAACATCAGGAGGAAAGCTGTTCCACTGCTGAATGGTTCTCACAGTCAGGAAATTCCTCCTTATTTCCAGGTTGGATTTCCCTCTGATGAGTTTCCACCCATCGGTTCTTGTCCTACCCTCAGGCGCCATGGAGAATAAATCAATGCCCTCTTCCCTGTGGCAACCCTTCAGATATTGGAAGACTGCTATCCTGTCTCCCCTCAGTCTTCTCTTCGTTAAGCTAAACATACCTAGTTCTTTTAGTCGTTCTTCATAGGATATAGCCTCCAGTTCCCTTGTCATCTTTGTTGCTATTCTCTGCACCCCTTCCAGGACCTCAGCGTCTTTTTTGTAGTGACTAGAATTGGACACAGCCACTCCCAAGTGTGGCCTCACTACCTCCTATCCTGAAGGCTGAGTGGAACATTCCAAATTGGACAAGGGGTGAGGCATTTAAAAACATCCTCCACCAAACTGGTTGAAACCAGCCCTCAGCTCAACTTAAGCAACATGCCTGGCCCATCATCTTTGCCATGACCATCATGGGACTTTCATTCATAATTTTTCTGCTCTGAGCCTGAGGAAGTGAATTTTTATCCATGAAAGCTTGTGTTTAATGCTTGATTTTTCATGATCTGAATACAGCTATAACCTATTATACATTTGGATTGAATACTAGTAGCAACCGCTGTGGAGAATGGGGATGAAGCCAAAAAGGAAGCCTCATGTATATTAATCCATTTACTGATACTGAAGGAGGGGGAAAAAAGGATCTGTAAAAGATCATATGTCACTGGAGACCAAGATCATCCACACTCTTGTATTTCAAATCACCATGTATGGGTGAGAAAGCTGGACAGTTAAGAAAGAAAAAAAATGGATTCATTGTGGTGCTGAGGGACAGCTTTGTGGGTACCCTGGACTGCCAGAAAGGAAAACTAGTGGGTCCAAGATCTGAGACTGCCCTACTTTGAGCACATCAATGAGAGAGCAGGATTCTCTGGAGAAGACAATAACACTGGGGATTGTTGAAGGCAGCAGGAAAAGAGAAAGGCCCAACAAGAGATGGATGGCCTCCCTAAAGAAAACCACAGGTTTATGTTTGCAGGAGCTGAGCACGGCTGTTGAGGACAGGACATTTTGAAGAGCGCTCGTTCATAGTGTCGCCATGAGTCAGGTGTAGTGGGTGGGGCGGAACTGACAGCACGTAAAACAACACACTTCTTTACAGAAATCCCCACAGATGGCTTCCATCTCTGCAGGTTTTCCGACAGAGACGTCTGCACCTAGAAGTAGATGTAAGTGACAGAAGTAGCCTCAGCTTAGCATCGACCTGGAAAAGGGAGAAGCCCCTCCATCTCTCTACCTACTGCCTTGCTACTGATTCAGATTACCTCTTACGTGAATTGGTGCTCTTTTCCAAGACAGCTGCTATCCTTTAGTACCTTGATTCTACTTGTTCCCTGGCCCTCCAAGCCTCTGACCCCTGGTAGGCAACAGCCTCCCTCTGCCCCATGAGAGAGAACAGTTCTTAACATAGACACGGTGCCTTGCTTCTCTCTGAGAGGGTGGTGTGCATGGGGTGTCAAGACAGGCTCCCATTCAGACAATCAGCCACTGTTCGTTGTCGTTGATCTGTGAGGGGATAATCCATCCCGCTAGAGTGGCATTTTTGAGGCCTCCAGAACTGTGTGTTTGAAGAATAGTTCTGAGGAACTCCAAAGCTTGCCTTCTTTGTAACTCTTTAGTAATCTCCTAGAGACGTTACCCCCCTGGCATCAGAAAGGGGGGGCAGCCTGTGGATCCGTTTTGGGAAGGGGCCACCCCTATGTCCTTTAGCTGCTTTCAGTGACTTTGGTTGGATGGGAGCTGGACCAAGAAGTCAGTAAAGTTTTGAGCAACTAAATCGCTTCTGAACCACCCCTCGTCGTTCAAATCAAGTGAGATGGCCACCGTCATGCCTGCAGTTTTCTATACCAAAACCCAGGTAGCTGTTACATACAGCCCTGATGTTACCTGTCTGTCATGGGTTTGGAGGGAAAGTTCCATCCTATGGGGAGTGGAAGGCGGGACATCAGGAGGAGGGGCTGTACTGTATATATATGTGATGCGTGTGTGGAGAAGTGAGGGAGACGCTGGGATGTGGCGAAGCAGCAGCTGGGAAGAAGAAGCTGGTGTGGGAGTCTGTGTGTCAGACAGGGTACTACTGTGTGTCAGAGTACCAACCTGATAGGTTCAGGTGTCTGTATGGTTAGCCAGAACTGATAGGTTCAGGGTCTGTGCTTCAAGTTAAGGGTTCTGTGTGAACCAAACTGTGTGTATGTAGGAGTGAAACTAAGCCACGTTACTAAATCTTATTCACCTGATCATTTTATTTTCCCTGTGTGTGATTTAAATAAACCTTGTTCTTTTATTTGTTTGAAAATCCATCCCTGGTCTGTGTGACTTCTTATAGGGAATGGTTGGTGGCAGCTTAGCTAATGTGTGGCGGATCCCAGTAGGTCTGGGTTTGTCACATTGATTGGTGTCCAGCGTGTGGGATACGACTGGTCCAGTTGTCCAGCGGTCCAGCCAAGCCTTGGCAAGTGTGCCCAGAGCAAGGGGGGTCTAGTCAGGGACAATCTCAGAGCACGTAGGTAATCTTCTAGGTGTACCTCACGGGGGGGTGCACTAGTAGAAGAACGTGTAACCTCAGATTGGGGACTAGATTAGGGAGCTCTGAGGCAGCCTGTTTTGGCGGGAAAAAGCTGAGGCAAAACTGTGAAATAGCAGTGAGCTAGTTTGTCTGCTGAGAGGCCCAGCAGAGGGGGGTAGACTCTAACTCGCTACAGTTGCAAGTAGTGCTGAAGGACAGCAGCAATCTATAGGGAAAGCTGGTTCTGAGGCAAAAAAAAAAGTGGTCGTTTTATTTTGAGGCTTGACTTTTAAAGCAGCTTGTTCTGAGGGGGGATTATGCCCTTGACTTGAAGCCAAATGGCAGAAATGGGTGAAGTGAAAGACCCCCAGGTTGACCAAGGTTCTGAGGAGGAATTTGGCTCAGTGCAGGGTGACAGCACGGGAGAACAGAACCCAGAACTTAGAAAATTGCTCATAGCCCAACAGCATGAACTGAGGATGAGGCAATTTGAAATGGAGGAAAGGGAAAGAGAAGAAAGATTAGAGAGAGAAAGAAGGGAGGAAAGGGAGAAACAGAGACAATTTGAATTGGCATTGGAGAGAGAGAAAATGGCGTTTGAGCTAAGGAAATTGGAACTGATGAATCAGAAAAATAATAACAATAGGGATTCTGAGGGAGGCCAATTGTCTAAAGCTGACCTAAAGAAATTCCCTGTGTACCACAAGGGAGATTGTCCTGAGGTGTTCTTTTCCTTAGTGGAAAGAGCGTTTGTGGACTTCTCAGTGAGGGAAACTGAGAAGATGACCATCATGCGATCTTTAATCAGTGGTAGCCTGGCTGAGGTTTATTCAGAGATGCCTGAGGAACTGATGAAAGATTTTGCAGAGTTTAAAAAACTGGTGTTTGCAAGACATGGGATAAATGCGGAACAGCTGAGGCAAAGATTCAGGTCCCTCACAAAGAAACCAGAGCAGACTTTTACCCAAGTGCGGGCTCAATTGGTGAGGCTGCTTGAGAAATGGCTATCTCAGGAGGGGACAGAGACCTTTCAGCAGCTCAAAGACTTGATAGCGCTGGAACAGTTCTATTCAGTCCTGCATGGGGAACTGAAATTCCAGGTGAGGGAAAGGAACCCAAAATCTGTGGCAGAAGCAGCCGAGATCGCAGATTTTATTTCCCAAATAAGAAAGCCCTTGGGTGAGGGGAAAGCGATGGGAAAACCTAAAGAAACCTACAGCAAGTACTCTCAGGGACCAGGGAAAAACCAGCAAGGGGGAGGGGCCCATGGTGCAGGGAAGCCCTCAGAAATGAAACCAAGACCTCAGATTTTGGAGGGAAAACCAAAACAAGATGAGAGAGAATAAAAATACACCAGAAAATGTTATTTCTGTCAGGGAAAGGGCCATCTAATCTCAGAGTGTGAGAAATTAAAGCAGCTAAAAGGAATTGTGCCTCAGGATTCGAGTGGGACCAAGCCAAAAGCTGTGTTCTGTGTCCAGAAAGAGCAAGGCTCCTTGTCACTGAGGGAGCCTGTTGCCATGGCTACTCAATCTGGAACAGCTACATCTGCTGATCAGGCTGAGGAAAATGGTCCTCTTGTAGAGGTCAGGCGCTGCCTACTGGTGAGAACAGATTCTCAGTTGTTTGAGACAGCAGGGGTGGACGTAGGAATACTTGGCCATCAGTATCGGGGGCTGCGGGACACTTGTTCTCAGGTGACCCTGTGCCATCCAGATATTATTCCTAGGGAATATGTGATCCCAAATGAGAGCATGAAGGTGGCAGGGATTGAGGGGCAGGTGATCTCTCTGCCAGTAGCGGAGGTGCCTGTGAACTTTCAAGGCTGGAGGGGAGTGTGGCGGCTAGCGATTTCATCGACTCTGCCAGCAGCCATGCTCGTGGGAAATGACCTGGCTGAACATGTGAAACGGGTGCTAGTGATTACACGTTCACAAGCCACCATGGAGACAGTTCAGGGGGGTAATGATGAGCCATAGACGGAAGCAGGGGGGAGTTCAGAAGCTGTGGTGGAAACCTTAACCACAGACAGCAGATTTGGACAAGAGCAAAAGGCAGACGCCACTCTCCAAAAGTGTTTTGAACAGGTGACTGACGCCCAGCTAACACCTGAAACCCCAGTGAGATTTCTGGAGAAAAAGGGGATTTTATATAGAGAGACCCTGAGGAATATCTCAAAAGGGGGAGATGGGATCAGAAGTCAGCTAGTGGTACCTGAAAAGCATCGCCCCATGATCTTACAAAGGGGGCACTCTGACATGTTTGCTGCACACTTAGGGGTGAACAAAACACAGCAGAGAATCACACAGAATTTCTACTGGCCTGACATAGGGAAGCAGATCAGGGAGTTCTGTAAACAATGTGATGTGTGTCAAAGGCAGGGGAATAACCGTGACAGGACCAAAGCAAAGTTGTGCCCTTTGCCTGTGATTGACACTCCGTTCAAATGCATAGGGGTGGATATTGTGGGACCTTTGCCCAAGGCCACAAAGAGGGGGAACAGGTTCATTCTCACCATTGTGGACCATGCCACGAGGTACCCTGAAGCCATACCCTTGACTAACATTGAAACTAACACAGTGGCAGATGCCTTGGTGGGGTATATGTCCAGGATGGGATTTGCCTCAGAAATAATCACAGATTTGGGCGCATCGTTCACATCAAAGCTCATGAAACGCTTATGGCAAATCTGTGGAATTAAGCACAAGGAAACTACTGCCTATCATCCTGAAAGTAATGGGTTAACTGAGAAGTTCAATGGGACTCTAATGCGCATGATTAGGGCTTACTTGGCAGAGAATCCAAACAATTGGGACCAGAAGCTGCAATCCCTTTTGTTTGCTTATCGATCAGTGCCACAAGCCAGTACCGGGTTCAGTCCATTTGAACTTTTATTTGGGAGAAGGGTGAAAGGGCCCCTTGATTTGATCAAACAAATTTGGGAGCAGATCACCCAGGATGACCCACAAGACGTTGTGACATACATAGACACCTTGATGAATGACCTAAAGAGAAATCTAGAGCTGGCAGCAGAAAACCTGCAAGCGCAGAAGGTCAGACAGAAAACATGGTATGACCACAAAGCTAGAGAGAGGCACTTTGACCCAGGGGAGGAAGTGCTTTGGCTTAGGCCCTGCAGGGAGAACAAACTGCAGCTCAAATGGGCAGGACCATATAGGGTCATTTCCAAGATGTCAGACCTGAACTACCTTATAGAGCATGAGGAGAACCAAGCAAGGAGGGTGGTTCATGTGAATGCCCTAAAACCCTACTATAGAGGGGAACAGAGGGTTTTATTTGCGATAAAAGCAGCTGAGAGTGAGGAAGCTGAGTTACCCTTCTGGGAGGGTAGAGGGGAAGTAAAATACAACCCAGAGGAGGTAAAGATCAGTCCTGCACGCACCCAAGACCAGCAGCAAGAACTAAAAATGCTGCTTAGTAAATATCAACAGGTGTTTTCCAACAAGCCGGGGATAGTGAAGGGAGTGATGCATCGGATCCACACAGGGGATGCACCCCCGCAGGCAGTATCCCCATACCGAGTAACGGGACCCTATAGGGACAAGGTGCGGAAGGAGCTGGACGAGATGCTTAGGGAGAACATAATTGTCCCCTCTTCTAGTCCTTGGTCCTCTCCGATAGTCCTTGTGGACAAGCCTGATGGGAGCATTAGGTTTTGTGTCGATTACAGGAAATTAAACTGTGTAACCACTCCTGATGCCTACCCAATGCCCAGGCTAGACAACCTGATTGAAACCATAGGGGGTTGTCGGTTCATCTCATCATTGGACCTGGTAAAGGGATATTGGCAATTAAGAATTGATCCCAGGGATCAAGAAAAGACCGCCTTTTGCAGCCCTTTTAGTCTCTATGAGTTTCGAGTCCTGAGCTTTGGTCTCAGAAATGCACCAGCCACATTCCAAAGGCTGATGGACCAGACCTTGGCAGGGCTCAGTGACTTTACAGTGGCCTACATTGACGACATAGGGATCTTCAGTAAGACCTGGGAGATCACCTGATACACCTGGAATTAGTGCTGCAGAGGTTAAGTGCAGCAGGGCTAACAGTAAAGGCCAGCAAGTGTCAGCTGGGTAGCCCAGAAATAAAATACTTGGGTCACATGGTAGGGGGAGGAGTGATAAAACCCCTGGAGGCCAAAATAGAAGCTGTTCGTGATTGGCCCAGACCCAACACCAAGAAAAAAGTCAAATCATTTCTTGGGTTGGTGGGCTACTACAGAAAGTTCATCCCGAGGTTTAGCGAGATTGCGGCTCCGCTGACCGATCTGATGAGGAAGAAGGCTGATGACCGCATCCCGTGGACCAGCGACTGTGAGGCGGCGTTCCAGAGGTTGAAGGAGGCGCTCGTCCAGTATCCAGTGCTGCGTGCTCCAGACTTCGACCGGGAGTTCATCATCTACACCGATGCGTCTAACAGCGGGGTAGGAGCAGTTCTGTGCCAGGAGGATGAGAATGGTGACCAGCATCCAGTGTCCTACCTGAGTAGGAAACTCCAAAAAGGTGAGAGACATTTGGCAACCGTGGAGAAGGAGTGTTTGGCCATAGTCTACGTGATCCAGAAGGCCAAGCCTTACATCTGGGGAAGACATTTTGTTCTGTGCACTGACCATTCACCACTGCAATGGTTAAAGACAATGAAAACCCACAATAGCAAACTTATGAGGTGGGCTTTAAACCTACAGGACTATGACTTTGAAGTGAAGGTGGTCAGAGGGTCAGTGAACTGTTTTGCTGACGCCTTGTCAAGAAGACCTGAAGAATGAAGACGGCAAAAGAAACATGGACTATGTATATATATTGATGACAAAAAGTTAAATGTACCTGTTTTTTGAACTTGGTTTGTATGAATAAAGGTAAATTGATGTAATGTATGTGGTAAATGTTTAAATGCCTAATTGCTATGGTTAACTTAGAATGTAAGTATAAGTAAGTATGATATTGTATGTATAAATGTTTTTGTGTGTTTTATCCAGGTTGTTTTTTTGGGAAAAAGCACCTTAGCTTTCCCCCTACAAAACAACTTATAAAGAGGGGAGGTGTTACATACAGCCCTGATGTTACCTGTCTGTCATGGGTTTGGAGGGAAAGTTCCATCCTATGGGGAGTGGAAGGCGGGACATCAGGAGGAGGGGCTGTACTGTATATATATGTGATGCGTGTGTGGAGAAGTGAGGGAGACGCTGGGATGTGGCGAAGCAGCAGCTGGGAAGAAGAAGCTGGTGTGGGAGTCTGTGTGTCAGACAGGGTACTACTGTGTGTCAGAGTACCAACCTGATAGGTTCAGGTGTCTGTATGGTTAGCCAGAACTGATAGGTTCAGGGTCTGTGCTTCAAGTTAAGGGTTCTGTGTGAACCAAACTGTGTGTATGTAGGAGTGAAACTAAGCCACGTTACTAAATCTTATTCACCTGATCATTTTATTTTCCCTGTGTGTGATTTAAATAAACCTTGTTCTTTTATTTGTTTGAAAATCCATCCCTGGTCTGTGTGACTTCTTATAGGGAATGGTTGGTGGCAGCTTAGCTAACGTGTGGCGGATCCCAGTAGGTCTGGGTTTGTCACATTGATATCCTTGACCTTCGGCCTTTGGCTGCTACACTACTGCCAGAGCTGTTGTCCAAGGTGAGGTGAGGTTTTGAAGTGATTTAGTTCCTCAAACCTCCTCAGGCTTGGTGTTCGAGCTCCTTGGTCAGAAGCTCTTGGCTTCTCCCAGTGTCATGTGAAATGACTGCCACCCGACGGGCGGCACAATTGAGCTACGTGATAGTGCTCCGTACCAAGGTTGGTTCAGAGGACAGCTCTTCTGTGATGAGAACACACCAACCTGTTTTTCTCTGTCACAAGGGACTTTTTACACAGTAGAGACGGGGTGGTGGGGCAGGGTGGGAGGAGAGCGAGACCCCATAGTCTTTCTTTGGAGGACAAAGCATTGTGGGGGTATCCCTCCCTATTTGAAAGATTACCTTGATTTCATAGTCTTGCCATCACATTAAACAGGAACAACAAAGAGGCTCTACATGGAAGAGCATCAAAGGTGGCTTTGTTGTAGCTTTTGGGATTTAACAGGGAGCTCTTTGCTTTCATATGGAGATTTCCTGCACCGGATTACCATGGTAATCCCTTGCACTCTTTTCAATCCACTGGTCAGCCAGTGGCCTTAGACTTTCGTCTATTAACTGGAGGTTAATTGGAATCTCTGGCAAGCCTTCAAGCCCCTGTTGAAAGGATGTACATGGTTTTCCTGACTTGTACCAGTAAATACCAAAAGGGGTCCAGCGGGAAGCACAAAAGCATCATCATGACTGTTGTTCTGCTGTAATTGCTTTGCTGAATGACCTAAGTAGGGTGTGTGAGCCAGACTCCATTGTGAGCCTGGACTCCTAAGCAGGATCACCCAAGGCATAATGGTCACAGCTGAGACACCAGACTAAGATGCATCCACCCTCTTCAAGGCAGGTACTGTGGCCGCAGCAGCTGAAGGTGGCGCTGGTGGAAGAGGCACCCGGGTAGGTGGGACTCATCAGCCCTGGAAGGCAGCCCATCTAGGAGAAGGAAAACTCCAATTCCAAACCTCCACTGACTTGTGGCTATGTCCACTCATGGAAAAGGCTTCAAGAGTTAACCTAGAGGCAAAATTCGGAGCCGGAGTCCCAAAGGCAGTTCGTGTCGTTCTGCCAACTCCTGCGATGTCGTTGGAACCAGTTGTATTGGCTCTTGCCTTTCCATTGGACTATTTCAGTGACGTGGAGAGGTGGAATTTGCTGCTTGGGTAACAGCCTATCCTTCATATTATTTTACCCAGACTTCATGCTCTGGAGAGGACACTCCAGCTTCGTATACAGCGTCAAAGTCCTCCATACAGAGCACGTTACCATAGTCTCACGAGACTGAAGGATGCCTATGATGATGGAAGAGGCAATGGTGGTGATGATCAGCTTTTGTTTTTTGTTGCAAATTGGTAATGATAAAACCACTGCAGAACTTTGCTTCCCATGAAAAGTGTATGATGAAGCAGTCCAAAATGAAATTAGAGATGGTGCTGCAAGATGAGACTCCCTGGTCGGAAAGCACTCAGTCAGCTACTGGGGACAAGCAAAAATCAAATATTAATAGCTCTGTTGCTAATGGTGCAACTAGATCAAAGCCCAAAGGACATCTAGTGGCTGAAACACAGAGAAGTGAAAGGAAAGTTTGATGCTGCACAAAACATATCATTGGAACATGGCATGTAAGAAGTATGAATCAAGGGAACCATAAAGTCCTCCTGTGGCTCAGTGGTTAAACTACAGTACTGCAGTCAAGGCTCTGCTCATTGTTGTTGCTTGTTTGTTAAGTCGTGTCCGACTCTTCGTGACCTCATGGACCAAAGCACACCAGGGCCTCCTGTCTTCCACTGCCGCCCCAGAGTTTGGTCAAATTCATATTGCCAGCTTTGATGACACTGTCCAACCATCTCATCCTCTGTCATCCTCTTCTCCTCTTGCCTTCACACTTTCCCAACATCAGGGTCTTTTCCAGTCTTCTCTTCTCTTCTCATGAGATGGCCTCAGCTTCAGGATCTGTCCTTCCAGTAAGCACTCAGGGTTGATTTCCTTCAAAATGGTTATGTTTGTTTTCCTTGCAGTCCAGGGGACTCTCAGGAGTCTCCTCCAGCAACACAATTCAAAAGCATCAATTCTTCAGCGGTCAGCCTTCTTTATGGTCCAACTCTCACTATGCGGACCTTTGTCGGTGAAGTGATGTACAGTATCTGCTTTTTAAGATGCTGTCGAGGTTTATCATTGCTTTCCTCCCAAGAAGCAGGCATCTTTTAATTTTGTGGCTGCTGTCCCCACCTGCAGTGATCATGGAGCCCAAGAAAGTAAAATCTGTCACTGCCTCTATATCTTCCCCTTCTATTTGCCAGGAGGTGATGGGACCAGTGGCCATGATCATAGGTTTTTTGATGTTGAGCTTCAGACCATTTTTAGAGCTCTCCTCTTTCACCCTCATTAAGAGGTTCTTTAATTCCTCCTCAATTTCTGCCATCAGAGTGGTATCATCTGCATATCGGAGGTTGCTGATATTTCTTCCAGCAGTCTTAATTCTGGCTTAGAGGTACTCCTGTCCAGCCTTTTGCATGACGTGTTCTGCATATAAGTTAAATAAGCAGGGAAGACCATAAGAGGCATCTTGGTAGAAAAGTAGCAGCAACGCAAAATCCAGCCGGATGCATTATGCCATGGGGTCATTCTCTAGCCTTCCTCTTGACTCTTTAAAATCTGAGCAACTTTTCAAATTCAACAGTAATACACATGTCCAGCAGGTAGCGCTATTGGCCAGCAGAAGTAAGGGAGACTTCTGAAAACGTGATGATTCAAAGGCCAGGAACAAGAAGCTGTTAAAGGAGGACGGGAGCACAGACAGAGTTCCTACTCCAGTCCTCTGAAGATGCCAGCCACAGAGACTGGCGAAATGATAGGAAGAACAACCTTCAGAACACGGCCAAAGAGCCCGAAAAACCCACAACAACCATTAGCCTGGACAACCCACAACAACCAAAGGAGGACTATTATGTTTTTTTCTGATTGAAAAAAACAAAGATTTGTCATTGCAGACTCAAAGAGATCGAGACACCCCGAATGTTGTAATGGATTTTCTGGGAAGTTCTCGTGGTTTCTTGGAAAGCTCTGTTAACATACAGCGAAGAATAATTAACACCTTGAAATGAATTATCTGGAGCTTTAAAGTTGCTGGTGGCACTGCGGGCTAAACTGCAGAAGCCTGTGCTGCAGGGTCAGAAGACCAAGCAGTCGTAAGATCGAATCCACGTGACGGAGTGAGCGGCCATCGCTTGTCCCAGCTCCCGCCAACCTAGCGGTTCGAAAGCATGTAAATGCAAGTAGATAAATAGGAACCACCTCGGTGGGAAGGTAACAGCATTCCTCGTCTAAATCGCACTGGCCATGTGACCACGAAAGATTGTCTTCGGACAAAACGCTGGCTCTATGGCTTGGAAACGGGGATGAACACTGCCCCCTAGAGTCGAACACGACTGGACAAAAATTGTCAAGGGGAACCTTTACCTTTACCTTTACCTTAAAGTTGCTTGGACACCAGGTGTCATGTCATGTTTTCCCTTCCACCTGGTCCCACTCTTATCCCCAGACCAAAATCGTGACCTTTACAAAAATGGGATTCTTCCCCGACCCCATAACAAAACAGAAACAGTGACAGAAACACGGCCCAAAATGGAGGCTAAAATACTTCCCTTTGGCACTGGAAACATATACTGCCAAAATGGGAGTTACTTGTCGGAAAACGGAAGCCTTCAATTGCTTCCTTGAAGCAAACTAGGCCAGGTCTCTGACATATTTATTATCCACAACACAAAGGAAACAGTTCCAGGTGTACAGACTTCAAAGCCCTAAAATAAAGTACAAATACAGAAGATCACTACACAGATTCACCTTTTCAGTGTCCCATTGCGCAAACAAAGAGAAATTGTACTACTGCAGCTAATGGTTCTCAACCTTTTTGGAGTAGCAACCCCTTTTTATAACAGCCAAGTAACCTGCAACCCCCACCTGCCATGTTTGCATAAAAAAAGGCATTTTTAATGGGGGTGAAGTCATCTATCCTCAGAAAGTAGAGGTGTCTTCCTCTCCCAAAAGGCCTGTTTCTCATACCTATTTTTGTTGTTTAGTCGTTTAGTGACGAGGTTTGTCATCTCTTTCCTCCCAACAAGTAGGAGACTTTTAATTTCGTGGCTGCTGTCACCATTTACAGTGATCATGGAGCCCAAGAAAGTAAAATCTGTCACTGCCTCTATATCTTCCCCTTCTATTTGCCAGGAGATGATGGGACCAGTGGCCATGAGCTTAGTTTTTTTGATGTTGAGCTTCAGACCATTTTTTGCACTCTCCTCTTTCACCCTCATTATTTTAATAGAGAATGCTATACATAGCAGGGTCTCTGACTTCCTCAATCGTCCAGTTCTTATAATGATATACAGCAGTGGAAATATATTTTTCTAGCAAGGGCTTTACATAGCATGGTCCCTCGCTTCCTCTACTGGCCAATTCTAGTAACTTCACCTTTAGGAATATATATATTTCCAGGATTTTTCTTTTCAAACTTTCAACATTTTCAGATAAGTGAATCAGCACATACTGAACCTGTGGAAAGGGGGCTCCTACTGTATTGCCCCCCTCCCATCTAGCAGACATGTTGTTTGTTCATTTCTTATCATGTATTTGGATATTTTCTTCCAATTTTCATGCCACTATGAAAAAAACTGTAAGGTTGGAAATGGATAAATTAAACCCTGATGCTTCACTATTTTAGATTAGGCATCCTTCAGTCTCAAGAGACTATGGTAACGTGCTCTGTATGGAGGACTTGGAACAGCATCTAGTGTGGCTGAGAAGGCTGATTCAAGAGTGACAATCCCTTCCACACTGAAGACAAATGCAAACTGTCCCCTGTCCAGCTCCCTGGTTTTGCTGGTCTCGGGACTGCTTCTTTGCCTTGGCCTGCTGGACAAGGGTCTCTTCAAATTGGGAGAGGCCATGATGCACCGCCTGCCTCCAGGATAAACACTCAGATGTCAGGGTTTCCCATCTGTTGAGGTCCATTCCTAAGGCCTTCAGATTCTGCTTGCAGATCTCCTTGTATTGCAGCTGTGGTCTCCCTCTGGGGCAATTTCCCTGCACTAATTCTCCATACAAGAGATATTTTGGAATCCGACCATCACCCATTCTTACAACATGCCCAAGCCAACATAGACGTTGCTGTTCAGTAATGTATACATGCTAAAAATTCCAGCTCGATCTAGGACTACTCTATTTGGAACTTTGTCCTACCAGATAATCCCAAAAATGCATCAGAGACAACACATATAGAACGTGTTCCACTTGCTCTCCTGCCGTGCATAAAGGGTCCAGGACTCACTGCAGTACAGGAGTGTGCTCAGGACACAGGCTCTATAGACCTGGATCTTGGTGTATACCGTCAGCTTCTTATTAAGCCATACTCTCTTTGTGAGTCATGAGAACATGGTGCTTCACTATTAGAGCCATCCCATTTCTCAGAAGCTGATCTCTATTAGTTTCCAAATGAACATTTTGTATCTACCTACACACTAAAGAAACCCCTACACCCTGTTGTCATGGCCATTTTTAATAAGCTTTGTTATGGAAAGAAGCAAAAGAGAACATGATTACAGCAGTCTATGAATAGCAAAGAAAGGTAATTAGGGCTGAACAACGATACAGTTGAGCAGTTTTTGAGAGCGACCCTGTGGTCAGTGCAACACTCAATATGACATTAGTAACTAGGCAGTGACTTTGATGTTCTTTGCCAGTTACCCATCTGAGATTAAAATGTTCAAATTACAAAGCTTTTTTTTTTACTGGGGTTACACGAGGAAATCATAAAGGGAATCCCAAGAATGATCTAGTCCATCCCTTGTGATGTTGGAAAGTATCCTCGGCAAGTGGCTATCTAACCTCTGCTTTTAAATACACACACAAACAAACCAGCTTCCAATAAAGTCCACTGCCTTCTAAGGCAGTCTACTCCATCGAATAGCTCTTCCTGTCAAGAAACTCTTGCGAAATGTTTAGTCAAAATCTCCTTTCCTGAAGTTTGAGTCCACCTGTTCAGATCCTACCTGCTGGAGCCATAGGTAAGACATCAACTAAGAATTTAAGTGACAACAATCTTTACTGAATAATTTTATCCCACCTGGATAGGAAATGTCTTACAGCAGTGGTTCATATCCTATTTTTTTACAAAAAATAAAAAAAAATTAAAATGGAGTGAGGCAGGCTGTTTGACTGGACAATCAGATGCCTTTTCTTTATTTGCAAAGCTCTGCTTCTAAAAGTGTGCTAACCATATGTGAAGGGGTATGCTTCTTCTGAAGTAATGGAGACCACAAGCAATACCCCGATGGCATTTGTCATATTGATGGAAACCCAGAATGAGTATTCAGCCAACTAACATTTATTAGCGCTATCAACTCCAATTCTCCACCAGACAGTTCCCTTCACCGCATTATCCATAGAGGAATTAGCCTAAGTCTAGAAAGTCTCCTTTATAGAAGGTTGTCTTCACCATACCCTGCAGCCCATATAATAAGAGTTAAGGCTTTCAGACCTTCAGTGTCCTTCTCTCTGATTTCGGCTGATGCAGGCATTTGAATTGTTACTCACAGTGCAAACGAAGCTGCTGGGTCAAAGTTAGGTGTTTTTTTTTAGCTCTGCTAGACTTCTCCTGCTTGCCTCAGTCGTGACCCTTGGTCTAGTCCTGGTTTTGCCATGCTCCTCATTCAGAAGCCCCTCAAGCAGTGAACAGAGGAGGACAGAGTCCAAGGGAGAGCGGCTTCTTGAAGCTGCAAAGCCAGCATACAAGGTGAGTCCCACATTTCCTCAGTCCACTCTGGGGATCTATCCAGCTCTAGGCTTCACCCCCTTCCTCCTTATTCCCACCAACTGCTCCCAGTTCTGCCTCGATCTCCCTTTTATTCACCTCTTGGCAGGAAATTCTCTTTTGACAGGCTTTCACCCATCTTTTAAAAAAATCTTCCTGCTGCTCTGGGTCTTTCCCGCCTCCTGGTTTCAATGGAGAATTCACTCCAAGCAAGCCCTGAGAGAAGGGATCCAAACCTGCATCCACCAGGTACTTTATAAAAATAACACAAAGGATCACATACATCCACCAAAGCTGTAAGGCAGGAAAAGACTCCGGTCCCAGGATCTAAAAAATATAGCGTGCACTTTATTTCATATTAAAAGCCCGGCACTTGTCAGCTTAGCCTTTTCAACCTTCTTCAGTGGCTGTATTTGTTGTTGACCGCTGCTTAAATGCTTAAAATGGAGTCCCTAGGGAAAAAAAGATGTTATAAATGTTTATCTGTTTTATTCATTGTAGAAGGAAGCCATTGAAGAAGGATGAAAAGGCTGAGCTGAAACGCAGCAGACGTTTAATTTTAAATACAGCACACACTATAATATTTACCTCCTGAGACCAGATTCTCCTCTTGCCTTACAACACCAGATGGCTTTGCCAGACACCCATGGAGGCCACTGGGACAGGGAGGTAGACCTTTCCTGAGTGAAGATGGTACAGTTAGGTTGACCAGTACATCAGTCAAAGCCAAGAGAAGTCCCTACCTCACCAGCAGGGTCCTATTTGCTGTGGAAACGTCTCGGATGTTATCTGGACAGTGCCGTTGTCTCCCTCCTACTCTTCGTAAACATCAGGTGACTCTGCAAGGTGTTTATCTATTTTCGGCCAGCACGATCAAAGCTACAAACAGATGGCATACAACCCCCATGAAGATTTCTCCCACAGAAAGTAATCTTCTGAGGGCATTTGTGGATCTGAGGCGCACAGGATGATTTGTTCTCTGTACATCGCCATTACATGATGTCACTTTTGTCTGAATGAGGGGCGCAAACAATAATAACATGAGCTGATTCGTTTTTGCTTCTTGAAATAACTCAGGCTTGAATTGATCTAGGACCTACCTCTTTGTCTTTCTGAGTAACCATGATATCCATGAAGCTTTCCTCCAACATCACATTCCAAATGAACTGATTCTCACCCCCTGCCTCCATCAGCTTTCTTCACTAACCTCCTTTCATATCTGTGCATAGCAATCAGGAATATTATACTATGGATTATCTTTGTCTAAGGGTTAAGTAATACATAATACATCTTTATTCTCAACTGACCTTTTCTAGTTCCTCCATAGTTACCCTTCCCAACATGAAATAATAGCCTGGGGTACATGTTAGTAGCTATTGCTGTCATGAAGTAGTCACTTCGTAGCTGTGATATTACAACTCTACAGAGCTTATATAATGACACCATCAGCCTACACTGAGAAATTTAGCAAGTGAACATTTTCTTGTTGATGTCCAGACCAGGAAAATGTCACTTGCTAAAGTTCAGCATCTGTCAGATTGGCATTAAAATGAATTCTTTGTTCAACTTCAGCTGGCTTTGACCTCCATCTGCACCATAAATCAATCCATTTCTGTCCATCATCACAAAATGTGGTTCTTTTGGAGAGAAGAATAGTTAAAAATAGCAAAAATGTAAACATGAGAGACATAAAGTGAAACATCAAAGGAGGAATTATGGTTTGCTACAAATCATTGTAGCCATCTAAGATGATTGCAGTGACAAGAAATAGACAACATCTTAAAAGCTTATTCCAAATGAGCCCTGCAATTAGAGCAGACAAAACAGTCTTAAAAATGACATGTTTTAACCCATCTGTTATTTATGTACAACCCCATTGATGCACAACACTATTCTGGGTGGTGTACATATGAAATCAGTGGTATAATGAAATTAAAAGAAAATAATAGTAATATGTACAGTGTGTATGTATATATGTTGTTGTTTAGTTGTTCAGTCGTGTCCGACTCTTCATGACCCCATGGACCAGAGCACGCCAGGCCCTCCTGTCTTCTACTGCCTCCCGTAGTTGGGTCAAACTCATGTTGGTAGCTTTGATGACACTGTCCAACCATCTCGTCCTCTGTCATCCCCTTCTCCTCTTGCCCTCACACTTTCCCAACATCAGGGTCTTTTCCAGGGAGTCTTGTCTTCTCATGAGATGGGCAAAGGATTGGAGCCTCAGCTTCAGGATCTGTCCTTCCGGTGAGCACTCTGGTTTGATTTCCTTTAGAATTGATAGGTTTGTTCTCCTTGCAGTCCAGGGGACTCTCAAGAGCCTCCTCCAGCACCACAATTCAAAATGTGTACTGTATATACCTAGAAGAAAACTACATTCAGTAAAACATGATTGCAACTTTCTAGTACAATATCAAAGTTTGTTTAGATTAAATGTAGTTTTGATATTTACGCCACAAGGCACAATCTCTATCCTATCCTGTGTAGTTTATAATAATAATAATCAAAGCTTTTATTGTAATAATTAACCCAATGATTACATCAGAAGATCCTTAAATCTGGTTCAAGGAGGGCGTGCTGGTTCAATCTGTGCTATTTTGGCATGTTCACGATATGTGCTACTTTCTCCACCCTGTCATTTAACAGAGAACGCAATCTGTCTATATCTGACCATCCTCTTACCTTAAGCAGTATTGGGCCAAGATAGAGCGCAAAGTTCATAATAGCGAGGGCAATATAAACGCATGTGTACAAGCTCAGTTCCTCCCAATTCACAAGAGCAGTTCCTCTCATTGTAAGGAATACCCTGAAACCTGCCAGATAATACTGGTCAGGGAATAGGCTATCCGTTTCTGTGGCGATTGTAACAGAATCAGGTGGCTAAGGGGAGAACAGGTCTTGTTTGAATTTAGGAGATCCTGGAATTCAATATCTAATATCCTGCATTAATCAGCTGAAATGGCTTGTCTTTAAGATGCTAAGACTTTCTTTGTTCATTTCTTTTTAAATGTTATTTAGGGGCATATATGAGTAGAGCTCATATTTCAAATGAGCTCATTGCTCCCCTACCCACCCCAACTCCCTCTCAAGTGATGACAGCATATATTTGGGGTTCTTGTGTTAGAAACAATAGACTCGAGCATGAGGAACACAGCTTGTGTGAGCCTGAGTTCTGAAACTATTAAGGGGCATTGCTGGCAAGATTAAAAAACTCTGGTATTGTTATGTCAGATGGTATGCAAGCACTTTGAATACTCAAAAGAAGCACCACATAAATGTAACTGTGGTTATGTTCGCCTGATCAATGCCAAGCACCTAACTCTCCAGAGAACTGTGCAATGTGACAGGTTTCTCCCAGCACTCTTGGTGGTGTTACAAAGGATTGTGGGGCAGCTAGCACACAATTTGTTGTTGTTTAGTCAATAAGTCGTGTCCAACTCTTTGTGACCCCATGGACCAGAGCACGCCAGGCCCTCCTGTCTTCCACTGCCTCCTGGAGTTTGGTCAAATCCATGTTGGTAGCTTCGGTGACACTATCCATCCATCTCGTCCTCTGTCGTCCCCTTCTCCTCTTGCCTTCACACTTTCCCAACATCAGGGTCTTTTCCAGAGAGTCTTCTCTTCTCATGAGATGGCCAAAGTACAGTGGTGCCTCGCTTAACGATTACCTTGTTAAACAACAGAACTGCTTGACGATGAAGTTTTTGCGATCGCAAAACGATGTTTTGATAGGGAAAAATCACTTAACGATGATCAGTTCCCTGCTTTGGGAACCAATTTTTCGCTAGACGACAATT
Source organism: Pogona vitticeps (assembly GCF_051106095.1). NCBI lineage: Eukaryota > Metazoa > Chordata > Lepidosauria > Squamata > Agamidae > Pogona > Pogona vitticeps. The sequence continues at coordinate 255,581,175 of NC_135785.1, forward strand.
TTAAAACATCTGATCGGCGGCTCTAAAATGGCCACCCGCTGTGCAAAATGGCTACCTGCTGTGTTTTAGGACAGATTCCTCACTTTACAGGCACCAAAAATGGCCACCCTATGGAAGATCTTCGCTGGACGCTGAAGTATTTAGCCCATTGGAACGCATTGAACCAGTTTTCAATGCACTTCAATGGGCTTTTTTGTTTCCCTTGATGAGGATTTCGCTTAACAGCGATGTTCAGGATCTGTCCTTCCAGTGAGCACTCAGGGTAGATTTCCTTCAGAATGGCTAGGTTTGCTCTCTTTGCAGTCCAGGGGGCTCTCAAGAGTCTCCTCCAGCACCACGGTTCAATAACACACAATACTCCTGAATAACTGGAGTGGTCTGTTTTTACCCTTGAGAAGGGAAGATGTAGAGTTTCATCTTCAGGTACCTGAAGGGTCATCACGAGAGAGATGAAGCAAGTCCCCCCCCCCCACTGCTCCAGATGGTAGAATCGCATCTACAAAGAAAGGAGGTTCTAAGTAAACATAGGAAATAATGTCTGAACCACAAAAGCCATTTTGCATTGGAACGAACTGCTGGAAAGGTTAATGGATGGCTCCTCCTTTGGTGGCCAATTGGTTGGGGGCACTTCAGCTGTCAATTTCCTGCACTGGCTAGGTGATCCCTGGGAGGTCACCCAACTCTACAAGTCTATGGTTTTATGAAAAATTACATACCATTACATACAGGTTGGCATTCTGGCTTGGCTTGCATGTTGACACATTCATAGGAAAATGGTTGGCTTGGTGACTGAGGTTTAGCTGATGGCTCCATAACATTTCTTGTTTTTGTTTAGTTGTTTAGTCATGTCCGACTCTTCGTGACCCCATGGACCAGAGCACGCCGGGCCCTCCTGTCTTCACCGCTTCAATGACACAGTCCAACCAACATTTTAGGGGAATACAAAAGACAGGCATGATCTGGAATTAAATACATGCCATAAACAGAACAGACCAAAAACAAGCCATTATGATTTGGAGCACAGGAGAGTCAGCTATGCGCCAAATGCTATTGCTGTTTCCAGTTGTTTCAGTCCAAATATTAATTATTAACCACTGTAATTATGCTAGATTTAATAGCACTGCTTCTCCCCTGAAATGTCATGTCTGAAAGGTAGAGTGAACACAGTGAAAATGTACTGAATTGATGGGATGTTACTGTAGCGAAGCCTCAATTTAAAAGTACACTTTTTTTTCTTCCTGTCAGTGAGAGTCTGTGTTACAACTTAGCTTTCCAGCACTCATCCACTGGTAAGCTAGCTACAGTGTCTAGGCCTCTGTCAACCAGCTAGGCCTGTCACCAAAGACAGAATTTCTTTCCCTGCCTCAGGCACCAAAACCACTTAAAATCACAGCTTCACCTTATCCTAGGTTTAGCTGACTTTGAGTCCCCTCAGCTTATCTGCCCTTGGCCTCCGCTTTGTCCCCTCAGAGCTCACCCTTGGACTCAGGACAAGCTAGCCAACCTGCCACAGATTCTGCTTTGGGTAACTCTCTCCAGAAATGGTTTCCACAGAGCCTCCCTATCTTAGCCACCCCCAATCTGAGTTTCAGAGCCCTCCTACTAGACTTTCTCCCCTTGAGAAAAGTCCTAGGAAGTTACCCACTCGTCCACTCATATTCCCTGACTAAAGATATTCTCTGCTGTGGGCACCTTTCCAGTCCAAGGCTTTACTGGACCAAGCACGTATCCCACACGCTGGACACCAATTAATGTAGTGGGCACGCTGAAGCCTCTACCAACTCAGGCCTCCAGGAGTGCTCACTCTTCTTCTTCAGTTGCTGCCACCAATTTTATCCAATATTTAAAAAGACAAGTGTTGTTTCAAAACAAAACTGGTTTATTGGTTTAACAAAATAAAGTAAGTAAATCACAGGATGTTAATCAAGGTCTCTCACTCACTGACACACACAGACTCTTCCCTCACTGACTGTTTGGCTCACAGGCCCATAGACACACTCATCACTAACTCTATCAAAATATCTCTCTAATCTCATCATACACCCCTTTATATATTCCAGCTCCTCCCCCTCCTGCACCACCTTCCGTCACCTCATTGGCTGATGTTCCACTGCCCAGCTGTGACGGACAGGTGAGGGCAGGGCTGAATGCTACAGTTACTCACACCAGAGAAAAACGATTACGTCCTTATTGATCAATAGAACAGTACAGTGGACCCTTGACTTACAGACTTTTTGCGTTACAGACTTCTCTGGCCGCAAAATTTAGGTTTGACTTGCAGACTGAAATGGAACAAAAACGGCCTGTTATGGGATTAATCGGTTTTCAATGCACTGTAGGTCAATGGAGACTTGACCTACAGACTTTTTGACTTGAGAACCACCTTCCAATACGGATTAAGTTCTCAAGTCAAGACCCCACTGTACAGAAAGTGTTGTGTGTCTGGACTGAGCCAGAACCAAGAGCAAGGATTCAGGGTCAAGGGATGAAGTCAGAGCTGGATGGATGGTGGGACTGTCCTAGCTTTTTGTCCTATTTGCCAAGTTTATTTATTTACTAAAATTTCATGTGCCAAATTTATTTATTTACTAAAATATTTCTACCCAAGAGAGGCAAAGTACATGTTTAGTCATTCCGCCTTCTCTCTATAGACATGGCAGCTGCGAGCCCCAACCCAATCACTGACTCACTTCCTCTAAGCACTCATTCACTCCATTTTAGCTGTAGCCCTTTCACCAGCACCATGTGCATGGCACAGAGCACATGGTTATGACGAAATAGCCATAAACACATATACTTCCAAGAAGCTCAGGTGAATTATCAGCCTCAAGTCAACAGACACAGACCCATCCTCTCTTGTCTCCCTACCAATTCTCAAACAAAATGGGCACTAGCCTTGCACTAATTGAGTGGCATATATGCTTATGAAATACAGTAAATACAAGAAATAAATAAACTGCCCCTGTTTATTTACCTTGTTCATAAGCTCCCACTCACAAACTCACAGGTCTCGGTTGCTCTGGGAAACAGGCTTTGGAGGCTTCAAACTTAATAATCTGCTTGACAAATGCCAACTTGTTAGTAGGTATCAAGGACAGAGATGTTGGCAGGAGGACAAGAACCAAGAACGTTGCTGTGCAGAAGTAGGAGAAAATAATGCTCACAAACTTTAAACATGTTTCTCTTTAATGGGCATGGGGGGGAAGGAAGGAAGGAAGATCTGTAGGTGAAAATATATACATAATCAAGACGGTATATGCACTTTTTGCCAGAAAAGAGATTCATAAGTAATTTCTCTCATTATAGATTTGTCTCCCTCAAAAATGTAATAGTTTTCACCCAGTGTTCTTACACATCTCCCTTTATCAGCTTGCTCTGGGGTTGAGAGATAATCGGAGAAGGCCTTTATCTCAGTCCCACTATCCACACGGGTGTGTCTGGTGGGGTCTTTAAAGCCTTTCTCATTATTCCTCAATCAGCAATTCCACTTATTTGGAGCTGTTTGCTCCATTGGGGCGTACCACCCTCAAGGGCTCAGCAAAGACTAATCAGGTGAGACATTGCCCTTCAAGGCTATAATTTCTGTATCACTCATATTAGAAGGAAAGGAATTGATTCACTGATAGTTGTTGTGGGTTTTCGGGCTCTTTGGCCATGTTCTGAAGGTTGTTCTTCCTAACGTTTCGCCAGTCTCTGTGGCCGGCATCTTCCGAGGACATATTCATTGATGCTTCTGCTAAGGAGCACCCCCAAGGAGAAACATTGTCTCTCAATGCCAGGATTCTTAATGGCTCGGGGAAAAAAGAGCAAATTGTCTTGGGGGGGGGGAGAGAAGGCTCATTTCCTTTCCTGTCTCTTACCTTCTTATGCCTTGCTACACGATGATAATCTGTTCCACTGAAATCATTGTCTAGCGAAAAGCATTTCCCTATTGGAATGCATTGAAACCTGCTTAATGCGTTCCAATGGGGTAGAATTGTCGTTGTCTAGCGAAGAGCGGCCATAGGAAAGCCGCTTTGCGAACCACCGATCAGCTGTTTAAATCACGAAGCTTAGGTCCCGAAAACACCTGTTTTGCAAGCGTGAAGGAGGCTGTCAAAATCGATGTCTAGCGAAAATTGGTTTGTGAAGCAGGGACCAAACATTGTCCAGTGAAATTCCCCCATAGGAATCACTGTTTTGCGAATCACTATAGCGATCACAAAAAGCCAATGTCTAGCGAAAAAACTGTCATGCGGGGTAACTGTCTAGCGAGGCACCACTGTAGTCTATAGCTATATCTGCTAGAATTTATTTTGAGGAACCAGGAGACATGTGGTGCTTAGTCATGAGTCATTCTTCTCCAAATTATTTTTCCCCCTTTTGTTTAAAAGTGTGTAAAAGAGGCTGCAGATTGACCAAACTGGAGGAGAATATGGGGTCATTGGTGGATTTAAAAAAAAGCTTTCTTCTCTGGCAAATTGAATGCAGAGTTCCAAAGAATAGCAAGGAGAGTCAAGAGGGCCTTCTTAAATGAACAGTGCAAAGATATAGAGGAAAATAATAAAAAGGGGAAACCGGAGATCTGTTCAAGAAAACTGGAGATATTAAAGGAACCTTTTGTGCAAAGATGGACATGATAAAGGACAAAAATGGTACGGACCTCACAGAAGCAGAAGACATCAAGAAGAGGTGGCAAGAATACACAGAGTGCTGTCCTCTGAAGATGCCGGCCACAGAGACTGGCAAAATGTTAGGAAGAACAACCTTCAGAACACGGCCAAAGAGCCTGGAAAACCCACAACAACCAATACACAGAGGAATTATACCAGAAAGATTTGGATATCCCGGACAACCCAGATAATGTGGTTGCTGACCGTGAGCCAGACATCCTGGAGAGTGAAGTCAAGTGGGCCTTAGAAAGTTTTGCTAACAACAAGTCCAGGGGAGGTGATGGCATTCCAGTTAACTATTTAAAAACTTAAAAGATGATGCTGTTAAGGTGCTACACTCAATATGCCAGCGAGTTTGGAAAACTCAGCAGTTGCCAGCGAATTGGAAAATATCAGTCTACATCCCAATCCCAAAGAAAAGCAGTGCCAAAGAATGCTCCAACTACCGTACAATTGCACTAATTCCACACAATAGCAAGGTTATGCTCAAAATCCTACAAGGTAGGCTACAACCGTATGTTGACAGAGAACACCAAGAAGTACAAGCTGGATTCTGAAGGGGCAGAGGAACTAGAGACCAAATTGCTAACATATACTGGATTATGGAGAAAGCCAGAGAGTTCCAGGAAAACATCTACTTCTGCTTCATTGACTATGCAAAAGCCTTTGACTGTGTGGACCACAGGAAACTATGGCAAATCCTTAAAGAAATGGGAGTGCCTGACCACCTTATCTATCTCCTGAGAAGCCTATACGTGGGACAGGAAGCAACAGTTACAACTGGATATGGAACAACTGATTGGTTCAAAATTAGGAAAGGAGTACAACAAGGCTGTATATTGTCTCCCTGCTTACTTAACTTACATGCAGAATACATCATGTGAAAGGCTGGACTGGAGGAATCCCAAACCGGAATTAAGATTGACGGAAGAAATATCAACAATCTCAGATATGTAGATGATACTACTCTGATGGCAGAAAGTGAGGTGGAATTAAAGAACTCTTAATGAGGGTAAAAGAAGAGAGTGCAAAAAATGGTCTAAAGCTCAACATCCAAAAAACTAAGATTATGGCCATTGGTCCCATCACCTCCTGGCAAACAGAAGGGAAGATATGGAGGCAGTGACAGATTTTGCTCTCTTGGGCTCCATGATCACTGCAGATGGTGACAGCAGCCACAAAATTAAAAGACGCCTGCATCTTGGGAAGAAAGCGATGACAAACCTAGACAACATCTTAAAAAGCAGAGACATCACCTTGCCAACAAAGGTCCGCATAGTCAAAGTTATGGTTTTCCCTGTAGTGATGTATGGAAGTGAGAGTTGGACCATAAAGAAGGCTGACCGCCAAAGAGTTGATGCTTTTGAATTGTGGTGCTGGAGGAGACTCTTGAGAGTCCCCTGTACTGCAAGGAGAACAAACCTATCCATTCTGAAGGAAATCAACCCTAAGTGCTCACTGGAAGGACAGATCCTGAAGCTGAGGCTCCAATCCTTTGGCCATCTCATGAGAAGACTCCCTGGAAAAGACATTAATGTTGGGAAAGTGTGAAGGCAAGAGGAGAAGTGGATGACAGAGGACAAGATGGATAGACAGTGTCACCGAAGCGACCAACTCCGGGAGGCAGTGGAAAACAGGAGGGCCTGGCATGCTCTGGTCCATGGGGTCACGAAGAGTCAGACACGACTAAACGACTAAACAGGAACAACAAAGGAGATGCTGAGAGGCAGCCGCATTTTAGCACAACTTGCCTTGTTCTCCCATCGCTACTGCTGAGGAAAGAAAGATGGAAGAACTAGCCATGTTGGCTCATTTTGAACATCTCTTTCTTCCCCTCAGGCAGTCAAATGTCTTGAAGCAGCCATGTGAGCAGGGATCTTTGACAAGAACATGAGGGTGTCTCAAGCCTGTACCCATTTTATTTTATTTTTTCGGTCCCAGAGAAACTTCTTTCTTCGTTTATCTCTAGATGTGTTCACAAAGTCAACAATGAATCACGCAAACACAACATAAAACTTGTTATCTTCAACCCAGTTATTTCAAAGCTCCTTTTTAGGAGTTTCTTTATCATGGGTAAACATGTTCAACTGTCAGGCATGAAATAAATTCTTTTGCAAGGCATTGTTAGCTTCCAAACCTGGCATTCTACTATTTCTGCAGCTGTTTTATGTGCCATGGAAAGTATGAAAAAAGATTATCTGTTTCACTGGTTGGCTTATTGCTCCACATGGGAAAAGGCACTTGTTAGATTTTTCTGTCCAGTATATCAAAGCAACATTCTGAACATCATGTGCCTTGTCATGGTTGTATGGAAGGCATCATTTGCTGCTCTTCTTCAGGTGGCAAAAGGTCTTAGACTGCAGCACCTCTGGCCACCTCCAAAAGACCAAGTGCTGATGGTACAGGAGGTAAGGGATTAGGGGCTGGCTAGCAGAGGTTCTCAGCATCTACAATTTCCATTTTCCACCTAACTGTGAAGCTAGCTCCGGCTGTCTACACTTCACCTCCAGTTGATCTTGCTTATGCTTCCTATTTTTCCCCCAACAATATTTCATGCTCCTCCACTTGTCTAAAAGCCAAGTGGGAGTTTATTCTTTGGATTAAATATACAGTATAGATGTGAGGGAGGCAAAACCCATCATTGCTCCGCAAGACATTGTGAGCAAATCGAAATATACTTCAGCAGGTTTAGTGTGTGAAGGAATAAGCTGTTTAACACAGCGATCCTTAGTGTTGTTCAGGTGGTTGCGTACAACAGACAGGAAACTACAGAGAAGAGGAGCTTCCCAATCAGATCCTGAAATATCACAGGATCTGGAGTGGTAACATAACCCCCAAAAATGACCACGACAGCAACCCATATCTTTTTGGTAAGGGCGAGGGAGAAGAATAAGGCATTCACAAATACAAAAAAGGAAAGGAAAAGGGATAATTTTTTCACCAGAAATGGTTCTAGAGATTAATCCAAGGTAAAGGTAAAGGTTCCTCTTGACATTTAGTCCAGTCGTGTCCGACTCTAGGCGGTGGTGCTCATCCCCGTTTCCAAGCCATAGAGCCAGCGTTTGTCTGAAGACAGTTTCCGTGGTCACGTGGCCAGCGTGACTAGGGAATGCCATTTTACCTTCCCACCGAGGTGGTACCTATTTATCTACTTGCATTTTACATGCTTTAGAACTGCTAGGTTGGCGGGAGCTGGGACAAGCGACAGGGGCTCACTCCGTGGCGTGGATTCGCTCTTACGACCGCTGGTCTTCTGACTTTGCAGCACAGAGGCTTCTGCGGTTTAACCCACAGTGCCACCACAAGAGATTAAGCAAAAGGCTTGGTAAAAATAAGCCTGTTTGGGTGTAACTGGCCATTTTTGTTTCATTTTGGTTTTTTTCTGGTCTGTAGGTCGATCCTCCGGCTGCAAGTCGAACCTAAATTTTGCAGCCAGAGCAGTCTGTAACTCGAAAAGTCTATAAGTTGAGCCGTCTGTAAGTCGAGGGTCCACTGTATTTAATTTGCTTATTTAATTTGCTTTTAGCAACTGTTGAGAATGAGGTTTGTCACAAAATGGTGCTGCATCTTCTTAGCAATATGCTTTTAATTACAGTTTTAAGTTCTTTTCAATTGGGCTTTAAAGCTAATTCTCCTTTGGAAGGGTCAAGTTGATTTTGTTTTGCATTTTAACTGCATTCTTCCTCTCGTAAATATTAGCACAAGCTGTTCTGCATCCCTTCGCACACAGATTGAAATTCTGTTACCTAAATTAAGGTGCGAATGACTTAATTTCTGCTCCAAGAGATTAAGCACAACTTTCCTCTCCAGTTTTCTGCCTTTCTAAATCAAGATTTTACAAACAGACACTTCCAAGGATTTCTCCACCCGCTGGCAAAATCCAGTCCATAAGGTTTACATTTGATTAAAGCCAAACTCTAGGTCACTTTGAGGTTCAGATGAGCAGATGCTACCTTGAGAAAAACTCTTCTTTCTCCTGTAGAATGCTCAGTTTGATTATTTATGTCTAATGATAGTTTTGCATTTTCCTACTTTTCTCTTAGATGAACAACAAATGTTTCCTTTCCATGCTGATGAAGGGGATCTGGGACTAGTTGACCCTCATTGAATTGGGATGTGAACAGGCCAGAAGAGGTTAGGGGAGTGGCGGAATCCAGCAGCTGGTCAGAATCTGTTTACTGCCTTTTCATACCCTGCAATTTGTGCTTTTAAAAGTCAGTGTGTTTTAGCTTTGACTTCCCATCCAGGCTCTGCACAGATGGTAGAATGATGATAAAGTTATCTAGAAGTCCTAGGCAGGGGGCATTCATTCATTCATTCATTCATTCATTCATTCATTCATTCATTCATTCATTCATTCATTCATTCATTCATTTAATGGGAAGAGAGGACGATGGAGCTAGTCCAAGACAGGCTTCATCCAATCTCTGCACCACACCAGTGATCATGAAAATCTTTCCTGCAAATAAGAAAGATTTAAACACAAATCTTCTATTAAGTCACTAGCAACTTGAAGCACTCCAGTGACATTCAGAACCCTGCAGCCTTGACTTATCCCCTCACTCTGCCTAAGGGTAGAGCCGGCCCTGGTCTTTGACCACCCTACATAAGAGAACAAATGACTTGCTTGAACTGGGAAGCTAAACTGGAGCTGACAGGGCCAGGTTAGCGATTCAACCACAGATCACGAGGGAAAACCAGGCGAGGGATGTCGCTGAGTGGCACAACAGGGTCTGGGTTCCATTTTCATCACCTCCAGATGGGGGCTAGGAAAGTATCCTGCCCGAAGTCCTGGAGATCAGCTGCCAGTCAGAGTTGGCAAGGCTGGGTTAGACTGGTCCGAGCCCGCGAGAAGCCCTGTGTCGCTAACCCCCTTCGGAGCCTCCTTTTCTAACGACGCCTCAGGCTGCTCCGTCCCTGTGGCGGCCCTCCCCTCGTCCTCTCTCTCTCCCCTCGGAGCGCAGCCACCTTGGCGGGCTGAAGACCCCGAGGGGATGCGGGGAGGGCGAGGAAAACGCCCCCTCCCCCACCCCCTGATGCCTTTCCCCCTCAGCCGAAGAGAGAGAGAGAGAGAGAGAGACCCCCTACCCACCCACCCATCCCCGGGCCGAGACCTTCCCCCCGCTGAGGGCAGGGAAACCAAAGCCTTGCAGAAAGCGGGCAGGGGCGCGCGCGCGCCCTCAGGTACGGGAGAGGGTCGGGGGGGGTTGCGAGGCTTCTGGGCCGCCCCTCCCGCGCTCTCCTCTCCGCCGGAGACCCCGGGGCCCCCCCCGCGCCCCACACGCCCCTTCCCTCAGCGCGTCAACCCTCCCCGCCCCGGGTGCCGGCTGGCGGGAGAAAGAAAGAAAGAGACTGCGCGCCAGCCAGCGGGTCCTGCGCGCCTCGGGGTGGCTCGCCTTTTTTTTGGAAGCCGGGTTGCCAGCCGCCCTCTCCCTCCCCCTCTCGCCTCAGCGGCAGCCCTTGTTGCCTCGAGCGGGCGACCTCATCATGCCGAAGGAGGCGGGCGAAGCGGGGACTCCCCCGGGACCGCTACTCCTGCTCCTGCTCCTTTCCGCCGCCGTGCGAGGTGAGTCCGGCTCGGGGCCGGGGGAGAAAAGCTTTTGTGGAGGGGCTCCTTCGGCCAGAAGGAGCAGCTGCCCGGGCGAGAGAGCCTTGGCAATGGTCTCGGTCCCTTTGCAAGCCCTGCGGGGTCTTTTGGAGCGGACTGGCAGAGAACCCTGGCTGGGTGGATTGGCTTGCGTTGGAAAGACTTCTCTCCTACTCCTCGGGGAAGTGGCTTCTTTGTCAAGGCGTGTTATTAGAGGGATCCTAAGCCCGATGCAGGAGGAGTCCTTGATTGCAGTTTCCCAGCGTGGGGATCGTGCCGTGAAGTGTTTTCTTGCTGGGGGGGGGGGGAAATTCAATGGTTACCTTACTGTCGTCCTTGTTAACTATTTTTTTCCTTGACCTTTCGGAGCAAGACATCAATCACAGTTCATGTGTATGTATGAGAGTCAGGTCCTGGGGGGGGGGGGGGGAGAGAAAGAAACCTCTACTATCTGAGAAGGGATGACTCGATTTCACTGAAAATGCCTTTTTCTGCACACATGGCAGGAAGGGCGGGTTGTAGCAGGTTACTTGGCTCTTATTGAAAGGGTCCGCAACTCCAAAAAAAGATTGGGAGCTACTGCTTTATTGAATCAGGCCACAGGTCTGTCTAGCAGACCCTATGTTGCCAACACGGGCTGGCAGCAGCTTTCCAGTGGGGTCCGGTTGGGCGGGGAGTTGTCCTCAGGTAGGGTTGGCAAACCTTTGGCACTCCAGGTGCATTGGACTACAACTCCCAGAATCTGCAGCCAGTGAGAAAGGACTGTGGGAGTTATAGCCCGAAACACCTGTCGTCCCAAAGGTTTGCCACCCCTTTCTGACGGGACTGAATGCGGGATCATTTCTGTGCAAAGTATCCACCTTAAAGGTAAAGGTTCCCCTTGACATTTAGTCCAGTCGTGTCTGACTCTAGGGCGCGGTGCTCATCCCCGTCTCCAAGCCGTAGAGCCACTATAGACAGTTTCCATGGTCACCTGGCCAGCGTGACTACACACGGAACGCCATTACCTTCCCACCGAGGTGGTACCTATTTATCTGCTTGCATTTTTACATGCTTTCAAACTGCTAGGTTGGCAGGAGCTGGGACAAGTGACAGACGCTCCCTCCGTCGCATGGATTCGATCTTACGACTGCTGGTCTTCTGACCTTGCAGCACAGAGGCTTCTGCGGTTTAACCCGCAGCACCACCACATCCACCTTACCACTGATTTTGTAACTTTTTTGAAATGCTACTGTAATAAAAGTAACAAGAGTCGTGTGATATCCTTGTTATTGCTACTGAGACCAATATAAAGATGATCAGCAGCAGCATTATCAGTACAAACATCTTGATTGATTAGTTGGTTGGTTGGTCGGTCGGTTGATCCACTTAGTCACAACCTGCTAGTCTGGGCAGTGAATGAGAAAGAAAAATACGAAACCACAATTAATCAAATCAATAAATAACAAAATAAAATGAAAAACACAGCAAAAAAAAGACAGAAACAGACACTGCATGATTAAATTCTGTTTCGCGAATGAGGCTAGCAAGTCTGTGTTTGGCATGCAGCCCAAGGTAGACAGGCAAACAATTTTCCCCCACCCCCCAGTGGGACACCCTCTGACAAGCTTTCAAAAGAAATTTTCCTGGAATAGGTCCCAGCAGAGGAAGCAGTTCACACAATGTCTGCTTTTGGCATTTACCAATAGAGCGTGAACAAATAGATTGTTGTACCGTACTGCGTTGAATGCATTTCAGTGTTGCTTATGTATTTTGGTATTGTATTCATTGGTCCTTGTAATATTGTGTACTCCCTGTTACTAACCTTAAATGCTGTTTTTTTTAATTGTTGCAAGCTGCTTTGGGTCTTTTTTAAGGAGAAAGATGGGTTAAAATATTTTAAATAAATAAACAAACATGGTGCTGTAGTGGATGGTGTGTCAATCTAGGTAGGAGTAACATAAACTGAGTTCTAATCCCCATTTGATCTTGGAAACTCAGTGTTCCTTGATCATTCCACATATTTCAGGAAAACTGTCCGGGTGCCATAAAGTCATAAGCAGTTGATAAGCCCAAAGAACAATTTAGCATAAAAGCACTGAAGAGTCCTCAGAAAATGTGTTCTTGTTTTTACCAGGTTACATTGGAAGACTGGGGTTGTTATTCCACTCGTAGGTATATGGAAGCAGGAGTTTTAGCACATGCATATTTTCTTCCTCCTCCATGCATGGGAAGGTGCATGGGCTGAAAACTGCTGTTTCCATATACCTATGAAAGTTAACAGCTTCCCAATTTTCTGCTGTGCCACATTCCTGTTTCAGTGCCCTGACACTTCCTGATGGCTGTCAGACCTTTCTTTTCCTCAGAACACCTCAAGCAGAGGAAACCAGAGGAAGAAAAGGCTAAGTGGCTGCTGATAGTTGAAGTGGAAGAGTACGGCCCAGCAGACTGCTCCTCCACCTTCGACAGAACCCTGTGTTGCAGAAATTAGCAAGACATGTGCAGCCTTGCAAATTTGCTACCAAGAGTAAAGGAGCAATTATGGGGTGTGGTTTAAAAGTTGACAACCGCTTCTTGCAATGCGAGGAGCCCAAAAGAAGTTCAGACTTGTCTTTAGCAAGTCCAGAGATGTGAGATGCTTTTTTTGGACTACAATTCCCAGAATCCATAGGGAGTTATGGTCCAAAGAAGCAGTTTTTCTACATTTGTAGAATTAAATTCTTTCTGGGCTTTTGATGCCTGGGATGGCCAGAATGAAAGTAGAACAGGTCCAATCCCCCTGCCTTTTTTGGTAGCTAGGTAGAAAAAGAGATGAAACTTGTCATTCACAGATGAGAGAAGGAGGCACCAAATTCCTTCCACTTTTTGCATCTGGCTACCCCATTGCACTTTGAATTAAGCAAACCAGTTTGTTCATTTACCTGTCCAATTGGCCCATACTGGTTGGCCTTAATTGTGTGGGCACATTTAATGTAGTTTCTGTGACTCATGTTTATATATGTTTGCTACAGATCGAAGTAACTCTAGAAAGAAATCTGATTCCCCCCCCCCAGAAGGTCGGCTATTAAGCAAATGTTTAAATTTAGGCAAGGATTAGAAGGTGTATACCAACCTTACCCAACCTAGCATCCTTCAGCTTCTGCCATCTGTAACCAACATGAGTATGTGTGAAGTGTAAGCATGAGGTTTAAAACAGGAAGAATAATAAAAGCAGCATCTCTCTTTACTAACCTCCACAGAGAAGTCAAGGCAAAGGATGTGGCTTTTCTCACGACAACCCTGTGAGGTGAGCCAGACTATCAATCCATGAGTGGCTCACCAACAGCTGCATCACAATTTCACTAAAATACATTGACAGAGCTTTAAAAATGTTATATTTTTAAAATATAATTTCCAGAACCCACTTCAAAACTAACTTTTCACGCGCTCCATATTAAAACAAAAAAACAACAGGGAGAAAAGTTTTCCATTTCAATGACTAAATTTTCAGAGACTGTTTTTGTGTCATCTTCAGGGTGGATAAAAATGATTTTTTTTAAAAAAAAATCAAATCAATTTAAATCACAATTCAATTATTTATTTGCTTTAAATGGTAAAATAAAATCGGATTTTTAACATTTTAATTGTGATTGAAGTTCGATCTGATTTAAATCAAACCCACCCTGGTTCCATCCAAAGCTTTCAGCTCACTTATCTGACCAGAAGTGAATGGACAGAATTGCAAGGAAGGATATATTGTGTTTGACCAGGTTTGGGGAGAGGGCACCCTCCCCAAAAAATGTTTCCCTATTCTCCACTCTGTCCATGAGCTGCTCCTGTGGTAAATCTCTTCCCTCTCTTCCCACCCCTACGCCATTCATGCTGCTTGGTGACATGACCAGTACGCCAGAAACAGGTGGAGGTGGTGTTAATTAAAGCAGAATATATAGCAATTGATTTCTGTTCTTGATATTTGCAAGTTGGCCAGAAAACTTTACAGTAGGAAAGACGGGTTGTTGTTTTTTCCAGACTTCTTAAAATATTCCTGTAATCTTAGAAATTTAACACATTTAATGTTGGTTCCTCAGCAAAAAGGTAGAGATAAAGGTTCACCTTGACAATTTGTCTAGTTGTGTCCAACTCTAGGCGGCAGTGCACATCTCTGTTTCCAACCCATAGTTAGCATTTTGTCTGCAGACAATCCTCCGTCTGCAGTCACGTGGCCAGCGTGGCTAGACACGGAACGCCGTTTACCTTCCCACCATGGTGGTACCTACAGTATTTATCTACTTGCATTTTGCATGCTTTCGAACTGCTAGTTTGCCAGGAGCTGGGACAAGCAACGGGAGCACACTCCCTCGCATGGATTCGATCTTACAACTGCTGGTCTGGTCTTCTGACCTTGCAGCACAGAGGCTTCTGCGGTTTAACCTGCAGTGCCACCATGTCCCTTCCTCAGCAAAGTCAGCCCTTATTGTTAGGGAGAATGAAGAAGTTACATCTGGCAACAGATGTGAGGTATCATGCAAGAGCAGCAAATTGTTACTTATTTAATGTGTTATTCTATTTTTACCACCAAGACCAAGAGAGGAACTTCTGAGTTTTTCTGTTTTGTATGACAGAAAAATATAGCTGTCTTTGAGCTATGTGGTTTAAATCTCTGGCTGCAGAGCCAGAGGTTGGAATTTCAATTCCCTGCTTTGCTTCCTTGACAAGGACTGGACTAAATGATTCATAAGGTCCCTTCCAGCTCTGCAGCTCTAAGATTATCATTATTACTAGAGATGGGCAGAAACCACTGACTGGTTCAGCAGTTTGTGCTAGTTCGGCCAATGGCTGAACAAGTGTTCCGTGATTCAACACCCTCTGCTGGGCGCCCACTCAGAGGCAGCGCCTGGAGGAGGTGGCGCAGGGAAGCCAGGGTACTGCATCTGAGTGGGCGCCCGCCAGAGGGGGCGGGGTCCAAACCACAGAACACCTGCTCGGCCATCTGCCAAACCATCACAAACCGCTGAAACGGCGGTTCATGCCCATCTGTAATCATTCCTATTACAGTGGTGCTGCGCTTTACGATTGCCCCGCATTATGACGAAACTGCATTACGACCATCTTTTTGTGATCGCAATTGCGATCGCAAAACGATGGTCTGAATGGTTTTTTTTTCGCTTTGTGATGATTGGTTCCCTGCTTCGGGAACCGATTCTTCGCAAAACGATGATTTTCCTCCAGCTGATCGGCAGTTTCAAAATGGCCGCCGGGTAAATAAAATGGCTCCCTGCTGTTTTCTGGGACGGATTCCTCACAAGACAGCCACCGAAAATGGAGGATCTTCGCTGGACTGTGAGTTTCCAGCCCACTGGAACGCATCGAAGGGGTTTCAATGCGTTTCAATGGGCTTTTTATTTTCGCATTATGACGTTTTCGTTCTACAGCAATTTCGCTGGAACGAATTAATGTAATGCGAAGCACCACTGTATTATTAAATGGAGGATGGACATTTCCTGCTCAGGGAGCAAAATGTCTTGACCTCCCTCAATCAGCAAGCGAGATATCAGCCCTGCTTAGAAAGTATTTTGGAGATCCAGTGTGGCATCTGTAGCCTGAAAAGTCTGAAAGGGCAGTGGAACACAGTCGAATGGAAAAACCGCAGGATCCAGTGGGCGTTGCTAGGCTGTGCAGCAACCCTATGGAGGTGCCACACACCTAGAATTGAACCAGCCAACCAATTTTGATACTCGACAGGTGCTCCCACTGCAGGGGGATTACAACACTTGCTTCCTCTCCTCCACGAGATTTTAGTTCACTTTAATAAATTTTTTGAACTGCAGTTTGAAAAAAAGGGAGAGGAACTTAAAATGATGTATCAAGCTCACCTGATGAAATTAGCTCACTGGGCATGACCTTTAGCATATGATTCATTAGCTAATCAAAAAACAGGAGTAGGAAAAGGGTGAACCAGTAGAGAAGCTTACCATCTAATGAAACATAATATATATAGGGCATTTTTCATATATAAGGGCAGTGCATGTTTGGGATACACTTTAGCCTAGTATTTAAATTTCTAGGTGCTGCTGAGAAATCAGCCTACCCTCAACAACCTGCAGTGTGTTGTCAACACACTATTAAGCCATTATCACAGTCTCCAGATGGAGAATTGTTCTTTAATAAGCTCTTGGTCCAGGCATTTTAACTAAACTGGGGGGGGGGGGAGGAACAGAATCAGATTTGGGTTAAAAAGTTCATGTAAACTGCAGATCTCAAATCCTCTGAACCCTGGCTGAAAATGATATATCCTTCACTATCTGCTTGTTTTTCATGTTGAATTTTATGACGCCTTAGCTGAGTATCGTGTAAGTCCTAGTGACCTCTTTTCTTCATTCAAGGTGGAATGAGGTATAAGCTAATTGATAAAAAATGAACATTTGAGACCTGGTATTGAATGGCGGCTAAGAAACTGATTAGGAAGGCCTGATTCAAAGCTAGTGTCTCCCATAAACGCATGAGGTAGCCATAACTAAGCCTCCCTGCTCCCCATCACATGCACAATTTGACTTCTTCCCCATCTGCAGGTTGGGGCATCATAACGCTAACTTGTCTTACAGTGGAGGAGGAGAACCTCTGGTGTGAAGGGTATCCAGAAGCAGCCTACAAAGGGTCCTGCCCTTCCAAAGGTGAGAAGGAGAAGCATCATCCTATTCCGTTTGTAGAGCAGCATGCCAAGAAAACCATATACTCAGTTGTCACTTCCATGAGTCCGCTGTAGTTCTAAGGTCCAGGCCATTCCTAGAAGTATTCTCTCAGTAGGATTTACTCCTGATCCATGTTTCCCCATGTGGGAAGCAGAGGTGAAAAGCATCAGGTGGGCTCCTGATTTCATTTAGGGTTGTGGAGTAGATTTTTATTTTTTAGTTTAGACATCCTTCAGTCTCGAGAGACAATGGTAACATGCTCTGAATGGAAGAGCTGGAACAGCGCCTAGTGTGGCTGAGAGAGCCAATTTGAGAGTGACCATCCCTTCCACACTGAAGACAAATCCAATCTGTCCCCTGTCCAGCTCCCTGATTTTGCTGCTTTCGGGACTGCCTCTTTGCCTCGGCCTGCTGGACAAGGGTCTCTTCAAATTGGGAGAGGCCATGATGCAACGCCTGCCTCCAGGCTGAATGCTCAGATGTCAGATTTTCCCATCTGTTGAGGTCCATCCCTAAGGCCTTCAGATCCCACTTGCAGATCTCCTTGTATTGCAGTTGTGGTCTCCTTCTGGGGCGCTTTCCCTGCACTCATTCTCCATACAGGAGATCTTTTGGAATCCGACCTTCAGCCATTCTCACGACAGAGGATGTGGAATCGATGGAGCAGTCTGAATCCCACAGAATGTTCTTGCTTTAGTCATGGGGCTTTGAAAGCAGGTGCTGGTGGCATTCAGCTGGTGGGCACTCACAGCTTGCCCCAAAATCTAAATGGACTGAAAGAAATCAGGAGCCCAACTGGTAGTTTGGCTAGAAACCGAGCTTCATTTCTCATCTGTCTTTCCTGGGGAAACATAGAGAAGGAGCAGTGCTTTCTGAGAAGGTACCACTAGGAACCATCCTACCTCAAGGACTCCGTAGACTCCCAAGTAATGTCTACTAAGTATGTGGCTCCTTTGGCATGCTGCTCTGAATGTATAACAGAATGGTGTCTCTCCCTTTTAGCTGGGAAGAGACAGGATACTCTGCAGCCTAGATCAGGATTATCTTCATACCAGAAGTTTTCCTTCTCCATTATAAGACATGTCAGCATTATAATGACGCGTGCTGCAGATGAGGCAAGGAAATGAAGGTGTGCATGCTTGGCTAAGACTAATTAGTCAGTTCATGGCAGGAGCCTTGGGGCACAGTGGTTAACTTATAGTATTGCAAGACTGCTCGTGACTTGAATTTGATCAGAATGGATTCAGGTAGCTAGCTCAAGGTTCACTCAGCCTTCCATCCTTCCAAGGTCAATAAGGTGAGTACGAAACTCACTGAGGAGTGGGGTAATGCTTAGCCTGTATAATTAAATTGTAAACCACCCAGATGGGGTAATTTATAAGCAGCACGCTTTACCTAGAGACATGATTTTAACAACATTTTTCTCACTAGTATCTCAGCCATTATACAACACCAGGACTTAAATGCTTATTTTTATTAATTAGTTTAAATTCCCTTTCATCTTGACATAGAAAAAAAAAGTCATCGTGAAAACCAACATTAAAAGGAAACAGGTAGTAAAGCATATAATGGCTTCGGGTAGGGTTCAGTTAATTTAAAAACTGCAGTTTACATGATCCTAAGCCACAAATATGATTCTGCTCCTTCTTCTCCCACTCGTTTGGTCAAAAATCCTAGATTGAGAGCTTATTATCGTAAGGATACTAGCTATCATCAGTCTACTAGCTTCTTCTTCCCTCTGCAAGGGTGGGGGATCGATTAAGATGATCCGCCCCTGGAGACTAATGGATCCGGATGGTTTCCTGAATGCTCTGGGGAATTATCCGTCTGATATGGTCGGCACTCCTGTCGAAGCTCAGGTCACCCTATGGAATAGGGAGATGACCCAGGTGGTTGACACGATTGCGCCTAAGCACCCTCTCCCTGCTTGCCAAGCCCAGACAGCTCCTTGGTATACTTCTGAACTGCGGGCGATGAAGCGAGAGGGGAGACGGCTGGAGCGCAGGTGGAGGAAATCCCGCTGGGAGTCCGACCAAACACGACTTAGAGCCCATTATCGGGCCTATTTCGTGGCAATACGGCTGGTGAAACGGCAATATTTCTCCAGCCACATTGTTTCCTCAGAATGTCGTCCAGCAGAGCTGTTTCGGGTGGTCCGGGATCTTCTTCAACCAGGAAATCCGGTGGAGGTCCCGGACTGCTCATCAGCTCGCTGTGATGAGTTTGCTATTCATTTTGAGGAAAAAATCACTCAGATTCGTGGTGGCCTGGACTCCACTGTTACTGCAGAATCGGAAGATGTGTCCAGTGTGCCGTGCTTAGGTCAAACTTTAATGGATGAGTTTCAATTGTTGAGACCCGAGGATGTGGACAGGGTGCTTGGATCTGTCCTTTCTACCACCACACCGCTCGACCCTTGCCCATCTTGGCTAATTGGAAGATCTGCCAGGGGGGTTCACACTTGGGTCCAGGAGGCCGTGAATGCCTCTTTGAGAGAGGGAGTGGTCCCTACCACCTTGAAAGAGGCGGTGATTCGACCACTCCTTAAAAAGCCTAACCTGGACCCAAAGTTGGTGGTTAACTACTGACCAGTAGCGAACCTCCCTTATTTGGGCAAGGTGTTGGAGCGGGTTGTGGCCGGGCAACTCCAGGTGCTGCTGGATGAAATGGATTTTCTGGATCCATTTCAATCAGGTTTCAGGCCGGGTTTTGGTACAGAGACTGCCTTGGTCGCCCTGTATGATGACCTTTGCCGGGAGAGAGACAGGGGGAGTGTGACCCTGTTGATACTCCTGGACCTCTCAGCGGCTTTCGACACCATCGACCATGGTGTCCTTCTGGATCATCAGGAGGTTTGGACTGAGGAGTCAGCAATATGCTAACAACACTCAGCTCTACCTCTCGTTTTCCACCAATCCAGATGAGGCGGTTTCTGTGCTGAACTCGTGTCTGGACCTGATAATGGACTGGATGAGGGTTAATAAATTGAAACTCAATCCAGACAAGACGGAAGTGCTGTTAGTGGGTGCTTCGCCAGACAGTTTGGAGGGCCATTTCCCTGCCCTGAATGGGGTTACACTCCCCCTAAGGGACAGGGTCCGCAGCCTGGGGATGCTCCTGGACCCCAGTCTAACTTTGGAAGCTCAGGTGGACTCAGTGGCTAGGGGCGCCTTCCTTCAGCTGCGGAAATTATACCAGCTGCGGCCCTACCTGTACGAGCGGAGTCTCATGACACTTACACACACACTGGTAACATCTCGTATTGATTATTGCAATGCGCTCTATGTGGGGCTGCCTTTGAAGACGGTCCGGCGACTGCAACTGGTCCAAAATCGAGCTGCGCAGCTGGTGAGTGGTGGGGCCGCTAGAGAGCACATCAAGCCCATTCTGTATAATTTACATTGGTTACCAGTTGCTGTCCGGGCCCAATTCAAAGTGCTTGTTTTGACATATAAAGCCCTAAACAGCTTGGGCCCTGGATACCTGAAGGACCGCCTCCTTCCATATGAGCCCACCCAGCAGTTAAGATCTAGCCAGGGGGCCCTTTTGAAAGAGCCATCCCTCAAGGAGGTAAGAGGGATGGCTTGTAGACAAAGGGCCTTCTCGGCAGCTGCCCCCAGATTATGGAACGCCCTCCCGACTGAAATTCGTCTGGCGCCGACACTGATGATATTTCGGCGCCAGGTCAAAACCTTCCTGTTCCAGAAGGCTTTTAATTGAAATAACATTAACTGTGGGTCTTGATGGTGGCATTTTTAATTGTATTTTAATCATATTTTAATCATTTTATATTTTATTGTATTGAATTTTAATTGTTGTAAGCCGCCCAGAGACCTTTGGGTAGAGTGGGCGGCATATAAATTAAATACATAAAATAAATAAAATAAAATAAATAAGGAACTATCCTTTGGCTGGAGGCCATTATTATAGCCCAACAGGTGTTGACAGATAGTGCCGATTGTTGAGGGAAATTGATTTCTCAAAAGGACCTATAATTTAAAGTCTTTGGCTAAGAGTACAGTTTCATAATGCTTCTTTGTAAGTCCATATTATTGGCTCCCTAAGTAAAGGAAGGACTCACTGCTAAAATAACAGAACAGAAAAGAAGCCTTATGACTTAAAGAAAAACAGCAGCCTGTGGATTCAGGGTCGAACCAGGTGATGCATTTGTGCTTTGAGAACAGACGCTCTTTTAAAGAATGAAAATGGGCTGTTTGTCCAAGCCTATGATTTCCCTGAACTACAAGTCTTTGCAAAACAACAATTTCTCACAACTACATATCTTGCAAAAACAGCAGAATGAAATTCAACAGGGATAAGTGCAAAGTTCTACACCTGGGGGGGGGGGACCTCAAGTGCATCGTTACGAGATGGGGGATACTTGGCTCAGTAATATTACAAGTGAGAAGGATCTTGGAATTGTTGTAGATCAAAAGCTGAATATGACTCAACAGTGGGATGTGGCTACGCAAAAAAGGCAAAATGCGACTTTAGGATGCATTAACAGAAATATAGTCTCCACATCCCCCTCTGTTCAGCACTGGTTAGGCCTCATCTAGAGTCCCAGTTATCTTGCGAGGTGAGTGCTTCAATGCTGGAGGCATTCAAGAGAAAATTGGACAAGCATCCATCAGATCTGCTTTGATCTGGATTCCTACATTGAGCAGGGGGTTGGGTTCAATGGCCTTAGAGGCCCCTCCTAACTCATTTATGTTATGATTCTATGATTTGGCATGCTTTGTTTTATGATTGGCCATTGGAAGGTAAACACAGGCTTAGCTGATAGTCTGATTGTTGTAGGCTGGAGAATGGATTAGCCTTTTAAAAGGTAAAGGTTCCCCTTGACATTTAGTCCAGTTGTGTCCAACTCTAGGGGGTGGTGCTCATCCCTGTTTCCAAGTCATAGAGCCAGCGTTTGCCAATAGACAGTTTCCGTGGTCATGTGGCCAATGCTACTAGACATGGAATGCCGTTACCTTCGCACTGAGGTGATACCTATTTATCTACTCATATTTTTGCATGCTCTCAAACGGCTAGGTTGGCAGGAGCTGGGACTAGCAATGGGAGCTCACTCCGTCGCATGGATTCGATCTTATGCCGGCTGGTCTTCTGACTTTGCAGCACAGAGGCTTCTGCGGTTTAACCCGTAGCACCATCACGTCCCTTAGGATTAGGCTTAAGATCCCGCTTGCAGATATCCTTGTATCGCAGCTGCGGTCTCCCTCTGGGGCAATTTCCCTGCACTAATTCTCCATAAAGGAGATCTTACTGAAGTAAGACACAACCAGATTTGGCCCATTTGAATCAATGGGATTTATATAGGAGTTGACTCACTAAATCCCCATTGAATCAATGGGCCCACTGAGGTGGGACTTACAATTCTGAGCGACAGGATTTCAGCCAGTATGATGGAACAGAAACTCCCCTGCAATTACCTAGCAATGAAACCTCTTGAAATCCCTGGGACTTTTTTTCTGAATAAACCATGGCTGGTCAAAATGCAGCCGATTCTCGCTTCTCACAGTTGTATGTGGATAAGCTGACTGGCAAGCACAGCATTGGCAGATCCCCCCCCCCGCCCCAAAGCAGCTTTTGACCTTTGGTCATTCTCCACAACTGCTATTCAAATTACCAGGTTGTACTGTTTGTACAGTGGTGCCTCGCTAGACAATGATAATCTGTTCCACTGAAATCACTGTTCAGCGAAATCATCATCTAGCGAAAAGCATTTCCTCATTGGAAGGCATTGTAACCTGTTTAATGCGTTCCAATGGGGAAGAATCGTTGCTGTCTAGTGAAGATCGGCCATAGGAAAGCCACTTTGCAAACCTCCAATCAGCTGTTTAAATCGCTGTCTTGCGAAGCGTAGGTCCCGAAAAAAACTTTTTCCGAGTGCGGAGGGAGCTGTCAAAATGTCGTCTAGCGAAAATCGGTTTGCGAAGCAGGGACCAAACATTGTCCAGTGAAATTCCCCCATAGGAATCACTGTTTTGCAAATCGCTATAGCAATCGCAAAAAGTCAATGTCTAGTGAAAAAACTGTCATGTGGGGTAACTGTCGGGGGGGCACCACTGTATTCTTATTACATTTCGTATTCCCAAACCTCAGGTATGTCTACAGAGCTTGGATTATGTACATCTGAAGAAATGGACTGTAGTGTGTACAAGCAAAATTTGTCCAGTCTTAATCCAAATCGTAATCTGATGAAAAGTAGAGCTAGTGAATCAATGCTTGTGTTGACTCACTAGTCAGCAATTAATTCAGTGGGTTTACTCAAGCTGAAAATAACCACTGAGTTTCAACCTTAGTCTTTAATGTGCTCTTAGAAGCTTGGTTGGTTTTGCTGCAAGGGACCACAAGATATCTTTTTGGGAACAAAACAAAACACTTTTACTGACTATACTCAATATGGCAAACTTCAGTATTGAAGGACTCAAAAAGAAATGAGAGACATCTAAACATCTGCATCAGAGGACTGAAATGTTCCATACACACCGGTGAATATTTGGTGTTTCAGTTTCAGCTCTGTGCATCATATGATTGGATGGTGTGCATCTATTAATATATCAGCCTGCCTGCTCTTAAGAATCATCCTTCAGGCTAGATTCGGTACTATGTCTATTAGGAGAATCATAATAACTTCCAGATGTACCAAGCTATTTTCTTCCAAAGGCTTTGTGTGCTGCTCCTTTTAGTGGTAGTGTTCACGCTGGATGCAGATGCAACATCGAAATCACAGTGTATTTACTTTAATTGCAAGAACTGCAGATAAGTGTTTTCTTCAAGAGTATCTGAATCCACAGCTTTCTGTTTTCTTCATTTCCCTTACGGTGGTACAATTTAATGTCTGATATTAACGGCATACTTGTGAAAGAGAGGCAAGTCTGCTAAGTAGCATAAAATTATATAGGAAGATGAATTGGAAGAATAGGGTGGGCTCTGATGTTTTAAAAAGGCAATTTCAAAGTAACTGTTTTGACTCATCTGGATTCTGGGAAGCAGGATCCACATTTTCACTTGCCATGGTAATTCTGTTGCAGCCCTTTGGTGTGCACAAATAGTGCCAGCCTTCGTCCTAAACTGGGATCTGCGGGAGGAGTCAGGAATCAGGCCCAGGGTTATGTAGCAGCTTGAGCCCCTTCTCCTGTTTCAATGACCCCTTTGTTCCACAGATGGCAGGGAGGCTGGAGTGTTCAGTACATCCAGCAAGCAGGTGGAGCTAGATGCCTTGAACCCTCCAGGCTGAGTTGATGCAGCTCTTCGTTCTTCCTAAGGATGCACACAACGGTAACTCCCCGCATAACTTTGTTTTTGGATTCATTGTATTTCCCTTTCCAGAATTTACGGCTGGGAGGACAAGACCCTCATTATTTTTTCACTATTGATTCATAACAAGTTTGAGTGTAGAATTCCATCTCCTACCCTTCTATGGCAGAATAGATCAATGATGCATGCGAGCGTCTGAAATCTGTGTAGAACCTTACACAGGTCCCTGCTCATTCACAATTCAGTCTTAACCCTGAATTATTTAACTTTGCCAAGGAAATGTACATTTTGGAGTAAGTTGGGCCTTCCTTCTGAAAATCCATCAATCAAGGTGTACCACTCTAAATTCAGGAGGTGAGAGAATTTCTATAGATAACTGGAAGCTACATTTAGTCAGAGCGTCTGTCTGTCTGTCTGTCTAATTTACTGCCCCATAGTGCAATGCACTCTCCAAGCAGTGTACAACAAAACATACAATAGAAATTAATAAATACAAGCAATATACAAGTACAGTACAAGCCAACAGACTAATAGTACATTATTGTCAACATTGACTGCTAGCAGCATTCCAAGGTTTGAAGTAGGATTCATTTGTAGGCTAAGATTAAATGTAGGATCTGTTCCGATTTTTAAAGTGTTGGTCACAACTAGCTGAAGTCCCATTGGCTTCAGAGAGTCTGCTTTAGGAAGGACTAGCAGTGGATTCAGTATGGAATGAAATCAGAGTGACAATATCTTTTTCTTAGCTGATAATACGATGCCACAGAAAGCTGTGTATTGCTACATAATTATCATAGCAACTTGTGAAATAGAAGAAGAGCAACCTCTGAGCACGGTGCATTTTCCTGCTGCACGATCCAAATTTCGCAGTTCCATTTCTTGCCATCAGCAGTAAGATTAAAATTTCGAAACCTGCTGCCTGCTTTCACCCATAAAAAAATCCATTCTGCTTTGACTGGCATTTTAGTACTATTTGTGTTTTTCATTTCTCAGAGTGACATTTTAAAAATTTTTGTATACTTATTAATCTTTGCTTTAATATTGCCTGTGAATGATGGAAGATGCCTCCTTAGTCATTATTCCTCATTTCTAAATATCGTCTTTTCATGACATTGTATACTTATTGTTGTCAACTTTAAATATTTTCTTTCATTGTTGTAAGCCACCTTGGGTCCTTTTCAAGGAGAAAGGTGAGGGAAAATATTATAAATATATAAATAATTCTTCAGTATTAAAAAAAGTACTTGAAGAGGAAAAAAGAGCATTTGCTATCAAGAGCTAATAATGACTGAGCTATTCAAGGAAATTTAAGGTTTGGCATTCTTTATTATTATTTGGTGCATTTCTATTACTGATATAAAGCTGAGGAAAATGTGTAACAAACAGATCCATATCTCTTATCATACTGAGGATGTTGAAGTGTTAGATAGGATCAATCCTCCTATATTGATGTAGGTTTGGACTATTAAGAAGATTCTCAATACAATAAATGGTTTTGAAAAACAGGCATACAGAAGAACCCTTCTCATGGCTTCATAGAATAAAGAATGAAGAGGTATCTCATTGGACAGGAAAACAAAATGAAACAGAATTGATTACTAAGAAACACCATGTCTCATAGCTTGGGTAAACAATTCATCATGACTAATATAATACTGCAGTACATCTGTGAAGGGAAGAACAAGGATAAATGCGGGAGAGGGTGGATTTCCTAGATGAGTAACATCAGATACTGGCTCTAGACCTTAATAAACAACTCACCCCCATAGCGAGAGATCATTGGAGAAGTGCCATGATGGTAGCCAACCTCAGCACCCAGAGAGAGCACACAATCTCATCATAGTAGCATGTCAGTTGAGCACTGCCAGGAGTTTGCAATTCTTGTAAAGAGTTTTGATGTTGACAGGGATCCGGAGAAGAAGCTGAAGTCCAATTCATTGGCACGTGGATTTCTCATAGAGTTGGGAGTTACATTTCAATGAGGTTAGAATGACTTTGTTACGGGCCTTGTGAACAGAAATTAATATTAATTAATTAATTAATAAAAAGAGCAGGACAAAAAGGCTTGACTAAAAGGTGTAGCTGTCTTCAAAATTATGAGGCAGAGAGGGAACAGTTGGCTGCTACTGGTTTGACTGGTAGTCACCCAGTCCAGAAAGATCCCTCCCAACCGAAACCTACTAAAGGTAACATATGAGGGTACAATAATTCCAACACATTTTGCCTACTTTCCAGTGTAACATTTTAAAACAACATTTAAAAATCCACAGGTCTTAATAAAAGAAAGAGAGAGAGAGAGAGATGGCCTAATGGAGATAAGCAGAAAACTCTCTGCTCCATCAGTAAAAACTACATTATACCTGCTAACCAGAAGATGATTTTCTATATATGGTTGCTCAGCCCAGGTGAGCACAATAGGACTGATTTGTAGATTACCGTTGACTGGATTTCAGGTGTACAAGATTATGATCCCTGATCTGCAGATTCCCAATAGAAAAAGAAGTTCTGTGAGGACAGTATGCTATTGTGGATTTATGATAGTGAACTTTATTCATTCATTAAATTTGCATTCCACCTTCCCTCTTATGAGCTCAATGTGACGTACGTAGCTCTCTGCTTCTTTAATTTACCTTCATAAAATCCTTGCAAGGCAGGTGAAACTGGAAGATTGAGTAGATCAAGGTCACATGGTGAGTTCCATGGCTGACCCCGGATCCCTCAAGTCCTAGTCTACCTAATATACTACATCCCATTGGCTATCTAGAGTTTGGAGTTGAAAAGCTCAGGGTTCAAATTCCCACTCAGACCTGAAGTTGACTGGGTGAATTTGGACCATGGGGCAAGGAGGACACAAAAGTCCAGCCAAGTTGTATCCCAATGTATTCAAAGGCCACCAGCTGTTAGAGAAGGTTGTTTTCTTCCTTTACAGTCGCTGTGCAGTGTTATACAGCATTCCAATAATGTACCCACCTGTTAATTCATATTCATTTAGTAGGAACTAAATTTTGACTCACCCAACTGCACACCTTTTTAATTCCATTTTCTGTCAGCCACTGTGAAAAAGACTCTTAAAGTGGTTGGGTCAACCTCAAAAAGATCCGAGTATATCTGATTGCATTTTAGTAAGTTGACAGAAGACAAACCTCTGCCGATTTATTTTTTAATAGAACAACACTTGTTTTCGCCGTGTTGGAGAAGATGTGGCTGGAGTTGCACTCTGAAATTCTACTAAAAGCTACAAGGATAACTCTTAAGCCATTATAGGCTCTTGTGTTGTGAGGGGCTCTTGTTATTCTGCTGAACACTTTTCCTTTTTATAAAAGGCAATAAAAATGAAAGTGAAGTGCAAGAAGCTTTGTAACCATTCAGCTGTAATAGTTTATGTTAGCAGTCAGATTTTTCTTAAGTGTGGTCAATGAGAATTTGAACAATATACATGTTAATTGTGCTTCTTACTTTGAGAGGAGAGGAAAAGAACATCTCTGCCCTCAATGGATAATTTATTTTGAAGGGAGCCTTCCCCCCACAAAGCACCTAATGACTCAAAAATGTACCAATAGTTTATTTTCTAACCTGTCCCTGTGATTTATGTTGTACTTTTTTTTAAAAAAATTCTGTATGAAAAAGTTTATTGAGTGTTTTATTCATATTTGTAATCAAGTGTGCTTCTTTCTTTCCTCTTATCTCTCCATGGAGGAGTATAGAATTTTTTAAATTCCCCAATATCATGAAGTGGCTAAGCTGTTTTATTAAGCTACTTCACAATATTGGGAAATTGAAAGCAGAAAGGAAATTTAAAGCAACAAGCTCTGCTTTGGTTCAATCCCAGCCATTACACATGTTGGAAATGAACCAAAGCAGAGCAATCTTATCCACACCTTAAAAACAGGGATCCAGAAATGTGCAGGTAGGAATGCTTTGGGAATACGCTAGTTTGTGCCCACACTTATGTCTTCTGGTTGCTGGCAAAGGAGCAAACCAGACTATCCCCACAGCAGACCAAACAGAAGAACAAATGTCTGTGGAGGCACCTCATTTACCCATGGTTGCGTAGTGTTGTCTTTAATGTACTTCAACTTGTCTTTTTGTGCTTTCAATTCCAGGCAGAAGCAGGCATGCCAGTATTTGCCATTTGTGCCTTGAAGCTTATAGGCAGTCAGCTAAGCATGGAGCATTTACCAACATTAACCTGTTGAATGAACACTACAGTTACACTGAACAAGTTAAGAGAGAGGTTAGAGTTTGTTGAAGTTTTTATAACCTTGTATGTTGTTTGTGGTATGAGTGACTGGGAAGGACGTTTCTGGGCTAGGGAGACAGTCTATCTAGAACTAATCAATCATTCCCTCCCACTTCTGAATTCAAAGAGCCCCACCTCTCTGCTAAGTGTTCCTTTCCCTCTCTTTAGTCTGTTGGAAATCAGTTTCTTGGCTGCTGATCTATAAGTAATGAAAGGGTTTTATTCTTTCTCCGACAAACGTCTCAGAGTGAGTTATTGAGATGGTAAGTGCCAGTTAGTGAGAAAGAGGTGGTTCTGGGAAACTTGAAGCTACTCTCCTCTGTAAATCTCTGTACTTCTACTCTGTAGCAAAGGGTCAACCAGAAATTCAGAACTCTGCAACATAATTTTCTGTCCTTTTTTAGGTTAAGCCTTGATTGGTGAGGGAGGGAGCTGTATCTGATTATCAGCCTGGGTAAAACAGATCATTGAGGTCTGGTCAGAAGCAGGCAGTGTGTAGCCTCTGGGACTCATGCTGCCTCCAGCCTCCATTTTCTCAGCTTATTCAAACATACCATCATAAATGTTTGCTCAAAGAGTCCTTTTGTACTCACTCAGAAAAGTCCTTAAAATAATTTTAAAATAAAGACAATTTCTAAAAAAAAACCCTGCTTTCCAATTAACAAAAGAACCCACTGTAGAACCATTTGCAGTACATAGCTATTGCATTCATATTTTTAAATAAATTAAACAGATATGCGAATCAGCTTCTTCGGCCATACCCATCCCCTTTGGAAGCAGAGCCTTTGAAGCTGCAGGCAAATCTGCTCAGATCGGGGACTCCTGGACTGGATAGTGGCCCAAGAAAGTTCAGATATCTGAACATTATCTCAAAAATCACACATTTTTCTCACCTGGTCAAAATGACAGGTCCATTTAAGCCCTGTGTAGAAAAATAAAACTCTTATCTCTGCTCAGCTGCTGACTGGAGATAAGAAATCTCTTCTGCCTCCGAAGAAAGGATGTTTCACTTGGAAAGGAGACAAGCCTTAGGGGTGAGGAGGAAGCCCCATAGGTGGTCTCAAGCCAGAGGCTCCTTATAAGAAACATATGGAGGGGTGGCAGAAAATTCTCTACATGAGTATTTAAATCCTTTTATTCCTTGTTAATTCCTTTTTCTCTGTCCTGAATCCTTATATCTGTTCCTCTCCTTTGGAGTTTTCTACTTCCCATTTATATGTTGCTTTAAAACCTGCCAGTTCTCCACCTCTTCTGTCACCAAACATCAACAAGGTCTTAATTTTTCTCTGGCAGTACGTACAAATAAATAATAGCTATAACAGTGTATGTCATCCCCTTTTGAACTTTTATCACAGGTCTAATGCTAGAAGCAGGTGATCTTCCCTGCTTAATAAAGGTACACTGTGCACAGGATTTTTTGAGCCCTGGGGATGTAGTTCAGGGCATATTCTATTACGGCTGCTGCATACAATTCCCTGCTGATGCTTATGCATTGCAAATTATCCTAATAATGTTCCTTTCTGCCTGCCCTATTATCTCCTACAAGAGATGACAGCAATGCTGAGAACAGTTACACTTTTCTCCATCCTGGCTGCAGAAAGGGGTCTGTGAGTTGTCACCCAGAACAATAACTGTTCCAAGCTGCAGGAGATAGGTTGGAAAGAGGAAAGGCAGTCAGTTCGTACTTCATTTTGCTGCAATAGTTCTACATATTGTCTTTAATAGCAGTGCTTTTCAAACATCCTCCCTTATGAAATTGGAGGGACATCATCTAAAAATGATAATCATCTGAGCTGAATTCGCCCATTCCTGTCCATTTTAGTTCACTGATGCCCAGGATGTCAATGTTTATTCTTGCCATCTCCTGTTTGACCACCTCCAGCTTCCCAAGGTTCATAGATCTTACATTCCAGGTTCCGGGAGGCAGTGGAAGACAGGAGGGCCTGGCGTGCTCTGGTCCATGGGGTCACAAAGAGTCAGACATGACTAAACGACTAAACAACAACGACATCTAAAAATGGGATGGCATGCATATATGTATAGTATGGGAAACATAAGGAACATTCACATTTTGGAGAACATATCCTGAGGAAGGCTTTAGGGATAGTATGGCAAAAAATTTCAAGAACAAACCTATGAGAAAATTCCATTGTGGGTGGCGCCTATAGAAGCGTTTTCAATGAAAGTGTTGAACCACAAAGTAGCGCTGACCACATATGAAAATTTGTTAATTAAGAACAAAATATAAAGGATAAACAAGAGTTAGAAAAATTGGGTGTAGCCGCTGATTGGTGGTCAATGGTGAAATTAGAATCAAGATATAAAAAAGATAAAACTGTGGGTTTCTTTGAGGGTAAAGTTCAGGTGGATAAACTGTGGATATACACTGATGAGAAAATAATAAAAACATTTATACATATTTATTGGAATATGAGAGGGTGAAGGAGATGATGGTAAAATAGGCAAAACTTTTTGGATAGAACATTGATATTGATGACTGGACTAAGATGTGGAAAGAAAATTATAAGATGATTAAACCAGTAAACCTTAGGGAAAATATCCTCAATATGTTTTATAGATGGCATTATACATCTGTAAGATTGGCAAAAATATCAGAGGGTAACAGCAATATGTATTGGAAGTGTGAAAAAAATGTAGGAACTTATTATCATATGTGGTGGATATGTGAAAAAGTCAAAAGATATTGGACACAGGTGTGGGAAATAGTGACAGAAATTACTCAGCAAAAATTAGAGATAAAACCTGAAATGGCATTATTGAACATCATGCCAGAAATCAATGATAAAATATTGTCTAATGTACATACTCACAGCAGCCAGATTACTCTGGGCCCAAAAATGGAAAAGTGAAGAAACTCCAACGATAGAAGAGTTGTTAAAGCAGCTATGGGACATAGTAGAACTAGAGATGCTCTCAGAAGCATTGCAGGAAGAACCAAGAGACTATGTAAAACAAAGCTGGAAACAAATGTATGCCTGGGCCCAGAGGAGGACAGGAGTTTACGGTGAATTTGATTATATATGCATTCAGTTTACACTGGGAAACCAGCTGGAGAGAACAGAGAGTCAAAGGAAGCTGGAGTCTCTGACTCCAAAGGGGGGAGGGTTTAGCTTAGTAAGAGGGTTTTTTTTTTGTTGTTGGTGGTGTTTTTGATGATGTAAGCTGTATGTTTTGTAATGTACAGTATTCATTCAATAAAATGTTTTAAAAAATCCTCCCTTTGAGGGACCTTTTCCCATTGATCTATTTGCCAAACAGCCCATGTAATTCCTTTTATTTCAGGGGGTTTTTCTAGTGCAGTTGTAACACTTTTAAATTCTATTGGGCTATTTGTTTACTTAGATATCTGTTGATGAACCTTGTAAACAGAATTTCAGAAAATCAGTCTTTTGTTATTCACAGTTATATAACAGACAAAATGGGCCATTATAACAACAAAATGCTACAATTTGTACACCCAAGTCCTAAGCAACAGCACCAATACAGAAGTTGCTTGCAGAATTGCAAGCTTCAAGTGCCCCTTTGAATTCAGATTTAGATACAAATTCAAGACATCTTCCTTAAACTGAGTTGGGTGCCTAATACGTAGAAGAATCAGCTCCACAGGTGGAATCTTCAAAAAAAAAATCACTGAAGCAAAGACTTTGACAGTTTAAGAGGCAACAGCAGCTGTTGTCTGTTCAGTTCTCCTGCTCTTTCTAATTCAAATCTCTTACATCCCTGCTGTTTTCTAGTCCCACCCCCTTGGACTGAACCAATATTTCATAGGAGTTAGGCACTCAGTTTATGCCAGTGGTATGCTGTCAAAATAGCTCCCATAAATCTCAGCCAGCATGGCCAATAATCTGGGATTGTGGAAGCTCTCACTCAAAGTATCTGGAGAGCATCAGGTTGCCTTCTGATGCTGCTGCACAGAGCAAGCTTTTAGGTACTATCATCCCCCAATTCAAGGGAAGTCACTGTGCAACATTAAAAGAAGACACACTCCATGTGTGCCATCCTCATGCAAAGATTCAGAGTTATTTCACACGCAGCATTCCTCCTTAGATGTGCAGTACTAACAGACTTACCTTTCAGGGAAGATTATCCATCATTACTGTAAGATTCCTAAAGGAATCTTAAGGCTTGTTTTGAGAGGGATGTAAAAAGATGGTTAAAAAAAAAAGCTAAATGACTTAGGCCCAAGCTATCTCAAGGACCAGCAGTTCGAAAGCATGTAAAAATGCGAGTAGATAAATAGGTACCACCTCAGTGGGAAGGTAACGGTGTTCCGTGTCTAGTCACGCTGGCTCTATGGCTTGGAAATGTGGATGAGCACCGCCCCCTAGAGTCGGACACGGCTGGACTAAATGTCAAGGGGAACATTTACCTTTATCTGTCTCAAAGGACCACATCTCCTTTTATGAGCCTGTTCAAGTGTTAAGATCAGGAGAAGCCTTTCTCTCAGGCCCACCACCTTCACTGATGTGTGGGCATACGGGAGAGGGCCTTCCTTGTGGCTGCTCCCAGACTTTGGAACTCCCTCCCACAAGAGGCCAAGCGGGCCCCATCTTTACTGTCCTTCCGCAAGCAGACGACCTTTCTCTTCAGGCAAGCTTTCCCTGAGTGCTGTTTTTAAAATGGGTTGTTGTACCATACCGCTTTGAATGTGTTTTGGTGTTGCTTATATTTTTTTGTATAGTATTTGATCCTTTTTAGTATTTGTATTCTCACTATGTATGGAGGGAGGGAGGGAGGGAGGTATACTCACGTTAATATATCTTGAGTTCAGCAAAGCTTTTGACGAAGTGCCCCATGATAGTATGACAATGGAACCAATGAGTGTGGGAGGTGGTGAGTGCTCCAACATTGGAAGCATTCGAGAGAATGCTTCCATCTTGAACAACCATCTGCCAGATCTGCTTGGACTTAGATTCCTGCACTGAGTGGGGGTTGGACTCGATGGCCTTATAGGCCCCTTCCAACTCAATTATTCTTTGATTCTGTGATTCCATGATGGTTGTTAGCTTTTATATTGTCTTTTAATGATGTACGCCTCCGTGGGTGATTTTAAGGAAAAAGGTGAGGTAAAAATCTTTTAATTAAATTTTTTAAAAAATAATTTAAAAAGCAATAAACAAATTAACTGGATGTCTGGCATGTATTGATGTGGTCTGAAGAGGTTCCACGTTTTTCCAGATTCTTCTGACTTTGCCTTACAACAGTGCTGTCATCATTTCAAAGCCTGTAGAGACCCCCAAATCTGTTGAGCCGTTGCAACAGGGTTCCAGAATTTGTGTCCCCAGATAATCTTGGACTACCACTTACAGAATTTGTGTCCTAGATGGTGTGGCTGATAGCAAGGGCTTCTGTAGTCAGGGATGTTGGCAAATCTCTGGGTCTACGTTCCAAGTCTGATTTTGAGTCTTCAGTACCATTTCCAGAGTCTCTATTAAAAACAAGCTTTTCTCCCCAGAAAAAAGGAAGGGTGGGTGGGTTCTGAGTCACGGATCAAGTCTGAGTCATTGAAAAAAACCAAGTCAAGTTGCCAGTTCAATGTAACTCCCACAACATGAGTCCCCATCCTGCCCATAATCTAGCAATACTTGGGGTTCCGGGTTTGAAACTCACTGGATGAAGTTCTCAAGAGTTCCCTTAAGATGTTTTCTCTGGATGCTCACTGCAACACAGTTTAAGAACTGCTGGTCTAAAACCATGTCTGTGTATCTTTTTTTGTTGCTAGGGGAGAATACAGAACTGCCTACCTTCCCTGCAACAGGCGGGCTACACTCTGTATTAGAAGACACAGTATCACCAGCTTTCAGTGCCACTGTTATCATCATCATCACCGTCATAATCTCCGGAAGTGCTTACCTGTGTTTCTTGAAATATATCTGCACCGGGTGCTGTAAATCTACTCAGGTGGTACCTGTCAGAAGACTGGATCAGAGCAGATCAGAAGAGCAAGTGTAATGGTGTTATCATTCAATGATCCGTGGCCCAGCCTGGGAGAATTCATGCTGGTAAATGAAAGAGACAGAAAAGGCCATCCTTCTCCAGAGATTTCAAAAAGAATGTTTGGACACTTATGGGAAAGGAGTGAATCTTTCTAGAGAATCAACTTGGTCAGAAGATGTGTGGAACTTTCTGACATAAAGTTACTCGTGTATAGACTAACTAACTAATTTCT
Organism: Pogona vitticeps; assembly: GCF_051106095.1. Classification (NCBI taxonomy): domain Eukaryota; kingdom Metazoa; phylum Chordata; class Lepidosauria; order Squamata; family Agamidae; genus Pogona; species Pogona vitticeps. Next base: position 255,615,757 of record NC_135785.1, read on the forward strand.
TTGTTTATTTATTTATTTATTTGTATTTATTTATTTGTATTTGTTTGTATTCCACCCATATTGACAATGATGGACTAGCCCTTTTTTTTTAAATGGGGCATTGATGAGTCACTGCTTCCTGGAGGACTCGAAATCAGACTTCTGGTACCAGGAAGCTCAATTCTGGGGCTTTAATCAAGCAATCAAAATGCTGACAGGTGTTTTCATGTTCTAACAACTAGTGATTTCAAGTTCTGACCACCATTTTCATCCTGTGGAGAAAACAAAGGAAATGGGTGAGTGGAACTAAGTTGTATGGGAGCTGCAAGGAATTATGGGCCTGATAGTGTCCGTCCATTAGGGTGCAGGGTGCCTCTAAAAAACTACCAGACCCATAATCCCTTGTAGCTATCACAGAGATTAGCCCTGCTCACCCATTTCCCCTGCCTTCTCCATAGGTTGAAAATCGCTGCCCGATTCTAAAATCACCAGCTGTTAGAAATTGAAAACACCCATCAGTACTTTCTTGGTTAAAGCCACAAATTAAAAAATGACTAAAACCTGCTTCAGTCAGGAGCAGGATTTCTCCTAGTCACTTGATATCAAAAGCCAAACTGGCACAGTGTGCTGCTTGTATACTACCCCATAGTGTTTCATGCACTCTTTGAGTTGTTTACAATTTGTAATTATGCAGCCTACACAGCAAGCTGGGTACTCAGTTTGCCAGAAAGATGGAAGACTGAGTGAACCTTGAGCCAGCTACCTGAGCCCACTGGGATCAAACTCAGGCCATGAGCAGTCTTGACTGCAGTACTACAGTTCCACCACTGCGCCATGAAGCTCTTCTTATGGATAAGCCAGTATCACACATTATCCTTTTGAGTTTGTAGGTTTGCTTCTAATAAAAGCCTGTTCTACTTTTGTTTAGTTCAATTCAGTGTAGCCTCGTCTAGTTGAGATGACTTGGACTGAATTTATTCTTATCTTGCCTTTCTCTAAGGATTAAGACCCCAGGCAACTTATTTAAAAAGATCTAATAAATAAAAACAAATTACTTAATCTTTGGAAGTGAATTGCTCTAAGTCAAGAAATCATTGTAGAGATTATCCATTGCATGATGAGTCACACAACTCAGCATGCAACTGATAACATCTGTGGTCATTTAATAATGTGTGACGGTGCATCTCTAAAAGCTCCACTGTGCATGGTATGCCAGTGTAACTACATAAGAGGATTTGGACCCCTTTTTGTATTTATTTTTACTTTTTTTTTACTCAGCGGGAATAAGCTGAGAAGTGGTTATGAATGCCATCTTGAGCTGTTTCAAGGTTCTTGCATGGAAAATTAAGAAAACATGTTTCTTGCTGCTCCAGAGAGTAGGACGCAAACTAAAGGATTCAAATTCCAAGAAGGAAGATTTGAAGAAAGAACAAGGAATATGGTAAGATATGTTGGACATACAGTAGGACATCCGTATCTGCAAAGCCCTGCCACAGAGATGCTGAAAAACACAGATTATAGTGAATGCTATTTTAATAGCAAATGCTATACATAGCAAGGTCTCTGGCTCCTTCTAGTAAATTCGCTGTTTAAATATATATATTTTTCCAGATTTTTCTTTCAATATTTTCAGATTGTGGATAAGTGAATCAGCAGATGAGAGGGTCCCACTATAAAATGGACTCCAACAGAAACTGGTGGGCTCTTGTTTTCTAAAGGTACCTGAACAGAGTTTGAATGGCCATGTGCCAGAAATGCTGGAGCTTTGCAATATTGCAATGGTGGTAGACAGCCCAGTGCGTCTCTTGACTATCCAGCTAGAACAGATCCAGGAGGCTGCTGTTATCCTTACCTCTTTCTCCTGGAAACCTTCCTAAAGGGCCCTTTGTGATCAAAAGCCCTGCCTACAGAGGAAAATCAAGAATTTTGGAAAATGCCTTCTGTTTAGACTATGGGTCCCCAGAATCCCCCAGAAAATATAAGTATTATAGACCCGCCCCCCAAAAATTTTTTTACCAAGCTCTGGAACAATGAAATCCATTTTAAAGTGATGAAATGGCTCAGATAGATTTGGCTCTGTGAAAACAATACAAGGAAGGACAAAAGGCATTAATGCAAGACAGCCAGTTCAAATTAATTGAGTTGAAATTTTCATGTGGTGGTCAGTGTACAGTCTCACATCAAGGATCTTGACCAGAAATGCAAAACAGACAAAATGCAGGCTTTCTTTTTTTATCCAGCACTACTGGCTGTGAGATCTTTTTCCTGACAATTCAAATGGAGCATCTGCCTATCCCCATGCTCTTCTTCTTTTTTTAAAAAAAATTTAACCCTCTGAATGGAGTTTCCAGAGAGTATCACCAGCTGTTCCATCCATAGGGACCGGAACTATATTGTGCAGCAGAAAATACTGGGACATTTTAAAAGGTTTGGCAGGCTTGCACAGATCGTATGTGACATACTGAAGACTTCAGAAAGGGTGGGATATTTTTTTTCACAGTGTTTCCTATTCTGCTTGGAGAGGTGGAGCATCCTTTTTAAATGGGTTGGGAGTAACGTTGCCCATCAGATATTGTTGGAAAGCACACATCCAGGGACGAGGAATCATGTGAGTAAAAGTGGAGGGCCATGCATTGGCAAATGTGCAAATCGACTGAAGCCATACAATCTGAGCGCTGCATCATGCCAAATACAGCTGGTGCCACCAATAAATAATGTTGACTATAAGATGCTTGACAATGCTTGCTCTTCTTTCTTTTTCCAGTCTTGAATAGATGCTGGGATAGCAGGTTTCTTGAAATGCTGATAGTAGGGTTGTCAGCCAAAGCCTAAGATTGTGGGTGGGTTTTTGTGATGACACAGAGGTGGCACAAGAAACCTTAGAATGGGGTCCAAAATTGGGCACAACATGCCAGTGACCCAAATCTTTTTTTCTATCTACTCCTAGATTTTTTGTGTCCACAACAAATGTAGAAACATCTTATTGAGCCAGTTTGCTTTTGGGCCAGCTAGTAATAGATGGACTCATTAAAACTCAACCAGTAGGCTCTCTCCTTCTAGTCCTATTGGCCCTGAGATCTTTTTTCTAACTTGAAGTCCAGGAAAGAATAGCAATTCTCAGTTCTGGGTTGCAGAACTGAGTTCAACACTCAGTGCCATGCCTATTTGGTTCAAGAATTTTTTTTCCTTCTAGCTAGGGATGGGGGTTAATTCTGGAAGCCAGCTGTGTAGGAGAGAACGTAGTGCTAGTGTAGCTCAGTAGGTTGGAATGCCTGGTTGTGTAGAGCCAAGGGGCATGATTTGCGATCCCCACTCTACCTCCTGGAAGATGGGCCATTTGAGATCACCTAACTATCTAACTGATGGGGATACATGTCCTTCGGCTTCTGTGGCCATGGGAGGCTGCTTGGTTGTCACCTGACTGATGAACCACTTCTGAACAGTACATTTAGAAAATCTGGAGAGGATGGCCATACGTCAGAACTCAACCTGATTGCACATGATTGATGGATTAGGAAGAAACCTATCAAATCATTGCAAAGGATGTTTTTAGAACCATCTTCCTCAAAGAGTAGTTAAATTGTAGTCCAATCGATCTGGGCACACACAGTCCAGATCTATTTCACTGCAATCCGTATCATTTTTAGAAAGCATTAAGTGGCAAGATGGTGAGAGGAGCAGCCTCTGGAAAGGTTGAGGAAGCCTTTTCTAGAGTATCCCTGTTAAGTTGCATTTTTCTTCTTCTCTGCAACTAAGCTAATGCTCAGGTACACAGAGAAAAATGCTGTTGCAAAAAAAAATCGCTAATTTTATCTTGATGCTAAATTTTGTTCCTACTTCAGCTATTTCAGAGCATACCTTTCAAACCTTATGGTCACTGTTTTGGAAGAGGAAGAGAACTCCGCAAATCGGGGAGGGGAGCTTGTTATGTATAAGTGTACTGTATTATTTATGTGGCTTTGTGTTACAAAGTTTTTTTAGATGTGGTTTTGTTTCCATTTTTTTCTTTTTATATAAATAAAAAAATTAAAAAACAAACGCAGAGTTACAAGATGGAGGATACTATGCTGAATATCTTGGAATTATGCGAGAATCTTGGAATTAGTGTAGACCTCAAGCTTAATATGAGCCAACAGTGGGCTGTAGCTAAAAAAAAAAAAGGTCAATGCTATTTTAGGGTGCAGTAACAGAAGTTCTCTTCTCTCATGAGAAGAGAAGACTCCCTGGAAAAGACCCCGATGTTAGGAATGTGTGAAGGCAGGAGGAGAAGGGGACGACAGAGGACAAGATGGATGGACAGGGTCATCGAAGCGACCAACATGAATTTGACTAAACTCCGGGAGGCAGTGGAAGACGGGATGGCCTGGCATGCTCTGGTCCATGGGGTCACGAAGAGTTGGACACGACTAAACAACAATAGATGTATGGTCTTCAAACGCAGTAAGGAACTAGTCCCACTCTATTTGGCACTGGTTAGGCCTAATCTTCGGTACAGTATCCATTTCTTTCTTTCTTTCTTTCTTTCTTTCTTTCTTTCTTTCTTTCTTTCTTTCTCTTTCTTTCTTTCTTTCTTTCTTTCTTTCTTTCTTTCTTCCTTCCTTCCTTCCTTCCTTCCTTCCTTCCTTCCTTCCTTCCTTCCTTCCTTCCTTCCTTCCTTCCTTCCTTCCTTCCTCCCTTCCTTCCTTCCTTCCTTCCTTCCTTCCTTCCTTCCTTCCTTCCTTCCTTCCTTCCTTCCTTCCTTCCTTCCTTCCTTCCTTTTCAGATGACATTATGTTATGGACACCACACTTTAAGGATGCCAACAAACTAGAACAAGTTCAGAGAACAACAAGGATGGTCAGGGAGCTGGAAACCAAGCCCTATTAGGAAATACAGTGGTGCCTCGCTTAGCGATCGCTCCGTTGAGCGATGAAATCGCTTAGCGATGGGGTTTTGGCCATCGCCAGAGCGATCGCTCAGTGATGGCCCCTATGGGGAAAAATCGCTTTGTGATGATCGCGGGGAAGCGATCATGGCAAAGCAACCCTTTTTACATAGCTGATCGGCGGTTCCAAAATGGCCGCTGGAAAAACAAAATGGCCACCCGCTGTTTTGCCTTGCTTTGGAGGCACCGAAAATGGCTGCCCCATGGAGGATCTTCACATAAGGTCAGTTTTTAAGCCCATAGGAACACATTAAACACATTTTAATGTGTTTCTATGGGCTTTTTAAAATCACTTAGCGATTAAATCGCTTAGCAATGTTTTTCCTGGAACGGATTAACGTCGCTGAGCGAGGCACCACTGTATTGAAAGAATTGCAAATGTTATGCCTTGAGAAAATAAGACTGAGGGGAGATAGGATAGCACTTTTCAAATACTTGAAATATTGTCATACAGAGAAGGGGTAGAATCTGTTCTTAGTCATCCCTTCATGCAGTACACATAATAATGGGTCAAGTTGCAGATTTAGGCTGGATATCTGGAAAAGCTTCCTAACTGTTGGAGCAGTACATCAATGGAACCAATTACCTTGGGAGGTGGTAAGCATTCAAGAAAAAAGTTAGACAACCATCTGTCAAATCTGCTTTAACACCTCGCTGTGTATTTTCAGAGCCTGCTGCTATTTTTATAGCAAATTTGCAATGCTGTACTAATATATTGGCCATAAAATTCTGACTAGTTTGCAGCAAAACTATGTTCAAGTCTATTCAGAAATAACCCCCTTTGAGTTCAATGAATCTTTTTTTCTGGGTTATAAATAGGGCTGCAATCAGGCTATACGGTTTGCAACCTTCAACAGCATGCAGTAATATTAACATCGACGGTAAACTTCTATAGTATTTCAATCAGCAATAAAGAAACTGCAGAAGAATTCAACCCAAAGTATCAACTTGTGAATTGCTGGCAATTTACACCATTGCACTTATGCTGACATACACAAGCAGATTTTGACCATTTTGCATATCAGTATACTGACACCCACACACATATACACACTCCTATCTTTACACTATCTAGCTTCTCTTTATCATTTCTAGATCTACCATATCTACCTACCTGTGAATACGAGTTGGTTCTGCCAAGGGCGGGTCCGTGGTTTGGGTGGGGAAAAGGACAGGAGGCTGTTGTTCATTTCTAACAGAATCTGTTTTATTGGTAAACAAACTCAGCTGGCTTGAACAGGTCTATTAAACTCAACTCTGGTATTTATTTCATCTTTTCTTCTTACTGGGGGGGCTGGCCCAAATCGCTCCCGGCCGGTCATAGGGCGGATCGGTGTGGTCCGGACCGCGCAAACCGTCCCACAACATGGGTGTTTCACCCAGTTCCCCTCCCACTGACTCTGGAGTAAAGAGGGACTGGGACGGATCACCCGCGTCCCCCCACGCTGATTGCGTGGATAAACCACCACAGTCCATTCCAGGGGGTCTACCTCTTGTCCGCGCACGAAGAAGTCTGGGGGTCCCGGCAGCAATCCTCCATTCATTTCAAATGTTTCAACTTATATACAGTACTTTTGTTTTGCAATAACCCAGAAGTAAATGCAAATCTGATTGCTCAGGCACCAAAACCTAGAGAAACTGTGTTCCAGAAGGGAAAACGTGCCATCAGGAAATGCACACTTCTCTTAATGTGTGGTTTGATCCTATATCTCCCAGGACGCTCTCTTAGCAGGAAAATTCCATGAGCTGGACAAAAAGTCAAGTCCCGGTGGCCACCAGAGGGAGCCCAAAGAAATCCTACTGATCTCTCTATAAAAATCAGATATATCTCAGGACCTTTGTTGCTGGTCTAAATATATGCAAAGCACACATACACACACCACCTCGTGGTTGTTGTTGTTCTCATGTGCTGTCAAATTGCCCTTGATTTATGGCAACCCTATGAATGAGCAATCTCCAAAAAGCATTATGCAAAGCATAATAAAGTACTTCAGATAGTCAAGTTTTGATTGCCAAGAATTCTTATTTCCCAGATAATCTTGTACATACATAATGAGAATTTAAGCCCACCAATCCCTTCATCGGTGCTCATGTCCAGGTCAGTATGCATAGGCCCACGTCCCTGCCTTACCATAATACATGGAGAACATATCCCTCATTAAGGAGACTGGGTCTTGAAGAGCAAAAATATGCAAACACACACATAGACTCAAACCAAGAACCCATTATAAAATGCAATACTATGAAAAAGATTTTAAAGAGAGTATACACCCTAACTCTCTACAGGTAGAAAAATTATGCAGGCTGCTTCATGTGTCCATGCAATATTTTCTATTGGCTCCTTGATCCCTTTTGTGTTGTGATGAGGGTGTGGTGTAGAGAAGCAGACTGGGATTTTGGCGATCCCATTTCTATCCCTTCTGAGTCAACAAAGCTCACTGGTTAGTCCCTATGCCTCAACCAGACCTACTCCACAAGGCCGTTGTGACATTAAAGTGGAGACAAAGACAATAGTGTAGACCACGTTGAGCATAAAGCAAGCAAGCAAGATATAAATGTAAATATGTACAAAGTGCATCAATAGCTTCTACTAGAGACTTTCCATGTACTGATAAGTCTTGACCAAGAGGTGTCCCTTCTACTGTGCTTCGGACATTGCTTGATACTGAACAGAGTCAATGCTTGGAAAATTTACTTTTTCCAAGCATTGAGAAGTAGCCAACAAGGCCAGTTGTATTTCAAAATTGCAACTTTTCCAAATGCTGGGCCCATCGTCCATAAATCCACCTGCCCCAGTTGTTTTCTATTTGATAATGTATCTCCAGTGTCTCATGCTGCTGGAGGTTTTCCGCCAAATTCATGACTGGAGATCTTCCTAGCTAGAGACGAAAGGGATTGTGCATGATACAGTCTAAATCCAAAGCATTTCCTGTGTCACTGAGTTACAGGTCCATTCCACAAAACTATGCATTTTCTAGTCCATTTCCTATACATTTTTCTACTCCATTTCCCATACATTAAAACACTATCATGGTTGATAGCACAGTAAATGTGTAATATTCCCAAGGCCCCAGGACCTAGTGCAGCTGTTATAGATGAGTACAACTCCATTTCTGAAATTCATACTGGAATTGGCTTTATTCGTACAAATGGATCATTCATGTCTGGGTTCTCAGTTCTCCAATTGTGATATTTCCTTTTTTTCTTTTGGTGCTGAATAAATTGCTCACTGTGAATAATGAGAGATGCATTATAATAAGAACCGCCATATCCACAGGGGAGCGGTTTGAAGCTCTCCCCCTGCCGTTGCCAACGGTCTATGAAAACCTTTCCCTAAATATAACTTGATGCCACCAGAGTCTTTGTCTTTTTTTCTAAGGAAGGAACAGAAATCCAACAGGCGGTGGATTTTTTTCCCTTCCTTTCCAGCATCACTAAATGTTGTCTACCATGACGCTCACAAAACCATTTGGGGGGAAATAGATTATCAATGTGCCCTTTATAGACAAAGCAAATGATCTGAAGTAAAATAGAAACATTGTTTTCAGTTCCTGGAAGAAAGACTCTTAATTGCAGACAAAAAGGACAATGGCGGCTGAGGGAAAATTAATAACCTTTTAAGGCGATTAAAGTTAACAAGGATATAAATACGCTCAGAGCCAGACCTTTTCATCAAGAGAGAAGCCATTAAAGACTCAAGTGCCTAAAGAACAAGAGAGCTTAAAAGGCTGAGATGGAGAAGGCTGAGATAAGGTTAATGAGGAATGATTGTGGGAGCTAAGTGTTTTTTTCCTGTTCTGCTTTTTAAAAAAAAAACATTCCAGATCCTCTTATCTAAACCACAGAAGATCACAGCGAAGTAGGGCTGCCAGAACTCATGTCACAGGTTGAAGTCTCAGGCAATTGCTAATGTTTCTCCCCGTCTCCAAGTGAGGAGACAAGTCTCAGGGTTAGCATCAGTGGACAGAAAGAACATTTGCTTGTATGCTTCAGGTAGCTTTAAAGTTTGGGCATCCGTGCCTTCCTGCTTCTCCCAGTTCCACTGGTTGCCAAAGTTCACTGGCTCAGTGCAAAGGGGTTTGGGTATCTGCTCTCCTGTGCCTTCTCCGTTCCCAATATTTGCCTGTTCTGCTTCCATGACATCACAAAGGCCCTCCTCTGTGATATCACATGGACCTACCCATTGGTCTCAGATCTTGACACTGTTGGCATGATGCTGATCTGGCAGCCCTACAATTAAAAGGGTGGAGAAATGGGATGTGCTGGCTTCATTTCTATTGGCATGCACCAAATGAGTTTACTTTTAGAGGGATGTATGATGATGTGGGATCCTGATATTAGGAAAGTGTGAAGGCAGGAAGAGAAGGGGACGACAGAGGACGAGATGGATGGACAGTGTCACCGAAGCGACCAACATGAATTTGACCCAACTCTGGGAGGCAGTGGAAGACAGGAGGGCCTGGCGTGCTCTGGTCCATGGGGTCATGAAGAGTCGGACATGACTTAACGACTAAACAAACAAAAATGATGATGTGATCTTTGGCTTCCCATGAGTTGCTCCCACCTGCAAATGCCCATTTTAAGAGTGACTGTTAGGGCCTGATCACACCTGGCAAAAGAACCGCAGTTATACCAATATGACATTTTTTAAAAAATAATTTCATAAGTTTCTGAGCACATGATGCAGGGCCAAGATAGACTCATTTTCTGTCCTGTGGTTTATTTCCAATGCTGGGAGGGCTGTTTTATTTTGTATCAATAATGATTTGCTTTATTCCTTATTGTTTCAGCCAGTGTGAAGGTTGCTGTATATTTATTTCCTTTGCAAAGGGTTAGGGTTTCTGGGCACAGTGGCCAGTTTATGGACACTGTGCTTGTATCCTTTAGAGAGAAAAAGTAAAGGTATATTGATAAATCAGTATTAGTATCTGCTGGCACCATCGCTGCTGCCACCATGACCACAAAACAACAACAACAACAACAACAACAACAACAACAACAGCAGCAGCAGCAGCAGCAGCAGCAGCAGCAGCAGCAGCAGCAGCAACAACAACAACAACAACAACAACAACAACAACAACAACAACAACAACAACAACAACAACAACAACATGAATACACTGCTAAGAAGGAGACAACCTTCCCCTTCTCCTTTGTGGGTGAAAGAGAGCTTCAGATTTCTTTTTCTTTTCTTTTCTTTTCTTTTTTTTTGAATTGTAAAGAAAGAAGCATTGCATTTATTTAACTCTGCTTTTCGCAATACTTTGAAAGCCTTTCAAAACCCACTTCCTCCTTCTGATGCAGAAGGGAGAAGATATGTAGGGTGGAGAGAAAGGAAAAGGGGAGGAGGAGAGAAGCTTCACCAAGAAGTGAGAGGGAGAGATATGGAGGGAGGAGGGAAGGGAAAAGGGGACGAGGATGAAAGCCTTGTAATGCTGTATTTCTGTATCAATATACCACCTTGGGTAATTTTTTTTAAGTCAAGTGGGGACTGATCGCCCAAGAAACAGTAGGGAAAATGAATTGATACAATTAAAAGTGTGCTGATTCTATACCTCCCCGTAGCACTTAAAACACTCTCCAGGCAGTTTACAACTTAATTAGGCTACACATGGCCTCCCAACGAGCTCGTTAAAAACAATGTGAATGCTCCCACCTGTATGTATACACACCACACGACTGCAAAAATAGATGTATGACTACAAAAGAGGTATGGGAAGAATTGGTATAACTGGGGTTCTTTTGGCAGGTGTGATTAGGCCCTTAATTAGAACCCCTGGCACTTGAACTCCATCGAAAAGCTGTGCTGATACCCATTAATCCAGATGCCAGACAGAGGATTATCAGTGTAAGCAGAAATTGCACATGTTAAACAAACTATATCCTGTATTTGCACACTCATGACAACACTGTCAGATTTTGACAGGAGAGGGGAAGATTTCCTGTCTAACGGAAGATTCTGGGTGACTCCTATCATTCCCGGGGGGGGGCGGCGGCTTATGCTGAAGGGGTGTAGTAATGGGGGAATTCAGTGGCATTCTCTCCCCAGCAGAGAAATGAGGGGAGGCCACTCTTTCTCACGTTATCTGAGTAGCACAAAAAAGACCCTTTGCACAGAGCTCTTTCGAGCAGTGTTGGTCCTGTCATGAAGCCAAGTGAAAGATTAGGTAAAGGTAAAGGTTCCCCTTGACAATGTGTCCAGTCGTATCCAACTCTAGAGCATGGTGCTCATCCCCATTTCCAAGCTGTAGAGCCAGCGTTTGTCCGAAGACAGTTTCTGTGGCCACATGGCCAGCGCGACTAGACACGGAACACCGTTACCTTCCCACCGTGGTGATACCTATTTATCTACTCGCATTTTGCATGATTTTGAACTGCTAGGTTGGCAGGACCTGGAACAACCGACGGGAGCTCACTCCGTCACTTGGATTTGATCTTGCAATGGCTGGTCTTCCGACCTTGCAGCACAGAGGCTTCTGTGGTTTAACCCGCAGTGAAGGTTTTGTCGTTGTTTAGTCATTTAGGTTTGTCCAACTCTTCGAGACCCCATGGACCAGAGCACGCCAGGTCCTCCTGTCTTCCACTGCCTCCCGGAGTTTGGTACCAAATTCATGTTGATAGCTTCGATGACACTGTCAGAGACAACCATCTCATCCTCTGTCGTCCCCTTCTCCTCTTGCCTTCACACTTTCCCAACATCAAGGTCTTTTGCAAGGAGTCTTCTCTTCCCATGAAATGGCCAAAGTAGTGGAGCCTCAGCTTCAGGATCTGTCCTTCCAGCGAGCACTCAGGGTTGATTTCCTTTAGAATGGAGAGGTTTGTTCTCCTTGCAGTCCAGGGGACTCTCAAGAGCCTCCTCCAGCACCACAATTCAAAGGCATCAATTCTTTGGCGGTCAGCTTTCTTTATGGTGCAGCTCTCATTTCCATACATCACTACAGGAATAACCATAGCTTTGACTATTCAGACTTTTGTTGGCAAGGTGATGTCTCTGCTTTTTAAGATGCTGTCAAGGTTTGTCATCGCTTTTCTCGCAAGAAGAAGGCATCTTTTAATTTCGTGGCTGCTGTCTCCGTCTGCAGTGATCATGGAGCCCAAGAAAGTAAAATCTGTCACTGCCTCCATATCTTCCCCTTCTATTTCCCAGGAGGTGATGGGGCCAGTGGCCATGAACTTAGTGTTTTGTTTTGTTTTGTTTTGATGTTGAAGTGAAGGTTTACCATCACCGAATTCAGGTGGCAACAGGTAGGAGAGGCCCCACCTTGGAAAAGTAACTTTTTTTGATAACTCCCAAAATCCTACTTGCGCACCCAAATGCCAGGCAACCTGCAATGTTCTGAGAGTTGTAATCTAAAATGGTCACTTTTACAACTCTTACGGATGGCTCCATTGAGGCTGGCATCCTAGTTTTCACCATGGTCAGTTGTCATTCAAAAACTAACTTTTCCAACGTCTGGCTATTAGAAATGGATGAAGTCTGACTAGTTTTTGTTAAAATCCTGGCAATTGGCAAAAGGGGCTCCGTTTTCATTCTACTTCAGACAGCAATGTTTCTCAGTCTCACTCTACTTTTATGAAGAATCAAGCTCTCTCGTGTTTCCTTGTGGTTTGACCTGACATTTTTCTGATCATTTTCCCACTGAAACCCTCTAAGGGGTGCCATCTTTTGCCTCTTCCCACTGTCTGTCTGTCGCCCATGTAATGCTTCCCATTCACAGCTGTGCATCTGAAACACTTCCAGACTCCCACACTCTGAAAGACAAACTCCCAATCTGTCATGTAGTTTATTTGCCATTTCACTTCAACAAACATTTTAACAAGAGCCCAAATTCAGCTTTGATACACAGAGAACAATCTACTGATCCGGTAACACAGTTTATCTTAATATCGTTTGTGTGTTTATTTGACTTTCAGGGGCCATGAAAGCCATGGTTTCCTTAATTGTAAATCAATCAGTGGACTTACCAACTGTTTAGTCAATTGTTAATTATTAACTAAAGGCCACAGTTAACAAGTGTCTATTGTTGAGTGCCATTGAAGTAACTTCTGATTTATGGTGACCCTATGAATCGGTGACTTTACCATCAACAGGTCTGCTCAGCTTTTGTAAACTCACACCCATGGCTTCCTTTATTGAGTCAATCCATCTCATATTTGGTTTTCCTCTTTTCCTGTTGCCGTCAACGTTTCCCAGCGTCATTGTCTTTTCCAATGAGTCTTGTCTCGTCATGATATGCCCAAAGTACAATAGCCTCAGCTTCATCATTTTTGCCCCTAGGGAAAATTCCCGTTTAGTTGTCTTTCTGTCCATTACAATTAATAGTTGGGTTTTCTTAAATAAAACCAGTTTATGTATTTGTCCTTTGTTAACCAAGTGCAACATTCCAGCTGGTTAATAACCTTTTGTTTGTTTGCCCACTTCATGAAACCAGCTTGCAGGAGCAAGCTCAGTCTTGAAGCTGAGAGGCATCTTAATAATTAACAGAGAAGAATTAACTCATCCTCTTCCTTCACACTTGGGATGGTAACCATCCTTCTGTTTCCAAATGTTCTGTTTGCAAAATAAAGTTCTGTGCTTTCAAAAATAAAAAACTGAATAGGATTCTATCAATAAGATCTCAGAGCAGCTCCTTGTCATGCTTCAACTCTTTCAGTGGTTGTTTATGAAATACTCACATCTTCTCTGCTCCTTTCATTCCATGCAGCTCCTCCAAAGTTCTCAAATCCTTGACTGTGACCTCAAAAGAAAAAAAAATATCAGATTTTTGTGCCTATAAAAATTGGACAGATATAGGTATGTTTAAGGGGTACTACATTTCTCAGAGTTTGGGAAAGGGAAATCGATTTCTGAAGTCCTATTATACTTGGTAAAGTGAACATTATGCTTTGAGAAGTTCACAGGAACACATTCTTATATGATCCTCTTTGCAACGTTAGTGACACATTTGACTGCACAACAAACTGTGCAATTGACCACTTATCCAACCACACAATTGACTGCACAACATTCGCCTGCATTCAGTGTCCTGAAAACTCAAGTTCCTCCTGAGATAGATGATCCAGATGACATTTGGGAATTCTGGGAAAATCTTCCAAAACAAGCTGAAATTCAATTGTTTCCTATTTGTGTTGACCAAATTCAGTAAGTACAGCTGTTCCTGGCGTGGTACTCTGCTGCACCTAGGTAAAGGTAAAGGTTCCCCTTGACAATTTTCGTCCAGTCGTGTTCAACTCTAGGGGGCACTGCTCATCCCCGTTTCCAAGCCATAGAGCCAGTGTTTTGTCCGAAGACAATCTTCCGTGGTCAGTGCGACTTAGACACGGAACGCTGTTACCTTCCCACCGAGGTGGTCCCTATTTACCTACTTGCATTTGCATGCTTTTGAACTGCTAGGTTGGCGGGAGCTGGGACAAGTGATGGGCGCTCACTCCGTCTCGTGTATTCGATCTTACGACTGCTTGGTCTTCTTGACCCTGCAGCACAGGCTTCTGCGGTTTAGCCCACAGCACCACCACGTCCCTGGCCACCTATAATTTAAGCAAGAGAAACCTCACAGGAAAAAAAAGTTGGCATGCCTAATTCACCACTCACATGAGGGTATGCACAGGGATTGAAAGCCCGGCTTTTAAAAGCTGAGCACTCAAAGCCTTTGGTTTGGGTGGATGAATCTGTGACTTTTGATTCTCCCAGATTTGATTCTGTAGATCTCTTTTCATCCGAATAGAGAGATGCTGGCTAAGTTAGGAAAATTCTCATTAAAAACAGCTTTGAATATTCTCACCTGTTCTTACTGTGTTTCCCTGAAAAATAAGACAATGTTTTATATAAATTCTTGCTCCAATAATGTGTTAGGGCTTATTTTCAGGAGACTTTGTACAACATTCTACATTTATCCAAATATAGTCATGTCATCTTCTGGTTGCTGCACCATAGTGGAAGGTGGGCTTTCACTTAACTAGGGCTTATTTTTGGGGTAGGGCTTATATTACGAGCATCCTGAAAAAAATCATACTATGTCTTATTTTCAGGTTAGGTCTTATTTTGGGTGAAACAGGGTATTATAGAGATGTAGCTCTTTACAGGTATTTGTGTGCATTTTTAAGTGGGACAAGCTCTGTTTCCTATCTCCTCTCATTTTGTACTTGCAGTTATATATGACTGAAACGCATAAGCTTCTGGGTTTCCACACCTACAGTTCCAACTGCCTGGTGCATTTACCCAGTTAATCTTGAATCAGTCAAATGGTTCCCTGAGTATTACAAATCCCAGCCACGTTCCTCAGGAAGCAGGAAGACCTTGTCCATTCCAGTTGAGATATAAAAGCGACAAATGTGATAGGACGCTTATTTTATATATTTTTTTCAACAAAGATGCCACATAATATGGTTTAGCAAAAGAAGCCAGGCATAAAGGTTCTTGACACCTGGCTCTCCATCACACAACGGACACAATCCCAAGAGGCATAGACAAAACCCTGGGTGCACAGCGCACTCTGCATCCCCAGGGGAGAATGGACTACCAAAGGGAGGAGATGCTTGGCTCCCTTCCTTCTGGAATATAGGGCCCCGAGGAATGGAGAACAGTAGGCAGTCACCCGCGTCAGCATGAAGGCCAGGAAGAAAGGTATGCGCCATGTGGAACAAACTCCTTCTTTGACGAAGTCAGCATGTTATCACCACGATAAGATAAGCTTGTCTCAGAATGAGAGGTTCTTAAGCTACTCACATCAAGCCAGGATGCGTTAAGTGCAATATCTTTCCATCCGAATGGCTTTCCATAAGCTAGCTGGTGGCATGGCAGTCAGGAACCACTGGATAAATGCGTTCTCAGTGAAATTTCCCATTACACTTCTGATCTTACACAATAGTGCAATGATGTCCCTTGAAACAGGCTAGGTTAGGGGTGCAGAGCCTGTCCTCCTGTCACACAAAGGTCTGTTCTTGTAACAATCGGACATAGTGCCTGCTTCCAGCACCTGTCACCTGGGGAGACGTCTCACTCAACTTTATAGTTGAGCCAGTTCTGTTAAGATCTGGAAAAGAGGTGCTCCTTCATATTCATTTTAGACCAGTGGTTCCCACCCTTGGGTAGCCCAGATGTTCTTGGACTGCAACTCCCAGAAACCCCAGCCAGCACCACT
The DNA here is from genome assembly GCF_051106095.1 of Pogona vitticeps. Lineage (NCBI taxonomy): Eukaryota > Metazoa > Chordata > Lepidosauria > Squamata > Agamidae > Pogona > Pogona vitticeps. Next base: position 255,631,801 of record NC_135785.1, read on the forward strand.
GGCAGTGAAGGCTTCTGGGAATTGCAGTGCAAGAACACCTGGATTATCCAAGGTTGGGAACCTCTTAGATAGAAACCAGATGAGCCAGAAGCCATTTCTGCTGTGGCCCTGATGCTTTAAAATGCTCACACACACACCCAAAGGCTTCAGAGAGCCCTCCCTTGTTGTTGTTCTCCAATAGCAAGGTTCTTTCCCAACACTCTTGCCATTAGATAGAATAATTTTGTTACTGTTGAATTACATACTGTTGATTCCATGCATGGGTGTGTATGCATGTGCATCTGTGTTTATGTACACACACATGCACAGTCACAAAGACATACAAATGTCTTTTTAATTGGCTTTGGCTAGCATCCTGCTGGTGATTTATGCAAGTGTAATTTAAACTCAGTTGTTGTTTTTGTTGCTGCTTAGTCGTTAAGTCTGTCTGACTCTTCGTGACCCCATGGACCAGAGCACGCCAGGACCTCCTTACTGCGAAAGGCTGCACTGGAGAAAATGGGAGTGCCTGACCACCTTATCTATCTCCTGAGAAACCTATACGTGGGACAGGAAGCAACAGTTAGAACTGGATATGGAACAACTGATTGGTTCAAAATTGGGAAATGAGTACGACACGGCTCCCTGCTTATTTAACCTATATGCGGAATACATCATGCGAAAAGCTGGACTGGAGGAATCCCAAGCCAGAATCAAGAGTGCTGGAAGAAATATCAACAACCTCAGATATGCAAATAATACCACTCTGATGGCAGAAAGTGAGGAGGAATTAAAGAACCTTGTAATGAGGGTGAAAGAGGAGAGCACAAAAATGGTCTGAAGCTCAACATCAAAAACACCAAGATCATGGCCACTGGTCCCATCACCTCCTGGCAAACAGAAGGGGAAGATATGGAGGAAATGACAGACTTTACTTTCCTGGGCTCCATGATCACTGCAGATGGGGACAGCAGCCACAAAATTAAAACACACCTGCTTCTTGGGAGGGAAGCAATGACAAACCTTGACAGCATCTTAAAAAGAAAAGACATCACCTTCCCGACAAAGATCCGCATTGTCAAAGCTATGGTTCTTCCAGTAGCGATGTGTGGAAGTGAGAGCTGGACCATAAAGAAGGCTGACCGCCAAAGAATTGATGCCTTTGAATTGTGGTGCTGGAGGAGACTCTTGAGAGTCCCCTGGACTGCAAAGAGAACAAACCTATCCATTCTGAAGGAAATCAACCCTGAGTGCTCACTGGAAGGACAGATCCTGAAGCTGAGGCTCCACTACTTTGGCCATCTCATGGGAAGAGAAGACTCCCTGGAAAAGACCCTGATGTTGGGAAAGTGTGAAGGCAAGAGGAGAAGGGGACAATAGAGGATGAGATGGTTGGACAGGGTCATCGAAGCGACCAACATGAATTTGACCCAACTCCAGGAGGCAGTAGAAGATAGGAGGGCCTGGCGTGCTCTGGTCCATGGGGTCACGAGGAGTCGGACAACAACAAACAAGGTGCCAGTAATGGTAACAGGCATGCACCCAACCAAGCCACCAGTGTACAACTAGTAACATGACCAACATTTGACTAGGTAGGAGCAATTCAAGTTATGCAAGTGTAAATCATCAGCAAAATTCTGGCCTTTATATATTTTAAACTGAATGCTGCTTGGCAAGCTGGGAGGCTTCTCTTGTGAATGTCTCAAAAAAATAAATACAGAGATGTTGTGTAGATTGAAAAGACATGAAGATGGACAGAACTGGCATAATTTCTCCAGAAACAAGCTGATAACATAAGCAGGGAAATCCACCTAGTTGAGTAGAAGCACATTTCTTCCTTGGATCCGCCTTCCCTTCTCTAGATTCAGCAGCACAATAAACTTTCATGGTCGTTTTTACCCAGCCGTCTTGCGGACCATTTTCCATTCCTTGAAGGCCTCCCTTTTCAAGGACAGTGTTGTGTATGTAAAACTGGCCGTCCACCAAGAAGTGCGAATAAGTAGCAATACAGAGAAGAATTTCAACTATGCATTGTATTTGCTGGCAAAGAGGCACTGAGGCTGAAACATTTCAATGCTGCCTCCAGAGCCATAAACGGAGAGGAGGGGAGAATTCGAGGAGGTGGAAGAACTGGAGGCGAAGATTCGTGCTTTTTTACAATTTAAGGTCTATCAATCTCTCAGCACAGCTTGTCTCACTGTTTTTCTTAGAGAACCTAGGCATCAGGGTCTACATTACCTGAAAATCTTAGGCTATGTATCGGTTCAGATTACCGATGCAGATCAATATGACAGAAACTCCTCATCGTCTAAAAAAAAACACCAAACAAACAAACAAACAAATATAACTATTTGGCAGTGGAAGACAGGAGGGCCTGGCATACTGTGGTCCATGGGGTCACGAAGAGTCTGACATCACTTAATGACTAAACAGCTATATATACAAGCCAAAATGAAAGCTTGTTAGCTTTTCCTGTGCACTGATTAGATAGATAGATAGATAGATAGATAGATAGATAGATAGATAGATAGATAGATAGATAGATAGATAGATAGATAGATAGATAGATAGATAGATAGATAGATAGATAGATAGATAGATAGATAGATAGATAGAAAGAAAGAAAGAAAGAAAGAAAGAAAGAAAGAAATAATTTTCCATAGATTAAAAATCCCTGCACACAGAGATCTAGATAGATCACAGCTTGTTAGCTTTTCCTATGCACTTATAATGGGACTTTATGTGGGCCAATTAAATTAAATTAAATTAAATTGGCCCACTGCTCCCTGGGATTATGGGATAGGCCAAACCCACCCCTACCTATTCTGCTATTTTGGTAGAGATCCAACGTGTGTTTGGCAGAAGCAGATTTTGAAATCTGAGAAATTGGGCTGACGTTAAATGCAGATTAGAACATTTTGCTGTTGAACCCCTAGATTAAATTTCATGGCCCAGACAAGGTTTAGCTCAGAAAGTTGGGAAAAGGTGTTGAGACAGATGCAGTGAGAATGTGAACATCTGCCAGTTTTATTCTTGTTCTGTTTGACACAACCTCGCCCACTTTCTCATCCTGTATATTTCTATACCAGGCTGCAAGGCATTATTTCTTCTCAGATGGAAAATGTGTATTGGTTTCTAAAGGTATTATTTTTACACATGCTTTCCTATGGATCAGATTTCTTTATAAAAGATGCTGCTTGCACATCTCACTGCTAGAATGAGGCAAAAGAGCAGTACATTTGCAAAACAGCATGCGTCTTTCTATAAAAACGGAAAACAGAAAAGGACCAAACATGGATAAAGAGGAATTGATGCAGAAATTGATGAAACAACGCTGTATTTGAACATCCAAATACAAAATAAGTAGAATTACAATGAATGCTTTCAATTCTGTGAAACACATATGAATATATACAACATCCTCTGCATCTGAAATTTCATGAATGCCCTGAATTTGATGCCATACATTCAAAAGTAGGTACTGTATGCCTGGGAAAAGGTAAGACAGATAACTACAAATAATGGTGGCGCATGTCATCTCCCTTTCTCTCTCTCCGTGTGTGTCAAATACATGGAGTTTTTCTTGTATTTCCTTATGAAATTACTGTATTAGTGGTTCTATATGGCACAATGCACCAGAAGAAATTATCCTGTGTGTGCGTTTGGGTGTGTGTGTTTCCTATTACAGTGGAACCTCAACTTACGAACGTCTCTACTTACGAACATTTCGAGTTACGAACGGCTCTGTTTGCAAAATTTTGCTTTGACTTATGAAAGAAAAAAAACTTTCCTGCCCTTTTTTTAAAAGAAGAAAAAATTTAAAAAAATTCTCCCCCTACTGGTAGAGAACGGATTAACCGGCTTTGCATTAGTTCCTATGGGAACTAATGCCTCTACTTGCGAACAGCACCTCGACATACGAATGAAAAACAGCCAGAACGGATTAAATGGTTTTCAATGCATTCCTATGGGAAATTTTGCCTCAACGTACAAACGTTTCGAAGTACGAACGCCATTCCAATACGGATTAAGTTCGTAAGTCGAGGTACCACTGTATGTCTGAAAACTATACCTGAAAGCTATTTGAATAGAAGCAGGGAGTACTTCTGGCTTCCAAACACGCAACATAAAAACTACCAAAAGTGGGTGGAGGCAGGGAGATAGAGGTTGTATCAACAACCTGGGCAGTAGAGTGGAGGGAGTGGAAATGCAGGGCTTTAAAAATTACTTGGTGGGGTATATTTCCCAAACTTTCCCAGTGTCCATGCTGAGTGCAAGATTTGGAACTAATTGGGAGTCCCAGCTAGAATAGACTTGTTGAATCAATCAGATTTGCCTAAGTGCTGGCTTACCATTCAGGAAAGGCTGCAGGGTTCATGCAGACTCATTAGCTGGCCCAAATGCGGCCCAGTAGAACCCCACCCTCCACCCTTATTTGTGTCCCAATTAAAAAAATATTTTTGAAAAGAATGTTTTAGCTCACAAATTCCCCTTTGAACCTTCCAGGGGATATTCACACCCATGATCTGCAACCTCAAACACTTAATTCTGCAACCTGCATAGAATATGCAAATTCAGCAACATCAAAAGCTCCATTCTGCAACCTGGAGGCAGTACGCAGAAGTGGCTTTTCTTGTGACTGAGACACTCAGGCTTCAGCATTGAGTTCTCTTGTAATGCCTCACACTTTCCATGTGAAATGAGTGCAAAGAAAAGGCTCTTCCCTTCTCCTCCGAGGACTCTGGCACATTCAGAAGAGCAGGTGGGGATTTTATTTTTCATACTCTGCCAAGCTGTAAGAAGACAGAGAGGTTTTTTGTGACTGGTTCTAACAGCTGGAATGCAACGGAGGTGGGAAAGAAAACAGCTTTATCAGAAGAGTATGTGTGCCTTCTGTGAATTTAGTTCAAGTCAAATATTCTACCATTATATCATGATTAAGGAAGCTTAACCACGGTTTGTTCTCATGTCTAACTGGACAAACTACGGTTTCTGATTGGTTGGAAGAGCACAATCAGAGACTCTGGACTGACATGTTTGCAAAACACAGTTACCAACAACTACAGCTGGCGTAACAAATATATTGCAGCTCTGAAAAACTTATTTTGAGTGTAATACAAGAATTTGGGAGGCTGTAGTAACTTTTCCTAACTTCTCATTGGGAACTGTTACAAAAAAATTATAACTTTTCCAAATGTTGCTCTTTGGTGACAGAGCATTGGCGTACATGGAGGCCACTATGCTACGCATTCTAGGAAACAACTTCTTATCATGAACAGTACAAGGCACTGGACTGAGCTCGTTCCAGATACGGAATCCACTCCAGATATCCTCTTTGGGGAGGTCCAATCAACTACAATGTACTCTACTGAAGATTTTGACAGATGCTGCAACCAGCAGCTTCAAAGCTTTTCTTGATGAGCACTCATTCTCCTGCAAACATATATATTGCTAGTCTGATCTTACACATTGCAAGACACAGGTCCAATGTCTATGGCTCTCCTAGGTCATGTAAAGAAAAGGTAAAGGAGCTGAAATTGGTGGATGAGACTTGGTTATCTTCCTCGGTGGCATCTCTTAACTCCTATCCTTGATTTTAAGGAAGAGCCTGCAGGTTTTCTCTTTAACACTTTTATCTGTTCTCTGAGTGTCTGGAAAGGATGGAAAACTTAGGGACGAGAAGATGGAAGGTTAGGATGACACCGGAGAAAATAACAAGCATAATAAGTCAAATATACCTACCCATTATTGGAGTTATTTCAACCTCGCATGCTTCTTCTAGTAGGTTTGGCTGGGCAGAATCTTTCACTAAAATCAATCCATCAGTGACCAATTGTTTTTCCCTGTCTCTGATTTCAAAGAGAGCTCTGCCTCTGTGCTTGTATTTTCCACTTTGTTAACATTTAGTGCATTAAGAATATAGTCTGCAGGGTACGCTGGAAACAGGCTATGAGTTTGTTGAAGCATGCTGCTCTAAGCAGTCTTTTTTTATTTATAGAATGCTGTTTTGTTCCCCATCTAGCCAACTGTGAGTAAAGAAAACCCTTTATTCTTACCAATGACTCAGAGTAATTTATTGAGACTGTATGTGCTAGATGAGGAGATTAAAAAGGACAGGTGCACTTTGGGGATCCTTGAAGCTAACATTGCTCTGTAAGTCCCTGCACTTGTGCTAGAGAATCATAACCAAAATTCAAAATTCTGCAACTCAAAGCTGAAAACATTTGGGAGATTTCCACTCAAGTTAACCTACTTCTAAAATCATTTTAGGTATGTGTTACTTTGCAGTATCTCTTCTATGTGATTTTTTTTTAAAAGAAAAGAAATGCAATTCAGTTGCCTTTTTTTGTTACAAGAAGGATAGTGATAAATCTGAAACACTGCCATTCATCATGACTACATCTGCACCAAAAGTGCAGACAGCTGGGTTGCTCAATATAAACTCACCAGTTCTTGCTGTGTTCGTCTGTACCAGGAGCAGGTCTTTTGCACATTTAATGGGTTTTTATTGCCCATTCAGAACCAAACTGCCCTCAAAATGCATTGCATTAAAATAGAGACGGCTCACAACAATAATCCAGAAAATTCCTATATAGTGGTGCCTCGCTTAGCGATGTTAATCAGTGCAGCAAAAATCGCCACTAACCGAAAACATCGCTAAGCGATTTTAAAAAGCCCATAGGAATGCATTGAAACACCTTCAATGCGTTCCTATGGGCAAAAAACTTACCTTTAAGTGAAAATCCTCCATACGGCGGCCATTTTCGCTGCCCGGTATGCGAGGAATCCGTCCCAACACACAGCGGGCGGCCATGTTTTTTACCTGGCTGCCATTTTGGAACCGCGATCAGCTGTTGAGAAAACATCACTATGCGAAAATCAGTAAGCAAAACAGCTTACCGATCATCGCAAAGCAATGTTTTTCCCATTTCAAACATCGCAATGCGATCGCTTTTGCGATTGCAAAAACCAAATCACTATGCGATTTCGTTGTTAACCGGGGCGCTTGTTAAGCGAGGCACCACTATACTCTCTGCAGCCTAAAGTGAGGTCTAGGCAACTAAGGCCAGAGGGAGTAGATTTCTCTTCATCAAAAAGTTACAGGATTTTGGTCCCATCAGCTTTGGCTCCAGTGCAACACTGACAACGCCACTAGGTACAAGGAAAATTTATTTTCATCTGAACCAACACTGGACACATAATCTCAATCTCAATGTGGCTGGAGTAGAGTTCCTGTCTCATTCTTTCGTCTCCTCCACAGATATTCCCACCACACTATCTTTTGTTAGTACCTCTAACTCAAATTACTGGCCCCTCAAGTCAGAGGCCAAAATCCTCTTGCATAGCTGCACAAATGATGTAACTTCTGGAGGTGAATTGTCTCAAGTTAAAAAAAAACCCGTAGACATGATCAGTTGCGCACTGAGTAATAAATGCAACTGTAATGTGTCTAGTGATTTCTTAACATGGAGCAATTCACCACCAAAGTTACACTGCGCTATGTCAGTGTACCTAAGTAAGATGATTTGGCCCAGGTTTTTTTGTTTCTTTGTTTGTTGACCATAACCTGCAGATTGGTCATGGATCATGGTGGCTGGGAGTCTGGAATCTGTTCTCACCTCCCCTGATTAACAAGTCCAAGCTCTGCCCCCAGTAGCACATTCTCTTCCTCAGAATGTGTTTGAAAGACCAGCTCGCGGAGATCTTTTACAAAGAGTATCTCAACCTGGAATATTTAGACAGCCAAGCAGATGCTCTACCACTAAGACACGGCAACATCTTTATCAATAAATGGTGGAGGGAAGAAATGAAGAAAGCAAAGGTTTGCTCTTAGAACTTCAGTTGTGCAGGTTCTGCGTTCCTTCTTGATGTCTTCTTCCATTCTGCAACCCCCATCTAAATGTAGAAAGCATACTCAAGGCGACAAGGGCTAAATAGGATTCAGAATTCTTCATCCCAAAACAAAAAGCAATCAGATTTTACAAACTGTACAAATTACAGAAAGATTAGTCCTCTTTCTTTATTTGCAATATTTATTCTCCCCACTGTAGGAAAGGACAAGAAGCTATAAGAGGGGGGCTGAAAAACCTTGATCTTTGATCACTGAAATCTCCTCTGGCAATTCCACCCATTTCTGAGATATCAGGAGCCACAAACCACATATTTTTATGCAATCTGTACCTGTTGCTCTATGGATTACAAATGCACTTTCTCTTAAAGCTTGCACTCCACCCTATCTGGAAATGGGAGCCACACATCATTTCCTGCTGACGGCTCAGGTCCATTCCCCCATTAGACAGACTTCCCTCCTCAACAACTGCAATGTACAATAAAGGTGTAAATTATACAGATTATTTTTGCCCTAGAAAGCTGTTTTGAGGCTGGGTCAGGTGCGTTTGGGATTGAGAGGGGCCGCTGCTGTCTCTGGCTAGCTCTACAAAATGAGCCCCAGGACCGACCAATCAGTGCTCAGCACAGCTCCAAATTTAAGGGGATGGAGTAGATTTGTGATTGACAAAAAGGCAATCTGAACTATAATCTGAAAAACGAAACAGTTGTGGGTTTAAAGCAGAAGAGGTTTCAGTTTTCTGAGGAAATGGTTGTGCGTATGAACAAAACGAGTACTTTTTTTGTATAGTGTACTTGATCAATTTGATATTAACCTGAGATCCTTAAGAAACTAAATTCAGGAGTTAATTACACTTTTTGCACATATTTTGCACTCCCACCAGATCATGGCACGTGTCCACCTCTAAATATAAGAGCTGCTTGAAACAGCTCACACTGTTGCTAAAATGGAACATATTTTAGAATAGAAGCCTTCTTATGATATAGCTCACATTATTAAATACATTCAGAAAGTGGTATGTTTACTGTTACCCCCCCCCCCCCCATCTTAGAGCATCAGTTGAAGGATTTTCTTCTCTTACATTCGTGCTCCGAAGAGCACCACACACAAAAAAGCCCACTGCTACACATAACAGGTCCAAAATTGGAAAAGCTACATTTCTGAATTAGAGCTTCCAGAATTCTATGTTGACTACAGAATTCTGAGAAAGGTAGCCCAAGAAACAGCTTTTCCAAGCTCTGCCCATCCCGGCTGTGAGTTTCGTTGCTCAGAATGGGAATGTAGGAATGAATACTCTTGTAAAAACTCTGGATGTGGCATTGAGGAATGCTACATGGCCACACTTGCCACGGTGAAGACTCTACCAACATTGTGCATCATGTCAGAGGGCTGGTCAAGTAGCACCGTCCACCCCAGGAAAGTGGCAAAAGGATAATGAAGGCATTTAAGGCAGTTTCAATCCTGTAGATTTTGTGCCAATGCAGAAATGTTGTAAGACAGAAAATATGCAAAAGGAAGAAGGCTACAGCCATGAGAAAGAACTGAGAAGCTTGTCGAGTGGTGGAGGAAGGACATGGTTCTCCCAGATCCAGAACTCTCCTGTATCTAGAGCTTGTCCACCTCTCTTTGCCAAATACACATCTCTAGCTGTATTTATTAATTAACACAAATTACCTTCATAAATACTGCAGACATCCCTGTTAATTCCTGCATCCAAGTATTTTTAAAAGAGAAATGCATACAGATTGGCAATATAGAAGAGTGTGGGTTTCCTTCCGCTCCCCCCACCCCTGCCGCCTTGCCCCCCCCCCACAAATAACCAGCCATGACGGTGCTGGAATGTTCATGGACTTTAGCCTTCTCTACATTCCTGATAATTGCCTGTGATCCAGTAACAGATCTGTGCGTATTTGAGGGGGGTGATGCGGACGGCCACGTTGAAGTCCTGGGGGGACCCATTGGTGTCCACCCACTGGTGTCCAGAAAAAATCCCAATAATTTTACGTTCCCATTTATGGTGCTGCCTCTTCCACATCCTGACATAAACTCCGGAACCACTGGCCCCCGGCTGGGCATCGCATTGCTGATATAAGAGATCGTAGGTCTCATCTCTGACATCGCAGAAACGGTAAACCAGGTTCCCGGGCCGGTCGTTGTCGTAGCCTGAGAAATGGATCCTTCCGCCAGGTAACTGCCTGGCGGATGGGCTGACTCCTATTTTCATGAACTTTCTCTTGTGAGGCTTCTTCAGCTCCAACAGGGCATAGTCATAATCCATGCCAATGTCGTTGGCATTCCCTTTGAGCCATCCTTTGGGGACATGGGTCCGTTTGACACGGATCCATTGGAATTTCATTCTCTCCGGCTCTGGGGAGCTGCTGACGTTTGCCCCTTTGCTACCATCTTTCAGTTTGGGCCTCAGGAACCCCACCCTTAGTTTCTTGGCTCCCTTGACATAACTTTTGCCATCGTGAATGCAGTGAGCGGCTGTCAGGACGTGCTTCTCTGCCACTAATGTTCCGGTGCAGCCCGTGGACAACTTCACGGAAGTGGAGAAGGGATAGTTCAGCAGGAAGTCCTTGCCAAAAATGTTAAACCTTGTGTCGTATCCGTAGATCTGTCTCTTGGTCCGAGACCGGCTTTGGGACCCGCTGTTGCTGCCGGTAATGATGTAAATGCCAACTTCCGTCTCCGTGCGTGAACCATTGGAGTACAGAGTCTCATAGGACAAATAGTCCTTCACCTCCTCGTAGGTGGGCAGGGGAGAACGCTTGTGGCAGGATGGGCCACAAGGCGACACCACTTCTAGCTTGGCTTCTGCATCAAACTGTGGCTTGTCTAAATTTATAGTCAACTGTGGCACGATGACCGGGACCTTGTAGGTCGGCCAAGTTGGCTTCCAGTGAGCACGAGGAGGTATAGCACCATTGACAGCCCCCAGGAGTAAGAGAAGAGTAGGTAGACCCAGCATGGTGAACATCAACCTGTGGAAGGCATGAACAATTCTCATGATTATCAGTGCGTAAACAATCAATGTACAGTCAAAATAACAATAATGTGCAAACAAAGCAATCCTTAGTTATGGCAATATAACTTTATGAAACTCACCTTTAAGCGAAAATCCTCCATCCGGCCGCCATTTTCGGTGCCTCTAAAGCGAGGCAACACAGTGGGTGGCCATTTTGGAACCGCCGACCAGCTGTACTTCGGGGCGCTCTCTCTCTCTCCCCTCGCAACTCCAGCCTGGGCAGGGAGACTGAGGCACCGCACTGCCACCCTGGCTGTGGCAGCGCGGTGCCTCAGTCTCCCAGCCCAGGCTGGACCTGCAAGGGGTGGAGAGAGAGAGAGAGAGAGAGAGAGAGAGAGAGAGAGAGAGAGAGAGCCAAAGCACAGCTGATCGGCGGTTCCAAAATGGCTGCCCGCTGTGTTGCTTCGCTTTAGAGGCACTCAAAATGGCGGCCAGATGGAGGATTTTCGCTTAAAGGTGAGTTTTTTTCCCATAGGAACACATTAAACATGTTTTAATGTGTTCCTATGGGTTTTTTTGCCCCGCATAGCGATGAATCCGTATAGCGACGATTTTTTCGGACTGGATTATTGTCGCTATGCGGGGCACCACTGTAGATTAAAATTTGTCTCTATAGAGATAAAAATGTGGCCTTCAAATATCTAAAGGATGACCATACACAAGATGAGACAGACTACTTCTCTGCTGAACCATCAGAGGTGGTCGTCTGTCACTCCATCCCTGCAGGGGCTGTATACCTGTCCTACATATTCACTTGGCCCTTTCTCAGGAACTCTCCAAGGTGCTGAAGCACACCTCCAAAACAGCCCAACACCGCTAAGTATCCATCTAAACCCTGGAGAACAAAAAAACTGGACTCACCAGCCAGCACTGGAATGAACTGCAGGAAAGCTGATTGAGGCACAGCATGGGGATGAACATCTTTAACAGCAAGAGCTTTCTGACATGGGACCTGGTGTCAGGCTTTTCTTCACATTAGCCTGGACACTCCTAGATCAAAGATGTCATATCCTATGTGTCAGAGCCTGGACTGAACAACAGGCTGAACATCCAGTGTCTCTAGAAATGCCTCTTCAAACAGCAGGACTGAAGGAGAAACCCAACTAAAACACACTGGGCTCAATGCATTTTTTTTCCTGATTCAGTGTGATCCAGTCTCTAAATTTTTACAAGGGCACTACTGATAACAGTTTGGGCTGATACAGACAGTCCAGCCCAAGGCCACTGCTTGGCAGTGATTTAAACCCAGATTTGGGAACATGGTAATATAAGAAATTTCCATATCCTGAATCACACTGTTGATTCATTAAACTGAGCACTGTCACCTCTGACTGGCAGTAGCTATCCAAGATTTCAGGCAAGATTATTTCTTCGCTGCTCCTGGAGATGGTTTATATTCCTCATGCACACATCTCCTGACCAGGCTCCACCCTGCTTAGCTTCCAAAATCAGCTGTCTGGTGAAGACATGTTCCAACACACTGTCCATGCCCCAACCTGATATCTCCATGTTTATTCAACTACAACTTCCACAGTCCTCGTTAGCCATTCCAACTGGGGATCATGGGATCTGCATTGCTAAAGATCCAGGGGGCGAGTGCCATGCGGAGGAAAGCTGCATGGCAGCCCACTAGCTCAAACAGCTTCCCTTGGACACGTAGTGACAAAATGCGCCATGTGGTAGAAACAAAGGAACAGCAAGAGAGACATGGTCTTGTTTAGATCTTGTCCAGAGGGAGGCAGCTGAGATAAAATATATACATATGTTTAAAACCCATCTCAATGGACTCAATATAAGCCATGATCTTATTTATTCTGCTTCCGGCATATTTCACTTGCAGGGCAAATGGCATGCACTCCTACACTTTCAGATTTGTATAGAAAAACAAAGTTGTTACTGCAGTTTGTTACCACTTTAACTACCTTGCCTCCATCGTATGGAATTCCAGGGATTCTAGTTTGGTGAAAGATGTCAGATCTGCTATTGGAGATCTCTAATGCTGCAGCAGAAGGTTCTAAGTGCTTCATCAAACAAAAAAACTTAATTTCTGAGGATGGTGATGACATTTGTTTTAAAGGAGTAACAGGTATTGAACTAGTATAACTGTCTAGTGTAGACACACTACTCCCCACCTTGCACAGGAAATTAAAAACATTACAAAACTAAACCAAGCACCGTTCATTTCTAATCATATCTCTAATTACTTTTTCCAAAGCCATATTTTATATCCATATTTTATGGATCTGCACAAAATATTTAATACAGCTGTGTGATTCCCCCCCCTTCCCCCTCCCCAAGATCTTGCAATACAAGCAGGCTATTCAATAAATAACTAAATAAAACAGACAGAGAAAGAGAGGGGAAAAGGAGAGAGATTCAGCCATATAGAACAGCAAGCATTACTGCACTATTGTGAAAAATGTTGAATTACCAGCCAGGCTGGAGCCAAACTGTCGCCTGGAGGAAAGGCAGAAAGGGAAAGTTGCCCACTGCCTATCAGGGTTATCCAAACAAATCAGGGCCATTAGACGCAGCTTATGCATTATTTAAACCAGGCTGAGGTTAAATCAACAATGGCTAAAGCAGCTTAGCATCATTCCTGAAATGTCTCGGAGGAGCAGAAGACAACCAGCCCCTGCCGAGGATGGCCACAGCTGTGCAAAGCAAGGATTGTCCTCCAGGTGTTGACAAAGTGCTCCACTTATTTTTTCCACCTCCAACTGCTTCACTTTTGGGGGCAGGGGAGTGGAGGGGAGTCCACTCCCTTGTCCCTTTGTGTCCAGGCACCAGAGCTTGGAAACTTGATCTCTTTTGACTACAACTCCCAGAATTCCACCATCGTGCTAGTTTGTTTTCTACTGCAGCAGGTGCCTGGCAGTCGGTGCCCTGCCCACTCGGGCAGGTGTCCCTTTGGAGACAGCATCTTGGCTTCCTTGCCCTGCCTCCTCTGGGAGCTGCCTCTGGAGGACCAGATAGATGAATCTTGGAGTGCCAGAAAGATGGACCAGTGGAGCAAATCAAGCCTGAACAACCTCTGGAGGCAAAAATGTCAAAACTGAGGCTGTTCTACTTTGGGCACACCATGAGAAAGCAGGATTCTCTGGAAAAGACACTAATGCTGGGAAAAGCGGAAGGCAGCAGGAAAAGAGGAAGCCCAAATACCAGATGGACTGACTCCCTAAAGGAAGCCACAGGGTTGAGTTTCGAAGAGCACAACAGGGCTGTTGAAGAGAGGTCATTTTACATAGCTGTCATTCATAAGGTCTCCATAAGTCGGAGGTGACTTGACAGCACTTAATAAAAACAAGAACAGGGTGCACAGCTGGTGCAATGTCATATTAAGAATACAGTGGTGCCTCACTATACAGTTACCCCGCATGACAGTTTTTTCGCTAGACAATGACTTTTTGCAATCGCTATAGTGATTCGCAAAACAGTGATTCCTGTGGGGGAATTTCGCTGGACAATATTTGGTCCCTGGTTCGCAAACCGATTTTCACTAGACAATGTTTTTGACAGCTCCCTCCATGCTCGCAAAACAGGTGTTTTCGGGACCTAAGCTTCGCAAGACAGCGATTTAAACAGCTGATCAGCAGTTCACAAAGCAGCTTTCCTATGGCCGATCTTTGCTAGACAACAACGATTCTTCCCCATTGGAACGCATTAAACAGGTTTCAATGCATTCCAATGGGGAAATGCTTTTCGCTAGACGATGATTTTGGTAAACAGCGATTTCAATGGAACAGATTATCATTGTCTAGTGAGGCACCACTGTATTGATTTGGGACTTTGGAGATCTGAGTTTAAATATCCATCGGGTGATAAAACTCTCTTGAGTCCTTCTGGCTCCCTGAAGGAATTGTGGGCTACAAATGTAATGAAGAATCAAAACTGGGCAAGGGGAAAGGGAATGAAGGATCACAGGAAGGCTGTGGCTAGTTCAGTGAACAGGAAAATTGTGGCGCCGTCAACATTTTGATGCAGGTCACATTCAGCAGGACTGTTTCCCTGCGGCACCCGATTCAGGTATCATTGCACTACAGCGTTCCTGACCAGATGGAATATTTGACGGGATTTGACTGCAATAAAATACTAGGTCCTGCATTGACGGGGGACCCCGTGGGCGTGTGCTGTCTTTCCATCTGGAAGAAATACAAGCGGTTCTATCCCCATTTCAGGAATACGACATGGAAAAAGCAGGGGTTCTTTTTCCAAGAGCGTAGGAAAGAAAAAACCACAAACTACCTTTTAAAAAACAGAATCTAGGTGAAACTGCTACAATATTTTAGAACGTCACTATTTAGGAGGTGTTCACTGAAACCCGCTAATGAGACACAAGTCCCGTAACATGCAGGAAGAGGGGGGGAAACCCTTGGGTGAAAAGAAAAGTCTCCATTACATGTTGCAATGAAGACAATTCCCCCCCACCCCCGGTAGGGCAAAAAGCCAGAAACAATTAAAACAAATTACAAAACGTGAAATCCAAGCACAGTTTCCGTCCTTGCCAAAATATCTGAACAGCTTTCCTTGGCTGTGAGACAGCAGGTTAAAAAACACAGTCGAGGGGGGGGGCTAAAGGGGACCGGACAGATGATGAGAAGCTTTGGCACCCATTTCAAACCGGAGCTGCACATACATTAAGACTCAGTCCATCGGGGATGGAAAGCGCCGAGCATCTAGAGCAGGCTTGTCCAACCTTGGCCCTCCAGATGTTCTTAGACTACAGCTCCCAGAAGCCTTCACCACCACCTCTGCTGGCCAGGATTTCTGGGAGTTGAAGTCCAAGAACATCTGGAGGGCCAAGGTTGGACAAGCCTGATCTAGAGCCTGCTCCTCCTCCGCAAATCCCTGCTAATTTGAGGCTTAAGAGAGGAGACAGGCTGGAAAAACCGAAGGTGACAGCGAGAGTACCCAGCCTGGGGCATCTGGCCAAAAATATCAGAAAGGCAACAGGTATTTGGGCACATTGGCTACAATGCACTCACACGGAAAAAGCAAGGGGATTGCTGTGTTATTTTTGTCACTAGTTGGCAGCTACTTTAGGAATCGCTTAGTCATGTTCACCTTCCTTCCCTCTCCCCCCCCCCTCTCCTTTCAAACAACAATTTGGATTCTCCATCCCACCACGAAAGGAGCATATTTTGGGATCCATTATAATAATAATTATTACCCAAAAATGCCAGTCAATTGAAATTATAACAACATTGACTGGTATTCTATAACAGATACAAGTTTTAATCAAAAACCTAAGTGTCTGTTAAGTATCGGCACAGTATGTGCGCTGTTCCTAATATTGATGGTTTTTGTAGCTCTGGTGATTTCTGAGATCTGCAACTGCTTATAGTACTGTGTGAAGTTTCTTGATACTGTTCCCAAAGCCCCAATGACTGCAGAGACCACTGAAGTGCGTTTCTTCCTGAGGCGAGGTATTTCGATTGCCAGATCTCCATATTTTGTTAGTTTTTCCAATTCTTTATTTTCAATTCTGGCATCCCCTGGAATTGCAAGGTCGATACAGACCTTCCTTCATTCTGTTACTACTATGTTGGTGTGTTATGTTCAAGGTGTCTATCAATTTGTATCTGGAAATCCCACAAGATCTTGACTTCCTCATTTTCTGACACCACCTCTACCTGATGTTCCCATGGGTTTTTGGAGGCTGGCAAGTTATATTTTTTTGTATAATGACCAGTGCACTAACTTTGTCACTCTATCACGTCTTTGTGATCTGTTTGTGCAATCTTTGGACATTCGCAGATGAGGTGTGACACAGTTTCATCCTTTTCTCGGCATAGTCAAGATTTGCTGTTAGCACTAACACCTTGAATCTTAGCTTTCATCATGTTGGTTTGGAGTGCTTGTTCTTATGCAACAAAGATCAAACCTTCAGTTTCTCTCTTAAGGGTCCCCAGTTTTCGCAATGCCCATGTTGAATTACGATCACGCTTTCCATCAATATTTCTCAGGTGTTGCCCATGTAGTGGTTTATTTTTTCAGCTGTTTAATTTATTTTCAAATTGTTGTTTTTTATATTGAGCCTTTGTTTCTGTTATGTTGAAAATATTCTTCGTTATCACTGCCGTAAGTAATTTTTCTCCACTTAAATGATCATTTAGGCTTCCCCCCCTCTACTACCTGCTGTATTTGCAGTCATCCACAACTTCCATCATCATAATCATCCTCATCTCTGATAATATTGGTGCCCATCATGATGACCTATAGCACAATAACACAAACAAAGCAAGGTGGCACAGTGTGATTGAAATCCATTTCCTCAACCATAAGGGACTGCATCCACAAAAGCTCACACTAAATTAACTTATCAGCCTTAAAAAGGTCATAATTCTTTGGTCTTTGGGCTCAAGCTCCAGGAAGCCAGATTTCGGCTGAATATATTTTTAAAAACTTCTTAACTGTTGGAGCAGTATGACAATGGAACCAGTGACCTCAGGAGGTCGTGAGTGCTCCAATATTTGGAGGCATGCAAGAGAAACTTAGACAACCACTTGACAGATATCCTTTGATTTATATTCCTGAATCGAGCAGAGGGTTGGACTCAATGGTTTTATGAGCCCCTTCCAGCTCCATGATTCTATGATTTGTGTTTGTTCCAAAAAGCAGCTACCTCACACTGAGAACTGCTACAATACATCAAGCTCCAAGCTGGTAGTAAAGGTAAAGGCAAAGGTTCCCCTTGACATTTACTCCAGTCGTGACCAACTCAAGGATGTGGTGCTCATCCCTGTTTCCAAGCCGTAGAGCCAGCGTTTGTCCGAAGACAGTTTCCATGGTCACGTGGCCAGCGCGACTAGACACGGAACATTGTTACCTTCCCACTGAGGTGGTACCTATTTATTGACTCACATTTTTACATGCTTTCCAAGCCGCCTAGAGTGGTCTGGTGGGCCAGATAGGCGGGGTATAAATCAAATAAATAAATAAATAAATTTCGAATGGCTAGGTTGGCAGGAGCTGGGACAAGCGACGGGAGCTCCCTCCATCACGTGGATTCAATCTTACGACTGCTGGTCTTCTGACCATACAGCACAGAGACGTCTGCGGTTTAACCCGTAGTGCCACCACATCTCTTCCAAGCTGGTGAAGAGGACTAAATATTAGACTGGATAGTGGAAGTCAAGTCCAGGGCTGAATTTCAAGCCCCCCAAAAAAAGCAACAAAGTGCTGGAAAAAGATGACCCCCTGAAATTTCAGAAAACTGTTGGTTAGCACTTATTGGCTAGATCAGGGATAGGCAACCAGGTAACTACCAATTTTTTTGGAAAAGAGATTCCAGAATCCCTAACCATTGGCCATGCTGGCTGGAGGCTTAGGAGAGCTAAAGTGGGAAACACCTGGAATGTGCTTAGTTTGCAAGCCTAAATCTAGGCACGGTGGATCAACAGTCTGATTCAAAACACTTCCGTGTGTTCCTACATTTCATGTTGTCACTGGGCTTCTTTGACCATCTCAGGTCAGCCATCATCTCTCAGCTGACCCACATAAACTTATAGAGTTGCTGTCCATATAAGATATGGTGGGGGGTGCATGTTTGCTATCCTGAGCCTCTTGAGCAAACAGCATCTGATAAACCACCAACAAGCTGACACTCTCATAACGTACTGGGTTATAACTCCAAATCCCCACCCCAACCAGTATCACTGTTCTACCAGGGATAATGGAGGTTGTAGTCCTATACATTTAGGAGGCCCTAGGCTGCAGAATTGATGCTTTTGAATTGTGGTGCTGGAGGAAGCTCTTGAGAGTCCCCTGGACTGCAAGGAGAACAAACCTATCCATTCTAAAGGAAATCAAGCCTGAGTGCTCACTGGAAGGACAGATCCAGAAGCTGAGGCTCCATTACTTTGGCCTTCTCATGAGAAGAGAAGACTCCCTGGAAAAGACCAAGATGTTGGGAAAGTGTGAAGGCAAGAGGAGAAGGGAACGACAGAGAATGAGATGGTTGGACAGTGTCATTGAAGCAACCAACATGATTTTGACCCAACTCTGGGAGGTGGTGGAAGACAGGAGGGCCTGGCGTGCTCTGGTCCATGGGGTCATGAAGAGTCGGACACGACAAAACGATGAAATGACGAAACGAGGCTGCGGAAGGGCATGATAGTTCAGCATGTAAATTCATAAGGTCAGTGGTGTCATTTATGGGAACCTTATCTAAAGCCACCCTGATCATAGTTGAACACTTTAAATCTACATTTACAAAAAAGAGAGGGAGAGATTACTAGCCCCATCTGTCCATACACACCTTAAGTTGTAATGTGTGGACAAAGGAAAATAAATAACTTTTGGAAAAGTTCCATGTCTCATAATGTAGGGAAAATTCATAGAGGAGCAGCCAAGTAGTTATTTACCTACATCAGTGGTTCCCAGTCTTGAGTCCCCAGATGTCCTTGGATTACAACTCCCAGAGGTTCTAGCCAACACAGCTAGCGGTGAAGGATTCTGGGAGTTATAGTCCAAGAACACTTGACAACCCAAGGTTGGGAATCATTGGCCAATTGTATTAGCTGTTAACAAATTAAACCACATGTTCCACTGGCAGAATAATTAGATTAGAACCCCACCTTCCATTCAGTTTTTACTATTAATGATGCGTTGCCTCCTCACAAACAACACAAACTCTTAAATGTTTTTATGGTGATTATAGACGGATAGTTAAATCCTCCCCTTTAAATATTCCTTCAGTAGCGTAGAAGCTTCTCTTTAACAGCACGGTCCTTATCTCACCAGACTCTCCTGAAAGGTACACGGATGGCATCAATCATGAGATTTTTCCCCCTTTCCCAATCATTAGCCTCTGTCATGGCCAAAAACAATGGGCACAAGTTGTCTTCCATTCAGCCAACACTTAGAAACACTATTCTTTCTGAAGCGCTGTTTCCCAGAATCCCCTAACCAGCAGGGCCAGAACTTTTCCAGACTCCCCCCCCCCCCACAGCCCCACTTGCCTTCTCCTTAGAGGGAGATCACAGCATTAACTAGGGTGGGGAAAGGGGACCATTGCCCCAAGATAGCAAAATTTAGAGGGTACCAAAATTAGAAATGTTCTCTTTCTCTCTTTTTTTTGGGGGGGGAGGGGAGGCAGAACCACAGGGTTGATCTTTTTTTTTTCTTCATGTGGGCTCACATCCACTGAGTCTTTTATACCCAAGAAACCCTGGTGAAGGCCTCCAGAACCCAGAACCCACTTGATAACATATAATTAGTAAATACACGTTAGGGTACAAGTGTATAATTCCTCTTGCAATCAGTTGCTTTTGTGAACCACTGTGAGTAAAATTCATTGCGGAAAACGTTGTGTATAAATAAATTGACAGCATTCCTTGGTTAAGCTTTTAACAGATTTATATTTCTGAAGTGCATTATCAGAATTGGCCACTAGAGGGAACCAGCGAATATTTCTCAGTATTTTCCTGCCCTGGTATTACTGTCAATGAAAGACTTGTGTAATCAGACTAAAGATAAAGAAGTGCCAAGCAGTAATGAGGAGTGCAGCAAATTCCTTTCATAATGCAACATTCTGAGCTCTGCTAATGTGCGAGCAGGGGTTATGTGGTTGTTTTGAATCATACTTCTAAAGGTCGAGGAACTCCAGACCCACAAAGATTCTCCACTCAGCCTACTGCCTTTTTTTTCTTATTTCTAACTACTGACCAGTGATTGGTTGGTTGATTGATTGATTAAATTTGTAAACTGCTTCCCATTAGTGACAAAGCACTACTCTGGGCAGTTTACAATAATAAACAAAACAACCAAAATAAAACTACTGTAGAACTATTTGAACCCAAAACAAGAGCTAACCAATAAATGGGATGGCGCTGAAACTACAGAAAAACAAAATGGCGGACAAAAGGTGGTCATCTAGGGTTGGTGAGGATAAGAGACAAAGAGCTGTTTAAGGCTTAGGAAGCTACTTCAGGGAACTAAGATCCGCTTAAGGGACGTGGTGGCGCTGCGGGTTCAACCACAGAAGCCTCTGTGCTACAAGGTCAGAAGACCAGCAGTCGTAAGATTGAATCCACACAGCGGTGTGAGCTCCTCTCGCCTGTCCCAGCTCCTGCCAACCTAGCAGTTCGAAAGCATGTAAAAATACAAGTAGATAAATAGGTACCACCACGGTGAGGAGGTAATGGTGTTCTGTGTCTAGTCGTGCTGGCCACGTGGCCATGGAAACTGGCTCTATCGCTTGGAAACGGGGATGAGCACCACGCCATAGAGTTGTACACGACTGGACTAAATGTCAAGATCCGCTTTGCAGACTGGGAAGCTTTTACACGGCACAAGCTGTTCAATCTCGCCGTGGCAGTATAATTCTTTTGCCTGCCTCTGACGAGGGCTTTAGACACCTTTGCGTACTTGCAGTCAAAGTTGTGAAACACTATTTTTTGAAGGTCTTTGTGCTCATGTTTACTTAACAAGAATTGTAATCCAATAATTCCACCCATCTGAAAGCAACAACCCCCAATATGTGCATGCTCTTATATAGCCCTTGTTTCTTCAGCTGAGGCCATATAAGAGCATATCCAAATTGTGTGGCGTTGAACATGCAGGCAATAATCCTTGTCACAAAGGGGCTATTTGAAATTAAGGTCTTTCTTTCTTGAGACACATTCCAAGAGACTTCCAAAGACTTACAGAATGCTGCAGCCCCGATTACTTTGCAATAAAGGAACCTTTATTTTTTTACAGCTGGTGGAAAGAGCAAATATCTCCTGGGTGTGCCCCAGCATCGCAAGCGTGATGTGAATCAGCTGTTTTCGCATGAGCTGTATGTACAACACAGCCACTCCAGCGTTGGATTTGCAAGTCTCCTGGCCACCCAGCCTTGGGTAGGGCTTTCATTACCTCATTAAAGAATGAGTTACTTTGGCCGGACATTTGCTTTTAATCAGTGTGGCTTCTGCAGTCTTCAATCAGAATCTAAGAACAAAGAAACATCCGGCTATTTTGGGCCAGACGGAACGGAGGCAGGGGGAGACCCGGGGCAGCATAGACTGGGTGTGTTCACCAATCAGTAGATAAGAAGTTAAACATTAATTTCTTCCGAAAGAAATAGCTTTATATGCTACCCTTTGAAAGTTTCCAAATAAAACTAAGGGCAAGCGACAACGAAGACTGCCAGTGCAATGGTGCTCTTGCACTCTGAAGCCACAAGCAAACTCCTTTCCGATAACAGCAGAATTTCAGTGTTTGGAATGAAACTTCAAACTGATCCTATCATTGCCAGTCCGGTTTGTTACATACAGCACTGATGTTACCTGTCTGTCATGGGTTTGGAGGGAAAGTTCCATCCTATGGGGAGTGGAAGGCGGGACATCAGGAGGAGGGGCTGTACTGTATATATAGGTGAAGCCTGTGTGGAGAAGGAGACGCTGGGATGTGAAGAAGCAGCAGCTGGGAAGAAGAAGCTGGTGTGGGAGTCTGTGTGTCAGACAGGGTACTACTGTGTGTCAGAGTACCAACCTGATAGGTTCAGGTGTCTGTTGGTTAGCCAGAACTGATAGGTTCAGGGTCTGTGCTTCAAGTTAAGGGTTCTGTGTGAACCAAACTGTATGCATGTATGAATGAGAGTAAGCCACGTTACTTTATCTTATTCACCTGATCGTTTTATTTTTCCCTGTGTGTATTTAAATAAACCTTATTCTTTTTATTGTTTGAAAATCCATCCCTGGTCTGTGTGACTTCTTACAGGGAATGGTTGGTGGCAGCTTAGTTAACGTGTGGCAGATCCCAGTAGGTCTGGGTTTGTCACATTGATTGGTGGCAGCGGTGGGATACGACTGGTCCAGTTGTCCAGTGGTCCAGCAAAGCCTTGGCAAGTGTGCCCAGAGCAAGGGGGGTCTAGTCAGGGACAATCTGAGGCGCGTAGGTAATCTTCTAGGTGTACCTCACGGGGAGGTGCGCTAGTGGAAGAACGTGCCAACTGGGGAGACTAGATTAGGGTGCTCTGAGGCAGCCTGGTTTTGGCGGGAAAAAAGCTGAGGCAAAATTGTGTAAAGTAACAGTGATCTAGCCTGTCTGCTGAGAGGCCTAGCAGAGGGGGGTTGGACTCTGGCTTGCAACAGTTGCAAGTTAAGTGCTGAAGAACAGCAGCAATCTATAGAAGGCTGGTTCTGAGGCAAGAAGAAAAAAAAAAGTGGTCGTTTTATTTTGAGGCTTGACTTTTTAAAGCAGCCTGTTCTGAGGGGGGATTATGCCCTTGACTCGAAGCCAGATGGCAGAAATGGGTGAAGTGAAAGACCCCCAGGTGGACCAAGGTTCTGAGGATGAATTTGGCTCAGTGCAAGGTGACAGCACGGGAGAACAGAACCCAGAACTCAGAAAATTGCTCATAGCCCAACAGCATGAACTGAGGATGAGGGAAATAGAAAGGGAAGAGAAACAAAGGCAAATGGAAAGAGAAGAAAGATTGGAGAGAGAGAAAATGGCGTTTGAAAGGGAGAGGGAGAGAGAGAAAATTGCTCTGGAAAAAGAAAGAATGGCGTTTGAATTAAAAAAATTGGAACTGATGAACCAGAACAATAATAACAATAGGGATTCTGAGGGAGGCCAATTGTCTAAGGCTGACCTGAAGAAATTCCCTGTGTACCACAAGGGAGATTGTCCTGAGGTGTTCTTTTCCTTAGTGGAAAGAGCGTTTGTGGACTTCTCAGTGAGGGAAACTGAGAAGATGACCATCATGCGATCTTTAATCAGTGGTAGCCTGGCTGAGGTCTATGCCGAGATGCCTGAGGAACTGATGAAAGATTTTGCAGAGTTTAAAAAACTGGTGTTTGCAAGACATGGGATAAATGCGGAACAGCTGAGACAAAGATTTAGGTCAATCACCAAAAAGCCAGAGCAGACTTTTACCCAAGTGGGGGCCCAATTGGTGAGGCTGCTTGAGAAATGGCTATCTCAGGAGGGGACAGAGACCTTTCAACAGCTTAAAGATTTGATAGCGCTGGAACAGTTCTATTCAGTCCTGCATGGGGAATTGAAATTCCAGGTGAGGGAAAGGAAACCAAAATCTGTGGCAGAAGCCGCCGAGATTGCAGATTTTATTCACCAGATAAGAAAGCCCTTAGGTGAGGAGAAATCTGTAGGAAAACCTAAAGAAACCTACAGCAAGTACTCTCAGGGACCAGGGAAAAGCCAGCAAGGGGGAGGGGCCCATGGTGAAGGGAAGCCCTCAGACATGAAACCAAGACCTCAGATTTTGGAGGGAAAACCAAAGCAGGATGAGAAAGACTCAAAATACACCAGAAAATGTTATTTCTGTCAGGGAAAGGGCCATCTAATCTCAGAGTGTGAGAAATTAAAGCAGCTAAAAGGAATGGTGCCTCAGGATTCTAGTGGAACCAAGCCAAAAGCTGTGTTCTGTGTCCAGAAAGAGCGGGGCTCATTGTCACTGAGGGAGCCTGTTGCCATGGCGACTCAATCTGGAACAGCTACATCTGCTGATCAGGCTGAGGAAAATGGTCCTCTTGGGGAGGTCAAGCGATGCTTGCTCGTGAGAACAGATTCTCAGTTGTTTGAGACAGCAGGGGTGGACGTAGGAATACTTGACCGTCAGTATAGGGGGCTGCGGGACACTTGTTCCCAGGTGACCCTGTGCCATCCAGATATTATTCCTAGGGAGTATGTAATCCCAAATGAGAGCATGAAGGTGGCAGGGATTGAGGGGCAGATAATCTCACTGCCAGTCGCGGAGGTACCTGTCAACTTTCAAGGCTGGAGGGGAGTTTGGCGGCTAGCGATTTCATCGACTCTGCCAGCAGCCGTGCTCGTGGGAAATGACCTGGCTGAACATGTGAAAAGGGTGCTAGTGATTACACGTTCACAAGCCACCACGGGGACAGTTCAAGGGGGTAATGATGAGCCAGAGACGGAAGCAGAGGGGAGTTCAGAAGCTGTGGTGGAAACCTTAACCACAGACAGCAGATTTGGACAGGAGCAAAAGGCAGACGCCACTCTCCAAAAGTGTTTTGAACAAGTGACTGACGCCCAGCTGACACCTGAAACCCCAGTGAGATTTCTGGAGAAAAAGGGGATTTTATATAGAGAGACCCTGAGGAATATCTCAAAAGGGGGAGATGGGATCAGAAGTCAGCTGGTGGTACCTGAAAAGTATCGCCCCATGATCTTACAAAGGGGGCACTCTGACGTGTTTGCTGCGCACTTAGGGGTGAACAAAACACAGCAGAGAATCACACAGAATTTCTACTGGCCTGACATAGGGAAGCAGATCAGGGAGTTCTGTAAACAATGTGATGTGTGTCAAAGGCAGGGGAATAGCCGCGACAGGACCAAAGCAAAGTTGTGCCCTTTGCCTGTGATTGACACTCCGTTCAAATGCATAGGGGTGGATATTGTGGGACCTTTGCCCAAGGCCACAAAGAGGGGGAACAGGTTCATTCTCACCATTGTGGACCATGCCACGAGGTACCCTGAAGCCATACCCTTGACTAACATTGAAACTAACACAGTGGCAGATGCCTTGGTGGGGTATATGTCCAGGATGGGATTTGCCTCAGAGATAATCACAGATTTGGGCGCATCGTTCACATCAAAGCTCATGAAACGCTTATGGCAAATCTGTGGAATTAAGCACAAGGAAACCACTGCTTATCATCCTGAAAGTAATGGGTTAACTGAGAAGTTCAATGGGACTCTAATGCGCATGATTAGGGCTTACTTGGCAGAGAATCCAAACAATTGGGACCAGAAGCTGCAATCCCTTTTGTTTGCTTATCGATCAGTGCCACAAGCCAGTACCGGGTTCAGTCCATTTGAACTTTTATTTGGGAGAAGGGTGAAAGGGCCCCTTGATTTGATCAAACAAAATTGGGAGCAGATCACCCAGGATGACCCACAAGACGTTGTGACATACATAGACTCTTTAAGGAAAGACCTAAAGAGAAACCTAGAGCTAGCAGCAGAGACCCTGCAAGCTCAAAAGGTCAGAAAGAAAGCTAGGGATGACCAGAGAGCCGGGGAGAGGCGCTTTGACCCAGGGGAGGAAGTGCTTTGGCCCAGGCCCTGCAAAGAAAACAAACTGCAGCTGGGTAGCCCAGAAATAAAATACTTGGGTCACTTGGTAGGGGGAGGAGTGATAAAACCCCTAGAGGCCAAGAGAGAAGCTGTCCGTGATTGGCCTAGACCCAACACCAAGAAAAAGGTCAAATCATTTCTTGGGTTGGTGGGCTACTGCAGAGAGTTCGTCCCGAGGTTTAGCGAGATTGCGGCTCCGCTGACCGATCTGACGAGGAAGAAGACTGATGACTGCATCCCGTGGACCTGCGACTGTGAGGAGGCGTTCCAGAGGTTGAAGGAGGCGCTCGTCCAGTATCCAGTGCTGCGGGCTCCAGACTTCAACCGGGAGTTCATCATCTACACCGATGCGTCTGACAGCGGGGTAGGAGCAGTTCTGTGCCAGGAGGATGAGAATGGTGACCAGCATCCAGTGTCCTACCTGAGTAGGAAACTTCAAAAAGGTGAGAGACATTTGGCAACCGTGGAGAAGGAGTGTTTGGCCATAGTCTACACGATCCAGAAGGCCAAGCCTTACATCTGGGGAAGACATTTTGTTCTGTGCACTGACCATTCACCATTGCAATGGTTAAAGACAATGAAAACCCACAATAGCAAACTTATGAGGTGGGCTTTAAACCTACAGGACTATGACTTTGAAGTGAAGGTGGTCAGAGGGTCAGTGAACTGTGTTGCTGACGCCTTGTCAAGAAGACCTGAAGAATGAAGACGGCGAAAGAAACATGGACTATGTATATATGTTGACAAAAAGTTAAATGTACCTGTTTTTTGAACTTGGTTTGTATGAATAAAGGTAAATTGATGTAATGTATATGGTAAATGTTTAAATGCCTAATTGCTATGGTTAACTTAGAATGTAAGTATAAGTAAGTATGATATGGTATGTATAACTGTTGTTGTGTGTTTTATCCAGGTTGTTTTTTGGTGAAAAGCACCTTAGCTTTCCCCCTACAAAACAACTTATAAAGAGGGGAGGTGTTACATACAGCACTGATGTTACCTGTCTGTCATGGGTTTGGAGGGAAAGTTCCATCCTATGGGGAGTGGAAGGCGGGACATCAGGAGGAGGGGCTGTACTGTATATATAGGTGAAGCCTGTGTGGAGAAGGAGACGCTGGGATGTGAAGAAGCAGCAGCTGGGAAGAAGAAGCTGGTGTGGGAGTCTGTGTGTCAGACAGGGTACTACTGTGTGTCAGAGTACCAACCTGATAGGTTCAGGTGTCTGTTGGTTAGCCAGAACTGATAGGTTCAGGGTCTGTGCTTCAAGTTAAGGGTTCTGTGTGAACCAAACTGTATGCATGTATGAATGAGAGTAAGCCACGTTACTTTATCTTATTCACCTGATCGTTTTATTTTTCCCTGTGTGTATTTAAATAAACCTTATTCTTTTTATTGTTTGAAAATCCATCCCTGGTCTGTGTGACTTCTTACAGGGAATGGTTGGTGGCAGCTTAGTTAACGTGTGGCAGATCCCAGTAGGTCTGGGTTTGTCACACGGTTTACATGCTGCAGATGTGCTCTTTCGCACAAACGGCAACTGAAGTGCTCGATCTGTTTCTCATCTACAGTGCCTGTGATTGGATGTGTGGTATTGCCACAAACAAAAAGCATTTTTAAAAACCCATGCATATAGAAATCTAGTGTATCTGGGAAGGAGCTGGATTTGAACTGTTCTGCTTAGCAGCTAGTTGTTTATATGCAGGGAATGGTTTCCTTTGAAAGATCATGCAGTTACAAGAGCCTCTGTGCACTCTGAATTCTGAACTGCTAGTTTTTAGAAACAGGTTTGCTTCTTCAGCAATTCCTGAGACACAGAACGTGGAGTTTAAGAGGTGTTTTAGAGCTGACAATGATATGGAGGAACAGGAGGTCCTAGCCTGTGCTTCCTATTTCTTCATATTTATGTTTCATCTGAAGTGTAATATTTAGGACATGGTGTAGCTGATCAAACACACAGCTTGAATGTATTGTAGGTGGAGAATCTCCTCAGCACTTCTAGCAAGTGGCCACAGCAACAGTTGAGCCAGTTGTTGCCTGTGGGACATCAGAATATAGCTGGAGTAACAAAGTGGATACCTTGCTCAATTTATTGTGCACATCTGCCGTGTTTTCATAATACTCACACCATCGAACCCTGGTATTTATCTTGCAGTGCAAAATCGCTAAACAAAAGCTAGCTAACCTACAACTTGCAAAAGTGCATAACTACAGCTAGAGAATAATCATATCTCCATGCCTTCTTAAGCAAGTTCTGCTTCTAATTGCAAAGCTGCTGCCTTGTCAGTTTCTACTGTTAGATGAAAAAAAACCTGGAGTTAATTGTCCAGGAATGGATGCTTGGCAAGAACCCAGTAATACCTCAAGAAAGACATCGAATGTGAAGCAGAACCATCAGGGTGCAGATAGATTCCCGGGACACCACAGCTAACAAACAATTCCCTAGCATCTGTCGTGTATTATTGTACGTGTCCAGTCCCCTACTCCACGAACTGCTGTGCAAACCTCCATTTATGCTTCTCCGGGTTAGAATATGCTGTGTAACCCCAACTCAGATTATTTCTCCACATGGCCTAGTCCAAATGAGATATCTTCCCATTATCTGCTGTTGATCCTTTTAACTGGAGAGTCATGCAGACAATGTGATGCAGCAAAACCCAGGAGCACAGGCAGCTGGCCATATCTCAGTACCCTAATATTGTCAGCACGGACTGGCAGCAGCGATCTGGGGATTCAAGCAGAAGTTATTCCTAGCCTTAACTGGAGATACCCGGAGACCTTGTCCAAGCAAATTACAGGCTGTACCATTGACATAGAGTTCTTTCTTCTATGCTTACGGTTACCCTGCCTTTAGACGAAGGCATTCCAAGGGCGTTTAGTAAGTTGTTTAATAACACTGAGATTCACACTACATATTTAAAGTGTGCCAGGTGCTTCTTATGCTTGCTAAGCCACAGCTGGAAAGTTCACCCTGTGCTTTCAGTCTTGGCGATAAACTGGGAGATTTATTGGTGGGCACCATCTTCTGTCTGACCTCTCTCTACCAGCTATGCAGTACTCTTCAAGTCCAACCTGCTACAGCAGGCAGATTTTTCACAATAATTTAGTAAGCTAGGTCAGAATAGAAACAGAGGAAACCCAGCCTTTACTGAGGCCGTATAGTGAGTTTTCGGCTGCAACGGAGATTTGACCCAAGAACTTCTCAGCTCACACCCTTAGCTCCTAAAAGAGGATCAAAGGAAATCATGTGTCCAGCGCTCATGTCACAAGCACTGGGAGGCTGCTTTGATCTTGGCCGGGATCATATTCTTAATGCCAATTATTTGATAACCAAAATTCTTTCTTTAATGCTGGTTGTAAAGGTACATTTAATAAGAAATTGGGCTTGTTTCACCAATGGCTTTCTTTTCCCATTACAGAGATCAAATCTGGTAAAAGGGGAAAAGATGTATATCTCCTGGCAAAGTTTTGCAAGTTTCAGTTTGGACAGAGGTACAGTATGCCGTGGTTGGCAGAAACACATGTTAATGATGCAAAAAAGAGACAGAGATTTGCTTATTTCATGTACTGCACAGAAGTTATTTCCTCAGAGGCACCTTCATAAAATTCCCCCCTACATCCAAGAGATTAAGAGGGGAACATTCTTCGAAGATCAGCTTCTATGAAGTCATTTCTACAAACTAATTTAAATAGAATCCATATCTGTGGAATCTGGGAGAATCCAAAGAGAGGGGTCATAATGGCATGGCGTGGTGGTTAGGGTATTGGGCTGAGACGTGGGAAATCTACACACCCGTCTCCACTGAGACAGAGCGACCCGGGGTCAGTTGTTCTGACTCACCCTGACCTACCTCACAGGGTTGTTGTGGAGGTAAAATAGGGAGGGAGAGGACAAGGGCTTGTGCTCACCGGTGGGAAGCAGGATAGACCTAATTCATCATTAATTAATTTGGAGCAGGGAGAGAAAGAAAAAAGTGATTCAAAGTGTCAGGAACTATCGTGCAGCTTGTCCACCCCTGGCATTGGAGTACGAGGCTCATCATCGCCAGCCAGCCCAGTGACTGGGGGATTATGGAACCTGTAGTTCTACACTGAAGAAGGGAAACCATTCGGGAGAGGTGATTGCCTTGGACCGGCACTAGATCTCTGTCCGGCTGGTGTTCTGTACACTTAAACGGACAAAGATAATTGAAGTTCAGGTGGGTGGAAAAGTTTTGGGAGGGGCAGCTCTTTCTCTGCCCACTTCCAATACCCATTGAGTTCAATTCTCGATGAAAGTTTAACTCAGTGGGTGCAGAGCCTTTGAGAGGGACCTGATCTAAAACCTTTGGGTTGCCTCCAGTTCAGTGCCAGAGATCCAAAACCGAGGGATGCCATGAAAAGTAGCTTTCTTGAATCCTGCCAGCAGCATGGAAATTATTATTATTATTATTATTATTATTATTATTATTATTATTATTATTATTATTATTATTATTATTATTATTATTATTATTATTATTATTATTATTATTATTATTGCAACTGCAACCTTTTTGCAGTCCAAAAAAGTAGCTTTCCAAAAACGCTCGGAAAAGCCTACTTACTCTGAAAAGGGAAATAATGTTTCCCCACCAAAACAGAAAAAAAATACCAGCATCCCTAACTTCGGAGGATCCCGCTCCCACTCAACCACCGACAGAACAGCGGTGCCTTCCCGACACACTCACGCAGATTTCTACCCTCCGACCCGCACACATGGGCTTCGTTGTCTTTCCGCCGCTCTCCTAGAAGCGTTCGCCTTTTGGAGGGCAAAAAGCACTCGCGCCTGCTTAACTGGGGGAGTTCTGTCCGGCCGTGCCCAGTGCGGGCTTCCTCGCGAGTAACCCTGCCAGGACCGGCCGCTTCGGTCTGGAGCGACCCGACGAAACTTACCTCTCCACCATCAGCAAGTTGCGCTCTTTGCCCCGAAAGCAAACTTTTAAAACTTCTTCATCGTCATCATCATCAGACAGGTGAACAAGGCTTTCGGTCCCATGCCTTCCAGGTTTTCGCCGCTGATGGTGTCTGTTTCTTTGGTTTTCCCCCCACCAGCCTTCCTTCTGGCCCCACAACCGGCAGCGATGCCCTCTACGCCCCGATGGCTAGCCTATGGGGCAGGCGGCTCTTCCCCCCCCCCCTTCTCCAAGGCACCGATCCGAATCCGAATTTTAAAAAAAAACCAAGTAAGGTTTGCAGGGTGAGCAGCTGGAAAACGCCCCGCAGGTGCCACCCCGGAGCTCCCCCTCTTTCTCACCCCCCCCAAACAAACAAACAAACCAACGAACAAACTTGGGCGCACCGGCCCGGGCGCGCAGGCGAGCCGATGGGGGGCGAGCGGCGAGGTGAGCGGAGCAAACGTTCCGGGCGAAGCAGCAGCCGGTCCTGCGGCGCAGGCGCCATGGGTCGCGCTCCCTAGCCACCCCCTTTTTTTCCCCGGCCACTCTGTGGCCCCTCCCCTTCTCTCCCCCGCCCCCCCCACTCCCGCAAGCGCCCCCACCCCGCCCCACCCCGCTTGGGGAACCCGGCCGCCCCTCCCTCTTTCCCTCCCTCCCTCCCTCCCTTCACAAAGACCAGCTGAACTTTTCTGCCCCATCTCTACTTCTCCTGGGGGGGGGGGGGAAGAGATTTGCAATTTTTAAAAAGTTACGGGGAATTCTTCCCGAAAGTGATTTAGGGAGGGAGGTGACCAAAAAAATAGCTCAAGCCTTTCTCCCCAGAGGACCCCCCCCCATCTCAAAGGCGAAGGGCAGAGCAGCTTCTGGAGCGGTGATCTGGGGAGGAAGGGTTGGATGTGATTCTGCCCCCTCCCCATCCTATGGACGCAGCGCAAAGTTTGCACCCACTTCTGTGCCACGCGGTCGGCAAAAAGGAACGCAGATCGAAGAGCGCTCCGAAATCCACAGCGTCAGGATCGGGGGGGGGGGGGTCGCATTCCAGAAAGAAGGGGAACCAAGGCATGAATCAGTGCCCTTGGAATGTCTTGGTTCGCTTCCCAGCGTCCACACGGGGACGGCCCCCCCAGGGTCGTGAAGGCGAAGCCTGCCTCGGGAAGCCCCCGGACGGGGTGCCAAGGGACTCACTCGCTTCGGAGTAAACAGGCAGAAAGTCGCCTTGTCGGCTTCACCGCGCTTGGGGGCTTCGAACCCACCTAACTTTCAGGACACCTGCAAGGGGATGAAGAGCCACAGCAGGGTGACATATATCGGGGAGGTCAATGACCTACATTGGTCAATGACCTTCGATTCCAAGTATGTAAGGCTGGTGGGGACCTATTCAGATTCCAGGCACAAGGACTTTGCAATGTACTCCCTCCAGTAACCCCGGGGTTTAGCAGGATCCAAATTGATTCCAAACTTCCCAACTGCACAACATTATTGTAAGGGCAGAGAACACTCACACTTTTCTTTGAGGACTTGAACACCCCTTAGGGATGTTGTTTATTTTAAGACTCTCTACATTAAGTGGAAGGGGGGGTTAGACCTCTTTTTAGTTATGTGAATGGCTCTGTTGTAGTATTCTGTGTTCAGTTGTTGCTTTCTATGCCGACCTCTCGGTGATGTGTTTGAGGAGCTGCAGGATGCTGCCCAATTGAGAAATCAGGAATTACGCCTGCTGTCCGAGCTGTTTACCTTAAAAATTCCTGAACAGTTATTGCCACTCACTGTCCAGACCCAGCAGGACGTAAGTCTAGATCAGCTCTTGGTTGATCTGATAGATCACCAAGGATCCATTTATTATTGGATTTATTCCTCCCTACACTAAGTTAAATCATTTACCGGTAAATGAAGAAGGTTTAGGATGACCAAGCATGGGCCTTTTTCTGGGTTGAAGGAATGATGCTCTTCCATCTGCCCACCTTAGCAGGTGGGTTCCATGAGGTGGTCTTCATCATCCTGGTGGAGAGGTTGCCTTAGACCTCCCTTGACCCATTTAACTTAATAGTTTCTACACTGGCTGGCAGCTGCTCTCCAGGGTCTGAGAGACAGGAGTCTGTCCCAGCCTTAGCAGGGGCTCTCAGATACTGACCCTGGAATGTTCATGTTCCAGGTTTCTTTTCTTGGAGACTTGCTTTTTTTTTCTCTTCAGGATCAATGGTAAAGGTAAAGGTTCCCATTGATATTTAGTCCAGTCATGTCCAACTCTAGGGCACAGTGCTCATCCCCGTTTCCAAGCCATAGAGCCAGCGTTTGTCCATAGACAGTTTCTGTGGTCCCATGGCCAGCACGACTAGACACGGAACGCCGTCACCTTCCCACCAAGGTGGTACCTATATATCTACTCGCATTTGCATGCTTTTGAACTGCTACATTGGCAGGAGCTGGGAGAAGCGAAGGGAGCTCACTCTGTCACGTAGATTCGATCTTACGACGGCAGGTCTTCTGACCTTGCAGCACAGAGGCTTCTGCGGTTTAACCTGCAGTGCCACAACGTCCCCTAGGATCAGTGAAAACATAAAAGTGACTAAGCTTCCGTGTGTTTTTGTATTATCGAAGATATTTTTTTTTCCACTAAGCCACAGCCCTACTTTTAGCTTCTGCCTTGAGGCCATCGGGGAAATTTTGTGGCCATTGGAACTCAGATGTCTGCCTCTCTATTCGAGTCCCACAGTCCAGAGTCTATGCTAGAGGTGAGCATCTTCAACAGCAGGCCATTCCCACCCCCAACCTATAGATTCTATAGTCACTATCAGTCTCTGCCCCAGGTGTATCGTGTCCATCATCCACCGGTCTGCTTTTCTATATGACATCACAGTGTTAGAATCCCTGCTGGAAACTCACTGTTTGCTGGCATTGGTAAATAATAATAATGATAATGATAATAATAATTGTTACATACAGCACTGATGTTACCTGTCTGTCATGGGTTTGGAGGGAAAGTTCCATCCTATGGGGAGTGGAAGGCGGGACATCAGGAGGAGGGGCTGTACTGTATATATATGTGGAGCGTGTGTGGTGAAGTTAGGAGACGCTAAAGAGAAGAAGCAGCAGCTGGGAAGAAGAAGCTGGTGTGGGAGTCTGTGTGTCAGACAGGGTACTACTGTGTGTCAGTCAGTACCAACCTGATAGGTTCAGGTGTCTGTAGGGTTAGCCAGAACTGATAGGTTCAGGGTCTGTGCTTCAGGTTAAGTGTTCTGTGTGAACCAAACTGTGTGCATGTATGAATGAGACTAAGCCACGTTACTATATCTTATTCACCTGATCATTTTATTTTCCCTGTGTGTTGTTTTAAATAAACCTTATTCTTTTATTTGTTGAAAATCCATCCCTGGTCTGTGTGACTTCTTATAGGGAATGGTTGGTGGCAGCTTAGTTAACGTGTGGCAGATCCCAGTAGGTCTGGGTTTGTCACATTGATTGGTGTCCAGCGTGTGGGATACGACTGGTCCAGTTGTCCAGTGGTCCAGCAAAGCCTTGGCAAGTGTGCCCAGAGCAAGGGGGGTCTAGTCAGGGACAATCTGAGAGCACGTAGGTAATCTTCTAGGTGTACCTCACGGGGGGGGTGCACTAGTAGAAGAACGTGTAACCTCAGATTGGGGACTAGATTAGGGAGCTCTGAGGCAACTTGTTTTGGCGGGAAAAAAGCTGAGGCAAAACTGTGAAATAGCAGTGAGCTAGCCTGCCTGCTGAGAGGCCCAGCAGAGGGGGGTAGACTCTAACTCGCTACAGTTGCAAGTAGTGCTGAAGGACAGCAGCAATCTATAGGGAAAGCTGGTTCTGAGGCAAAAGAGAAAAAAAAAGTGGTCGTTTTATTTTGAGGCTTGACTTTTTAAAGCAGCCTGTTCTGAGGGGGGATTATGCCCTTGACTCGAAGCCAGATGGCAGAAATGGGTGAAGTGAAAGACCCCCAGGTTGACCAAGGTTCTGAGGATGAATTTGGCTCAGTGCAGGGTGACAGCACGGGAGAGCAGAACCCAGAACTCAGAAAATTGCTCCTAGCCCAACAGCATGAACTGAGGGTGAGGGAAATGGAGGAAAGATTAGAGAGAGAAAGAAGGGAGGAAAGGGAGAGGCAAAGACAATTTGAATTAGAGAGAGAGAGAGAGAGAGAATGGAGAGGGAAGAAAGAATGGAGAGAGAGAAAATGGCGTTTGAATTAAGAAAATTGGAACTGATGAACCAGAACAATAATAACAATAGGGATTCTGAGGGAGGCCAACTGTCTAAAGCTGACCTGAAGAAATTCCCTGTGTACCACAAGGGAGATTGTCCTGAGGTGTTCTTTTCCCTAGTGGAAAGAGCGTTTGTGGACTTCTCAGTGAGGGAAACTGAGAAGATGACCATCATGCGATCTTTAATCAGTGGTAGCCTGGCTGAGGTTTATTCAGAGATGCCACAGGAACTGATGAGAGATTTTGCAGAGTTTAAAAAACTGGTGTTTGCAAGACATGGGATAAATGCGGAACAGCTGAGGCAAAGATTCAGGTCCCTCACAAAGAAACCAGAGCAGACTTTTACCCAAGTGGGGGCTCAATTGGTGAGGCTGCTAGAGAAATGGCTATCTCAGGAGGGGACAGAGACCTTTCAGCAGCTTAAAGATTTGATAGCGCTGGAACAGTTCTATTCAGTCCTGCATGGGGAACTGAAATTCCAGGTGAGGGAAAGGAAACCGAAATCTGTGGCAGAAGCAGCCGAGATCGCAGATTTTATTTACCAGATAAGAAAGCCCTTAGGTGAGGAGAAATCTGTAGGAAAATCCAAAGAAACCTACAGCAAGTACTCTCAGGGACCAGGGAAAAACCAGCAAGGGGGAGGGGCCCATGGTGAAGGGAAGCCCTCAGACATGAAACCAAGACCTCAGATTTTGGAGGGAAAACCAAAACAAGATGAGAAAGACTCAAAATATAGCAGAAAATGTTATTTCTGTCAGGGAAAGGGCCATCTAATCTCAGAGTGTGAGAAATTAAAGCAGCTAAAAGGAACTGTGCCTCAGGAGTCGAGTGGAACCAAGCCAAAAGCTGTGTTCTGTGTCCAGAAAGAGCAAGGCTCATTGTCACTGAGGGAGCCTGTTGCCATGGCTACTCGATCTGGAACAGCTACATCTGCTGATCAGGCTGAGGAAAATGGTCCTCTTGTAGAGGTCAGGCGCTGCCTACTGGTGAGAACAGATTCTCAATTGTTTGAGACAGCAGGGGTGGACGTAGGAATACTTGACCGTCAGTATCGGGGGCTGCGGGACACTTGTTCTCAGGTGACCCTGTGCCATCCAGATATTATTCCTAGGGAATATCTAATCCCAAATGAGAGCATGAAGGTGGCAGGGATTGAGGGGCAGGTAATCTCACTGCCAGTCGCGGAGGTACCTGTCAACTTTCAAGGCTGGAGGGGAGTTTGGCGGCTAGCGATTTCATCGACTCTGCCAGCAGCCGTGCTCGTGGGAAATGACCTGGCTGAACATGTGAAACGGGTGCTAGTGATTACACGTTCACAAGCCACCACGGGGACAGTTCAAGGGGGTAATGATGAGCCAGAGACGGAAGCAGAGGGGAGTTCCGAAGCTGTGGTGGAAACCTTAACCACAGACAGCAGATTTGGACAAGAGCAAAAGGCAGACGCCACTCTCCAAAAGTGTTTT
Organism: Pogona vitticeps; assembly: GCF_051106095.1. Classification (NCBI taxonomy): domain Eukaryota; kingdom Metazoa; phylum Chordata; class Lepidosauria; order Squamata; family Agamidae; genus Pogona; species Pogona vitticeps. The sequence continues at coordinate 255,668,295 of NC_135785.1, forward strand.
GAACAGGTGACTGACGCCCAGCTAACACCTGAAACCCCAGTGAGATTTCTGGAGAAAAAGGGGATTTTATATAGAGAGACCCTGAGGAATATCTCAAAAGGGGGAGATGGGATCAGAAGTCAGCTGGTGGTACCTGCAAAGTATCACCCCATGATCTTACAAAGGGGGCACTCTGACATGTTTGCTGCACACTTAGGGGTGAACAAAACACAGCAGAGAATCACACAGAATTTCTACTGGCCTGACATAGGAAAGCAGATCAGGGAGTTCTGTAAACAATGTGATGTGTGTCAAAGGCAGGGGAATAGCCGCGATAGGACCAAAGCAAAGTTGTGCCCTTTGCCTGTGATTGACACTCCGTTCAAATGCATAGGGGTGGATATTGTGGGACCTTTGCCCAAGGCCACAAAGAGGGGGAACAGATTCATTCTCACCATTGTGGACCATGCCACAAGGTACCCTGAAGCCATACCCTTGACTAACATTGAAACTAACACAGTGGCAGATGCCTTGGTGGGGTATATGTCCAGGATGGGATTTGCCTCAGAAATAATCACAGATTTGGGCGCATCGTTCACATCAAAGCTCATGAAACGCTTATGGCAAATCTGTGGAATTAAGCACAAGGAAACTACTGCCTATCATCCTGAAAGTAATGGGTTAACTGAGAAGTTCAATGGGACTCTAATGCGCATGATTAGGGCTTACTTGGCAGAGAATCCAAACAATTGGGACCAGAAGCTGCAATCCCTTTTGTTTGCTTATCGATCAGTGCCACAAGCCAGTACCGGGTTCAGTCCATTTGAACTTTTATTTGGGAGAAGGGTGAAAGGGCCCCTTGAATTGATCAAGCAAAATTGGGAGCAGATCACCCAGGATGACCCACAAGATGTTGTGACATACATAGACACCTTAAGGAATGACCTAAAGAGAAACCTAGAGCTAGCAACAGAGACCCTGCAAGCTCAAAAGGTCAGAAAGAAAACTTGGGATGACCAGGAAGGCAGGGAGAGGCACTTTGACCCAGGGGAGGAAGTGCTTGGGCCTAGGCTCTGCAAAGAGGGCAAGTGTCAGCTGGGTAGCCCAGGAATAAAGTGCTTGGGTCACATAGTAGGGGGAGGAGTGATAAAACCCCTAGAGGCCAAAATAGAAGCAGTTCGTGATTGGCCCAGACCCACCACCAAGAAAAAAGTCAAATCATTTCTTGTGTTGGTGGGCTACTACAGAAAGTTCATCCCGAGGTTTAGCGAGATTGCGGCTCCGCTGACCGATCTGACGAGGAAGAAGGCTGATGACCGCATCCCGTGGGCCAGCGACTGTGAGGAGGCGTTCCAGAGGTTGAAGCAGGCGCTAATCAACTATCCAGTGCTGCGTGCTCCAGACTTCGACCGGGAGTTCATCGTCTACACCGATGCGTCTAACAGCGGGGTAGGAGAAGTTCTGTGCCAGGAGGATGAGAATGGTGACCAGCATCCAGTGTCCTACCTGAGTAGGAAACTTCAAAAAGGTGAGAGACATTTGGCAACCGTGGAGAAGGAGTGTTTGGCCATAGTCTACGCGATCCAGAAGGCCAAGCCTTACATCTGGGGAAGACATTTTGTTCTGTGCACTGACCATTCACCACTGCAATGGTTAAAGACAATGAAAACCCACAATAGCAAACTTATGAGGTGGGCTTTAAACCTACAGGACTATGACTTTGAAGTGAAGGTGGTCAGAGGGTCAGTGAACTGTGTTGCTGACGCCTTGTCAAGAAGACCTGAAGAATGAAGACGGCGAAAGAACAGGGACTATGTATATATTTTGGTGAACAAAAAGTTAAATGTACCTGTTTTTTGAACTTGGTTTGTATGAATAAAGGTAAATTGATGTAATGTATATGGTAAATGTTTAAATGCCTAATTGCTATGGTTAACTTAGAATGTAAGTATAAGTAAGTATGATATGGTATGTATAACTGTTGTTGTGTGTTTTATCCAGGTTGTTTTTTGGGAAAAAGCACCTTAGCTTTCCCCCTACAAAACAACTTATAAAGAGGGGAGGTGTTACATACAGCACTGATGTTACCTGTCTGTCATGGGTTTGGAGGGAAAGTTCCATCCTATGGGGAGTGGAAGGCGGGACATCAGGAGGAGGGGCTGTACTGTATATATATGTGGAGCGTGTGTGGTGAAGTTAGGAGACGCTAAAGAGAAGAAGCAGCAGCTGGGAAGAAGAAGCTGGTGTGGGAGTCTGTGTGTCAGACAGGGTACTACTGTGTGTCAGTCAGTACCAACCTGATAGGTTCAGGTGTCTGTAGGGTTAGCCAGAACTGATAGGTTCAGGGTCTGTGCTTCAGGTTAAGTGTTCTGTGTGAACCAAACTGTGTGCATGTATGAATGAGACTAAGCCACGTTACTATATCTTATTCACCTGATCATTTTATTTTCCCTGTGTGTTGTTTTAAATAAACCTTATTCTTTTATTTGTTGAAAATCCATCCCTGGTCTGTGTGACTTCTTATAGGGAATGGTTGGTGGCAGCTTAGTTAACGTGTGGCAGATCCCAGTAGGTCTGGGTTTGTCACAATAATGACCATGTGCCATCATATCAATTTTGACTTATGGCAAACATTTTTCAGGCTTTTCCAAGCAGAAAATCGAATTCGTTTCCCATTCCCCTCTTCTGGGGGCACCCTGGGGCTGAGCAGCTTGCCCAGGGCTACACAGGCTGGCTCTGCTCATAGGAGGCACAGTGGGGAAATCAAACTCCCAACCTCTGGCTCCACAGCCAGATACACTGAGCTATTAGACCACTACGTTGGCAAAACCTCTCCTTAAATATCAATGCACCTTGAAAAGCCGATGAAGGTCTCTGTTAAGTCAGATGCAACTTGACGGCACATAGCAAACAAAAACATCTGGATAAAATTTACCTATAGCATGCATAAAGGAATATTGTGTGCAGTGGGGGGAAAGCTTGGTCTGACAAAGTTATCTCACTCCCCCCTCCCAGAACAAAATATTTGGGAATTAGTTTTTGCTATCAGGACAGCTACCTCTGCTTTTAAAATGACAGATCTATATGGCTGTCTGCCGGTCTTTTTCTGTAAAATGTACCTTTGTAATCTTGGAACTGCAGAAGTGGAAGAGACCTTATGGATCGTCGAGTCCAGCCCCTGTCAAGGAGGCACAGTGGGGAATCGAACTCCCAACTTCTCACTCGGTGTCACTTACCTAAACCACTGAGCTATCCAGCAGTCATCTGGGTGTCTATAGGTTAATCAGTCTATAGGTTAAGAAAACATGCATCTTAACCTACATCAGTATCCGTGTCTTTCTGAGCATATGGAGAGGAGAGTGATTTTTTTTTTTGTTACTGAGTGCAAAATAATTCGCACTCTATGAAACAAAAGAAATTATCAACAGATTGAAGGAAAGGCCACATTTGATGTTTTTGTTTCTGTGGCTATTATAGCTCACAAGAACCACATGACTTATAAAGTAAACAAACAGGTCTTTGAACCTCCGTCCTCCTTCCTTTGATTTCATCCAGGAACACATAATTTTGCTACATCAAAGGATACAAAGCAAAAGATACCAAACAAGAAAATAAATATTTTTCAGCAGGGGAAACCTCTGGTGCTGATTCAATATGCAAGCATTTTGAATTATACCAAACTCTTCACCAGTTACAAGTGAGTAAAGTTTCCTATTGCTAATCCCAGCTAGAGTAGGCACATTGACTCAGTGGGGTCTACATTAGTATTGAGTTATTGCTCACCAATTGGTTCAGTGGGTTTACCCTTTACTGTGAGATAAGTAGGATGCTGGCCAATGTAAACATTCATCTGTGCCAAGGGCTTCAATGATGGATTATGCTGTATAAGACAGATGGCAGTCTGATCACAAAATCATACATTTTTAAAACACATTAATATATCAACTCTTGCTGTGAGCCAAGAGTCTGAGGGCACCTTCCCACATGAGAATGTTGCATGCCACTGCAAGTCATATCCACAAAGAATTAAAATCTTTTTTTAAAAACCCTCTGGTTTATGAAAGTGGAATACAGTGGTGCCTCGCATAGCGAGGTCAATCCGTTCCAGATTAACCTTCGCTATGCGAAAACATCGCTAAACGGGTATAAAAAAGCCATAGAAACGCATTGAACGAAGTTCCTATGGCTTGAAAACTCACCGTTAAGCGATGTTTTTTCCATAGCGCCGCCATTTTCGCGCCCTCGGTAAGCGAGGGCAGGGCGCGAAAATGTGGCGCGGACCTTCCGGCGGCCATTTTGGAACCACCGATCAGCTGTTCTCCCCGCTTCGTTCTGCGAAGATCGCTAAGCAAATCGCTTAGCGATCATCGCAAAGCGAAAAATCGCCATAGGGGCCATCGCTGAGCGAACGCTCCAGCGATGGCCTGGACCCCCTCGCTATGCGAATCCATCGCATAGCGAAGCACTCGCTAAGCGAGGCACCACTGTACTGTGCTTCTGTACCCACAATTCAAAAGGCCAAAAAAATAGCCCAATATTGCTGCACAGTATCATGCCCGCATTGCCAAAAGGAACAAGGATGCTAAGCTTTACATGGTAAAGGGCAGCCAGAGTGTTGATAACACCAGTGTCAGCAGTCAAGATGGTCTACAGGATATCCTCTTATGCTTACTACCATTCACAAAATAACACCACACAAGGGAAAATCGCAGAAGCTGGCTCCTTTTTGCAGCAGTTAACCACTTCTCACCCGAACACAAAGCAATTGTCAGGGCTGATTTTCAACAAGAGTGAATATGAAATTTGGTGCTGATCCATAATCCAGTATCAGTTTCACAGTTATAAGCTTTTGTTTGGGACAACCCTATTTTTTGAGTTGGTTTATGGAATGCTGAATCCTGCTGTGAGCACAATATAGTCCACGAAGCCATGCCTGATTGCTGTTGTAATCCTTAGCCGTTGTGTCACTATTGTTTATACATTGTTTGCTGCCTTTAGCTGTTTTTCATTGTTTTTAAGCTGTTGTTTAGAGGGTTTAACTGGATGGTGGTGACTTGCGGTACTAATTGTTTTCTTCCTTGTAGTTATCTGTATAACGTTTGACTAAGGATAGTTGTTCATTCCAACTAAAAATCATGTTGTAACTATTCACTACATTACTTGTTACTCAAAAGTAAACAGTTATAGGTAACTACATGACTTTTAACTTGTGTCTCTCAAGATTGGAATTTTGCCAGCAAATACCACCAAAAAAAAATCATGGGGGCCAAGCATACTCAAAACTCACAGAATGTTGGCTGTCAGTTTGAACAGAAGAATGAAATGTGATGTGGTAGGTCGCACAGAGTATTCCAGACGAAGTTGGGTCTGGCTGGCTAGCCGGCTGGAACTCTGAACAGGAGCTGGAGGCAAGGACATACATTCTGTTCCACATCTCACTTGTAGAACTAGACATGATCACAACATAGAGACAATATTCTAACTTGTTTTGATCCAGTTTATCTACCTGTGTTTTCCTGGAAAGTACGTAGTTGTTGTTTATTTCCCAGGTGTCCCTTTGGTGTCAAGAGGGGTGAATCATTTGGTACACAGTACATTCAGGTGAGCCTGGCATCAAAGCTGGTGGTTTGTTGGCTTTCTGCATGCCTGGATAAGCATATTGATTCATTTTCGGCAGGGAATTATAATGCAGACACGTATTTATTGATAGATGGATTTGTCCAGCATGCTATCTATCTGCTATAGCATTCACAACTCAGTAGGGTTTTAAAAATACACAAACCAGATAAAACCAGAGGACATGCCATTAAACAATTGTAAGAGTTACCCACCCTTGCAGAACCGAAAATTAGGGAACCAGAATCTTGAGTATAACCCAGAACTTCGGAAGACTGAGAAGATTCTAAGACAGATACTTCAAGAGGCTCTAATTCAGGCCCTGGCCTTTTCTGCAACAGCAAAGGGGACATTATAAGGACCCAACAATGAATAGGTACCTACGAAGGGAAAGCATGCCACTAAAGGGTTCTAGATCTTAGTCCACTGGCTGGGGTCTCAGAAGGTTGCTGCTTACTCAGGTATCTGAGCAAGGAAACAATCTCAAGGTGAGCAGCATTAGAGGATGCCTTGGGAAGCAATTCACTCTTCATTCTCCATGAAGCACCAGAACTCTCCAGCTCAACACAAAGGCATTTGAATGTACTTTGCACGTAAGTAGAGATGGGCATGAACTGCTGAACCATCAGTTTGTGTCAATTCGTCCTTTGGCTGAACAGGTGCTCAGTGCTTCCCAGTCCCGCCTCCTCCGGTGAGCACCCACTCAGAGGCAGCATCCTCGCTTCCCTGTCCCGCCTTCTCCAGGTACTGCTTCGGAGTGGATACCCATTGGAGGAGGCGGGGCTGGGAAGTGCCAAACACCTGTTCGGCCAAAGGACGAACCAGCTCAGACTGCTGGTTTGGCAGTTCGTGCCCATCTCTACACACAGGATGTAAAGCAGGAACTACAGAGCTGGAAGGGAGCCTATAGATCATCAAGTCCAGCCCCTGTCAAGGAGGCACAGTAAGGAATCCAACTCCCAGCCTCTAGCTCCTGAGACAGATGCCTAGTCTACTGAGCTAGCCAGAAATTTTTTGATATAAAACCTTCTATACTTTTAGAGCAAATCTTTGTATACACAAATTGGTGGTCAACATTTGGAAGACCCTATTACAGTGGGGTCTTGACTTAAGAACGGCTTGAGTTAAGAACATTTTGACTTAAGAACCACTCTCATAGGAAAATATTGACTTGACTTAAGTACTTAGATTTGAGTTAAGAACTGAAAAAAACCCACGTGGGAGGCAGGGAAAGTGCAAAATTTGAACTTTCAGTTAACTGTTGGCCAGTGAAAAGGGTGCCTGTCTGCTTCCTCACTCCTCCCAGCGTTTAGAGAGTTGATTGGGAGACAGTCTTCGGACTGCCTGGTACTGTACTGCCTGGACTGTATTTGCCCTGCCTTCCCTGAACCTTTCTTGACCTAAGAAAAAAAGAAACAAAATATCCCCCTCTAGTGGTCGAAGGCGGAATAGCAGCTTCCCATTAGTTTCTATGGACAGAAAAGAGCAGATACAGATCAAATGGTTTTCAATGCATTCCTATGGGAAATGCAGATTTGACCTGAGAACTTTTTGACTTGAGAACCGCCTTCCAATACGGATTAAGTTCTCAAGTCAAGACCCCACTGTAGATGCAAGGATGAGATCTCTTGAGTGGGCATACAAGGTGCTGACGGAGCCCACCCAAATGTACCTTGGCTTCATGGCCCTCAAAAAACATGCACTCTTACAGTGGTCCCATGTTATATGCTGTCAAGTCTCCTTGGCTTATGGCAGCTATATGAATGAGTGATCTCAAAAATATCCTATCATACTAATGAGAAAATAATAAAAAATATATATACATGCTTATTGAAATATGACTTGGAGGATGAGAGGGTGAAGGAAACGATGGTAAAATGGGCACAAAATTTTGGCTCTACTATTGATATTGATGAATGGGCAAAGATGTGGAGAGAGAATCATAAAATGATTAAGTCAATGAATCTCAGAGAAAATATCCTTAAAATGTTTCATAGATGGCATTTTACCCCTGTAAGACTGGCAAAAATGTCAGAAGGTAACAATAATGTTGGTTGGAAGTGTAAAAAAAAGAATCCAGGGACTTATTATCATATGTGGTGGTCATGTGAAAAAGCAAATAAATAAAAAATGGAGACAGATATTTTGTTGTTGTTTAGTTGTTAAGTCGTGTCTGATTCTTCGTGACTAATTTTTAAAACTAATTTTTAAACCTGAAATGTTATTATTGAATATAATGCCAGAAATTATTGACAAGATAATAAAATATAGTCTACTGTATATATTCACAGCAGCTAGGTTACTCTGGGCCCAAAAATGGAAGAATAAAGAGACACCAACGACGGATGAGCTATTAAAGAAACTATTGGACTTTGCAGAACTAGACATGCTTTCAGAAGCACTATGGGATCAACCAAAAGACTTTGTAAAGCAAAGCTGGAAGCTGATACATAATTGGGCCCAGAAAAAGACAGGAGCTTAGAGGGAAACTTACACTATAGCAAACTCAGTGCTCGCCAGAATCCTCTTGAAGACATTTGAGGTCCAGACGATGGTGAAATCTCTGATCCATAGGGGAAGGAAGGATGTTAGTTGGTAATTTTTCTTTTTGTCTGTCTGTTTTGTTAAATATAGGTTAGATTGCTAATGTTTGTAAGCTTGCATGTCATCATCATATATGTGTATATATGTGCAACTAACCAAGAGCTGAGAAAACCCATACCTTCGTGTGCAACTGCCCTTCCATGTGCAGTAAAAGTCAACAGGACGTTGGCCTATAATTGGGATACAAGGCATCCCACTATTATATGGACATCTGTGACCAGGCAACCCATGTATCTGCTGTCCAGGTGCTCACTGTAGACTAGCAACTTTTAAAATCATGGAATCCAGCCCCTACCAAAGCAGGAAACCGTAACGCAAAGTGGCCATTCAACCTCTGCTTAAACACCTTCCATGCTGACAAATCCATCGCCTTAAGAGGCAGTCAATTCCATTCTTAAAACAGATCTTGCTTCTAGGAAGGTCTTCCTAATGTTAAACTGGAATCTTTCCTGTAATTTACCGGTAAATCCATTCCTTTGAGACCTACCCTCTGGAACGACAGAAACAAATTAATCTTTCCCTTCAAATATTTGAAGCCTACGGTCGTATCACCTCTTCACAAGACTAAGCATGCCCATCTACCTCAATAGCTTTTTGTAGGGCTCAGTTGTCATACACTTTATCACCTGGTCATCCTGTTCTGGACACAGTCCAGCTCAGAAATGTTCTTGATATGTTCTTAAACTGCGATGCCCAGAACTGGACACAGTATTTGAAAAGAGGCCTGACAAATGCAGAATAGAGTGGTGCTATTACTTTCCCTGATTTGGATAATATACTCCTGTTGATGCAGCTGAGAAACACATTAGTTTTCTTTGCTGCTTGAGTCAACAGTATCACACTGTTGACTCATGCTTTGCTTGAGGGCTACTAAGAAACCTAGATTTTTTTGCACATACTATTTTATATGTGCCGGCATCTTCAGAGGACAGAGGGCATGCTGTGGCTGGCATCTTCGGGGGGGAAAAGAGGAAAGTTTGAAACTCAACAAAACTTGGCTCCCAGCACTGAAAAACACAGCGTGCAAAAAGTAAACGAACTCTACCCAGCCACAAGGACCGGGGATCACCACACACATCATCATAGGCCTCCTTCAGTCTCGAGAGACTATGGTAACGTGCTCAGAATGGAGGATTTGGAACAGCGTCTAATGTTTTGATGCTGTACGCGAAGCTGGAGCGTCCTCTCCAGGGCACAAAGCCTGGGTAAAATAATATGGAGGATAGGCTGTTACCCATCCAGCAAATTCCCCCTCTCTACGTCACTGAAATAGTCCAATGGAAAGGTAAGAGCCAATACAACTGGTTCCAGCGACGTCGCAGGAGTTGCCAGAATGACACGAACTGCCTCCGGGACTCTGGCTCCAGATTTTGCCCCGAGGTTAACTCCTGAAGCCTTTTCCATCAGTGGATATAGCCACAAGGCAGTGGAAGTTTGAAGTCAGAGTTTTCCTTCACACACAAAAGACCAGCTAACGACACCCATCAATCACAGTGATAGATAATCTCTCCTCCTTATCACAACAATACACCCACAACAAAAACACACTGATCACCATAATCACCCATCTCCTGAAAAGGACAAAAGCTGATCTCACAGCCATAAATACTCAACTCCCAAACAAACTGCACCAGAGCACAGAGTGCTGCCCTCTGAAGATTCCAGCCACAGAGACCGGCGAAATGTTAGGAAGAGCAATCTTCAGAACATGGCCTAAGAGCCCGAAAAACCCACAACAACCATTAGATCTCGGCCATGAAAGCCTTCACAAATACATTAAGCCAACTGTTTCCTGTTTTGTGCATCTGATTTTCCCTGCCTAACTGCAGAACTTTATATTTTTCTCTGTCGAAACTCATTTTGATTGTTTTGACCCAGTTCTCCAGTCTGTTAAGGTCTCTCCAAGTCCTGATTTTTTTCTTCTAAGGTATTAGCCACCTCTCCCAGTTTAGTGTCATCTGCAAATTTGAGAAGCATCTCCTCTTCACCCTCATCCAAATCTTCACGTGATTTTTTTTTTTACCTTTAAAACAACCGGACCTGGACTTGGCAGACCTTCAAACACTGGAATGTCCTCTGACAGTCCCTCAAATAGATTGCACTTTGTAAGGTAAACCGTGGGACTGCCTAGTTTCTTCCCACATGATATGACGGCAAGATATTGCGAGATTAGCCTATGCCAGATCATGTATAGAATGACGACATTGCGTGTTATCTCTTTCACTGAAAAGGAGACTTGATATGAGGACTGCCTAAATGGGAAGGAAATGAGGCCAGTAAAAGAGGCAATAAGATATTATAAGACGCCAACAAGTGCCAGCCACCCTCAGTGCTAATAAACTCTGCACACGGCTATGAAAAATGATAAGGTTAGTCCTCTGGCTAACAGGACACAAGTTGTATTCAAAGAAGAATACAAGAAGATTGAGTGGATTATTTAAAGCATGGAAGATCTATTCCCTCAAGTCAACCCGTTTTTGAATGGAAGGCCAGAACTGTCCAGGAGCCCGGATATAGCCTTCACCCATATTTACAGTATTGTATTTTGTTATGATCTTTTTTTAAAAAGTGAGTTGCAAGGCCAAAAACAACGGTAATTATCCAGGTGAACTTCCAGCTGGTGAGAAAAGTCAATGGTCGGTCTGTATGGATGAAGTCCCTCCAAGATCAAGTTATCCTTTGTTGTACATGAATGCTCCAACCTACAGTCCCAATGGGATATCAAGATCATTATGTAGAACGCCAAGGCCCAGACCACTTCTGACATCATCTACCTTCTCAGAGAAATCTGAAGGACCATATTTCAGGGTTGCTCAGAGATTCTAGAACCCTCAAGATGGACTCTTCTGGCCTCAGGATAGCATTAAAATGAGGCGATGAGGTGAAATGGAGGCAGACTTCTTGTACCTTTTCATAGTTATGTGGAAGAGGAAATTTCAGTAAGTGTAGCTGGTCATGCAGGCCACCCTTTCGCAAATTTCATTTTGACACCTTACTTTGGAAGGAAGCTGAGGACTTTGGCATGAGCATGGAATGAAGCTGGCTGCAAATTTGGTCTCATGTCTGTCATGAATTATCTTACAGAAATGTTCCAGAAGGTTATCAGTGGTATCATATGACATTGCTATTAGGAAAAGCAGGACGCTGCCTCCCCATAAGCCTGGTGGCTAGAAAGGATGGTAGGGGGCACATTTTTCCTATTGATATATGTATTAGTAGAGGACAGCAGCCAGAGACAGAGCTTATGACTACTGAAGAGAAATGTTTACTCTAGAGCAGTGGTTCCCAGCCTTGGCTAAACCAGGTGTCTTAGGACTGCATTTCCCAGAAGCCTTCACCACCAACCGTGCTGGCTAGGGTTTCTGGGAGTTGTAGTCCAAGAACACCTGGGTTACCCAAGGTTGGGAACTTACTGCTCTAGAGCAAGGGTCTCCAAATTACAACCTGCAGGCCACATCCAGCCCACGTTGCCATTTTGTCCGGCCCGTCCCCTTCAGCCCATGTGCATGGGGAGGGGTCAGTGGCATGCATGTGGGCAGGTGTCCATGCAGGCAGGCAGGGCGTGTGTGCATACATGCATGCATGCATGTGTACATGTGGGGGGCAGATAGGTAGGGGTGTGTGTGTGTGTGTGTGTGTGTGTGTGTGTGCACGCGTGCATGCATGTGGCAGCACGAACACACACACACACACGTTCCTGTTCCTTTGGCCCTGAAAAATAGAAAATATCCAGTGTTTCGTTTTGTTTCGTTTAGTCGTTTAGTTGTGTCCGACTTTTCGTGACCCCATGGACCAGAGCACACCAGGTCCTCCTGTCTTCCACTGCCTCCCGGAGTTGGGTCAGATTCATTTTGGTTGCTTCAGTGACACTGTCCAGCCATCTCATCCTCGGTCGTCCCCTTCTCCTCTTGCCTTCACACTTTCCCAACATCAAGGTCTTTTCCAGGGAGTCCTCTCTTCTCATGAGATGGCCAAAGTACTGGAGCCTCAGCTTCAGGATCTGTCCTTCCAGGGAGCACTCAGGGTTGATTTCCTTTAGAATTGATAGGTTTGTTCTCCTTGCAGTCCAGGGGACTCTCAAGAGCCTCCTCCAGCACCACAATTCAAAGGCATCAATTCTTCGGCGGTCAGCTTTCTTTATGGTCCAGCTCTCACTTCCATACATCGCTACTGGAAAAACCATAGCTTTGACTATTTGGACCTTTGTCGCCAAGGTGATGTCTCTGCTTTTTAAGATGCTGTCAAGGTTTGTCATTGCTTTCCTCCCAAGAAGAAGGCGTCTTTTAATTTCGTGGCTGCTGTCTCCATCTGCAGTGATTATGGAGCCCAAGAAGGTAAAATCTGTCACTGCCTCCATATCTTCCCCTTCTATTTGCCAGGATGTGATGGGACCAGTGGCCATGATCTTAGTTTTTTTGATGTTGAGTTTAAGACCGTTTTTTGCACTCTCCTCTTTCACCCTCATTACAAGGTTCTTTAGTTCCTCCTCACTTTCTGGTATCATCTGCATATCGGAGGTTGTTGATATTTCTTCCGGCAATCTTGATTCCAGCTTGGGACTCCTCCAGTCCGGCCTTTCGCATGATGCCCAGTGTTTACCTCACTGTAAAAGATTTGGAGACCTCTGCTCTACAGCAAGGGTCTCCAAACTACAGCCTGTGGGCCACATCTGGCCTGCCTTGCCTTTTTATCCAGTCTGGCAAATGTCGCAGGCTCGCGTCCATTCCCTTCAGCCCGTGCACGCGTGCGTGCATGTGTGTGCGCATGCATTCCTTTGGCCCTCAAAAGTGTGTAAAATATATGATGTGGCTCTCAGGCTGAAATGTTTGGAGACCCCTGCTCTAGAGATTGGTACAGTAAAACAAAAAATGAAAAGAAAAACCCTCTGTGAATAGAACAAGATAAGGCCTTTTTCCAAAAGCCCCCGGAACTGAACCCAATGCATGCAAAGTCCTCTTACAGCCACAGTGGAGAAGCCACATATTGCTGTCTTCCTCTAGCTATGAGGAGGAACAAACAGGAAGTGAACTGGAGCAAACAGGAACACACCTCTAGCACTTTTCAAATACAGTACTTGAAAGGCTGTCATTCAGAGGGACAAGTTCTGTCCTTGATCATTCCAGAGTGCAGGACATGTAACAATGGGCTCACGTTACAGGAAGCCAGATTTAGGGTATGAGGAAAAATTTCCTAACTGATAGAGCACTACAGCAATGGAACCAATTACCTCAAGAATTACCTCCAACACCGGAGGCAAACAAGAGGAATTTGGACAATATTTGGCAGATCTCCTTTGATTTGTCTTCTTCCATTGAGCAGGGCGTTGGACTCAATAGCCTTATAGCCCCTTCTGACTTCATGATTCCAGCTACTATCCCCACGAGTCCAGGTCACTTATTATATGTGTTGATACCCTATTCCAACAATGAGCCTGCAGCAGCACAAAAGAATATGTGGCAGCATTTCAAAGACTTATGTATAATTATTGAAAGCCGGAAATGTCACTGTTTTAGATTATAACTTCCAGAACCTCCCAACCAGTATGGTTGACTGGGGGATTCTGGTTTTTTTTCCCCCTATGAAAGTAATGTTTCCAAGCTCTGTTCTTGTGACTGAAGATCTCATGCTTAAGTGGGGTCAAATGCCCTAAGGTTAATATCACAATAAATCTGTTAATCTTTAGGGTCCCACAAGACATGCTGCTCTCAGTGACCCAAATTCCTTAAATACCTGCTGCATGAAACACCTCACTTCGTTGTTACTGCTGTTGTTCACTTTTTTCCCCCACATTAAAAGGAGAGAAGAATGTACTTGACCAAAATATTTATCCACTGGGAAATAAAACATGTCACTCTTGTCAGATAATTTTTATGGCCAGTAAAAAAAAAGCTCCTGACAAAAAAACAAGTCATTGCTGTAATCTAAAGAAACCATCACAATGAACAAACATTGTTACCTGGCCCTGCCAAATGAGCCGGGATCCTTTATTTACTGCCAAAGAGAGGTGAAAGCAGCCAAGAGATTCCTGATGAAACATCATCATATTCGGTGCCAAAAGCATATTGCAGAATTTCCCCACCTATACCTCTCTGCCAAAATGAAGTCCAAATAATGCATGTGAGACAATGGCACTTTTTCAAAGTCAGTGAACTCAAAAATAAATGGATCTGGACTCTCATTAAGAAAGATGTTGACATACTGGAAAGAGTGCAGAGACCAAGCTGATGATCAGAGGAATGGAAAGCAAATGTTATGGAGAAAGGTCGAAGGAAACTGGGTGTGTAGCTTGGGGAACAGAAGACTGACTGAGGCCTTTTTTTTTTCAGATGGAGCAAACATGCCACCCAGTTTTTTCTCTCACTTGGTCATGAAAGAGTGTGGGCTTTATCAGGATTTATATCCAGACTTCCCATTTAAAAGTTACTTCTCTTCTCCCTAGGAAACCACTTTGTTTAGGAAATCTTTCTAAAACTTTGAACAAATCTTTAAGAAATGCACTTCACTGCTGGAGCTTTTTCCTCTTGGAGCTTTTCTCAGGGTGCTGACTGAATAAATGAAAATTTCTGAGGAGGAGGAGGAGGAGGCTGTGATTGCAGGCACGATGCGTTCAAACTGGAAGCATGATAGCACTAAACTCCAGAACAAAGCAATAAACCATGGTGAAAGGAAGAATGAAAAGCCTTGGAAAGTCATGATGGGTTGCGCTTGGGGGGGGGAATGAACAAAGCGAGTCAAGCCTCATGGTATATGGTTGACAGGAGATGCCAGAATCATCACTGCAGAATCTGGTACTTTAGTTCAAACCTGGTATTTTCATAAGTTCAGAGGAGGTCATGATGGCCATCTTTCGAATACCTTGAGGGTCGACACACAGAAGGCAGCACCACAAATTCAGAGAATAGATTCTTTTTGAATGAATATTAGAAGGAACAATGGAATCAGACCCTACGGGGCCTCCCCATTCCAGCCACTTGGTTTTCAATAAGCAGGTGACTACATGATCCATTATTCTGGCTTGTAGCAAACCCAAGGATAGGCTAGCTTGAGAAGCATGTTACTTTCAATGAGACTGAAGTGCTGGCTAGTTTAGCAGATTAGACATCCGGCTTCAGAGCCAGAGGTTGGGTGTTTCATTCCCCACTGAGCTTCCTTGACAGGGGCTAGAATCGATGATCCACAGGTCCCCTTCCAACTCTTGCAGTTCAAAGATGATGATGCTGTTAAGCAATAGATGCAAAGATGGGAAAAGTTACTTTTCTGGAGCACAACTTTCAGAATCTCTCACATACTGCCTGGTCACCCTCACCCTTGAAAAGTATTTTCCTGACCCTGGATTTCCATATTACAGTACCTGATTCCCTTGGTTTAATCTGGATTCTTGGACAATTTCCCTGGATGCCCTTGTGCCCATTTCCCCATGCTGCTGCAACCTATCCTGCCATCTGGGGTAAGAAAAGAAGCATCACTATCCACCACACCCCAGCCCCAGTCCTACAACACGTAGCAGTGTCACTTCTCTGGTTCTTAGGAATGCCTTTGCAGTTGCACAGAACTGTATCTCCATTACATGGTGGCTTTTTTAAAATGATATGGGTGTAAATACAATTTTTTGCGTCAGCTAGAGTAGACCCATTATATAAGTGTTGACTTACCTGTTGATTCAACTTTGATTCAGTCAACCTCCTCTGCTTGGGGCTAAAAAAACAAACAACAACAACAAAACTAAGTGTACTGCTTATCTATTGGCCGCACAACTCTTAAAGCACTCTTTGGGCTGTTTCCCAGTTAATTATGCAGGCTACCCATGGCAGTCCCAGCAAGCTAGGAATTCATTTTGGCAACCTCAGAAGGATGGAAGGCTGAGCGAACCTCAGGTCTTGCTACCTGGGATTGAACCCTGGGTCATGAGCACAGTTGTGGTGCACTAAAGCTGTTTAACCAATATGCCATGGGGCTGTTTTGCAAATGGATTAAGGACTGGCAGTGGTGGACCTACATTTTTGAGGCCCTGAAGCTTGAAGTGCTATGGGGCCCTCTCCACAACCAGCCACAAGGTCTGAGTAACCACTGTTATCTCCTTCATTCAATAAGGTTGTTCCATGAGAGATCATTACAATTTTTTTTTAAAAATGGACTAAAATAGCTTCTGAGGTGCCTCCAGGATTAGGGTCCCTGAAACTTAAGCTTCATCAGTTTCATAGTAGATCTGTCCCTGAGGCCAGGACCTTTTCAAAAATAAGATCTGTTAATTTACTACAGTCTGTTCCTCAGTTTAAAAACAACACTCCACCAAAAGCTCAACCAGCCTGTTTTGCTGTTTGTCTGGGACGGCAAGATGGATGTGTGTGTAAAGACCCCAGGAAGCCACAGTAAATGACCTGTGGTGTCTGAAGTGATGGTTCACAAATACAAGCCTGTGGAACCACCACAGTTAACGCGATGCACAACTGTCACGAGAAAGACATCAGCTTGAACACACACTAAACACTTCTGGCAAGCCAACTGGGTCTCAAGTGTTTGTTACGCAAAACTAACGAGGAGGTGGCTTGAAGAACTGGGACTGGCTGAATTCTTTCCACTTACAATTTAAGGCTCGTTTCGGTTAAACATTAATACGGGCCATGGAACTTTCATAGCTGAGCCAGCTGAAGTTTGATCCAGGAGTCAAAGCTAACAAAAGAATATGAGACAAGGCAATCTGGAGCAAGAGAGCCAAGCTGGTGAAGCTGATACGTTATGAAGGACAACGTTGGGAGAAAATGACACTCTTTCTAAAAAAAAATATGAAAATTCAATTACTCCCCGTCCCAACCCCCAACCCCCACAAAAACAATACAATTCACATTTATGGATTTGGGACATTGTGCTTCTACAATACAAAACACCAAGAAATGGCCCAATATTGCTGATCAAACTCATGCCTGCATTGCCTTGTAAAATGCCAGACTTTACAAGGGCAACCTGAATGCTGATGACACTCATGTCAGCAGTCAAGATGGTCTACAAGATACCTTCTTGTGTTCACTACCATTCACAAAGAGACACCAAGCAGGGGAAATTCCAAGAAGCTGACTCCACTTCTCACCCAGCCACAAAGCAATTGTCTGTCTTTTGAGAAGTTCTCTAGATATCCAAATTGCAGCCATAAAAGACAGTGGCCTCATCTCCCTCACAGGAAATTCCTATTAGGGTCGCTATATGTTGGTTCTAACCTGACAGCACATAATAGAGGAAACAGATGTGCTGCATCTTTGTAAGAGTCTACATCTTTATCCCAGAAAACATGAACCCTAATATAATTAATGCCAGCTCACCTCCCAAAGGGTGTATGCATGTGATCTGCATAAAATTGCATTCACTAGTCTATATGTGGAAGGGATGGCCACTCTCAAATTGGCCTTCCAAGCCACACTAGATGCTGTTCCAAGTCCTCTATTCAGAGCATGTTACCATCGTCTCTCGAGACTGAAGGATGCCTAAAGAACGTCTGTATGTTTGTTGCTCTTCTGTGCCATCAAGTCGGAACCAACTTATAGCAACCCAGACAAGGTTTGCAAGGTCAGTGAGGTATTTAAGGAGTGGTTTTGCCAGTTCCACTCCTCCAGTGAGTTTCCATGATTGGTCAGGGAAATTAAGTCCTGCTCTCCAGAGTCCTGGTCTGTCATTTTATCTACTATACAAAGCTGGATAGACAGTCTACATGTTGTTGTTGTTGTTGTTTAGTCATTAAGTCGTGTCCGACTCTTCGTGACCCCATGGACCAGAGCACGCCAGGTCCTCCTGTCTTCCACTGCCTCCCGGAGTCGGGTCAAATTCATATTGGTAGCTTCAATGACACTGTCCAACCATCTCGTCCCCTTCTCCTCTTGCCTTCACACTTTCTCAACATCAAGGTCTTTTCCAGAGAGTCTTCTCTTCTCATGAGATGGCCAAGGGATTGGAGCCTCAGCTTCAGGATCTGTCCTTCCAGTGAGCACTCAGGGTTGATTTCCTTCAGAACGGATAGGTTTGTTCTCTTTGCAGTCCACGGGACTCTCAAGGGTCTATATGTGCCCATTCAAAATTAGACATTATTTAAAAAAATAGATTTGCAAGGCCTGTCACCCTAATGGGGAAACACTGTGACCCAGGTGATGTGTGCTGGCTGAGTCTGCTACCCAGTTCCTATTCACCGTGGGTGGGCAGCTGCCCCTTCCCGACCACCTCCCTTCTGTTTCTTTATCCTTAAATCAAAAATGGAGGAGACCTTCAAAAGCAGAATCGTCCTCTGGCTGCCTTGCAGGGTGAGGACTCTGTTCACTAAAAGATTTTATCTGGCCACCCCGCCACCCACTTCTTTACATGTGTGCTTCTCCCACTCTCGTCTCTTTATTTACTGAGATTTATTTATTACTGCAATTTGTATACCTCTTGATGTAGTGAAAAGCACTGCTCTGGGAGGTTGGCCATCATGTAAATAAGCCTCCAAACTAATACCAGATCCTGATCTGTCACCCCACCACCCCAGTCAAATTGCCAACAACCCTCTATGAGAAGGTTGTCCCAAACATGTGGGACCACTGCTGAGAAGACTGTGGTGTGCTTCTCCTCCACCCTGGAGAATATTGGTTCCAGATCCCACCTTTCCAGTTGGTTGCCAAGTGCAGGAAATGCCTGGGGCCATTAGCTCCCTTTAAGAAAATCTTCCCATGATTGCTGTTAATTAGCAAGCAATAAGGCCAGTTCTGTCCTCTTTTTTTAAAGTATTTATTTAAAGACAGGGGTAGGGAATACAAAAGGTAAAGGGGAATACTGTAGGTAAAATGGGAAAAGGGTGAGGGGGATAGGAGAACACAAAGTATACCATCATCCGATCAATTCATATTACAATAACAAATCAACTTTTTGCTTTCATCTTATCATTTAATTTTAGTTTAATTCTATGTTACTCCACCACTATCTGGTAACTGCAGCCATTTATACAATACATCCCATCGTTCAGTTTCCTTTTGAGTTGAACAGTCTTTCAGCCCATCTGACATTTTTTCCACTTCCCGTATTTTCACAATAAGATTCTCTTTTCTCAGGGTCTCTGCTTCCTTGAGATTTTTAACATAATATTTTTTAATTTTGGAAGCTGCATAGGTCACTGGATAACTCTCTATCCCATTTATATTGCCTGGTGTCATGCCTAATAAAGACGGCTCTAAAGTTTGCACAGCTTCATTTAAGTTTTGTTTGGCATCTCCTGTCCTGACACACCATTAATTTCTGCTACATCCTCTAATGCTTTCTTAGAGCAAGAATGCCTTGAACCATATGTGTAACAATGTTCATTTCGGAGTTCCATAATTCACTGCCATCATTCATTATTTTATTCATGTCCTCAGGCATTCATTAAATTCAGACTCATGGCATTAATCATATGTTGAAATTATATTCATTTTGTCCTCTTCTTTCACTGTTTCATTTTATGACTCTTATTTTTGCTGCCACTTGAATGATGGCCACAGAACTTCCCCCATGGCAGCTGATCCCACTGATTTTAGGGGCACTAAAACCAGTGGGATCTACTGCCAAAGAGATGTGAATTGAGAGCAACAGAACAGAGCAAAATGCAGCAGGGGCTGATGCTCATTGATGGTGCGAGACATTTATGTCACAGATGGGTGGAGCCAGAAGAAACTGGTGGAATCAGACGCCAAAATGGAGATTCATACACACAGACAAGGGGAGGTGAACACAGGTAGGATCCTGATCTTCTGCCTCTGCTAAGGAGGCAGGCAGGAGTGGGTCATCTGGATATGGTATGAGCATCAAGTGGGGCAGTTTTGAAGGTGCTCTCCAAGGTACTGAACATGTTCAGGATTATGGGATACTTTGGACCTGCTCTTGTAAAGTTCAGAGGTAAATGGTAGGAGTATATCTGTGAAGATTCTCAGTCATCCAGGTCAAGTTATCTGGAAGCTGAGTAATGGCAACTGGACTTCTTTCTTGTTGCAATGTTACGCTACTCATCCAAGTAGCTTCTTCAGTCTGATGAGAGTTGGTAGGAGATCCCTGATATATCCTCATCTGTCCCCAGAAAGATTAGGACTGCACACACCCAAAAGATCACTGTTAACTACTTTTAATGACCCGTGACTATGGGTGGAGAAGGACTGCAGAGGTGGGATTATCCCTCACCCCCCCCCAGTCCTTTGTCCTTCTAATGAGCCTATTCAGACCAGGGGAAAGTGAAACCAACATTGAGGATATATTAGGGGTCTCCTACCAACTTTTCTCAGACTGAAGAAGCTACGCGGATGAGTAGCAAAACGTTTCAATCTAGCAAGAAAGAAGTCCAGTTGCCATGACTCAACTTCCAGATAAATGATGGGAGGTTGAGGATAGATGAAGAACTTCTTCACATAGGTCATCATTAAACTGTGGAGCTCACTGCCTCTAGAAACAACAATGACTGCCAGCCTGGACTGCTTGAGAAAGAGATTTGCTAAATTTGTGGATGACTGGAATGTTAGTGGCTCTAATCATTATGGATATATATTTTCCATCACTGACCATATACAATATGCATCTGTATCAATGGAATCCTAATTCAAAGATGATAAGCTTCTTGGATCGGAAAGATGAGGTCCAAAATTAATTTACTATTTCATTCAGTGAAGGAACAAAAAATGAATGTTGTTTTGGTTTTGACTAAGGACTTGTTTATGATAGAGCTCTTCTGCCTGAGAGCATATTTTTAGCTTCTCTTAGCACAGAATTTTAGGCTACAGGTCTGCTCTGTTTACTGATTCTCCTTTTCCTCTCTTTCTTCCTATTCCTGACAGATATGGGAGCTTTATTCTCTCAAGAGCCTTGTGTCTCTTCTAGAAATCTGTTGGCAGTTTACAGTCAATGCTTCAAGTGTCTGTCTTCAGCAGCTGGTTGTAGCGCCAGCTGGAAAATGAACGGATAGGACAGAGAGAAAAACATTTTGGTGCCCCAACTTAGCCCAGAGGGTTGTGGGTAGCATCGACCTGACCCCGACTCTCCAACTGCTAATTGCACCTCAGCCAAATGACAAAGGCGTACAGTCATCTGCTGAAGTTTCCTACGTTTCTTTTATGCTTGGGAAACAGACTGGAAGGAAATAATGTATTAAAAGTGTATGTGCATGCACTCACACGCAGACACACACACACACACACACACACACACACACACACACAGAGTGCAGGCGTCAACAAAGAGAATTTCTTGATACTACAATTATTTTTTTATAAACCTGACAGTTGATGTATAGAGTAAAGAGTGTTTTATGGCAGTTCAACTTTCCCAGACTCAGGAAACTGGAAGCGAAGGCTGATGCCCTGACATTCATGCCTTTTGATCATGAATGAGTTTGGATGATGTCGCCAATTGTATTTGCTTACAAGTTGCCCTCCGTGTGCCAGGACTTTGCTTTGGTCTTTCAGACCCAAATCCAGATGTAAAAGATGGAACAAAAATGGACCAGCAAAGATGGTCTACCTTGTCTTACTCATCAAATACCTTATGAAGCCGTTGGACGTTGTTACATCGCTAGGGGAAACCTCCTGTCAAATGAGACATGGCTGCTTTATTGGTCACATCAGTGCCAAAAGGAGGGGCCAACAGTGGAAGGATTTTAGCTATGCTTCATGTTATTAGCTCAATAGGTCTCATTTTTATAAGCAACAAAATTATACAAACAGTGGAACTTGTACTCCTTTTTTTAATTATTATTTTTGTAATTCATTTAATAACTCATAAGAACATCAGGATCAGGCCAAGGGCCAATCTAGTCCCTGTATCTCACAGTGGCCCCAGCAGATGCCTCTGGGAGCACACGAGACAACTGGAGACCTGTCCCCTGATCCCCCTCCCCTGCATCTGGCATTTTGGAATACCTTCCTTTTAAGCCTGGAGCTTATACATCCCCATCATGGCTTGTCACCTGCGATGGACTTTTCCTTCAGGAATCTGTCCCATTCCCTTTTAAAGGCATCTAGGTCAAATGCCATCACTACATTCTGTGGCAAGGAGTTCCACAGACTAACAACATGCTGGGTAAAGAAATATTTTCTTTTATCTGTTCTCACTCTCCCAACACTCAACTGGAGTGGATGTCCCCTGGTTGTGGTATTGCGTGAAAGGGAAAAGAGCTTGCCCCTATCCACTTTATCCATCCCCTGCATCATTTTATACGTCTCTATCATGTTCCCCCCCCCAGGTGCCTTTTCTCCAGACTAAAAAGCCCCAAATTCTGTAGACTTTCCACATAAGAGAGGTACCCCAGCCCAGTCATCATTTGAGTTGCTCTCTTCTGCACCTTTTCCAGTTCCACAACATCTTTTTTGAGGTGCGACGACCAGAACTGTACACAATACTCCAGGTGCAGCCTTACCAGCATTTTGTGCAATGGCATTATAATGTTGGCTGTTTTATTTTCAATCCCCTTTTTAATAATACTCCTTTAATAGCATTTAATAATCATGTAAAGAGGCCATGTGTCTTCTGTGAGAAATGTGAGATGTTCAAGCTGCATTCAGAAAAGGAAGAGGCACTAGAGACCGTATTACAAATATGCATTGACTGTAGGAGAAGACCAAAGAAAGACAGTTTGTCTTTTACAGGTTACAGTAAAGCCTAGGATTGCATGCATCATGCGAAACCATGGATAATTTTAAATGAAAAGGGTGTGCCATGACATTCCATTGTCCTGATACATAAGCAATCTTCTGGACCAAGGACTGCTGTTACAACACAAAGAAACAGAATTGTTTCCTATTAGGAAAAATATCAGACAAACTGCCATTTTATTTCCCTCACTGCTCAATCTATAGGCACAATATGTAATCCATAAAGAGGCTCAGATGAAGGAACACTGAAAATTGGTGGAAGAAATATCAATAACTTAAAATGACACCATGTGACCAGCAGAAAACAGCCAATAACTTGAAACAACGGCTGATGAAGTTTACAGAAGAAAGCACAAAAGCTGGATTACAGCTGTCTAC
Organism: Pogona vitticeps; assembly: GCF_051106095.1. NCBI lineage: Eukaryota > Metazoa > Chordata > Lepidosauria > Squamata > Agamidae > Pogona > Pogona vitticeps. The sequence goes on from NC_135785.1 coordinate 255,691,496, forward strand.
TGGGAAGATGAAAACATGATTAGAGAGGAAAAAATATTTATTTAAACATTAATTATGAAGAAATCAAATTTCTTAAAAAGTCTTCTGAACCCGGGCTCGACCATCAATCCAAGCAGAGACCGCAGCCAAGAAATCAGAAAGAGGAGACTTGGAGGAACAGCTATGGGGGAATTAGAAAAGATCTGCTGATTTAAGGAGACTAAGGTCATGATCATCCATAATATAGGGTTCCGATTCGTGAAATAAGGATGTTAAAGCTGGACAGTGAAGAAAGCTCACAGGAAAAGCAATTCATTCAAAATTGGTTTTGAAAGAGAGCTTTGTCAATACCATGAACCATCGGAGAAAGGGTTTCTAGAATGGGTTCGAATCAAGCTTAAACTCTCACTAGAAGCTGAAATGAGTAAACAGAGACCATTGTACCTTGGACATATCAAGACTTATTGAAAAAGGCAATAATATTAGGAAACGTGGAAAGTGGTAGGGGAAGAGGAAGACCTAACATGAGATGGATTGCCTCAATAAGGGGAACCACAATCTTCTATTCCCAACATCTAAGCAGGGCTTTTATTAATCCTAGGGTTCCTATAAATCAGGAACAACTTGATGGAATAAAACCTCATGGGGCTGGAAAGAGCACAACTAACACAGTTAATCAAATAAAATGGTTCTTCTTCAGAGAGTTCTAGTCCCAGCAACTTCGTGGTTTCTCTTTGCTTTTATTTGACCTGAATTATCTTAGCTGCATCCTCAGACAGACACCATGAAAGAACATACATTGCCAGGGGTGTGGGTTCAAAGTAGGCTCTTTTGCAGAAATAAAGAGGCACAATTGAAATGTTCAAAATTATTTTGGAAAGAACTTCCAGTTTTAGTTGCAGCAGTGCAGCATATTTATTTGTTTTGAGTAGCCGTCCTATACTCATTCACTCTGGAATAAGTCCCATGGAATTTGACATCACATACACAAGATCACACTGTTGGTTAGCTCATCCTAGATCACATTGCTTTAACTGGAAAGGTGAGTTGAGCTGAGTGAGAAATTTGAATGCTTTTCTGTGGCTTTTTAGAGCTAGAAAACATGTATGTTGGGGAGACGGTCCACATCAGGGAGGGCACTCCAGAACCACCATCTCCCTTGAATGCTTCATTTCTACATACAGGGAGCCATTTTTAAATGCGAGAGAGCAGTCAAACATCAGCAAATCTACCAATGGGAAAAAATATTGTTTTTTACCATGTATGTTATCTTGTGCTACGTAGGCTCTCCTACAGAATAATCTCGTAGTACAACAGTTACCCTGTTTCCCTGAAAATAAGACCTAAACTAAAAGTAAGCCCTCGTATGATTATTCAGGATGCTCGTAATATATGCCCTACCCCAAAATAAACCCCAGTGAAGTGAAACCCCGCCCTCTATCATTGTGCAGCAACCAGAAGAAGATGACATGACTGTGTTTGAATAAATGTAGATTGTTGTACATGACAAAAAACAAAACATCCCCTGAAAATAAGCCCTAATGCATTTTTGGAGCAAAAATTAATATAAGATCCTGTCTTATTTTTGGGGAAACACAGCAACTAGATGACCCATTCGTCAGATTCCATGGAGACCTTACAATTTATTTATTTTAGAGATTAGGCTGTAATTTATTATGACAAAAGCAGCGATTTAACTGAATTCTAGCCAGTAACACATACAAGGTCATCTTGTCTTGTAATACTTTTTATTTTATTTTTTTACTATTTGCTAAAAGTTCACTCTAATTCATTCCAGATTTATATACTCCTCCTTCTATGAGAAGTAATCATGAACTAAAGAGGCCACTCTCTGAGGTTCAGGAGATGGCAGGAATTGGGGTTTCCATGTTCCAGGAACGTTTGAGAAACCACTGGAACAAAACCTTATTCTGCATTCTGGCTGCTGGTTTTCCAGAGGGTCTCATCTGTTTACATTTTTGTCCCGGCCAGTTTTTTAAAAAAATCCAACTTAACCACACCTTAGAAATGGAAAACGTGTGATTAAAGCCTAGCAGAGATTTCTGCAGCATAAATAACCTCTGCCACAGAACCCAGAGCTGAAATATTTGAAATAAAATAAAATCATACAATTCTCCTTATTCTGGACATAATGTAGCAATACCCTCTGTGCCCATTGCAGAGGTGGGGAAGTTGCTTTTTAAAAAGAACAATAGCCAGAATCCCTCCACCAACCGTCCTGCTGAAGTAGCAGAGATGTAGCCCCTTATCCCCAACTTTTCCCATTTTTAATCCCTTAGCTCATCTTGCCCAGAGACCAGCGAGGCTGTGTTTGGACTTGCTACAAACCAGGAAGAGATGGTTGGCTGCTTAATTCTGTGGTTGGCTGCTTATTCAAAGCCATGGTTGGCCACCACTACTTGAGGGTAGCGGTGGGAAGATTCCATAGAATCTATTCATTTTGTGGTTACGCCACAGCTTCTCAAATGTACCTTCTTATTTGAGGTTAGTTCCCACCAGTTCTTCCTTCTTCTGCTGCAGCAGAAGAGTGTGAGCTGCAGGGCAGAGCCGGCTTTTCTTTATCATGCATGTTGTTGTTATGTCTCGTCAGGTTGCCTCCAAGTTATGGCAGCCCTATGGATGATCAGTCTCCAGAATGTCCTCTCCTCAACAGCACGGCTCAGCTCCTGCAAACTCAAGCCCATGGTTTCCTTTAGGGAGTCAATCCATCTCATTATGGGTCTTCCTCTTTCCCTGGTGCCTTCCGACTTTCTCAGCTTGATTGTCTTTTCCAGAGAATCCTGTCTTCTCATGATGTGTACAAAGTAGGCCAGCCCCAGTTTCAGTGTTTTTGCATCCAGAAATTGATTGGTTGGTTGGTTGGTTGGTTGGTTGGTTGGTTGGTTGGTTGGTTGGTTGGTTGGTTGGTTGGTTGGTTGGTTGGTTGGTTGGTTGGTTGGTTGGTTGGTTGGTTGGTTGGTTGGTTGGTTGGTTGGTTGGTTGGTTGGTTGGCTTGGCTGGCTGGCTGGCTGGCTGGCTGGCTGGCTGGTTGGCTGGCTGGCAGCTTAATCTGATCTAGGACCCACTTGCTTGTCTTTCTGGCCATCCAGGGCAGCCACAAAACTCTCCTCCAGCACCACATTTCAAGCAAATCAGTTTTTTCCTTCCGGCTTACTTTGCTGTCCAGCTTTGCCTGACTTTAGGAGTTGTATTGCTTTCTGATTCACAAGGACACTAGCTCATATATTCCCCAAGCCTGAGGGAATTGTGGAGGGAGATGGAGATAATATAAGACAGGGAGGATTCACTGTCTACTTCTGGGCTGGTCCAAGACATTTTGCTTCACGAAAGACAGAACCTCCCCAAAATTCCAGACATGGAAACCAGGTGGAATGTGGGTCACAGGACTGCTTGTCACACAGAACTTGAGAGTTGCTGGCTAGTTAAAGAGAATAAGGATAAATTGCATGGCCTACAACTGCAGGCTCCAATAGCTTGCCATTGCTTTGATTTGCACATAGCTGGCATTTGCCACTTGAGGCCATTGTGTCATGGTGCCAAATTAAAGGGCCAACGTTGGGTATACACTAAGCAGCCCACCTTTGCAGTCTGGCGGGAGTTTTTAGCAAATCTTTTTGGGAAATTCCAGCAGGAAGGAGTTGCATCAGAATTTTCATCCTGCCAGGAGATGCCTGGGCCGGCCCTACCATTAAACATCAAAAAGCATCTGATTCAGTTAAGAGTCTTTCATGTTATAAGAGGACAACAATTTATTAGTCATTTCTTATTTTTACTGCTAGGACAGGAAGACACACTCGTGGAATTTTCTGCTTCACGTACAAAAATAACTTGGCTTGCTTTAGATCCCGTGTTCCTTGTCTTGGATTGGGCAGGAATATGTAAGCCAGACATTGCTCCACTTCAACCTGACGAATGTCTTGGGAGACACCATGTTTTTGTTTGTTGCTTTCTAAGCTTGCCAGCCCCTGGGACTCCCGTCAGACAATCCTGTTGTGACCTTCCCCATCTTGTCTCCCTGTCTGGTTCAGTTACCAAGGTGGGAGAGAGGAAACTGCATTCAACAGACTGTTGGTAGGAATGTTGGTTTTGGCTTGGCTTCCTGGAGTGGCTGGGATATCCTGCTGCTAAAGGCTGGGTTTTCCTGGATACCTCGGTGTTTATAGATGCACTATGGATGCTCGTCTTGGAACATGCTTTTCCTCTGGGGCCCAGTCCCATCACTGTGCTCTTGACTGCGTGTTGCCTTGGGAATCAGCTGCACTGTTGACTAATAAAGCCGGTTTGCAACACACAAATGCTTGTATACATGCAGACAGACACATAAAAACATACAGAAACTTATAGTAAATGCTCTTTGCAAAAAAAAATAGAAACCATGCAAGACTGCATGGAAGAAAACCCATTCCCACTCCACAGGGAGAAAATCTCCAAATTTATCAAAATAATGAGCAAATCCAGCCAAGAAACTGTTCTAGGTTAAAAGAACAGCGTCCAGAACTCAGAAAGGTTTCTTTTCGGACCACAGTTCTGGAATTCCCTAACCAGCTTGACATCTGGGGAATTGCACTCTTAAAAAAGTAACTTTTCTAAGTCCTGGTATCATCAGTCCTGTTCTGTCCCACATGGCTTGCTTCAGAGTTTAGAAATGTTCCTTCAATGACTACAGAACGTAGAACCAGCTAACATTGCCTAGAGGAAGTTACTGTCCTCAAAAATAACACGTTCGAAGTCTGCCCCCAATGATTTCATTCTGAAATGAAAAGATGGCAGTTCCCAGCCTGTAAAATTTGAGGGTCTTAACATTTTTCTAAATTAGACATCCTTACATATGGAGCAAACATTTAAAATATGTATCTTCTTGGTCACTCAGGGCTTAACTCATTAAAATATTTGCATGGGAAAACAACCAATTATAGGCATAAGCATTTTATGAACCAGTGCATGAGAGAAAAATCATTCCACTGTATAGACATTCCCTGAACTTTTTGGCTGATGTGATTCATAACGAAGATATTTCTGGCCACAATCCAGTAAGCATAAGGCCCGATAAAATAAGCGAAGTTTAATGTTGGGGCATCGGAGACTAAATGAGACACTTTATGCTCCTGGCTATTCCAGGAAATGTTACAGAGTTTTGAATTTTTGGTTGACCTCCTTTCTTGCTGTGCAGCAGAAGAGCAGGAGGGATTTACAGGAAATAATAGCTTCAAGTTACCCAGAACAGTCCACCCTTTTTCTCATCAACTGGCACTTACAGTCTCAATAATTTACTCTGAAATGTTAGTGGAAGAAAGAACAAAAAAAATCATTACTTACAATTGAAGAGATCTATAGCAATTCAAAGAATAATTCACTCTATTGCATATAAAAGAAAATGCAACAAATTGAATTCCTCATCGCAATGCCAATTCCTTTTCTGGGTTTTTTAAAAACTTCAGATTGATAAGAGAATCACATAGAAGTTCACAATATAATATAATGTTAGAAGAGCAGAGCTGGAAGGGACCCGGTGGATCACTGAATATCAAGGAGGCCCAGTGGAGAATCAAACTCCCAACCAGATGCCTAAAGCACTAAGCCATCCACCAGTTCAAAATGTCTGTGCAAACACCATCAGCTTGAATAAAACTTTTGGTGTCTTAAGGGTGTGGTTTGTTGTTGGTTTGGAGTTACTATAGTCTCAATAACTCACTCTGAGACATTTATTGGATAAAGAATTTAAAAATATTTTTTTACTTACGGTTGTGAACAGATCAACAGCAAAGAAAAAAACTCAACTGACTTCAACACAGTAAAGAGAGGGAAAGGAAAAATCAATAGAAAAGCGAGGCTCTCTTTGAATTCAGAGGCAGGAGAGAAATATTGGTTAGGGTTGGACAAATTGACAGTCAGCCCAGCCCAGAAAAGTCCCTTCCCAGTCAAACAAACTGAAGGCAGCATGTGAGGTTGTAAAAATCCCGATACATTCTTCCTTCTAAGGAAACTGATTACATCCATCATCTTAAAATGATGGCCAACCACCACATCTTGTGAACTCTGCATGTTAGTAATCTGTTGTTACAATGCCAAGAATGGGAAAATGGCACCCTTTACCAATTGCTGCTGGGGGATGATGGAGATGATATTCAAGCAACATCCAGGAGGCCACAAGTTGCCAGTTTTGATCTGCTATTTATGGTGTCTTTTGTTCCATGTACTTTGTTTTAACCGTTTGTAAACCACCCAGAATTGTGCTTTGGCACTTATGGGCTGGTATATAAATCAACGTAATCAATAAATAATAAATAAATCTGAAATGCAGTGTTCAGATGCTACTTTTTAGAGCAAATATCCCCAAGCAATGAGACCTGGAGGAGATTTTGTGCTGCCCACGCCTAGCAAGCTACATATGTGTGTGTGGGAGTGCACATGTGCTTGAGGTATCTTTCATCTAAATCTTATTTATTATGGCAACACAGGGGAGGGACACGTCACACTGGTTTCCAGTTAAAATAGGACTTATCCCATGGCAGATTTTAGGCAGCATGTGGGAAATCCTGTGGTCTCGATGTGGGTTAAAATTATCAAATGCAGCCACAGCCAAGAAATGTAATACATTTTCTCTTGTGTTCCCAAGGAGATTTTATAATAGTCATATCTGTTGCTAATGTGAGATGTGCAGAGCAGAAAGAAAAACACTGGAGGAGGAGGAGGAGGCCAGCAGTGGTGAGTGGCTAAATGATCCCATTTCCTCTCACAAGGAGAACAGCCTGGCCACTTACTCATGGGAGACACAAGGGGAGATGTTTCTGACCACGAATGATTCATACAAGCCTCCATTCATCCATCAGCCCTCCCTTTTCAGCTTGATCCACATGAATCCTAGCTTGGGGCCAAAAATGGGAACGCTAACCGTTGCTTTTCCCTGTAGATCATGGTGGAAATATGCTTTTTCCTCGCAATCCCATCAATAAAAGCTCTAGTTCATACCTCAAAGGGGAATGTTTTTCTGTGGACTACAATACCCAGTATTCCCTTCCAGACTGGCTAGGGAGTGCTAAGTTTTGTAGACCAACAGAGTTCACTTTTCCAGGTTCTTCTTGGAAATTGCTGTGTATGTCCGCCTCCAAGAGGGCTGGCAAATGTGATCCCTCTTTTTAAAAATTTGGCCAAAGAGGATGTCCGAACTACATAGTTATATCATCGTGATGCCCCATGAATACCAAAAACCTGAAATTTGTAGTTTGATGTAGTTTCTCTTGAAACAACATCATGTCACGGATAGGCTAGGACTCAGGAGACCTGAGTTCAAATCAGTGCTCAGCCACTGAAACTCAAGTGATGGAGGGTGGCAGTAGTAAACGCATTCCTTAAATATCTCACATACCTTGGAAATCTTTACTAGGGTGGCCCGAAGTTGGAACTGACTTGATGGCACAGAACAACACAGTGGTACTTAGAATTCTGTTGTACAGAGCACTTTCCTGAGCTAAGATAGTCAATTCCAAGTACGTTACCAAACAAACAATGTGGGGGTTTTGTACGGTTTGGCCATGACCGTTAAAACTGTATCAGACCAATATAATCTGTGGAATGTTGTCTAACTCTCAGCAGGGAAGGAAACAAGGAAGCATGTTGAATGAGTCTCATGCATACCGTCAAGGTCTTGGTCAATGTGATAAGCCTCAAGTCAGACCTCGGGGACAGTGGATCACCCTCGGTACATCTCACAGGAAATATCCAGCAGGCGATCCTGAAACAGTTGCTCAAACAGCGAGGATCCTGGCTGACATCACGAGGATGGTGAGAGGGTAGAAATGACATATTGTTAACTTCTTATCTGGGACATATCAACAGAAGGCCTGCTTAAGTAGCTTCATGGCACAGTGGTTAAACTGCAGTACTGCCATCAACACTCTGCTCGTGACCTGGGTTCAATCCCAGGTAGCCGGCTCAAGGTTCACTCATCCTTCCATCGTTCCAAGATTGGTAAATTTTAGTGAATCCTTGCTGTAAGCCGCCTAGAGTGGCCTTAAGTGGCCAGATAGGCAAGATATAAATGAATGAATGAATGAATGAATGAATGAATGAATGAATGAATGAATGAATGAATGAATGAATGAATGAATAAATAAATAAATAAATAAATAAATAAATAATGCCCAGCTTGCTGAAGGGCAGCATTGTGTAGCCTGCAAAATTAAATGGTAAACCACACAGAGAGTGCTCTAAGCGCTATGGGGTGGCATATAAGCAGCACTCTTTGTTCTGCTTTGTGCTTTAAGTAGATTAACATCTTTACTGTTTAATAGGCCAGGAGCATTTCTACAGTTCCTTTTTCAAGAAAGAAAAAGTCAGGAACTCAAACCGTACATTCATCTGTCAGCATCCAGAAGACCTGCTCATCTGTCTTTAACATGTTTTGTGTTTTTGCATTGGATTGATAGCAGTGTAAGTGGCTTTGGGAGCCCATCTATTTTGCATTAAACGTACTACAGAGAAGCTAAATAATCAAATTGTCTGGTGTTGCAGAAATATTCACCGACTTGTATCCTCAATGCAATTCTAGCTGTAAAAATATGTAAAATTAGTTATTTGCAATAAATACTTTACAAAGCATCATAGATGATAAAAGGAATCTCCATGCCAAAAGTATATTTTAAAAAACAATTCTTCCCCACCCATGGTGTCTAGACATACTTAAGTATACAATCACTTTTCTATTGTGATGCATGACTGATGTGTATGTCTCCGAGAAGTATCTGAGCAATGGTAGGTAGACCTATTCACTGATAATGCAGACAAGACAGGACAAGCAACTTTTGAAACAACTACACACTTGTTAATGGTTTCCTTAATTCTTTTGAAAAGTGGTGTTGGAGAAGAATTTCACACAGGCCATGGAGTGCCTGAAAGAGAAATACTTGAGTTCTAGACCAAATAAAGCCTGAAATTTCATGAGGAAATAAAATGACTAAACAGAGGCTATTGCACAATTTACTGGCAATAACAATAAAGGCTGGAAAAGTTGAAGGCAATAGGAAAAGAAGAGAACTGGACATGAGATGATTGACTCAATCAAGGAAACCACCGCCCTCCACCTGCAAGGCCTGAGCAGGACTGTTAAGGAGAAGAATTTTTGGAAGCCATTAATTCTAGGATTGCCAGAAGTGACATGAGGGCATATAATGAGTCATTTTGCTTCCAGACTCTTGGCTCATCCAAACAACCCCTTTTGGAGCAGGCTGGCACAGTGAGGTCATGTGAGGTCACTTGAGGTCAGGCGGAGGTACACTATGCTATTTGGTGTGATCCTTGCATCCAAGTGGCATATGGACCTCAAGTGACCCCGTTTAATTCAGCTCCTTCTGCTGTCAGTTTCCAGCTTAATAATAATATAATTTCAGGATATTGGCAATCTCTTTCAGCAGCAAGCGGTTTTTCAATCAGCACTTCAGACAGGGCAAAGAAACGTCTTTTTAAAAAAATTTAATCCAGGTGATGTAGTACATCAGCAATGGTCTAGCAGAGTAAAATAATAATAATCATCTCGCTTCCCCTATCCCTCCGCTGAGGAACAGGGGAAGTGTTCCATTTGCTGACATCCTGAAGTGGCTTGCTTTTTAAGCCTCTTTACAATACAAGAAATTGACAGCAGAAGGCCCCTTGACAGCTTATGGCTTGCATCTTGGTCCATGCCCAGCCATCGCTCCCTCTGAAAACATAAGGCACACAGCTTGGGGGTTCATTGATTCATCTCTGAGCCTGGATGGCCAGGTTTCAGCATTGGCCAGGAGTGCTTTTGTATAGTTAAAACGAGGGCGCTTGCCGTGACCGTTTGTCAGGGGCCAGGTTGTGCATGGTTGTCTTCAACAGCAAGGTCAACAGGACCCAACCAACAGCACAGAGTGCCAAGCCCAAACTCACACACACAGACCAACTAGCCAGGTTAGGAGCAGAAGCCAGAGCACTGGGCCACAGGAGAGGGACCACTGAGCCACAGCGAAAACAGCACAGCCAAAGACCTATGTTGCCGAGCAGCTTCTGGGAGGAAGAGTCAATCCTTAAGTAGGCCTTCCCTCAGGACTCCCAGGTGGACCTATGAGAACCCTGGCAGTTGCTGCCCCAGCAGGGCTCGATCCTGCACAGGCCAGCTCCTCCTAGGACCAAGCTGGCCCCGATCTTGCAGCTGCCAAGGCGGTGCTACAGGGGAAGGCCTGCCGCCACCCGGATCCTGACACCATTTCTCAAGAGGTCTGATCTGGCCACAGTGACACACGCTCTGGTTACATCTCAGCTGGATTACTGTAAGGTGCTCTATGTGGGGCTGCTTTTGGAAAGTGTTCGGAAACCCCAAAGGGTCCAAAATGCCACGGCCAGATTGTTAACTGGGACTGGTTACAGGAAATATATTGCTCCCCTGTTCCAGCAGCTCCACTGGCTGCCGATCCATTTCTGGGCACATTTCAAAATCTAGTATTTCTCTCAGAAATACATTGTGATGGCAAATAGGAATCCTATTTCAAGTTAACTAAGAGCTTATCTACTCTTTATATTTGCCCCTGCTTAAGACGGGATTCAGTTGCCCGTTGATTTGGATTAGTTTAACATATCCATATGATGTTACTGCAGTCTTTAATTAACCCTTCCAGTTCTTTTTCTATTTCATGGTTATTTCGCTTCACTTAAGAAATGGGTTTTAAATTATAGCCTTCCAGATCTGTTACACTTGTCTGTGCCTTTGTTCAAACGAGCCCAGGACCTTTGGGGCATGTGCATTTACAACTCCTCTGACATCAACTGTGTTGTTATACACACAGTAGTGTTCTCTACATAGAACTGGGCTGCATTTTGCTAACACTCTGAAGGGCGTTGGGGCAGTTGGGAGTGTTCTCTCCAGCACTACTGCCTCTTGCCCTCTGCTTCATGCTTGCCAGGAACACAGTTTTATTCTGCAAGGGGAAAAAAGAGAGAGAACTAATAGTTCTAAACTATCTCTAAAACTGTGTAGACTATTCTCTATATTAGGAAGAATCCAGCACCACAAAATGGAAGCTTCCACACCAAACTAAGAGCCGCTGACATGGGCTGTGATCAGTCATGATGGGAAGGGGTGAAAATCATTCTTTGATTGTTCCAAATGAGCACTGCTTACTTTTCAAATCAACCACAATGATATTGGGGATGGGGAAGACAGATTGTTGTTGTTTTGTTTTCAGTATGCTGAGTCAATAGACCTCAACAGATGGGAAACTCTGACATCTGATCGTTCAGCCTGGAGGCAGGCGGTACATCACGGCCTCTCCCAATTTGAAGAGACCCTTGTCCAGCAGGCCGAGGCAAAGAGGAAGTCACAAAGGAAGCAAAACCAGGGAGCTGGACAGGGGACAGATTGGATTTGTATTTAGTGTGGAAGAGATTGTAACTCTCGAATTGGCCTCCTCAGCCACACTAGACGCTGTTCGAAGTCCTCCATACAGAGCACGCTACCATAGTCTTTCGAGACTGAAGGATGCCTACAATGCTGAGTCTCTCTCATATGGATTTCCAGGCAATGTCAAGGGTGATAAGGTAGAGAATGGGGAAGGGACAGAGAAGAGGAGGCAGAAGGAAGGGAATGCATGTGCAATGATGTAGAAACTTAATCTCAAGTACTTTGAAGGATAATTGACTACAGGAATGAAAACATGGAGTGAGTAAATCTGGATCAATGGGGGGAAAGCCACAGTGTTGCTTGGATTGATTTATATGAACCCACATAAATCAATCCAAGCAACACATCTTCTCTGGATGAACCTTAAGGTGGAGATGCAGGAGCCATGGCTTCTCCCCCCCGCCCCCAAACAAAAGCAAAATGTCTTCTCTATAATTACTGAAAGGAACTGAAGACAGATAATGTGAAAAGGAAAGGAAATGACATCAGCAGCTCTAAGAATATCAGCTGAGGTCGGTGGTTCCCAACTTTGTTCTTGAACTAAAGAACATAGAAGCCTTAACCTCTAGTGGTGCTGGACAGGATTTCTGGATGTTGTCGTCTAAGATCATCTGGGTACCCAAGGTTGGGAGCCACTGGCCTAGGCTGAAGGAAAATCAGCACAGGTCAGAAGAAGTAAAAAGCAGTCCAGTTATCTCAAAAAGCCGGAGCCATCACCCTCTTTTTCTCTCCATGTAGAGACATAGATCTTGTTCCATCACAGCTGTGGGGTGCATAGCCACTTCCAACAAACCAAACTATTTGATTGTGGCCCCAGTTCTGGCTAGCTGGGGGTAAGGAGAGAAACACTCAACGCCACACATTCTTTCCAAATGGCATTGATAGCCGCCTCATTTTGCCCACAGTGGTTTCCATGATTGAGTCTTAACAAATCTTGGAGCGACTCCAGTAAAAAAAATCCCCCATCTCTCCATTCTAGGAAGCATGAAGCATTACTAACTCTGTGGCCAGAACTATTCTGTTTACTTCCCACAGCCATGAAAAAATATCCTGCTTTTCCCCCCCTCAAAAAGGAAATGCTGAGACAGCATTTAATTGTGTCATGCCAGAAAAGAGGTAAAGGGTCCCCTTTTCCCCCCTGCTGTTGATTTCAAACAATGAAACCATCAGGGTTTCCTGAGGAAGAGACATTAGAATACTGTCTTTGCTCTTTCTTTTCTTATTCTTTGTGTTTTTGGGTCTATCTCTGCATAAATCTGAGATATGTCATGCCAGTGCTAAGGGGAGGGGGAGAGAAACCAGGTTCTTTTTAAATCCCTATTTTCTCTTTGTCTTTCTGTCTCTTTCCCAACCTTTTTTTTCCCCACAATGTAAAAAGATAGCCATCTTCTGAGAAAGAGAATGTATGAGCTGTCGTGTTTATAATCGGTCACTTTTGCCAAAGGGTCACAGAAGAGCCAGTAGAACTGAGAAAGAACACGACGTTTCCTTACCCCCCTCAGCCAATCTGCCGGGATGGGAGCATTCAGTATTACCACAGAATTTGGAGCTGGATGGATATTGACCACCTACACACAACTTCCCGGGTGAACTTCCTGACATGTCCAGCTATTTATTACTCAGCGATGACTCAGGCGGGTTCACATAGGATCCAAAATGGTCGAGAGAGATCACCACCACTGTACCCCATCCACTCCAGGCTCTTGGGAAAGAAGAAAATCGTCAAGAACACTCAGTTTTCTATCTGTTTAAAAGAGGAAAATTAACTGCTAACTGTCCAAGGGGGAAGGGCAGATCTTTCAAAACCTTGCTTTTCAATGTGATTGCTGACTGGAGCTGGTTACAAGGACCCCATAAACCCCTGTTACAACAGCTCCACTGGATGTCGATCCATTTCCAGGCACAATTCAAAGTGCTGGTTTAAATCTATAAAGCCCTAAATGGCTTGGGGCCAAGCTATATCAAGGACCCCATCTCCCCTCGTTAAGATCATCAGGAGAGGCCTTTTGGTTTTGCCACCTTCACAGCTGCACTTGGTTGGGTACACAGGAAAGGACTTTCTCTGTTGCTTCTCTCAGACTCTGGAACTTCCTCCCACTGGAGGCCAGACTGGCCCCATCTTCGCTGTCCTTCCTCAAGCAAGTGAGGGGCATTCAAGTTTTCTCTGAGTAACTGGTTGCCTGGGTGGAGTTTTTTAATGGATTCCTGTACCTTACTGCGTTGAATGCATTTTGCTGTTGCTTATACTTTTTAGTATGGTATCCATCTGATTTTTTTTTAGTATCTGTATATTCACTGTTGTTCTCTTTAATATAATGTTTGTAATGATGTAAGGCAGAGTGGACCATAAAGAAGGCTGACCACTGAAGAATAGATGCTTTTGAACTGTGGTGCTGGACGAGACTCTTGAGAGTCCCCTGGACTGCAAGGAGAACAAACCTATCCATTTTGAAGGAAATCAACCCTGAGTGCTCACTGGAAGGACAGATCCGGAAGCTGAAGCTCCAATACTTTGGCCATCTCATGAGAAGAGAAGACTCCCTGGAAAAGACACTGATGTTGGGAAAGTGTGAAGGCAAGAGGAGAAGGGGACGACAGAGGATGAGATGGTTGGACAGGGTCATCGAAGCAACCAACATGAATTTGACCCAACTCCGGGAGGCGGTGGAAGACAGGAGGGCCTGGCGTGCTCTGGTCCATGGGGTCACGAAGAGTCGGACTAAACAACAACAACAAGGCAGAGTGGAGATTTGAATGCCTGGCCCCTGGCCCTTCATATAAATTCTCCAACCTAAAGAGCTATATAGTACGATTCCTAGTGATAGGATTTAGGCCAATGACTTGCATGTAATCATTTAACTACCTTCTGGGCTGAGCAAGAATTTGAATCCAGACTGTCTTAGTTCTCAATACAGCATGGCTTCTACTGTTCAGCGCTGGGTCCCTTCTGGAATCCTGTAGCCCTGAAGCTCATTTAGTAAATTGTTTGGCTGGAAATGTAAGCTATGAGCCAGGGGGTCGTAAAGTAACAAGACAGCGAAGCCTCGGTCTCCGAGCCTCAGTTTGCTTTCAAGGAAAGGGGAATAATGATACTGCCTCCATCTTTTATGGTTATTGTAAGACTTATGTAGTACTTTAATGGACACTGGACTTTTGCAGTGTGGTGTAGTGGATAGAGTGACACATTAGGAGTCTGGAGACCAGGGTTCGAATCCCTGCTCAGCAATGGAAACTCACTGGGGGGATGGACTTGGTAAAACCACTCCTTAAATATCTCAATTACCTTGTAAGTCCTGTTAGACTCACTATACATTGGTTCTGACTTCACAGAACAACCACTACAGAGATGATGATGGTGTTGTTGTTGACAATGATTTGCTATAGGCTGAGCTGTCAGTGTCAACACCAACCCAGAGCTGAATCAGAAAAGTTATTTTTTTTTTACTAGCAGAGTCTTGGAGCTGTAGTCTTTCCAAACAAAACTTTTCCCAGCTCTGACCAGCCCTGCCGTTAGGCAGACTGAACCACCTGCCTCCAGAAGCAGTTTTGGGGTGTTGTGAAAGGGAATTAATTGTTTTACTTATTTTATTTACAGTTGCTGTATTTTTTTTTTTTTTTTTTTTTTTTTTTTTTTTTTTTTTTTTTTTTTTTACTCACAGAGATGTAAAGACGTGCTTGTGGCAATTTTGGTCTGATTTGCCACCATGTCTTGGGGTTACGATGAAATTTATCCTGGGTAGGTGGGAGTTCCTTTTGATACGTCTCAGGCAGCTAAATGTCTTTCCACTGGCCCTGAGTTTATGGTATTCAGTCACACCAAGAAACTTCAAACAGTTGTGATCAAGTCCCCCAAACCAGTCCCCCATCTCCCGTACAGAATCTAGGCTTGAAATGCACTGGAAACCATTGAACTTCTAAATTAAACTTTCAGTTATCTATTGGAATTTATTTTCTGTTTACTTAGAGAACTGCTATCTGCTCAGGGGACGAAGTGGGCCTGTTTGGCTGCTTTCCTGCAATTTACAGTCCTGTTTTTTTTTTTCCTTCAGCCCACGCTTAATTTTGGTTTCTGCAATTTCTGTGTTATGGTTTTTCTGAATGGAAAAACTGTACGGCTGTCCAAATAAGTGACAGCCAAGTTATTTTGGCACATGAGACAGAAAAATCTCTCTGACATGTTTCCTCATACCTGGCAATAAAAATGCAAGTAGAATGTTCACATGTTAAATAATTTACAATTTGCTGTTCCTCCATGGTATTCAAAGTCTGCTTCCTGGGATGTCTGCTTGGCTGTACTTGATGATAGTGCCATCTGTTAAAAAAAATTATCTCAGTCATCAAACATTTACAATTCTTCCACAATAGACAGAAGGCTGGAATTTGATATGGAAATAACCTGGAGTTCAAGATTTTTCCCCTTTTAAAAATCAAGAGAATGACAAAATAATCTTTCTCACAATGTCTGATATTGCCCTAGGTCAGACCTTCTAAATATTTTCTTCTCTGCTAACATTTGGTGGAAGGCACGTGTGATGTAGGTTGACTGGATAGCTCAGTGGTTTAAGAATCTGGCTACAGAGCCAGAGGTTAGGAGTTTGATTCCCCACTGTGCCTTCTGGGAGAAGAGCCAGCCTGTGTGGCCTTCGGCAAGCTGCTCAGTCCCAGGGAGCCCCCAGAAGAAGGGAATGGTAAACTTTGTTGTTGTTGTTGTTTAGTCATTAAGTCATGACCGACTCTTCGTGACCCCATGGACCAGAGCACGCCAGACCCTCCTGTTTCCACTGCCTCCCGAAGTTGGGTTAAATTCATGTTGGTCACTTTGATGACCCTGTACAACCATCTCATCCTCTGTCGTTCCCTTCTCCTCTTGCCTTCACCCTTTCCCAACATCAGGGTCTTTTCTAGGGAGTCTTCTCTTCTCATGAGATGGCGAAAGGTTTGGAGTCTCCACTTCAGGATCAGTCCTTCCAATGAGCATGGTAAACTACTTCTGTGTATTCTCTACCTGAGAATCCATGAAAAGGGTTGCCATAAGTCAGAATTGCTCTGATGCACATGGTTATTGATGAAAGTTGTTATCTGTAGCAGGTTACCCTTTATCTCTTGAAAAGTGAACAACCTCCCAAGCCAAGGAGAGATCATATCATTTGGAAACCTTTTCAGCCTAACCTTCCAAGCTACTTCACACTTTTCTTTTGTTTGTTCTCTTTATCAAGTTCTTATCTTGACCCCCTGCCTCTGAACTTCTGACATCGTAGGTTGTCCCCATGCCAAGAAACAAAGTGGAAAGGAAAGTTTGCACTGAGCTGGGCCTCTAGAAACCACAAAGAGAGAGACGTGCCCTTCACAGGCCAAAAACAAACAGACTGCCATGTTAGAAAAGCTCATACTAAATAAATAAATAAATTCATTTGCATGCAATATTGTGCAGGATGCAAGAGACAGCCAGCACTAATAATGATTGTTACAGTCACATAGTCTGTCTTAGCATGTTGGCAAAGGAAAAGAAAAAAAAGCAGAAGATAGTGGAACTTGAAAGATTTCACAGAACTGCACATCTGACTGCAAAAAAGTCAAATGTGATTTTTAGGATGCATTGAGAGAAATATAGTCTCCACATCCCATGAGGCACTAGTCCCCCTCTATTTGGCACTGGTTAGGCTTCACCTTGAGTATTGTGTCCAGTTCTGGACACCACACTTCAAGAAGGAGACTAACAAACTGGAACAAGTTCAGAAGAGAGCAACAAGGATGGTCAGGGGGCTGGAAACCAAGCCCTAGGAGGAAAGACTGAAAGAACCGGACATGTTTAGCCTTGAGATAAGAAGACTGAGGGGAGAAAGGATAGCACTTTCCAAATACTTGAAAGGTAGTCATACAGAGGAGGGGCAAAATCTGGTCTCAGTCATCCCAGAGTGCACGGCATAAAACAATGCACTCGTGTTACAGGAATCAAGATTTAGGCTGAATATCAGGAAAAACTTCTTACTGTTAGAGCAGTACAACAATGGAAACAAATGAACTTGGGAGAGATGGTGAGCACTCTAACACTGGAGACATTCAAGAGAAAATTGGACAACCCTCTGTCAGATCTACTTTGATTTGGATTCCTGCACTGAACAGGGCGTTGGACTCAATGGTCTCACAGGCCCCTTCCAACTCCAGTATTCTATGAATGTCAGTGTGAATTTTCATGGATCAAAAACCACCTCTCCAAACACAAGAAAACATGCCCCCTTTATTTATCCCAATGGTGGTGAAATTTATGTCTAGGTGGTGATAGAGATAAAAGACAAAGAGAAAATGATTAATTAACATAGGAAAGTGACTGAAAGTGACTATCAAGCTAATAATTAACTAGGGTGATCAGCAGCAGGTCAGAGCAACTCGCCTGTCACAGTAATGCAAAGAGATTCTTGTGGAGTAGAAGTCAGAGTCTGCCAAGGGAGACAAAAATTTTATATTCATAAAATCTTATGGAATGCTGAGTTACAAATACTGTGTATATAATACACTAAAAGCCTCAATCTCTATTTAGGCCTTTAGAGATTCAATGGTGGCAACTTTGAATCTTCTGCTCTCTCGCTCTCTCTCCAGTCGCCCTTTGTAAATTCCTGTGCTAGTGTTCTGTGTTTATTAACGAATCAAAAGAGGTAGCTAGCTATTCAGTGCCAAATATCAGAACTTTTTTGCTGTATAAGTAAAAGTAACAGTTCCTCTTGACATTTAGTCCAGTCATGTCCGACTCTATGGCGCAGTGCTCATCCCCGTTTCCAAGCCATAGAGCCAGCGTTTGTATGAAGACAGTTTCCGTGGTCATGTGGCCAGCACAACTAAACACAGAATGCTGTGACCTTCTCACTGTATTTATCGCATTTTTACATGCTTTCGAACGGCTAGGTTGGCACAAGCTACGGGAGGTCGCTCCGTCGTGTGGATTCGATCTTACGACTGCTGGTCTTCTGGCCTTGTAGCACAGAGGCTTCTGCGATTTAACCCGCAGTGCCACCACGTCCCTGGATAAAGCAGGAGGAAATGAGAGACAGCAGACGGGAGGAGAGCGCTCAGCCCTTCCTGTGCACCACCCCTTCTGAGTCCCAGTTCAGATCTAAGATGGTGACAGTAGCTAAAACAGCCGGTAGAAGAAGCTGTTGAGCAAAAATGATAGGACTTAGGAAAGCAGGAAGCTGCCTTTCTGAGTAGCGTCTGTGATCCTTATCAACCACTCTTCTTAACTTCTCTTTCCGGGTTCTACCAGCAGGTGATTATTTCCTGGGTCTCCCATTCACATACTTACCAGCTCTGACCGTGCTTAGCAGGTGGCATCAGAAGAGACAAAAGTGTGTTAATTTGGCATCCTGTAAATCAGGGGTGTCCAACCTTTCACCTTCCCTGGGCCACATTAGAAGATGAAAATCTGGTTTGGGCCACACATAAATTTGGTTTGGGCCGCATGGGGGGGCAGCCCTAGCCGTCCTCCGCAGCCCCGCTCCAAGTGCGCTTACCGGCAGCTGCGATCTCAGACAGCAGAGGCTGCCAGCTTCGACTCCAGTGGCTTTATGGGGCCGGGAGGGGATCCACCTATTGACGGGGATGGTGCAATGCAGTCACACAGCCCCCCTCTCCCCTCCCCTCCCACTCCTTCCTTCCTTCTCCCCCCCCCTACCGTTGTGACATACCCCAGCTGCATTCAGGCCGCAAGTGCCGGCAGTGTAACTTGAAACTTTGGAATTTCTTTAAAAATAAAAAATTGCACTGGGCCTCATTATGAGCCGACCTGGGCCGCATGCGGCCCTCGGGCCACAGGTTGGACAAGCCTGCTGAAAATGCTGCTGAATGTGAAGTTCCGGCAAGAATTTCAAATGAAATACAAGGCACGTGTGCTAGGACCATTCTTATCTCAAAAGAGGGAGCACTGATATTCAGTCCTGGCGTTCAGTCTTAATGTTCTTGTTCTCAATCTTAATCTTCTGTTTGCAAGCCTAATCTCTTTGCCCAGCAGGAGTGTAGCTATCACAAAGGTCACTGCTGAATAGTGAGAGCTTAGGAACATTACCTATTTGAACTACAACTCCCACAGTCTCAATAGTCCATAGGTCCTTTGGACTGGTGGATTCTGGGAGCTGTAGTTCAAAAATATAACTTCTACAAATCTTGATGGCAGTTTGCCAGCTGTGGGCAGCTCACATCAAGGAGAGGGAGGCAAGTCTATTTAGCAAGTAGATCACTTGCCACCATTTCAAAGGAAGCACTTGTGCTACAAGGGAAAAAAAAGCTTTCAATCCATATTGCTGTGCATGTAAAAATGAGTATGTTATCAAAGACTATGTTATCAAAACAAGCCCGAACTATCTCTGGAGGCAAAAATGTTGATGCTGAGGCTGTCAGACTCTGGAGACATCCTGAAAAGGCAAGATTCTTTTGAAAAGACAATAATGGTGGAAAGATGGAAGGCAGTAGGAAAAGAGGAAGGCCAAATACGAGATGGACTCTCGTTAAAAGAAACCACAGGATTGAATTTACAGGGGCTGAGCAGGGCAGTTGAGGACAGGACATTTGGGAGATCACTCATTCATAAGGTTGCCATATGTCAGAGTTGGCTTGATGAGACATAACTAAAACAGAAGCAACAACATCAAATAAGTTCTCCAAAATGCCTTAGCATTAACAGCTCTGCTAGTTTCTTGCAAACTGAAGCCTGTAGTTCCTTTAGGGAGTCAGTTCATCTCATACATACTTGTCTTCTCTTCCTGTTGCTTTCAACATTTCCCAGCATTATCGTCTTTCCCAGAGAATTTTGCTTTCTCATGATTGCTCAACAGCCTCAGTTTCATCATTTTTGCTTCTAGACACATGACAACAACAAATCAAATATGAAGAAACCAACCACAAACATACAAAGATAATTAACATTACGGAGGAATCTGGCAGGAAGAAGAGGAAAAACAAATATGGTTTAATACGTGATGCACAGGGATTCTTACAGCACAAAGCCCAAAGCTTATTGCACACATTGTAAAAACATCTATCATATAAAGACATATACAGTGTGATACATGATACATGGAGATTTCTGCTAACACAGTGCTTGTCTCATGAATGCTCATTTTTAATTTACAGATTTTTAAATGGTTTTTAATCTTGGTTAGTAATCTTGTTGTTGTTTAGTTGTTAAATCATGTCCAACTTTTCGTGACCCCCATGGACCAGAACATGCCAGGCCCTCCTATACTGTATTCTTAATATAGGTTAAATTGTCTTTAATATAATATTTGTATAGTATTCCAAAACTGTTTGATTTATAGTTTTATCAGTTGTGAGGTATCTTGGGTCCCCTATGGATTATTGCATGTAAAAGGCTGCACCAAGTTAGACCATTTAACCTAACATTGCCAGCATGGACTTGCAACCTCTCTCTAGTGTAGACCTTTTGTCTAGATGGGTGGGATAGAAATCCAATAAATAAATAAATAAATAAATAAATAAATAAATAAATAAATAAATAAATAAATAAATAAATAAATAAATAAATAAATAAAATAGTGTTTCAGACTAGAGTTTACCTAGCCCTGCCTGGAGAAAGTGGAGGACTCCATCTGAGACCTTTTACATGCCAAACATTTTCTCCATCACAGAATTAGTGAACTTTCCCTCTTTAACCCAGTATCTCTGCTTGCCTGTTTTCCCAGTTTGATCAACCATGATCCAGCCTGTGTGGTAGAAAGGGTTCTCAGTAATTGCTAAGAGACATTCTGCCATTTCTCCCTTGCAAATTGCATCTTGATCACACCCTGGAAGAATGTGGCATTAAGTGCTGAACATCTAGCTTCACTACAGAGATTACCACAGGTGGGAAGTGTCACCTTTTTTAGTCTACAATTGCTAGAATCTCCCAGCCTATGCTGGAAGGGGAATTTATGGCAGTTATCATTCCCTCAGGTGCTCCCATTTCTTTTCCATCCACTGACTGGAATCCTGTTGCACAGCTCTGCTTCCACAATGGGGATGACATCATCCACTGCACCAAATCACCACTGATTAAAGGCAATTTTGGTTGCATGCAACTTGTACACAATGCAGTGAAATCATGTGCACCTCCAGATTCCCAAAGAAAGCCTTTATTTGCTTGCAGATGATGCCATCATCACTGTTGCTCATGTGGAGCTCTGTAACACAATTTCAACTCATGAACAATTAGACAGTAAAAATGCTAAAGATTTTTATAAATAAAAGCAGCTGTGTTATTTGTGGCTTAGGGAAGGCCACAGGACCAAAAAGAAGAAGAAAATAAATTGGAACTGGAACTTTTATTGAAAAGAACTTTTAATCTCTAGAGATTAAACAGGGCTTTGATACACACAGCCATCCGCTACCTACAGCACATCTAACTCCGAAGCAGAGCTAGGAATATGAACTCTGCTAAGACTCAAAAATTCAGCAATCAACAGAAACATGGACAACTGTTTTGTTAGGTTCAAAGGTAGCTTTGAGAATGCCCTGTGATAAATTGTAGGACTGGAAAATCTTAATGTGTCGTCATAAATAGGGATAAGTTAAAATTGGGTCTGACTGAGTAAGACAAACTTGTTCCCACAAAGACAGTCAAGACCGATGTAGTCTAAACAAATTAGTAAAGTCTCAACAAACAGCAAAATATGAAACATAAAGTGCCCTTTGGATTTTTGGCCTATATCTTTTCAGGCTGTAGACTTGCAACTATATGGCTAATGTGCACTCTCCCATCGGTCCGTGCACTGATGATGATGATGATGATGATGATGATGATGATGACGACGACGACGACGACGACGATGACGACATCTAGTTCAGGGACTTGCATGGTGTGGTGTTTAGAGACTTAGAATTTTCAGAACTTTATATACTGTACCTTGGTTTTCTTTTAAAAATGAGGAAGACAAGAAAATGCCTACCATGACAATCACTGGTCTTTCAAGACTTAAGGAATTTCTGCTTCTAAGGATTTCATTTCTGCATCAGTCCTGCTATCTCTGTCATATAGCTAGTTAATTCCAAGGCTTCTACTGGTGCTTGTTCCAAGGCATGTTTACTCAGAAGTAAGCTACTGTTGCAATGTTTTGAGACTGGAGAATGCTGTTATTTCTACCAGGCCCTTATCAGGGGATATTTAGCAGGCGATCTAAAACTCCTAGTGCAATACACAGTCAAAACTCTGCTTATGACCAGTGTTTGATCCCAGTGGATTCAAGTAGCTGGCTCAAGGTTGACTCAGCTTTCCATTCTTCTGAAGTCGGTACACTGTGTACCCGACTTGGAGGGGGGGCACAATAATTATATTGTAAACCACCCAGAGAGTGTTTTAAGCACTATGGGGCAGTATATAGGCAACACACTTTACCCTACAGTCTTCTTCAATGTATTTTTAAATATAATATGAATACAGAGCCAGGCACTGGGTCTGTGAATCTATCCAAAACATTTTGCTTAATCCTTACAGATGTTTTCTGTCTGTATGATGGATGCTTTGGCAAACATCAAGACAAGGGCTTATCATGCAAAGATATTCACGAGGTCAGTACTGGATGAGGAAGTTCAATGACATAAGTAAGAGAAGGGGAGAGAGAAGTTGTTTCCAACTATTCCTCATCTGGATGTTGTTCATTTCATCTGTGACCTTGGACACGTGCCTTAATCTCTGTGTGTCATGGGTTTCCCACTGGAGCAAATCTTCTTCAGATCACAAGACGTCTGGTGTCTTCCAGTTTTCTCAAGAAACTGAATACTTAGGACAGGGTTTCAAGATTCCTTTGAAATTAGAAAAAAAATCTGAGGACATTTATGACCTCCAATAATGTACTTTTAAAATAAAAGGTGAATACATGGTAGTTACTACTGAGTTTGCAAACCTATATACCACCTCCGTGGGGTGTAATCCCACTGAAATTAATAAGGCTTACTTCTGAGTAAACATGCCTTGGAACAAGCACCAGTAGAAGTCTTGGAATTAATTTGTTACAAACAACTGGTTATTTGTATTCAAACATTGGGGAAGTTCTCATTGGGAAAGTACATTGGAACAATGTAGCCTCTATCCAAAAAAAGTCATTTATTATCTCAACTCCTAAATGCTTCTTTAAACAAAGATATTACTTAGTCACATTGCAACAGTAACTTAATCAGGGATAATACCACCCATTTTGCTGAATAATTGTAACTTTAAAAAGTTTAAAAACTTTTAAAACTGTAACTAGTCGGGGACCACATAATAAACCAGAGAAAGTGTATTTGTTGTGAGTTAGCTACAATCAGGTGTGACCCCTGCTAGCAATATGTGCATCCCAACAGCAGCGTCTTTTCCCAGTGTGCACACTGTCACCATGGGCATGTTATATTATCAATATCTTTTTTTTATTTTTTAAATAAGGTGTTTATGTACATTTTGGAATGTGCAGTTGTAATGACAGGTTGAAGAAAAAGGAATCATACATCCATGGAGATACAAAGTGGGGAGGAGGAAATGATCTAGGAAACCACAATACGACTCTGTACCATAAAGACCAGAGGAGAAAAGGGTTGGATTGGGCTAAGCCATCTAGGTCTTTTTGAACTAGGGGCAAGGAAGATTACTTGGAGAAGATCGCTTCACTTCCTTCAAGGGTCTGCTTAGGTTCAACCATGATCTGTTTTATTCCTTCTCTTCTGTAATGGTTGTCTCTATCTGTATTGAAACAATTAACAAGTATCCTATGATGTACTCTTGCCAGCACAATTCCATCGACATAAATCTTGATAGAGAACTGCCCCTACTTAAGAGGTCAGAATTTGCATTAGGTGTCACATATCACTCACATGAAAACATGTACACCAACTTCTTAACTAGTGACCATTCATTCATAGAATCATAGAATAATGGAGTTGGAAGGGACCTATAAGGCCATCGTGTGCAAACCCCCCCCCCCCCCCCGCTCAAGGCAGGAATTGAAATCAATTCAGATCTAACGGTTGTCCAATTTTCTCTTGAATACTTTCAGTGTTAGAGCACTCACCTGAGGTAATTGGTTCCATTGTCATACTGCTCTAACAGTTAAGAGGTTTTTCCTGATATTCAGTCAAAATCTGACTTCCTGTAGCTTAAGACTATTATTATGTGCCCTGCACTCTGCGATGACTGAGAACAGATCTTGTACCTCCTCTGTATGACTACCTTTCAAGCATTTTAAAAGTGCTATCATATCTCCCCGCAGTCTTTTTTTCTCAAGGCTAAACATGCCCAGTTTTTTTAAGCCTTTCCTCATAGGGCTTGGTTTCCAGTTCCCTAACCAGCTTTGTTGCTCTCCTCTGTCACCATCTTTCTTAAAATGCAGTGTCAGAACTGGAAACAGTACCAAGATGAGGCCTAACCCGTGCTGAATAGAGGGAAAATTAGTACCTCACAAAAGTTGGAGACTATACTTCTGTTAATGCATCTTAAAATAGCATTTGCCCTTTTCTTGGCATCCACATTGTGCCGTTGGCTCATATTCAGCTTTTGATCTACAAGGTAAAGGTAAAGGTTCCCCTTGACATTTTTTAGTTCAGTCGTGTCCGACTCTAGGGGGCGGTGCTCATCCCGTTTTCAAGCCGTAGAGCCAGCGTTTTGTCCGAAGACAGTTTCCATTGTCACATGGCCAGTGTGACTAGGGAACGCCATTTTACCTTCCCACTGAGGTGGTACCTATTTATCTACTCGCATTTACATGCTTTCAAACTGCTGGGTTGGCGAGGAATTGGGACAAAGCGACGGGCGCTCACTCCATCGATTTGATCTTACGACTGCTGGTCTTCTGACACTGCAGCACAGACATCTGCGGTTTAGCCCACAGCACCACCACGTCCCCAGCTTTTGATCCTTCTCACATGCAATATGACTGAGTCAAGTATCCCCCATCTTGTAAGTATACATTTGGCTTTTTCCCCTTAGCTGTAGAACTTTGCACTTATCCCTGTTCAATTTCATTCTGTTGGTTTCAGCCCAGTGCTCATGCTTATCAAGATATTGTTGAATTATTTTCTTGTCCTCCTAGGTATTACCTATTCCACCTGATGATGTGTCGTCTACAAATTAGGTAAGTATTCCCTGCTCCCCCTCATACAAGTTATTAATAAAAATCTTGAAGAGCATTGGGCCCAGCACTGAGCCTTGTGGTACCCCACTTGTTACCTCTGTCCAGTTTGAGTAGGAACCATTCTCTGTTGAAATGTATACCAGCAGAATGCTGTTGTTACTGCTGCTGTTGTTACATGCTGTCAAGTCACCTCTGACTCATGGAGACCCTATGAATGAGCAATTTCCAAAAAGTCCTGTCCTCAACTGCCCTGCTCAACTCTTGACTAACCAAGTCTATGGCTTCCATCAGAGAGTCAATCCATCTTGTATTTGGTCTTCCTCTTTTCCTGCTGCCTTCCACCTGCCCCAGCATGATTGTCTTTTTCAATGGACTTACACGGCACTGTAGGGAAAGAGATTCCTGAGAGCAAACCCCACTAAGAGAGTTTCTGACAACAGTCCTCTCTCCTATACACAAGCTGAAATCCTGTTAGCATTTTTGGAGGCGTTGACTCACCTAACCCTCATTGATTCAGGGGGCCTACTCTAGTTGCAAAACTTACTAAGCCTGTCAACAGGATTTCAGTCAATGTATCAGAGTTTCTTGGGGCAGGGAGAACTCTTGAAGAAACAGACCTCTTGAAGAAATAGACCCCAGCTCTCAGATTTCCCCAGCCATCATGGCCAGTATGGCTACTTGCTCAGCTGACTGGAGCATTCTGGTAGCCGCAATCCAAAGTAAAATAACTTTCCTAAATTCTGTTTTTACATTTCTGTTTATATCCTCTTTTCCATTAGCTCACTTTAGCTACGGGGGGGGGGGAGGTGGTATTTATTTATTTATCGTGGAGATTTACGGGTTGTCCAATAGCAAAGTGTTCTCAGGGTGATGGTTTGCCATCAAAGGAAAGCAATTATCTGAAAAAGATAATCTGGCTGAGTGCAGAAAGATTATCCAAGAGGATATGGAGAGGAGCCACTTCTCCAGCTGTGCCAACAAACTGCCAGTTTGCTCATCCGCGGAGAGGGCCTGCATAATCTCTCCTGTTTGTTCTTACGGGGATAGGTCAGCGGCAAGGCTAAGCTTTGGTTTGTTTTGTGGGAGGCTGTTGAACTTGGGAGTTGACCTCTGTGTCATGTTGCTTTGGCATCCGTTCAGGGGCTCATTTCCACCGAGCAAGCCAGGGGTACTCTGGGAGTCAGCTGGCTGAAAGGGACCCAAATCCCTTTGCTCAACTTTAAGTGCCCCTATCAATGAAAACAAAACAAAGGTTTTGCACAGAGAAAATAGGCAGAGGGTTGCCAGCTCATTTCTTTTTAAGGGTTCTGGGTCCTTTGCTTTTAATACCCACTTGATATACAAACATTTGCTGGCCTCCAGGCTATGAAAACCTTCCTTCCCTGTTTCCTGAATATCAGGCCATGGTTAACAGCACTGGAACACGACAGGTCAGTGTCTTATCTGATCAATTGGCAACCCTACCCTGTCAATAATGCAGTGGGCTCTGTGAGTCTGTAATCCTGTTGTTGCTGTTTTGGATTTGGGCGTAGGGAGCAATTACTACAAATCAATCCCTCATCAACCTCCCTTCCGCTCCTCCTAATGAGCAAACAGAAAAAAGCAAATTTGCTCATAATTTTATCAGCTTTTTCTCTTCCTGAGGCAGCTGTTCTGCCAAATGCTGAGTTCAGGCTTAGGATTCTTGGCCCTCAAGAGCTGCTGTAACCTAAAAGTACAACATCTGGGGGATTTAAAAGGGTCGGGCTAGGAATCCAAAAGCTCTCTCCCCTCTCCTTTTCTCTCCACCAGACACCTTTCTTGCACATTATGCCATTAGAACATTCTACCAGTGCTTGAAAACATACTACTTAAAAGTAATTCATTTCCATTACTATTACAGTCCTCAAAAGCTACCTCTTATGGTTGGTTAGGTTGCTTGCTGCACTCCTTGTTACTTTCCATTATCTCTGGGAGGTGGATTTAAGATTGAAAAGAGAACGGGATAAAAACTGAAAAAAAATCTTTTCGAATCCCTCTGAAATACCCTTGTAAAAAAGTAATTTGAAAAAAAAAACCAAAAGGACTACTCATTAACTCATAAAATAACTTCAAACTTGCTAGTTATAATGTCAATCTTTGTGAATACAATGCCAATCTTGTTATATGACTGGCCCCATTGCCTTCCTACCTGGTGTGGACTGGATCACCTTCTAGGATTTGCCAATTTTTCTGATTGGTGGTTTGGTTTGTGCCCCTCTCTAGTTGAATTTCTTGGATGTTGTCAATTCTTTTTCCTAATTCTAGATTTTACGGGGATATTTGTATTGATGATATAACTACTATCTGTATATCACCATACAGTTTTGGAAGGTATGCTTTATCATTGTGGGGTTTGAGGGTTTTGAGTTTTAATCTTGTAAACGACTGCTTGAATTAATGAGCAGTATATAAATCAACTGAGGGACATGGTGGCGTTGTGGGTTAAACCACAGAAGCTGCAGGGTCGGAAGACCAGCCGTCGTAAGATCGAATCCACACAACGGAGTGAGCTCCCGTCACTTGTCCCAGCTCCTGCCAACCTAGCAGTTCGAAAGCATGCAAATGCAAGTAGATAAATAGGTACCACCTCGGTGGGAAGGTAACAACGTTCCGTGGCTAGTTGCGCTAGCCACGTGACCATGGAAACTGTCTACGGACAAATGCTGGCTCTATGGCTTGGAAATGGGGATGAGCACCACGCCCTAGAGTCGGACACGACTGGACTAAATGTCAAGGGGAACCTTTACCTTTACCTATATAAATCAACTAGACTAGACCAGTCATTGAGTTAGGTAACTGATTGTAGAGATAGAAGTTGGAAGTTTGATTCTACACTGTGGCTCCCTGATGAAAATCCAACCTGTGTAGCCTTGGGCAAGCTGCCCAGTGTTCCCAGGGGAAGAAGGGAATGGTATACCATTTCTAAGTACCCTCTGCCTAGAAATCCCTGAAAAGGGTCGTCATTAGTCAGAATCATTTTGATGGCACAAATGCTATTAATTATAAAATTCAACTGAGTTTTCCAGGTAGGAAGCTTGTACTGGGCCTTATTCTTGATCAGACAGGCAAAGGGTTGAGTCATACTTGGTGGGAGAACATCCCAATGTATGAGAAGAACATTTGTCCCATCATCATCTTAAATATGAGTCCACTTAGCATCACGACTGCTAAACCATGCCCATCTCTTGAGACACTTCCAAGATGTGAATCAGGCCAAGGCTGAAAAGCATTCCTTGCTTCTCATCTAGTCCATCATCCCCCCCCCCAACACACTCTGATTGGCATTGGCTTTCCAGAGCCTTTGGGAGAGACAGTTCTTTTTTACCAGCTGCCGGCTGCTATTTTCATCTACATGTAATGGTCTCCAGTTACTGAAGGGCAGATTTTGGAAGAATTTCGGTGTTCTATATGAAAAGAATACAGCAGGATAGTGACGAATGTATGGTTATTAAACAGGAAAAACTACTGTGGAAGCTCGTGGTTGAGTAAATATAGAAAATATTGTTTTCTTGCTTCAGGAAATTCATTGTGGGATAATGCAGAGGAACAGCCTTAAACATGATTTTGGAAATTCCTGAAACTCACAGGTCTGCTCAGCCATTATGAAAAAGCTATATAATTGGCCCCAATCTAGCAAAGTGAGGGGGAAAGAGAAAGTGGGCTTAGAGAAAGAAGTAGGGCGGAATGAGTCTAAGAGTAGCAAACTAAACATAGATCAAGAAAGGACAAGTAGTGAAAAGGTTATCTTCCTATCCTCCTCTTGCCTCCACACTCATCCTATCGACATTGCTGCATGTGCTATTACTCTATTCCAGCTCAATATTAGGATGAAGATCTTAAAGACAAAGGCAGCTTGACAATTGAATCAAGGAAGAAGAGGAGGGGTATGTGTCATTCAGCTATATTGACTCTGGTGACTGTTTTGGCAGTAGTGATCAATCTTGCTGAGGCTTTTCGGCTGAGTTTACAAGCATCTATTGGCCCTGAACTAATTTTGGCAATAGGATTCTGCATCTTGAAGAGGAACTGTCAAGTGCAAAGTAAAACCTGAAGCAGATTAACTGTCCTGTTGGCTTCACTTACCTCCTATCCCTACATGGAAGTCTTAAGGAAGAGGCTGGACAACAATATACTAAGAATTCCCCAGCTCTAGATTTCTTACACTGAGCCAAGGGGGCAGAGGAGAAAGATTTATAGAACAGAAATACAAAATTTGTACCCTGATGTACAGCTGGAAAGCTCTCAAGTGGCTAATAGATAGCTGTTATTGCTGTTATTTTTAAGATAGCCCCTACAGTTAGGATTGAAATTTGAAAAGCAAAAGTATGAAAACTTGCATCATCATCATCATCATCATCATCATCATCATCATCATCATCCTACTACTACTACTACTACTACTACTACTACTACTACTACTACTACTACTACTACTACTACTACTACTAATAATAATAATAATAATAATAATAATAATAATAATAATAATAATAATAATAATAATAATAATAATAATAGAACTGCAAAGCTGGAAGGGACCCTGTGGCTCACTGAGTCCAGATCCTATCAAGGAGGCAGAGTGGGGAATCGAACTCCCAAATTCTACCTAAACCACTGAGTTATCCAGCAGTTTTTGGACAACTGTACTCCATACTTTGGGTAGTGTGGGCGGCATATACATTAAATCAATCAATCAATCAATCAATCAATAAAGTAACT
Organism: Pogona vitticeps; assembly: GCF_051106095.1. NCBI lineage: Eukaryota > Metazoa > Chordata > Lepidosauria > Squamata > Agamidae > Pogona > Pogona vitticeps. Next base: position 255,721,733 of record NC_135785.1, read on the forward strand.
TTCCCCCATCTCTTTTAAAATATATGGTGACAGGGAGGAGGCAGCTCATCATCCCTTGGAAGGGACATTCACAACATACGAGCACCTGCCTAGAAGGGGAATTTTGCATATATTGTGCTCCCTTTGATAAGAAGCTTAGACCCTTTCCTTTTAAAAGGAATTCACTAGGGTTCCAACAACTTCTTGGCAGCTAGATTGTCATTATAGTTGCCCTTGTCTATTAAGTAATTAGTGTTGGGGATTATTAATATGGTACATTGCCATCACCAACAGAGTAGGAACATTCAGGGAAATACTCTCTGGTGCCATCTAGAGAGTATTTCTGATACTGCATTTTGGAAATATTTTGACAACGACAGAAGACAACTTTAGATAATATTTCCCTTGCCACTCAAGGATGTTAAGAGAGGATAAAAATAATAACCATAGGGCATCAAATCAATTCTGACTTATTGTGACCCCTTTCAGGGTTTTCCAGGTAGAAAGTACGTACTCAAATGTGCTTTACCATTCCTTTCTTCTGAGGGCATCCTGGCACTGTGCAGCTTGCCCAAGGCCACAAAGGCTGGCTCTATTTGCGGGAAGCACAGTGAGGAACTCCCAATCTCTGGCTCCCCAGCCATATATCTAAACCACTGAGCTATCCGGCCAGCTTTAATACAAGATGATAAAGGATGATAAAATAAATTTCAGTTAAAATGACTCTAAAAATGCTCTAAAGTGTCTTTGAAAAGTAACTTAAAAGTAACAAGGCTTTACATGTTACTTCTAAATAACTTAGGTTTACCCCTACACGTTCAAAAATATTGTAATAACAGATAAATTGCTCTTTGTCTCCTAAAGAAATTAGTTACATGCAAAAACATAAGTTATAATTAGTTATACATAACATTACTTGTAACTAGTTACTTCCAAGCACTGCACCAGGATCAAAGGAAATGTGTCACCATGCATCACTGGGAGGGAACATCTGTGTGCCCAAGATGATGGTTGCGTACTCGTCATAAGTTGCTTAGGAGCTTCCCTCCTTCATTTGGTTGGTCAATTTGTGAACAGAATGTGAACAGAGAAGCTTTGGGAATCCGAGAAGGCTCCTCCTCCATTCGTAATGTCTAAAATAATTTGTATATAAAAGGCTTTTGTCCCTCAGAAGGAGGTAAGGGGAAAGGTTGGCTGCTCATTTTGCCGCTTGGTTAGGCCTCATCTGTACTTTTCGCTGAGCCTGCTAATTAGTTTTAATTGGGCCAATTTGTTGTTCTGGGTTGTCAGAAGTCGTCATCGTTATGCCTTCTGGCCTCGTGTAAAAAATGAAAGAAGTGTGGCAGGCAGTTGACAGCACGACAGGCTTAATCTGAGGCCCACATGGATGCAAAATGGCTCTTGGCAGACCCAGGAGGGCAGGGCCATGCTCAAAAAAACATATTTCCTTGCCCTGCTCAACAAGACAACCAAGACAACTGAAAGCATTCTTGGAGAAAATCCAACTGGACCCTCCCTTCTCGTTTAATTACCACAGGGGAAAACATTGTGGGAAATTCTCCCTGTCATGTTCCTGCCTTTCCTCCTTGCGGTCCTCCAACAAGCCAAGATTCTCAGCACGTGGCTTGGTTTCCATCACATTTCCTCCCAGCTTGTTCTACTTGGCCAGGTTGTTGTGAGAGAAAATGAGGAGAGGAGTGTCATGCATGTCACCTTGAGCTAGTTGAAGGAAAATCAGGATATGTATTTAAAAAGAAAAGAAAGGAAAGTAAATTGGAGAAGTAAACTTATCTGCTCAGTTTTAGAAGAGGTAGCCATGTTAGTCTATGCTAACATAACAGGCAAAATCTGTTCTGAAACCTTTAATGGCATTTACGAGTTACAACCACACAAGCAAAATGGAAAAAGTGAAATTACACAGATTTCGCAAATTAGGAGCGAGAAGCAGGGGACAATTTCAGAACTGCAGATAGGAAACCTGCAACAGCAGCAATCAGGGCATTACATTCATCGCTCGTGAAAATAGAAAGAATTGTCTCAGGAGAATTGGAAAAATAAGAGATCCAAGGTTCAAGAAAAAAAAATCGGAGGTCGGAATGAGCAGGGCATTGAAACAGTAACAGGCAAAATCAAAAGAAAAAAAAATAAAGAAGACAAAATGTTATGGCAGCTTAAAGACTAACTGCTATGTTTTAACAGACCTGATATTATTTAGGTCTGAGTAAGTGGATTTGTCCACAAAAGCTCACATTAAAATATAGCAGTTAGTCTTTAAGGTGCCACCACATTTTTAATCTTCTTCATTTTTCTTTTGTTTTTGCCTGATCTGGTCAGACTTGTATAAATATCTATCTTGTAGACTAGATAGGAAAGCTCTCTTGAAACAGTGAAGATACACCAAAATGTTGCATTGCCAATCCTACTTTATCGATCAGTGCCACCTGCCTAATGTAAACTTCCATATCCAGGAAAGACTGCGTCGTGTAGTGCATAGAGTGTTACATTAGGACCAGTAAGAGCTGAGTTCAAATCCTTACTGGGCCATGAAATCCACTGAGTTCAACCTTGGGCCTGCTGCTCTCTCTCGGCACCAGCCTACCTTATATGGTTATTGTCCTAGTAAAGTGGGTGAGAGGGAGAACAATGTATACCATATTAAACATTCTGGAGGAAAGACAGGATACAGACATAATAAACATGTAAATAAAATCTGTTCAGTGCTTGCCAGTGGTATTATAATTAGCCCATGTGGTGAACGATAAACTGCATTCACACTGCAACTGTATTTTTAAACATGTACATCTTGTTTCTTTGATGAGGAACAAATCAAAGGGATACAGTTAGAGACCCTGCGTCAGGACACATCACGAATGTAAATATGGCTTGATAGAGATAACAAAAACTTGGTGAGATAGCTCCCATGACTAGAATACAGCAATCAAAGAATCTAAACAGTTCGAAAACTAGATAGAGTTGCAGAATATGTCAAAAATTTAATAAAATCAGAACAATGGTAAGTATGGTCGCATGGCGGGAGATCTGGAGAGGAAAAGGAGTCCGAGATAGGTTGGAGTTTCTTAAAAAAGAAATTATAAAGGCACAACTACAAACAATTCCAACAAGAAAAAAGGCAGAGGACGGCACAAATCACCAAAATGGCTTCACAGAAACCTTAGGCAGGACCTGAAAACGAACAGGATATATATAGGACATGAAAGGAAGGCCAAGCCACAAAGGAAAAATGCAGACAAGTAGCAAAGATTGCAGGAATGGTGATAGGAAGGCAAAAGCTGAGAATGAGCTGAAGCTAGCAAGTGATCCTAAAAGCAACAACAACAAAAAAACATTCTCCTGGCAAAAGACTTAGAAAAGAAATTGTAGCTCAGCTATTCAACAGGGATGACAAAAAAAGGGTAACAGATGACAAAGAAAAGGCAGAAGTGCTCAATTCCTACTATTGTTCAGTTTTTTCCCAAAAAAACCAGCCTGTGACTCTCCAGGCAAATGTGAAGTGCAAGTAGAAGGGACAAGATTGCAGCTGGAGATTGATAAACAAATGGTCAAGGAAGATTTTGAATTAGTTCCAGGGGCAGATAAACTGCATCCAAGAATATTGAAGGAACTGGTGGAAGAACTCTCAGAACCACTATCTGTTATTTTCTTAAAATCATGGAAGATGGGTGAAAGTGCAGGATCTTTGGAAGAGGGCTAAAATTGTCCCTATCTACAAAAAGGGCAAAAAGGAAGAACCTGAGAAATACAGACTGGCCAGCCTGACACCAAACTCAAGTAAAATTTGGTACTGGTTAGGCCTCATCTTGAATGATGTGTCCAGTTCTGGACACCGATTTTTAAGAAGGATTCTGACAAACTGCAGCAAGTCCAGAGGTTGGCAAGAAGGATGATCAGGGGACTGGAAACCAAGCCCTGTGATGAAAGACCGAAAAAACTGGATATGTTTAGCCTTGAAAAAAAGAAGACTGGGGGATATATGATAGCACTTTTCAAATACTTGAAAGGTAGTCATACAGAGGAGGGGCAGGATCTGCTCTCGATCATCCCAGAGTGCAGGACATGTAATAACGGGCTCAAGATATAGGAATCAAGATTTAGGCTGAATATCAGGAAAAACCTCTTAACTGTTAGAGCAGTATAACGATGGAACCAATGACCTTGGGAGGTGGTGAGCACTTCAGCACTGAAGGCATTCAAGAGAAAATTAGAAATTATCTGTCAAATATACTTTGATTTTGGATTCTTACACTGAGCAAGGAGTTGGACTCGATGGCCTTATAAACCACTTCCAAGTCATTGTTCTATGAGTCTATGTTTCTAACTGTTTGCATATTGAGTTTTTTATTATTTCTTGGTCTTTATTCTTAGCATCTACATTTCAGATGCTTCCATTGTTTTTACACACTGATCTGTGTTAACGTCCATGACCTACAGTGGAACCAATAATTTGTAACACCATAGAATGCAGTTTTTGCCAAGAAACTTTTCGACCAACGTTGCAGGCTGGAGTATTCCCAGCACTGCTTGCAGTTCATGGGGCTTTCCATAGGCAAAGCATATGTTTCTCACCACTGAGCTGCTTCCCCTCCCCTTTGGCCTAGATGGGCAGGATAGAAATCCAATCAATCAATCAATCAATCAATCAATCAATCAATCAATCAATCAATCAATCTAACTGGCATGGAGATTTGGGGAATCATTGTCCATAAAATTTCCAAATTCTTGAGAGGCATTTCAGTGGTTTTGGCCATGAACTGAATATTTTAGTGTCTAGAGTATTTTGAAATCCATATTATGCAGATACTTTTATAGGCAAATCAAAATGGCAAACTAATCTGGACACATAGCTCAGCATAGCAATTTCACTTAAACGCCTTTGCCAACCAAAACCAAGAAGCAACAGTTACAAGAAATGTAGCTCCCTGCAACTAGTTACTTTTAGAATGTCACAAGCAATACCTAGTTACTGAGTAACACATAGTTACTTTTCAAGCATTACCTTTAAAGCCACATTTAGGCATTTTAAAGATATTTTTTACAAGAACCTCCCATGTTTTAAGCCATCCTCTCACCTATCTTAAGTGGTAGGGGAAGTATTTGTATCTTCCATATTTTTACAAATCTTTTTTATTGCAATATCAGAATTCACCCCTAGAGGGAACCCAAGAATATTTCCCCATATAGTACTTTCTTTTTTGTTCGTTCAACCCCGAGTGCTCACTGGAAGGACAGATCCTGAAGCTGAGGCTACAGTACTTTGGCCATCTCCTGAGAAGAGAAGACTCCCTGGAAAAGACCCTGATGTTGGGAAAGTGTGAAGGCAAGAGGAGAAGGGGACGACAGAGGAGGAGATGGTTGGACAGTGTCAACGAAGCTACCAACATGAATCTGACCCAACTGCGGGAGGCAGTGGAAGACAGGAGGGCCTGGCGTGCTCTGGTCCATGGGGTCACGAAGAGTCGGACAGGACTTAACAACTAAACAACAACAACATCTTGTTGGTAGCTGCGAAATGACGCTTTCTGCCATGCAATGTAGCCATAACTTTAAAAGGCGTGATTTGCAAAAACAAACAGACAAAAAACCCAAGGAGCCATGAGTAACGAAGCGAGTTCCCGTTGAAAGATAACGTCCCAAGGACAATATTGACAATCACTGCGCCCCAGTTTCTCTTTGGAGCTAACCCCTTGAAGGTCGTGCCCCCCTTGATGTAAATCCCAAGTCCAGTCTCTCGTTCTCCCCCAGCCCCGGCAGCAGTCCAGGGCAAACGGAGGCGTAACGCTCCCGGAACGACCGAAACGTTACCCTTCCTCCGCGGATCAGCCGTTCCTTCACCGATGCGCGAGACCAAGGGAGGGCGGGAGCAAGGAGGCGGAGGCGCCGGTGTCTCCGCCGCAGCAGCCAGTCCCCGGCCGGCGAAGCCGTTACTTGATCTGCTTCCTGGGGCTTGCTTTCGTTTTTCCCGGGGTCGCCGCGCTTCCTCGCCAGGGCGCCTCGGAGGCACCGTCCCGGCCAGCGATCCTGATCTGGTGGGAGGGTAAAGCCAGAACGAGGGACGCAAGGAAGCCGCCCTTTCCCCGCTACACCTGGGGAGGTAGGGAGAGGGGGGGCAAGGATCGAGGGGGTTTGGGGGGGTTGGAACCCTACAAAAATCCCACCCACCCCCATCCTCATAACCCATCGTCCACGAGCGTGGCTCAATAGAAGTCCCTCTTTTCCCATCTTGTCCGAAGGACAGCGCAGGTGAGCAGCGCCGCCCGCCCTGCGGTCCAGGATGCTGGGGACGATGATCCGCGGGAGTCTCCTTCTTCGGAGGATCGGGACCACGTCCCGGCCACGCCCCGGGTTCAGGATCCCCCGAAGCCGACGCGCCTTCCATTCAGGAGACACCTACCCTTCCCCTTCTAAAGGCGCCGGGATCAAAAAGAGGGGCTATGACGTCACGAGGAACCCCCATCTCAACAAGGTTAGACTCGCAAACCTCCCAACCAGAAGCATGACCTCTTTTTGTATTCATTTAGCTTGAGGACTATTTAGGAAACACCTTTAAAATGCTCCTAAAATTGAGGGATGTTCCTTTTTCTGACAGCGGCTAGGATCCTGTGGCCTCATTTATGTTGGCTTCTGGAAAATCAAGTACTGTACGTGGCAGCAGCAAGTTGATGCTTGTTAGTAAGGTGCTGATGGATGGATGGATGGATGGCTCAGGGAGTTGGGTGTCTGGTGGTACAGCCAAAGGTTGGGTGTTCGATTCACCCACTAAGCAGCTCCTGTCAATAGAGCCAGCCTGGGTGGCCTTGGGCTTCCTCAGAGGAAGTGCAGGGTTTTAAACCACTTCTGAGAAGTCTCTACCTGGCCAATCCTGAAAAGCATATCAGGATGTTGTTTTTCTTTGGCTTCTTTCTATTTGCCGCGAACATCTGTGGCCCACAGGTCTGAAAGATTTCAGGGACTTGTACCGAAAGTAATCAGAATAACCTCAACCTGCAATGATATGCATGTTTTCCTTAGAAATACAGTGGTGCCTCGCTTAACGAGTGCACCGTTTAACGAAAAATCCGTATAGCGATCCCTCTTTGGGAATCGCTATACGGATCAGCCCCAATCGCCGCACTCGCTTTGCGACGATTGGGGCTCCGGCGGCCATTTTGGAGCCGCCGATCAGCTGATCGGCGGCTCCAAAATGGCCGCCGCATGACCCGAAATGGCCCCTATCAGCGTTTTCGCGCCCTCCCCTTGCTTAGGGAGGTCGCGAAAACGCTGCGGGGGGGGCATTTCGGGCCATCCGCGGCCATTATAAGTTTAATGCGTTCCAATAGGTTTCCCTGCCCCGCACAGCGATGTTTTCGTATAGCGAAGGTTAATCCGGAACGGATTAACCTCGCTATACGGGGCACCACTGTAATTTGTACTGATTTGTACTGGAATTCTCCTTATAAGTAAATGTGTTTAGGATGGGCCTGCCAGCTACCTCTTCTATTGCTGATTCAGATCATAGCAGCATCCTTCTCTGCCATCAAGTTGTTTCTGGCTTACAGAAACCCCAACAGACTTTTCTAAGTACAGTAGTGCCCTGCATGACAACAATAATCCGTTCCAGGAAAATCGCTGTACAGCGAAATCGTCGTCATGCGAAAAACAGTTCCCTATTGAAATGCATTGAAACCGGTTTAATGCGTTCCAATGGGGAAATTACCTCGTCGTCCAGCAAAGATCCTCCATAGGGAAGCCATTTTGAGAGCACCAATCAGCGTAAAATGGCTGTCCTGTGAAGTATGGGCCTGGAAAACGCAGGGCAGCCATTTTAGGAACCCGACGATCAGCTGTAAAGATCATCGTCTTGTGAACAAATGGTTCGCAAAGCAAGGACCTAATCGACGTCCAGTGAAAAAAACCCATAGGAAGCATCATTTTGCGATCGCTATAGTAATCGCAAAAAAGTCACCATCCTGCGGATTCGTCATACAGCGGGATCATCATCATGCAAGGTACCACTGTATACAGTCCTCATAATATATAGTTGTTTGCCATTATCTCCTTCTGGTGGCACTTGGAGCCCATGCTGCCTTCCCAAGTAATCCATCAACCACTCATAGCTCTGGGTGATCTCTCTTGGACCCTCTTCCTGGGAGGCACTGGGGGGGGGGGGAATTCAAACTCCTGTCTCTGCAGACATTCTACCCCACTGAGCTATCAGATTCATTACTTTGGAGTAGTATAAGGGATACTGTTTGGTACCTTTTACCAGTAATGATTTGATGTATTCCTGATGAAATAGCTTATTGGTTGCTATTGTTTTCCCCAACCTCCATCAGTTCCAACATTTTTCCAGCCTGTTTTGGAAACAGCGAGCCATTGACGCAGAGTCAGTTTAAGTCATGTTTTAAAGTGTACACTACTAACATAGCACAAAGTGTTTCAGAAATTATCGGTTGAGGTCACCATTTCTGTCTTGGCTGTCCTTCTGTGCTTTTAACCATGACTGAAATTGTTGGATTCAAGCCCAACCAAGATCTGTTGGAGATCCAGCTAAGGTAGTCTTATTGAATCCGGTTGATCTACCTAAATCAGTGTTGACTGATTTACCATTCAGCAGTTGATTTAGTCAATCTACTGTGACTGAAATTAGTGATGTTGTTGTTGTTGTTTAGTTGTTAAGTTGTATCCGACTCTTCATGACCCCATGGACCAGAGCACGCCAGGCCCTCCTGTCTTCCACTGCCTCCCAGAGCTGGGTCAGATTCATGCTGGTAGCTTCGATGACACTGTCCAACCATCTCATCCTCTGTCGTCCCCTTCTCCTTTTGCCTTCACACTTTCCCAACATCAGGGTCTTTTCCAGGGAATCTTCTCTTCTCATGAGAGATTAGTGATAGGGTTTAGCAAATAAGACTGGCAACTGTAGCAGATTCAATTATGTTTTACTTTGACTAGAAACATTTTTAAAATATTGTTTATTTTATGACCTTTAATATCCCAAGTAAAAATACACAAGAAGAAGAAATTGAAAGCTTCTGTGCAAGGACCAAGGAGGAAGTTGATCACACATGAAAACAGAGTATGCTGATAATCTTGTGTGACTGGAATGGAAAAGAAGACAGTATATCAGAATCATCAAACATTACTGAAGAATTTTGCTTAGGAGTCATGAACAAAGCAGGAGACTGGCTCTGTGAAGTCAGTGGTTTGTCTATTGCAAATGCATGCTGCAGGCAACCTACTACACAATATCACATGTGGACATTATTGGATGGCCAATATGAGAGTCAAACATAGTACATAATCAGAAGCAGAAGATGACAAATTATTATCAACTCAGTAAAAGTGAGCCATAGATCGTGGTACAGACTATGAAGTGCTAATATAAAAAATTGAGATAAAACTGAAGAAGACCACTAAAACAATTATAGAGCCACAGTATAATTTAAACGGCATTTCTGAGGAATTCAAGGACTAAATCAGAATGATTTTATTTACTAAAGCTGTTGCTATTGTCGACTTGTGTTTTCAAGTCAGAACTGAATTATAGTGACCCTAATAGAGCTTTAAAGGTAAGTGAGATATTTAAGGAAAGGTTTTACCAGGTCTCTTCCCCTAGTGAGTTTCCATGGCTGAACAGGGATTTGAACCCAGGTCTCCTGTTTCCTAGTCCATCAGTCTATCCACTACACCACACTGGCTGCTAAAGTTAATTGACGGAAAATGAGAAGAACTTTGGATTGAGAGCAAAGAAGTTATAAGGGACGAATGAAAAAAGGGTATTCCTGTAATCAGAATAAAAGAAGTCAACAGATGACTGATGACACCCTTAAAATTGTTAGCAAAGAAGAAACAAAAATAAAAAATGACAGAAACAGGGTTAGCATCCTAAATGCAACTTTTCAACCAATACCAGAAAGCAACAACAAAAAGAACCAAAAAAAGAATACTGTATTCACCAGTGCAGGGTGGATTTGATTTAATCCCAAACCTTTGAAAAGAGACACAAACAATAGCAATAGGACCATTGCATTAATTTTCCGTGCAGTGAAGTGATGATCCAGATTTTGCTACAAAGTATTTCACCGTAGATGAAGTGAGAAATGTCAGATGATCAAGCTGGATTCAGAAAAAAAATAAGCTGAAGATCCCACTGCAAATATATGTTGTCTGCTGGAGCTTTATAGTTTGTCATAGTCTTTAACTTTGTGGATCATGAAAGGTTATAGGTTGTGCTAAAAGAAATAGGTATGTCAGAACATTTTATTGTTCTAATGCAGTGGTCCCCAACCTTGGGCCTCCAGATGTTCTTGGACTATAACTCCCAGAAGCCTTCACCACCATCCCTGCTGGCCAGGATTTCTGGGAATTGAAGTCCAAGAACATCTGGAGGCCCAAGGTTGGGGACCACTGTTCTAATGTATAATCTTTAATCTAGAGCCTACTATTAGGAAAGAGTGTCATGACAGAAGGCTTTCCTATAAATAAAGGTGCCACAGAAGGGTGTATTTTATCTTCTTGTCTGTTCAAGTTATGCACAATGTGCAGAGTAAAACACAATGTATACACAATGTATACTTTATAGTGTATACTGACAGGTTTAGGCTAAACCTGATAGAATTGTTAAATCAAATTTTGTACATGACAATAAGTAATTGTCAGGATCAGTACAGTTAAGAGAAGCAAAGCTTGAATGTATACAGCTGAGGTGATTAGAACAGCTGTGATTGTAGCCCTAGGATTGGTCATACATGGGATAAAACTAGCAGACCAAGCATACACAATTTGTGGGTTGTTGTTGGTGATGCTGGTTGATGTGTTTGTGGAGAAGAGTCGTCTTGTTCCTGTGCTGGAGAATCCTGGAGGAAGCCGTGTCTGCGAGCTTGGAGTTGAAGAGGAACTCTCGCTACCTGGATGGAACTTATTTACTGAACATTGACTCTGATATATGCACTAAACTCTGTGGAAACTGTTGTGCATTACTTTGGGACTGAGAACAAAGACTTAGCTGTAAATATACCTGTATATTCTATAAATAATACAATATCTGCTGTCAACACTACTCTGGTGCTTGGCGTATTCATCATCTCAGAGAAGATCTTTTTGGTAATCATCCCCTGGTGTTTACCTGTACTACTGCTACTCTGTCATATACAATGCTTTACACAATGTATACAGAATGTATCATATGAAAACTAGAATAAATATGAATAAATCTTTACAGAAGCCTGATGTAGGAGAAATGGAAATTGGTGGAAGACACACCAATTTTTTAGGCATCCTTCAGTCTCAAGAGACTATGGTAATGTGCTCTGAACAGAACGGCTGCATCATCGGTGAAGAGGAAGTCCCGTATGCATTTCAGTTGGACTTTGGTCCTTGCTCTCAATCTAGAGAGATTAAAGAGCTTTCCATCTGATCTAGTTTGGAGATAGACACCTTCGGTTGCAGTTCCAAAGGCCTGCTTCAGCATGACAGCAAAAAAAGATCCCCAACAGAGTTGGTGTGAGGACACAGCCCTGTTTTACTCTGCTTCGGATGTCAAAGGGATCTGATGTTGAGCCATCAAAACTTACAGTTCCCTTCATTCCCTCATGAAAGGACCTGATGATGTTAAGGAGTCGAGGTGGACATCCAATCTTGGGAAGTATTTTAAAAAGGCCATTTCTGCTAACCAAATCAAAGGCCTTTGTGAGATCTATGAAGGCCACAAAGAGTGGATGTTGTTGTTCCCTGCATTTCTCCTGCAACTATCTGAGGGAAAATACCATGTCAGTGGTGGATCTATTTGCTCGAAATCCACACTGTGACCCATCAATAATTTTAAGATATATAGATGATGCCATGTTACTAACAGAAAGGATTTGAAGTAACTACTGATGAAGATTAAAAAAGAAAATATGAATGCTTGAACACCAAGAAGACAAAATTCATGAGTGCAAAAGAATTACATAACTTTAATGTTGATAGTGAAGAAATTGAAGTTGTTAATGATTTTCTGTATCTCTACTTACTCGTCAGTCAAACGGAGACTTCGTGATTTGCAACCATTCAGGTAACATAGTGTAGAATGCCAGCCTTTCAAAAGTCTAGTTTATAGGTTCTGCAGTAAACATAGACTGTAGGAGACTAAGATGTCCCATATTAGTTTATGGGGGGGGGGCTTAAACACTAGACTGTCTTTCCTTTTTCCAGTACCCACTAGCCTAGTAATTATTAGTTGCACACCAGTGACTTTTGTGAGCTTATTTAAAAGGCTAGAACTGTTGGTGGAATAAGGAATGATTTATAGACTTTTGAAGCTTAGCTTTTCTTGCTTTTTGGAGAAGTATTACTGTAAGCCTTGCAGATTTACAATTCAAGAATCAGCAATTTTATTTTATTTTTAGAACACAAGAGTATTGGCAAAACAATGGTTTGTCAGCTCTTTCTCTCATTGCAAGTTTTCTGCGTACTGGTATCTAGATCAAAAATACTACTTTTGAGATGACAGCCATTGTATCTGTTGGCTGGAGGATTAGGAGAGTTGTAGTCCAAAAAGTAACTTTTTTTGGGGGGGGGGAGATCTGGTAATATCTCAGAATGCAGTGTGGTGCTCCAATTCTGCATGGTATGTTTTGCTGGTGCGACAGAACTCTGCTCCAGGTAACCATTTTAAAAACTGCCAATCTACATACAACCAAATGAAGGTAGCCAGAGATGGATTGCTGCCCCTTCATGGATTGCTGCCTTGTCATGGCGAAGGGGCTTGAGTAACTCAGAAAAGCTATGGGCTATGCCATGCAGGGACACCCAAGACGAACAGGACATAGTGGAGTGTTCCGACTAAACGCAATCCACCTGGAGTAGGAACTGGCAATGCCACTCAAGTATCTTTGCCAAGAATGCCCCTTGATCAGAAACAAAAGGCTAAAAGATATGACGCTGGAAGATGGGACCCTCAGGTCGGAAGGCGTCCAACATGCTACTGAGGAAGAGTGGAGGACAAGTACAAGTAGCTCCACAGCTAATGAAGTGGTTGGGCCAAAGCCGAAAGGACACTCAGCTGTGGACGCGCCTGGAAGTGAAAGGAAAATCCAATGCTGCAAAGAAAAATACTGCATAGGAACCTGGAATATAAGATCTATGAACCTTGGGAAGCTGGAGGTGGTCAAACAGGAGATGGCAAGAATAAACATCGACATCCTGGGCATCAGTGAACTAAAATGGACAGGAATGGGCGAATTCAGCTCAGATGATTATCATATCTACTATTGTGGGCAAGAATCCCGTAGAAGGAATGGAGTGGCCCTCATAGTCAACAAAAGAGTGGGAAAAGCTGTAATGGGATACCATCTCAAAAATGATAGAATGATATCAATACGAATCCAAGGCAGACCTTTCAACATCACAATAATCCAAGTTTATGCACCAACCACCACTGCTGAGGAGACTGAAATTGAACAGTTTTATGAAGATTTACAACACCTTCTAGAACTGACACCAAGGAAAGATGTACTCTCATTCTAGGGGACTGGAATGCTAAAGTAGGGAGCCAAGAGATAAAAGGAACAACAGGGAAGTTTGGCCTTGGAGTTTAGAACGAAGCAGGACAAAGGCTAATAGAGTTTTGTCAAGAGAATAAGCTGGTCATCACAAACACTCTTTTCCAACAACACAAGAGGCGACTCTATACATGGAAATCACCAGATGGGCAATATCGAAATCAGATTAATTATATTCTCTGCAGCCAAGGATGGAGAAGCTCTATACAGTCAGCAAAAACAAAACCTGGAGCTGACTGCGGCTCTGATCATCAGCTTCTCATAGCAAAATTCAAGCTTAGACTGAAGAGAGTAGGAAAAACCACTGGGCCACTCAGGTATAATCTAAACCAAATCCCCTATGAGTACACAGTGGAAGTAAAGAACAGATTTAAGGAACTGGATTTGGTGGACAGAGTGCCTGAAGAACTTTGGATAGAGGCTCGTAACATTATCCAGGAGGCAGCAACAAAAACCATCCCAAAGAAAAGGAAATGCAAGAAAGCAAAATGGCTGTCCAACGAGGCCTTAGAAATAGCAGAGAGGAGAAGGGAAGCAAAATGCAAGGTAGATAGGGAAAGTTACAGAAAGTTGAATGCAGACTTCAAAAGAATAGCAAGGAGAGACAAGAGGGCCTTCTTAAATAAACAATGCAAAGAAATAGAGGAAAATAACAGAAAACGAAAAAACAGATCTGTTCAGGAAAATTGGAGATATTAGAGGAACATTTCGCGCAAAGATGGACATGATAAAGGACAAAAATGGGAGGGACCTAACAGAAGCAGAAGACATCAAGAAGAGGTGGCAAGAATACACAGAGGAATTATATCAGAAAGATGTGGATATCCCGGACAACCCAGACAAAGTAGTCGCTGACCTTGAGCCAGACATCCTGGAGAGTGAAGTCAAGTGGGCCTTAGAAAGCCTGGCTAACAACAAGGCCAGTGGAGGTGATGGCATTCCAGTTGAACTATTTAAAATCTTGAAAGATGATGCTGTTAAGGTGCTACATTCAGTATGCCAGCAAGTTTGGAAAACCCAACAGTGGCCAGAGGATTGGAAAAGATCAGTCTACATCCCAATCCCAAAGAAAGGCAGTGCCAAAGAATGCTCCAACTACCGCACAATTGCACTCATTTCACACGCTAGCAAGGTTATGCTCAAAATCCTCCAAGGTAGGCTTCAGCAGCATGTGGACCGAGAACTCCCAGAAGTACAAGCTGGATTCCGAAGAGGCAGAGGAACTCGAGACCAAATTGCTAACATGCGCTGGATTATGGAGAAAGCCAGAGAGTTCCAGAAAGATATCTACTTCTGCTTCATTGACTATGCAAAAGCCTTTGACTGTGTGGACCACAACAAACGATGGCAAGTTCTTAAAGAAATGGGAGTGCCTAACCACCTTATCGATCTACTGAGAAACCTATATGTGGGACAGGAAGCAACAGTTAGAACTGGATATGGAACAACTGATTGGTTCAAAATTGGGAAAGGAGTACGACAAGGCTGTATATTGTCCCCCAGCTTATTCAACTTATATGCAGAATACATCATGCGGAAGGCTGGACTGGAGGAATCCCAAGCCGGAATTAAGATTGCCGGAAGAAATATCAACAACCTCCGATATGCAGATGACACCACTCTGATGGCAGAAAGTGAGGAGGAATTAAAGAATCTTGTAATGAGGGTGAAAGAAGAGAGCAAAAAACGGTCTGAAACTCAACATAAAAAAAACTAAGATCATGGCCACTGGTCCCATCACCTCCTGGGAAATAGAAGGGGAAAATATGGAGGCAGTGACAGATTTTATGTTCCTGGGCTCCATGATCACCGCAGATGGAGACAGCAACCACGAAATTAAAAGACGCCTGCTTCTTGGGAGGAAAGCGATGACAAACCTTGACAGCATGTTAAAAAGCAGAGACATCACCTTGCCAACAAAAGTCCGAATAGTCAAAGCTATGGTTTTTCCTGTCGTGATGTATGGAAGTGAGAGCTGGACCATAAAGAAAGCAGACCGCCGAAGAACTGATGTCTTTGAATTGTGGTGCTGGAGGAGACTCTTGAGAATCCCCTGGACTGCAAGGAAAACAAACCTATCAGTTCTAAAGGAAATCAACCCTGAGTGCTCACTGGAAGGACAGATCCTGAAGCTGAGGCTCCAGTACTTTGGCCATCTAATGAGAAGAAAAGACTCCCTGGAAAAGACCCTGATGTTGGGAAAGTGTGATGGCAAGAGGAGAAGGGGACGACCGAGGATGAGATGGCTGGACAGTGTCTGCGAAGCAACCAACATGAATTTGACACAACTCCGGGAGGCAGTAGAAGATAGGAGGGCCTGGCGTGCTCTGGTCTATGGGGTCACGAAGAGTCGGACACGACTAAACGACTAAACAAGCGAAACGAGAGAGATGAAAGATATTGATTGATGCTTTTATGCATAAACTCAATACAGTTCATTAGCTAGCACTGAAATGCAAATAATTGTTTTTCTTTTTTCTTTTTATCCCATTGAATGCATTCCTATATAAATGCCAAGAAATCGGTTATCCAGTTCAGGAGAACTACAGAGTTTGGCCTTCTTAGCAGATGTGCAAATCTGAATTAAAAGCCAAACCATACGTTACACATAGCGATAGGCACAGACCGGTCTGTCCCAGTTTGTCCCAGTTTGATGGCAGCACAGGTGCTGCTGCTCCCCTTCCCCGCCTCCTCTGGTTCAATCAGCCCCCCCCCACCAGGCCCAGCACGGTAACTTCCTGCACCTTTTGAACTGATCTCTCGGTCCTCGCAACGGCTCAGGCTTCTCTGCCCCGCCCCCTTGGCTGATCTGTCACTCAGATAAAAGGGCGGGGCAGAGAGGTCTGTGCTCTTGCTTGTGACCGGGAGATTAGCCGAGGAGGGGGGAAAAATTAAGAAAGCTGGGCCTGGTGAGGGGCTGAACTGGCTGAGGAGGCGGGGGAAGGGAACAGCAGCGCCTGTGTTGCTGCCTTTATGAACTGGGACGAACCGGTTCGTGTCCATCTCTAGTCACACATAGAGCATTATTAGAAACTGAAATTTATTAGTGTTCTAGAGACATTTGGCCTTCTGAGAGATGAGCCAGCCTGTGTAACCTTGGGCAAACTGCAAAGTCCCAAGATGCCCCCAGAAGAAGGGAATGCTGGACCACTTCTATGTATTTTATACCCCCAAAAAATCCTGGAAAAGACCATCGTGCCTGATCTACCAAGACCCCTAGATACTTACATATACACCGCTTCTAAGCCAGCTTTTATCTATTCTATATGTGTGCATCTGGTTTTCCTCCCTCATGACAGTAGATTACGCTTCTTGTGCAGCAGGTTTTGTACTATAATTCCCGGGTACCCCAGTCTGCATGGCCATAGTGATACTGGAGATTCTGGAAGACAGAGAAGGAAAAAAATGAACTTTTTCAGTCTATGTTGAGTGGATATAAGTGAAGACATTTAGGGACTTGTGGTAGCATTTCCAATGGTATTCATCAGAGGGGTGTAGATTTTTTGGGGGGGCTACAATTCCCAGGCACCTTTTCTGAGAATTGCAGTCAGTACCACAAGTCTGTGCCACTTTTAGTTACATGCCATCAAGTCAGAACCAACTTATAGTGACCCTAATAGGGCTTTCGAGGTAAATGAGAGATTTAAGGAGTGGTGGCACTGCGAGTTAAACCGCAGAAGCCTCTGTGCTGCAAGGTCAGAAGACCAGCTGTAGTAAGATCGAATCCACGCAACGGAGGGATCTCCTGTTGCTTTTCCCAGCTCCTGCCAACCTAGCAGTTCGAAAGCTTGTAAAAATGAGAGTAGATAAATAGGTACCACCTTGGTGGGAAGGCAACTGCATTCCGTGTCTAGTCGCGCTGGCCCCATGACCACGGAAACTGTCTTTGGACAAACGCTGGCTCTATGACTTGGAAACAGGGATGAGCACCGCCAACTAGAGTCGGACACGACTGGACTAAATGTCAAGGGGAACCTTTACCTTTACCAGTCCCTCACTAGTGAGTTTCCATAGCCAAGTGAGGATTTGAACCCTAGTCTTCAGAATCCAAGTCTGTCACTCTATCCATTATACCACACTGGGAACCTGTGCAGTACTAGTTTTCAAACATTACACCAGAGAGCAAATCAGCTTGGGAAATTTTACTTGTTCTGACTGCTAATCATAGAATCTGTCCACCACCATGGCCAGCGTTTATAGGATTATGGAATCTGAAGCTCCCTGAGGCACTTTTCGCAAACACAGCAAAAACCTTAATAATTAAACATTTTGTTTTGCCTTTATAGGCTCTTAGCATTTAGTATCTTCATAGGGTTCAGTGACTGCAACCAAAATAGCACCCATAAATTTTGAAGTCTCTTTTTAATATCTGTCCACCACATTTTCAGGAATAGTGGCAGATCACTGAAGCTCAAATATCATTTTCAATAGCATCTGAATGATAATGGCCTGAGTCCTAAAATGAATAAGGACCTTTATGGAAGGAAAAATTCATATCACATTTTTTTTCCTGGCAGCTGTTCAGAGGCCCTTCCTAAACAATGTGGGCTAGGATGGGGGACAAAGAGGGGAGGGTGGGATAATTTTTGATCCATGAATGTCCTTAGCAGAACTTGTCTTAAGATCTCAGTCATTATGACTTGGATGTGGTCAAAAAGGAAGTGTCAGCTCAATTAAGAGATGAATTCGTTCCTGCCAACCACATTCATTGTTGTGGTGAACAATTTTTATCACCTCAGCTGACGAATAAAAATGACTTCATTGTGCAACTTATTAAATTGGACTAAGTGATCCATAAAGAGGTTTCCTTTCTAAGCCGCTGGCACAGCTCCTGATAGATAGATATGGCATTTCAAAGAGGGTTTTAAACAGAGTGGGTCAATGCCGAGGGCTTCGAACACATGCTTAAGCATGGATTGAGTTGTTATAGATGGCACACAATAGGAGATCTGTTCTCTTTGCTGGAAATTTAATGGTAAAAGATTAGCAAAGGGTGACTGCAGATGGAATCCTGTGTGCATTTAAATTAGAACCAAACCCTGGCAATGTTACTGAATTTTATCTCGGGTATAATCAAATATGTACTGACCTGTTCCACTTGCAAGGAATAGAAAAATACTTCCAATGTTGTAAAAAAAAATTTTTAAAGGTCTTCCACATTTTAATACTATATTCTCTTCCCTTTTGGGGTCCTTTTGTATGCACTGTGTGAAATACAAATTTTTTTGTGTCTACTTTGCATCCTTGCCTCAAGATGGTGACCGATCGAGAAGTGCTAAGGCCAATGAGTAAACACCAAGAAATTGCAAAACACACAGAGAGAGCCAGAATTCTTCTGTCACCTCATGAGAAATGAAAAGTCCAGGTTGCTTCAGTTGATCATTCAGAGTAAAATCAAAATGGGAATAGAAGGAAAGGAATTTACTGGATAAAGAAACTTGCAGGCTGGTTTTGGGTGTACCACAGCGTTATTTTTAGAGTAGCTGCATCTAAAGTCAGAGTAGCCATGGTGATGTCTAGTAGAATTGGAATTTGAAAAAAAGAAGAATGTTTTCCAAATAACATCATCCCTGCGTGCCAGGGAAATACTAGGGGCCCCGAGGGAGGAAGACTGAAAGCAGCTCACAGAGGTTTGAGCATGCTCAGTGGGTATGGAGTTCTAATCAGTTTTTGGAGGAATAGTGTGGTGAAAGGAAATAGAAGAGCATCTCCTGGAAAAAGTCAAGCCAGGTTGGCTGGAATCTTGTAGAGGAGAACCACACACTGCAACATTTATTCTGCATGTAGTGCAGTGTTTCCCAACCTTGGATCCCCATAAGTTTTTGGACTAAAGCTCCCAGAAGCCTTAGCATCTAGCTGTGCTGGAGAGGATGCAAGCCAGTTTTGCTCAGGGATCCTAGCAAGTCTTTGGGCGAGTCCCAAGTCTGAGTCAAGTCCTTGGTACCAAGTCCGGAGTCTCAAGTCCTAAGTCAGAGTCCCTATTTAAAATCAGCTTCCCCCTCCCCAGGGGAAAAAAAACTCCCCAATCAACCAGTTGGCAGAAACAAGCAGCTGAATTAGCTTGCTTGCAAGTTGTCGGCAGCCGGCAAAAGAAGAAGCGATAAATCAGCCAATTTAACATCTTCCTTATCACTGGGTGAGATACAAAATCTTAATTATGCTGCTTTATGACTATCCCTTTAACAGAAAAAAAAGTGTTTCTTAGCCCCACCACTAAATTGAGCAGCGGTGGATCTGGAGAAGGGGAAAGAGACACAAAGAGACGCAAAGAAAATAAATTGGACATTAATTTAAAACTTAATTATACTTCAAGGAAGGAAGTATGGTATTACTTTGGCGTTAAACTTAAGAAATTTTCCTCTTAAAATTATTTTAGCCAAACAACGCTGGGAGTTAAACTGTTATGGCTATCTACAATGTTGGCAAAAAGCCCAGAAAATGACCTTGAATACTCAAACTTGGAACTCTGTTTTGACTTTCCTTTTTTTTTTTTTTTTTTTTTTTTTTTTTGACAAAAACATAGACAATTAACTTTGGAAAGTCTAATACAAACATCGAGTGAACGGGCTGGCAACTTACGTCAGACTGGATTCAAATTAACCCTAAAGGTGATCAGCTTAACAAAGCCGACTTACTGAAGCAATTATTGATGGGTCTGGACTGATTGCTCTAAACTACTTGAATTTCCCAGATTTTTTATCATTGTAGGTTCTGCGAGGATGAGTGGAATTGATGCCTAGATTCATGGTGCTGCTTTAATTTGATGTATAGTTTGTTGACTGTGGCGCTGCAGGTTAAACCACAGAAGCCTCTGGGCTGCAAGGTCAGAAGACCAGCAGTCATAAGATCAGATCCATGCAACAGAGTGAGCTCCCAACACTTGTTCCAGCTCCTGCCAACCTAACAGGAGCTAGGTTGAAAGCATGTAAAAATGTGAGTAGATAAATAGGTACCACCACAGTGGGAAGGTAACAGCATTCTGTGTCTAGTCGCACTGGCCACGTGACCACGGAAACTGTCTTCGGACAAACGCTGGATCTATGGCTTGGAAACGGGGATGAGCACCATCCCCTAGAGTCGAACATGACTGGACTAAATGTCAAGGGGAACCTTTACCTTTACTTTTTTGACTGTGATGCCCATTTGTTTGGCATGGTGTCTGGATTAAACAGCGTGAACCAACAAGCTGGTCTTCTAGAACAGAGGTCCCCAACCTTGGGCCTCCAGATGTTCTTGGACTACAACTCCCAGAAGCCTTCACCACCTCCTCTGCTGGCCAGGATTTCTGGGAGTTGAAGTCCAAGAACATTTGGAGGCCCAAGGTTGGGGATCACTGTTCTAGAATACAGCCCGGGGATATTATGACCTTGAAACATGGCCAACTTGTGATCCACCATTATCATGTCATGAGACATGCCTTATGATCTTTCACAGCCTTCGCTGTTTTATAATACTTCTATAAAAAATGTTCTGGCTGTATATACAAGTCCCCTTTATAGGCACTAGTTCTTAAAGTTGGCACCTACACATCACAGACATCTGGAAAGCTGGGGCAACTGTCCATACTCCCACAGGCTGGCAGCTGCGTGATATCTAGCTTGGAATGATCACCCAAGGCAGTGAAGAAGGTTCATCTTGTATCTCTCCATGGAAGAGACTAATTTGCGAGTAATGTGTCAACCTCTTAAAGTTCTTGGCTGAAATGAGACCTGAGCAGCTGCCTTTACACTTCATCAGACGTTGGGTAACGACTCAGCTGCTCGAGGAGCAGTAAACCAAAAGTGTAAACCAATGACGAGGCCCTTGCGAGATGTGGTATTGCTGATTCAGCAGCTGATGGAACTGTTTGTGCAACATCATGGGAGATTCCACTTTTCCGCTTGATCCATTTCATACAACAGGCATGGGTTTCAGGTCCATGTGCTCCTTCTGGTTACCATTCCAGTCCCATTTTTCTTGGAAGTCACTTTCGTAGTAACTTCCCTCGTAAATTTGGCTAGGATTGTAGGTCAAAAGAGTTCTACATGGAACTCATTTGCCATCTGTGCTTTCTTATAGGAATCAGTAGCTCCTCATTCAGTTACATGAATAGCCATGTAGCTTTGCAAAACCATGTTGTAACAACAATTGTTAATGTGCCATCAGTTATCAAGGAATTAAGGTTTACTTACTTACAGACTGACTGACTGACTTACTTACTTACAGTGGTGCCCCGCATAGCAACATTAATCCGTTCCAGGATTAATGTCACTATCCGGATTCGTCGCTATGCGGGGGGGGGGGGGACCCATAGGAACGCATTAAACTCAGTTTAATGCATTCCTATTGGGGAAAAACTCACCAGTAAGCGAAGATTCCCCCATCCGGCCGCCATTTTCACTGCCCGGTAAGCAAGGGCAGGGCGCGAAAACGCTGCAGGTGGCCATTTTCTGCACCTGGCAGCCATTTTCTAAACATCGCAATGCGAAGATCGGTAAGCGAAACGCTTACTGATCATCGCAATGCGATGTTTAGCCTATCTAAACATCGCAAAAAATGTGTCGCTATGCGGATTCGTCATTAAATGGTGCACTTGTTAAGCGATGCACCACTGTACTTTGTTTGATAAATTTGTTATTTGATCATCCTACCGTTTTCCAGCTTGTAATGGCTCTATTTTTCCATCCAGGGAAAGTGTCTGTTAGGGATTAGAGACCAGAAAGATTAGAAGGAGAACCAGAGGGGTGCGATGATTTAAATGTTGTGCTAACAACCTGGGAGACACTGGTTCAAATCCCCACTCAGCCGTGAAATATACTGGATGACCCTGGGCCAGTAACATTCTTGCAGCTCGAGTTACATCAGAGTGTTTTTGTGGAGATAAAGTGGGGAGGAGTTGAACCATACATGTCACCTCGAATACTTTGGAGAAAAGATGAGGTATAAACGTAGCACATAGATAAATGTTAGGACCAGTAAGTGCCCTATTGCTAGTCCAACTGAGAGTAGGCCCACTGAATCAACTGCTGAATGGTAAGTCAAAACGCTTGTATAGATCCAATTGAATCAATTCTTGTTGTGACTGACAATAAAATATTTATGTGTGTCATGTGCTGTAAAGTTATAACTGACTTACACCAATCCTAACAGGGCTTCTAACACACACACACAGAGAGAGAGAGAGAGATTACATGACTGCATGGGGATTTAAACCCGGCTTCCTGTATCCTAGTCTGTCTGTATCCTAGTCTGCACCACCCTGGGTATCCAACCATAAAATGCCATGTTCACTAAGAGAAATCTGCGAACCAAGGATAGGCCTGCTAGTTGAGATGACTTTTCAAAATGGAGTGTCTAAGGGTGTGATTGCATGGTGAAATAGATGACAATTTGGACTGCTTGTGAGGTGCTCTAGTGCAGTCTACCTCCTGGTGATCACACAATGGGCAAGGAAATGCAGTCCAACCTGATCCGAATCCAAGCTGGACGTTTTGGTCCATCTGTAGGGCCTCTACTTTTAGGGGGACGAGCTGGAACGATGACCTGGAAGACAAAAGGATCAATCCCATGAAAGTGAGCCTTGCCTGTTGAAGCAGGGGCGTGCTAGTACAGTGAGGTCTTGACTTGAGAACTTAATCCGTATTGGAAGGCGGTTCTCAAGTCAAAAAGTCTGTAAGTCAAGTCTCCATTGACCTACAGTGCATTGAAAACCGATTAATCCCGTAACAGGCCGTTTTTGTTCCATTTTGGTTTTTTTCTGGTCTGTAAGTCAATTCTCAGGCTGCAAGTCAAACCTAAATCTTGCGGCCAGAGAAGTCTATAACTCAAAAAGTCTGTAAGTCAAGCCGTCTGTAAGTCAAGAGTCCACTGTATGCTGATGGGTTTTGTAGCAATGGTGATTGGGGCTGAGGATTATGGGGCTTTTTAAATACATTTTATGGTTTACAAAAAAACCCCCAGATATGTTAACCATCAGTGCCAGTTTTTGCATAGCTCAAAAGAGTCAGATTTTGGTGCTGGTCATCAGAGGGTCAGCAAATACTGTAGTCCCTTGTAGTATGTGTGTGAATGTGCTGAAGAGCAGAACTGTCTCCAGGGTTTTGACTTAAATCCCAGATTATTTTTACTGCTGCAGAAATGAATGGAGGATTTTGTGAGGATAAGGAAGGCGATGGGAAAGAGCTATCTAGTCTGCCTCAAGCTTTCCAAAGGAAAGGCATAATATAAATGTAAATAGCAGCTGCTGGTGTCATCATCACACCAAAATTACAGTCCTTTTCCCAGATAGTTTGGTAAAATATGTTTGAAACTATATCTACAGCCTAGGAATGAAGAATGGATATATTGAACTCAGGTTGTATTGTGCTCTGTGACGTACTTTGCATCCCAGATTTTCAATAATATTACTTTTCTTCAATAAATTCCTTTTTGTTAACACTGGTTAGATATGGAAGGTTGTGTGTTTCTTGATGTGTGGACCTGAGTTTCTCTGTCTCCACAGAGAACAGCTCCTTTCTGGTTCTCTTTATGTGGCTCAAAAGATTCAGGTCTTAGTGCCTGATGCCGCTTGGGAGTAGAGGCAGCATTGGTACTTGGACACCATGGGGACTAGAATTTTAAATTAAAGTCTCTGGATGTTTGTTACACAGCATAATCCGTGTTTATGTGTTGCCCCCCTGCCGAAGAGCATGCTTTTATAGCGACAGAAGAGAAAACTGTAGTCTGAATGCCAATGTTAATGTTGTGACATTAACCACATAATTATGGTTTGGAAGTCACACCCTGTGCATCAGTTTTTCAGAAGATGTTTGGGTGATTACATAATTAATATGAAGGCATTTGGTGAAGTAATTACAGACACTCATTGTTTGTTATGGCCCATCAAATCCTAAACAACTTATAGAGACCCTAACAGAGCTTTTATGGTAAGTGAGATTTTTAAGAAGTTGTTTACCATTTCCAGCGAGCAAGGTTTTGAACCCAAGCCTCCTGACTCCTACTCCGTCTCTCTCTCTCCGCTACGCCACACTTACAGAACTAGTAATGTGATTCTTAGTAGTATAAATTGCCATTTAGCAGGGTTGATTTATTTAACTGAAATATCCTGATTGTCTGTATGAGATCCATCATATTATGTGCTGGCTGGAAAGCCAATGGCTTTCCTCTGTGAGTGCAAACAATATGTACCATTATTTATAAGTCCATTTCCAAATAATGCCAACATCAGACAATTGTTGGGACTCCAACAGCCTCAGTCCTTGGAATGCTGGCGCTTCTAGTGCTGTCAATGAGATTTTTCTTCTTATTATTATGGGTGTATTTCAGGTAGACCAGCATTGTGCAGAGGAGGAGGTGGAACAGAATTACAGGAAAGGGTATATAGTCAACAGGCTGTCTGAAGGCTAATTTAGCATCAAAGGCAATATCTAGCTGCCAGCATGATCCTTCATATCAGGATGTGAGGTGCCAGTGAGCCTTGAACTTGTAAACTGTCTGGCAACATGTGCTCCACTGCCAGATCATGACCAAGAAGGGAACTGGACGAAAACAGCAAAAGGATGATATTTGCTCTAATAAGACAGAACAAGTCAGGTGATACTCTCTATAAAACCCCCTCGAATAGGCTTCCTTGCTGATTTTGATTAGGAGTGGGTCCACCTTGGGCTACGTTTTGCTGGTGAAAGAAATAGGAACACAATTCCTTGTTTGTGTTGTTCTCACCCGTAAGAAGGAGAAACTACGGAATTATTTTCCTTGTCTAATGAGTCCAGAGAGTGTCTCTTGTCTCTCTGCTGTAGGACATGAATCTTACAAGGCTTGAAAATTCCTTCTTGGAGTGTCTTATTGAGTCAAGCAGCCTAAAGCACGAGAGTGGAGCATGTAGGGAATCATTCTTTACATCTCTGCAGAAAAAGGGCAAAATGACACGATATGTCCTTTCCAGGGGGAAATAACAGCGGAGTCTGTGTGTGAGCCAAGGCATGGGGTATGGGCGGCTAAAGGGTGCATCAAGGGACATGTCAGAGAGAGACCCATTGCTATTTGGCCTTGGAAGGAAGCTGTTAATGAGCCTTTTGTCTGTGACTGGCATATGTGGGATGTGAATTAAGTTGCTCACCTTTATAGGCCATTTGCCAACTGTGGACTTATGGGAATGACATGGGACATGTGGTGGGTGTTCTCGTTTGTGGCTAATTAGGTCTAGGGTTATTGCTGTGTCTCAGTGGGAAAGGGTTCGGGGAAGGGAGAGAGAGAAAAAGGTTAACATTTACAGCTGTGCTAAAGAGGCTATAAACATTCTTGAGCATTTTCAGAATGCCAGTGTGTTGTATCATTGGGTACTGTTCTGTTGTGGTGCTGTTGACATCAAGGGTGCTGGTGGCCAAGGAGATCCTTTGTTTCCTAAATTATGAGCATTGTTGCATGCAGTCATTGGTGTGTACAGCCAATTGCGACAGTGGTTGCCCCATGTAGGATTTTGTTCCTTTAGTGGAAATCTGTGTTACTTGCCTTTCAGTCTGTTTAAGATTCTAAGGCTTTTGACAGTGTTTTTAAAATAAAACCTATAAATCTCTGAATGTCACTGGATCCACATTTGTTGGGATTTCTTTTTCTTTTCTTTGTGCCAGTAGAATGGTGTGACTCATTGTGTAAAATATTAATTTTGAAAGGAACTGGTTGCGTCAAAGACTGCATGCAACAATGTTCATATTTTAGGGAACAAAGGGTTTCCTTGGCCACCAGAACCTTTGACATCAACAGCACCACAACAGAGCAATACCCAATGATGCAACACATTGGCATTCTCAAAAATGCTTAAGAATGACCCAAGACTGTTGGAACTGGTTGCGTCATGTCTTGGAAGCTAGGGTGCCATTATAATTGTTGTGGTTCCAGTTAGGTATTTGACTGCAGAGTCAGAGGTTGAATGAAAAAACAAACGAATGAACGAATGGCCTTGAGATTTGTGATAACCACAAAAAAGTTGTAGAATGGCTGGAGAACTGCTTTGAGAGGCATCTGACAAGCAAGTGACAGGTTCCTTATCCTTATTCTAAAACACAATGGTTACCAACCTGGGGTCCCCATATGTTCTTGAACTACAATACCTAGAAATTCTGGCCAGCACAGTTAGTGGTGAAGGCTTCAGGGAGCTTTCGTTTAAGAACTCCCAAGATTGGGAACCACTGCTAAACATGAGAGGAAGATTAGGAGTGATGGCTGAACCAGCATGCTATTGACTAGAATATGCACATGACATGCAGATGGGAAATGAGAATGTTACTAACTGTAACACACACACTCTGTGTGTGTGTGTGTGTGTGTGTGTGTGTGTGTGTGTGTGTGTGTGTGTGTGTCCATCTCCTCACTCCCCATCCCTTAGAGGTAAGCAACTCTGATTGGCCTGGGTGACCAACACACAGAGGGTGTGTGAGTCACAGTTAGGAACACTCTCATTTCTCATTTGCATGTCATTTGCATATGCCAATTGGGCATTTATGTATATGAAGCGGTGAGGGAGGAAAAACTGGTTATTTAGGGATGTTAAATATGAGATGAAGGGGAGGGGGATTGGCTGTGGCAGTTGAAAGGTAAATTGTCAATATTGGTAAGTATAGATGTAAGTGCAGGAATCAATAGTTCTGCTGGGAACCGATGTGATGGTTAGAATGTCAGAGTAGGACTCGGGGGTCTGAGTTCAAGTCCTTGCTGATGTTTGGAAACTCACTATATAGGAAACAGTGTAAAATTATTCCTTAAATATCTTACACACCTTGAAAACTCTGTTAGGATCGCCATGAATTTAAATGGACTAGACAGACAGACAGACAGACAGACAGATCTTCTCCTTTATTATTTTTTAAGTCTTAACATTTCCATCTTGTTCTGGAAAAATCACAAGTAGCTCAAATGCAAATAATAAATGTTGTTCATTCCTGAAGCTGTTTGTGAAGTGAGACAGCAGCCGGTAGCTAATTCAAGACGTTGTTCTTCTAACGTTCACATTTCCCTCCCCGGGATGACCTGCCTTTTATATTGTTCTTCTTCCAAGTCTCTTGTTTTGTCTCCCTTGTTTTTCCACCCCATCTCTTATATAGGAGGAAGACATTTATTAAGAATAAGGAACATCCTGTTCTTTTCTGTTGTGTTATCTGATCATTCCTTTTCCCTGTTATAGTCTGTGTTGAAGAAGCTGCTGATTTGCAGCTGCCTTTTCATGTGCGAACATTTATGATAAAAGATATCATCATTTCCCCCAAGGAAAAATGCCTGGGGTGATGTTGGCTTTCCAATATCAACATTTGTGTAGTCTAGTGATAAGAGTCCTGGATTGTGACCAGGAAGGTCCGGTTCGAATGGCTACCTAACCCTGAAGCGCAGCATAAGTGGTCTCCTTTCTCAGTCAGACATACCTAGCAAGGTTGTGGAAGTAAGAAGGAGCTACGAGACGCTATCGCTGTTACGGGACCCTGCTGTGAAACAACAAGTGAAACAAGCATGAAAAGTTGACAGGATTCAAAATCTGCACTGTGACCCAGGCTTGGCATTTAGTGCAGAGGTTATTTGGACATGCAGATACGTTAGGAGGCAGGGAAAGTCAATTGCTGTACAGAGTTCAGATCCCATACCAGCCTGTGAATTCCAGAATCCACGTCATGGCCATCACTTTGTTGCTGAATCCTTGCAACCGTTCACTGAAACCTTTTCTTCTCTCATGCATGGATGTTTCAAAAAGCTTGTGAAACAACTCACATAACCTTTCTAACCACAGATTTGGATAGGTACGTATTTTTGTGGCATGAAAAGCTACCTCATCCTCATGGAATGTCACAGATGTTATATCAGAGTAAGATGTGTGTCGTTTGGATGACGGGACATCTAGTGATATTTCCCAGATCTATAAGCCAGCCTGGAGCATGATAAAACCCCTGCCTGGTTTTTCCCACTGGGTCATACCCCCGATCTGTCAACTCTTTTTTTAAAAAACTTTACTATGGTCAAAGACCAGCCACAAATAAAACATCAAAATATATAAATATACAGAGGTATACAAAAATATTGGGAACAAATGCAAATACTCGGTTCTGAGGTGAACAACAACAGCATCAAAACATGTCCCCTAAAGCAATTCCAGAATTTCTAGAAAACCATGCTCTAACTACAGAGGCTCATACGCTTTTAGGGTCCTTTTTCTAATGCCCATTGCAGCAGTAAGAAATTTGGCAACCCTATGTGTAAGAATGGGATTGGAGTCAGACAGCAACATATGCATATACAGTGGTGCCTGGCTTAACGAGCGCACCGCAGAACGACGAAATCGCATAGCGATGAGGTATTTGCGATTGCAAATGCCGATGGCCCCTATGGGCAAAACTCGCATTGCGAAGATCGGTAAGCGTTTCGCTTACCGATCTTCGCATTGTGATGTCGGGGGAACAGCTGATCGGCGGTTCCAAAATGGCCGCCGGAAGCCCCAAAATGGCCGCGCGCAGCGTTTTCACGCCCTCCCCTCACTTACCAAGGGCACGAAAATGGCTGCCGGACCCTGGAAACATCGCTGAACGGTGAGTTTTTTGCCCATTTGGAACGCATTAAACGATGTTTAATGCGTTCCAGTGGGCTTCCCCGTTCCGTACAGCGATGTTTTCACATAACGAGGGTTAATCCGGAATGGATTAACCTCGCTGTGCGAGGCACCACTGTATTGTGCTCCATACAACCAGGAAATCAGAGAGGAAACAAGTTCTTCACGTACATCCTTGTAAAATGTGCACTACAACAGGACGTGTTCAATTGTTTCTATCTGCTCCATTCCACATGGGCAAAGGTGCTCTGCCCAGGGGATCTTTTTGTACCGTCCCTCCTGCACTGCTGAAGGTAGTGCGTTAAGCTGGGCCAGAGTAAACGCCCTTCTATGTATGCCTGGGTTGCTTCAACTAGGCAAAATTAAGGTGTTGCTGTAACCTTGTATAAATTGTCCTCCCTAAGGTAGAATTCTGGGGCACTGCTTAAATCATTTTGTCTCTCAATGTCCTCAAAACGCTGTTTGATTATTTTCTTTGCCTGTTCCATTCCCATGGTTAACAGAGTCAACCTAGAGAGACCCAAAGAGGCTATTTTTTGCTCAATTAACTGAACTCATTTTGACTTTAAGGTGTCTTGCAGAATCAATGGTGCAAGACCAATAGGGAGATGAGAAAGTCTGAGTCAGTACATGAGAATTGCAACCCATATCCTGGCTTTGATTTTAAGTTTCCAATCTTAGTTTTACGTTGGTGACATCTCTGGGGATTCCTAACATTGGGCTCAGGAATTTTGATTGTACACATTCTAAGGTTGCAATATTTGGGAAGAGGGCTGTCAACTCTGGTATTGTCAACACTTACTGATGGCCCTGCCGGGACATTGAACTGGGGACCTTTTTGCGCTCAAAACGTGTTGGCACTGAGCTACAACCCACCTTCAGCGTGTATAGGGTTGGTTGGTGAGACTTTTACCTGTTAGTCCACACTACAGTTCACTGGGCTCTAGACAATAGGTGTATCCTTGGACTTGATCCTCTTTGCCAAGAATGTAGAAATCACAGCTATATCTATTATTAGGCAGCTGTTTTAACAGTGGGAGAAAGCGCCAATTCTGGAATGAGTAACACTATTTTGCAACAGGATTGCTTAAACATATTATTTTTGGTTTGTTTTCCTGACTTAGCACTGAAGTCACTTTTTGCTACATCAGCTTAATTGTGTTTGGCATTTTTTAGAAGATCAGTCATCCTTGTGTATGAGGGAAGCACCAAAAATATACATTAATCCAAGAAAGCTTGATGAGTTTCTTTGTAGCCAGTACATTAGAAAGGCATCTCAAGAACCGGTTCTCCCTCTCCCATTGTGGGTCTGAAAGCCGTCTATTAAACTTAAAGGGCCCAGATGTTCAAAATGATTAAGTTAGAAAAGAACTTGGAAAAATCACAGTGACAATGGCTATTCTGACTGGGAGATAGGGGAGTTCTAGTCTAAAAATGTAACTTTTTCAAGCTCTCTGGTTCAAAATGTTCCAGTGTAACCTCAAATGTTGTGTTCTAAAAAAAAAAATAATCCAAGTCACTTGAGTGTGACTTATTTTCAGATAAATATGTATATTGGGTTTTCCTAATGCTCTTTATAGGGATGTGGTGGCGTTGTGGGCTAAACCGCAGAAGCCTGTGCTGCAGGGTCAGAAGATCCGGCAGTCGTAAGATCGAATCCACGCGACGGAGTGAGCGCCCGTTGCTTGTCCCAGCTCCCGCCAACCTAGCGGTTCGAAAGCATGCAAATGCGAGTAGATAAATAGGTACCATCTCGGTGGGAAGGTAAACAGTGTTCCGTGTCTAAATCACACTGGCCATGTGATCACGGAAGATTGTCTTCGGACAAACGCTGGCTCTATGGCTTGAAGAACGGGATGAGTGCCGCCCCCTAGAGTCGGACATGACTGGACAAAAATTGTCAAGGGGAACCTTTACCTTTACCTAATGCTCTTTAATGGTGATGATTATGTGCCATCAAGTCAGTTCTGGCTTATGGCAATCCATTCCAGGGTTTTCCAAGTAGAGAATACTCAGAAGCAGTTTACTATTCTGATCTTCTGGGGACACCCTGGGACTTTGCAGCTGGCCCAAGTCCAACCAGGCTGGCTCTTCTACCTGGAGGCACAATGAAGAATCTAAACTCCCAACCGCTGGTTCCCTATCAAGATACCTAAGCCATTGAGCTATCCAGCCAGCTACTGCTCTTTAGGTACTCTGAACTTCAATTCCCCAAAATTCTTCACCAACTGAGGCTTGTGGGATTTGCCACCCGAAACATCTGGACTTTACTGGAATGTACCAGACCGGGGGAGATCGCTATCTAGATTGCCATCTAGTTTTAATCATTTTAACCTTTGTGTACCAGATTGTACTCTCTATCCAGGTACTGTAACGACAGTAGGGCTTCAAAGGTTGTATCACAACAGTCCTGTGCATTTTGTTGCTGTTGTTTAGTCATTAAGTCGTGTCCGACTCTTCGTGACCTCCGCTGCCTCCCAGAGTTGGGTCAAATTCATGTCGGTCGCTTCAATGAGACTGTCCAGCCATCTCGTCCTCTGTCATCCCCTTCTCCTCTTGCCTTCACCCTTGCCCAACATCAGGGTCTTTTCCAGGGAGTCTTCTCTGTGCATATACTGTACGTATTCAGAGGATCTACTGAGTTTGAGAAGAGGGATTTCTCCAAAGTATTTGTTCATATTTGCACCATTTTGGGTAAAGATTAATCCTGCCCTGGATTGATTAGTTTCACAGTTTACAGTAAACATGGTTTAATAGTAGCTGATTATAAAAAGTGCAGCATTTCATTGGTTAACATGTGAAATTAACTCAATTACTAAACTTTCTGGGTAATCTGAAACGGCATCTCTTTTTAATCTTCTTTCTTTAAGAGAAAGAAATGCTGAGCATTTCCAACGTAAGCATTTACAAGAATGGAAAGTGGCAGGCACGGTTATAAAAGTCACATTCCCCTTTCGTGCTCACACGGGAGACTGTGGCCTAAATCCAATTGCTAATCCTTTCTAAAGAAGGTACATTGAATCAGCTGCTGAATAGGGGGTCAATGCTTTTTTAACAAATACTATTTATTCAATGCTAATACAGTGGGGTCTTGACTTAAGAACGGCTCGAGTTAAGAACATTTTGACTTAAGAACCACTCTCATAGGAAAATATTGACTTGACTTACATACTTAGATTTGAGTTACAAAATGAAAAAAAACCACGTGGGAGGCAGGGAAAGTGCAAAATGTGAACTTTCAGTTAACTGTTGGCCAGTGAAAAGGGTGCCTGTCTGCTTCCTCACTCCTCCCAGCGTTTAGAGAGTGGATTGGGAGACAGTCTTCAGACTGCCTGGTACTGCCTGGACTGTATTTTCCCTGCCTTCCCTGAACCTTTCTTGACCTAAGAAAAAAAGAAACAAAATATCCCCCTCTAGTGGTCGAAGGCGGAATAGCAGCTTCCCATTAGTTTCTATGGACGGAAAAGAGCAGATACGGATCAAATGGTTTTCAATGCATTCCTATGGGAAATGCAGATTTGACCTGAGAACTTTTTGACTTGAGAACCGCCTTCCAATATGGATTAAGTTCTCAAGTCAAGACCCCACTGTACAGGCCCTACTGTATTAGTCTTAGGCAAACTGTCTAGATTTAATTATTTTTAAACTCTTTTTATTGGTTGACAATAGATGGAGTGATCAATCAATTTATTGATTGCCACTTATGTCCTCCCTTTCCTCCAGTTATCTCAAGGCATCAAAAATGGTTCCTCCTTCTCTTTTTATGCTCACAAAAGCCCCGTATGGGTTTAGAGTGCTGTGCCAGGAGTTGGGAAGTCAATATTCTGGCTTCGACTGAGCCATGAAACTCCCAACGTTTCTAGAGCATTCAAACTACAACTGCCATTATCTTTAGCCAGCGTGGGCAAGATGAAGGATTGTGGGACTTTCAGTCCAACAACTTGCAGATGGTCCCTGTCGGCTGGGCCTGGAAGTACCATAGCAGATCTGTAAGAGTCTACAGATGTAGTAAGAAATAGTGATCTAGGAGTTCAGCAGCACTTAAGACGGTTTGGCCAGAGTGTGGAAAACCACAGTCAGAGTCAAGTTAATCTTCAGCATTTTCTTCACATGGCCCCGAAAACTGGGGAAGATGTAGAGCAGGTACTTGAACTTCTACAGCCCTGGTTCTTCAACATGAGTCTTTAGATGTTCTTGGACATCAGCTCCCAGAACCCCCAACCGTGGTAAGCCATTCAAGAAGTTGTGATCCAGCAACATCTGAGAAACATGTGCTCTAAACATCCTGCTGAGACAGTTCTAAAAGTTGTAGTGGAAACTAACTTTTCTAAGGTCTGTTTGCACACATGGTTCATTCCTTGTTCTTAAGGTTTGGGAAGAGAGGGGGGAATTATGAGTTAAGGATTTTCCTCTCATCTCTTCAGAAATTCCACACCGTCTCTTCATCACTCTGCCCTCTCTCTTCCTGACCAGATAGTATTCAAGTCTCCTTTTAGCCTTTCAGGCCTCCCTGTACAGTGGTCCTTTCCAGCTCTGCAATTTGCTGCTGCTAATGATGAGTCTGTGTCACCAGCAATGTCAAACACTCTTTCTTCTGATGTCAGATATCTGCCAATTATCCTAGTTTTACCAATTACCTATTTTTGCAAGGTTTTCCAGAGTAATTCAGTTTTACCTTCTGTTTTGATGGATAATATGAATTGATCCAAATTTTATATATTGTTTTGTGTTGTATATTTGATTTATTATTGCATACCAGTTTGAAATCTTCAGCTGTAAGTAGCTTATGAATTCTCATAAATCAAGCAACCAGATTGGAAAAAAATGGACCATCAAACTCCACCCACCTCTTGGCTTTGATCCATGCCACTTTGACCAGGCACAAAGTGGCATATTCAGAATCTGCCCAGTAGCTGAACTTCCCATTCCCGTCAACATGAAAAAGAAGTATTTTAAAGCTGAAGTCATTTCCTAATATCTAACCAGTTAATTATGTTCTTCCACCATGACGGACTCAGTACCTCCCTTAGATTAATGACAGCAGGTAATTGTCATACGAATTGCTGGTTTCAAAACAATCACAATCTTGTGGTTTACTTGGGGAAGGAATTTCTCCCATTATGGAGGACTGCGAGAAGCACAGTCGTTGGAAGCCTGTTTGAAGTGTGTGCTATTTTTGTGTGTTAAAGAACCAGGACATATTTCAGCCTTATTAGGTGATCCTACTCTATAGGCCAGAGTTTTGGAAGATGCTGAGTTCCAAATTGCTGAAGTTGAGCTATAGCTTCACTCTGCTTCCCAGCTGAGTGTTTGTTGAAAAGTTGTTTCTTTAATAATCTTGAGAGATGCCTCTCAGGGTTGGGTGGGGAACGCAATTTTTGAAGACAAACATTGACCTTTGCTACATAATACATCAACAATTTACATTGGCTGCAGTTGTATTAATGTCCCATAGGTCCTGTACAGTATCATTTTTTTCTCATCAAGTTTTGGATGGAAAGAATCAAGCTTGCCTTTGTCTTCTGCCTAATGGCTTACCTGTGTTAAGGAATGATTCTGATTTTTATAAGCTGGGGTGAACATCATTCAAAGTGACCTTAGAGAACCTTGCAGCGCAGTGGTTAAACTGCAGTCCTGCAATCAAGACTCTGCTCATTACCTAAATTTGATCACAACAAGTTCAGGTAGCTGGATCAAAGTTGACCTCTGTCCTTCTAAGGTTAGTAAACTGAGTACCCAACTGGCTTGAGGGGGGAGCAATGTGTAGCTTGCATAAATAAACTGTAAACTGCCCAGAGAGTGCTGTGCTGTGCTGTGCTTTGCTGTGCTTTGCTTTGCTTTGCTTTGCTTTGCTTTGCTGCCTGACTGGATGCAAACGTTTGCCGAATTTGTGCGCTTGGAGGCAAACTCAAGTTTGGAAGCAAACTGGTTAACCATAGATTAACCAACTAAGATTTTGATTAACCAACAAAATATATTTAACTGTATTTTGCACAACCCAGCAAGAAAGTAGAGTATATACAGCATGATATATGCTGTATATACATATATCATGTATAATGTGATATATGTATATACAGCATGGCCAAATAGTTGATGAAATGGCCAAATAGCTGATGAAAATTACCATAGTGTAAAAGCATAATAACGCAAATCAGGGGGAAAAAACACCACTAATACAAAGGTACCCCTTCTCCCACTGGGACCATCTGGAGACATAAGCGATTTTCCATGTTTATGGAGCGCCGTTCCCCTTCCAAAACTGCATTGATTCTCATGAAGGTATAGAGCTCTTCCCTTTTAAAATACAAACTTAATAAATTCTCCCAACGTATCAACAAAATGTCCTTATTAAACTTCACATTTAACTTCCCATTGCATGTTAAATTTATCATAAGGAAGCAAATTTAAAGGAGCATTAAAATGCACAGAAGTTTTTTCAGGGGGGAGGGAGCATTGTTCCATGATGTACATTTGTTCTTGGCAATAGGGCGCTTGTTCTGCAAATCCATTTAAGAAGGGTGTTGCAACCGTTTATTGGGTGTAATGTTATGCCTTTATTCATATGTGGCACATGGGGGGAAAAAATTCTGTTCGCTTCTTTTCTGCTGATGCCATCTCTCCGCAGATGCCAAGGCACCCCATTGGTGGCAACGTATTCCAGAGAACTCTGGCTGCATGCTCTTGAACTTCACGTGGCTCCTTCCCTCACACTCTTTCCTTGCTCCTCCTTGGGAGGTCCTCATAATGGGAGGCGCTCATAAAGGAACCTTATGATACCCAACGGCATGGAACAGCCGGCCATCCCTCTGTGGTTTGAAGACAGCCCAGAGGGGATTAAGAAAAGAAAAAAAGCTCTCTGAAATAGAACTAGAGAAATTGATGGGTGGAGTAGTTGTATTCTTAGTCATTCCCAAATTTGAAGAAAAGAATTTTCCTTTTTTTCCCACCCTTACATACTTTTTCCTTCTTCATTCCACTTGCAGCAAGTCAACTTTGACTGAGTCAACTTTGACATGAAGTGCTGGGTAGCTCAGTGGTTTAGGTCTCTGCCTGCAAAGCCAGACATTGGGAGTTTGATTCCCCCACTGTGCCTCCTTGACAGAGGCTGAGCTTGATCTTTTATAGGTTCTTCTTTGTAGCCTCTGTGAATCACACTGTGAGTGATCCGTGCCTGCACGGAGCCTCTTTGGAATATTCTAGAACTTCTGTGGTAGCAAAAAAACACATTAGAATAGATTGTTGTGGGTTTTTCGGGCTCTTTGGCCTTGTTCTGAAGGTTGTTCTTCGTGACGTTTCACCAGTCTCTGTGGCTGCATCTTCAGAGGACTGGAGTAGGAACTCTGTCCGTGCTCTTTTGGTGTTTGTTGGATAGTTGAGTATTTATAGTTGTGGGAAACAGCTTTTGTCTCCCCCCCCCCCGAGATAGGGTGATCAGCATGTTTTTGTTGTGATAAGGGGGGGAGAGATTATCTGTCACTGTGATGCTGATCACCCTATCTCTGGAAAAAAGACAAAAGCTGATCCCACATAAATACTCAACTATCCAAACAAACTGCACCAGAGCACGGACAGAGTTCTGACTCCTTTCCTCTGAAGATGCCGGCCACAGAGACTGGCGAAACATCAGGAAGAACAACCTTCAGAACGTGGCCAAAGAGCCTGAAAAACACACAACAACCATCAGATCCCGGCGGTGAAAGCCTTTGAGAATACATTAGAATAGACCTCTCCCCCTCCTTATAAGTACCTTGGCACCAGGACTCTCCCTTCAGTTTCTTTTAACCACTGCCTTGAAGAGCCTCATACATCTATCTTCTGTGAGTCTGAAAGCAAAACAAGTTCCTTTTACTGCTAATTTTAAACTATTTTTCTTTATTATTAATACAAAGACACATATTATGAACTGTTTTTAGTTTTTTTCCTCCGGCCATCTCTCTCTCACACACACACACACCCTCATCTTTTTTTTCCTTAATTGTTCGTGGCTCCTTTGGGCCCGTTCAAGCACTGCGTGATCTGCGATAATAAGATCCTGCTATCGGATGGTCACACGAAGTGCCTTTTTTATCTAGGCGAAGCTCATCAAACCTCCTCGTGCCCTCATTGAAAAAAATTTAAACAAGGAGTCCTCCGTTCTTGCCTGTCCCAACTCAAACTCCATCTCTGGGAACAGTCCTTGCAACTGGCAAAACCTATGGCTCAACCTCTGTGTAAAGCCATTTCACAGGCTAAAGCCATGGAAAAAGCCATTGCAGATCAGCTGCATTGAATGATCAGCTGAAACAACCTGTGTTTTTTTGCTTCCTGCTATGCATCTAGAGTATTCTAGCCTTCTTCATTTTACGCATTTTATTTATTTGCTTTACTCTTTCTCAGTCCAAAAAATTCTTAGCATCCTTTGGTCCATCCCCATTTCAAATACTTCTGACTTTTTTATATATAACAGCCTATATGTTGAAGTTTGCAGCTTCATGAGAACCTAGAGTAAATAGCACCAATTTGGTCTAGAATCCACAGGTCACCTCGCAAGCATGGGCAGTAGCAATTCTGAGAACAGCCATCCAAAGGGGTAAATTTTTCCAGCTGTGCCGCTGATCTAGAGGCATGCTGAAGCATTGTTGCCACCTTTTGCTTCGTGATGTGTTCTGTCCCCCAGTGACCTGTGACGGGCATTTTTTAAACAGGAAAAAAAAAAGTTGGAAGGGAATTGTTCTTGTCTGCTTCAAGGCATTGAACAAATGTGTTGTTATTTACGTCTGTTTTCTATTGAGCTACTAGCTGTACTTTGGGAATTAGATTCTTTCAGCGGCTGATCTCGATTTATTTCCCTAGCAAAAACTGTGAAATAGAAGAACAGCACATGGATACTTCACTGTTGAAACAGCCACACACTGGAATTATGTGCAGGTGCAATTTGTGTTCAGAGGATTTCACAAGAGTGTTAAAACAGCCCTGGAAATCTCACTTCCCTGCTTCGTATTTCCTAGCAATGATGGCAGCAGGCTGTATTAATAACATCTTGTCATCCAGGAGATACACCCGAGCAAACACTTCCTCACATTTTTCATCTGCTTTGTAAGATCTAAACACAGACATCCCCTGGGAGAGGCAAGCAGGAATGCTTTGAAAAATTAAACCAGAGGGCCAACACCATCTTTTAACAATCAGAGTCTAGTTTGACTTCCTCATTAAAGCCAACGACACCCTGTGACCCATATTTTTCAACACAGAGGCAGCATGCAAGCTCTGCCTTTGCCCAACCGTTCTGCGGTCTTTGACATTTGTCCCTTAAGCTTAGGAGGGGAGGGAGCTGCCGTACGCTGAGAGTAGAAGCTGGGAAGTTGGAAGGTTTGTAACTGGAAGGTGATAAAATGTGCCTAGTCCACGATGCATTCTTCAGAACTGCTGTATTTGCACAATCAATATGGAAATGAAAGCTGGTGTGTTTACCTGTTGATGAAACCAATCATCGCAAATTTTCGACCTATTTTTTTATTTTATTTTATTTTATTTATATCCCGCCTATCTAGTCGCGGTGGACTACTCTAGGCGGCCAACAACAGAGATAAAATACAATAAGAATAAAACAGCAAATTCAAAACAATTAAAGGTAGAGAGACAATAAAAGAGAAAAGACAATCAAAAGTAATCTGGTGAGAAGGCCTGCCGAAACATCCAGGTCTTTAATAAATTCTTAAAGGTGCCCAGCGAGGGAGCTCCGCGAATACCAGGAGGTAAATTATTCCACAGGCGAGGAGCCACCGCCGAGAAGGCCCTATTTCTTGTTTTCTCTTTTCGGGCCTCCCTCGGCGTTAAGCTCCTCAGCCTCCCTCCTGGCTCGCCCGTGTGACCCGGGTAGAACTTGGTGGGAGTAGGCGTTCCGCCAGGTATCGAGGCCCTAAACCGTTTAGGGCTTTATACGTAAGCATTAACACTTTGAAGTCGATGCGGAATCTGATGGGCAGCCAATGCAATTCGGCCAGAGTGGGCGAAATATGTTGGAATTTTTTCACTCCACTGAGTAATCTGGCCGCCGCATTCTGCACCACCTGTAATTTCCGCAGCAACCTCAAAGGAAGCCCCACGTAGAGCGCATTACAGTGGTCTAATCTTGAAATGTAGAACTTAATGAAACTGTGAAAAATGATCTGTCCTTTACTTCCTAAGGCAGTTCTCACAGTTGGATAGCTGTCATTGTTTCTGTTTCTGCCCTGAATCAGACTCTCGGCCCATTTAATTCTGTATTGCCAACTCTTGACCAACAGCAGCTATGTAGGATTTCAGGCAGAAGTTTTCCAAGCCTCACTCAGACATGCTTTCATCTCACCCTCTTCCCTCTAGTCGTCTTCTGTCAAATGCTTAACTTTCAACCTTATTGGGGCAGGAGAAATCCCCTTTAAAATCCTTGGAAAGCATTATGCAAACTGATGGTGTCATCCTCGCATGCCTCATTGTGGTGCCCAAGAGTAAGAGTTTTTCCCATCTTGTCTGTGAGATGGAGATCTGTTTACCGCTGGTCCTGATAAAAAATATTTGCAATGGTAAGAATGATTTTGATGCATTTTTCACATAACTATGATAGCTGCTGCTGTGTCTCATGCATTTGAAAAAGAGAAGCAGTAAGTAGATGGGTAGTTTCTGTCTTTTTTTAATCAGTGAGGCAGTCTTTCTGAGCTACTCCCTGTGTGTGCTTTGCTTCACAAAGGGAAAAGAAAGGGGTTTTGTACAGAGACATATTTCACAACTTCCAGAAAATCTTGACATGAGTAGGGCAATCCCTCGTCTTGTTCTTGTGCTGAGAGCAATCTCACTGAAAACAGCGCATGAGCCCACCTTGCCAGGAATGAGTAATTTTGGAAGGATTCTTTCCGTCTTTAGTGTCATTCTCTTTGCCATCTTTACAGAATTGTAAAATTGCAAAGTCAACATGTTATTTAGCCCAATTTCCCCGTCAACAGAAGAGCAAACATGGTTATCCTCATCGTTCTTTAACCAGGATACCACTTGAATGCAGGTGCTCAGAAACCTGGAGTTGTTATAGTGATGGGTAAGCCTCGCCCTTGGCTTTCGCCAAGTTCTTCTTTCCTGCCATTTTTTAATAGGGAGGGCAGAATTTCAGAAGTATATCTATTTGTGCATTGGGAGAATAGACAAAGTGAGTGAGGGACTTACACTTTGTTTTACTCCACCCCTTAACAAATAAATGTGCCCCCCATTCCCAACTAAATTTTTTTTAATTAAAAAAAATTCTCCCTACTTCACTGCACACTGCTTTCATCAGTCTGCTAAAAGGAAAAAATAAATGAAATAATCAGCATACGATACTAGGTGGCTGTTTCACTCTCTTGTGGCTTACATGGACCCATATCCTGGATAGAGGACATACACTTAACACACAAAAGTGCCCGTGTTGAAATTTGGATATTCCTTTTTAGAGGTCAGAGACCAAGCCAAGGATTAGGAAAAGTCTTGAAGGACTGCAAACCATCAGAATAAACTCTGTTGGACAAGATGGGTGAAGGACTTCAGGGGATGAGATCATTTTATACATTCTCCTGTCTTTCTGGCCTTTTCAATGTTCTGTATATATTTTAATTAGGCAAGAAGGACCCTCCATCATTTCTCTCCAAAGGTGAAGTAGGGTGGACATGTCTGTTCTTCTAGAGAGACCAGCTGACTGTTTGAAAGCGGTGCCACAGGATAGTCTTCTTGCTCAAGATACCCCCTGTGCAAGTTTGATTTAAGATAAAGAAGCATAAGGAAGGAAAGCTGAGGCCTTGAAGTCACAAATCTAGATGTCAGGCTCAGAAGGCAGACAGGCCACCTCTTCACAGTCTTCTCCGCTGAGGTGAGATGTACAGTAGGGCCACCACAACCGGTATCCACATATTCAGTCTCTCAAAGTTTACCAAAGCCCTATATACAGCATACAGGAGCACCCCCTTGTGACCTTTGGCCCACCACCTTATATATGCAGATATATGAACCCTATATGTGTGTGGGGGGGGTTTCATATATCTGCAGTTTCAGGTATCCACGGTAGATCATGGCTACTGTGGCTACAGGGGGCTAATGTATTGATATTCTATAATTAATTTGTAAAAATCATTTCAAGTATGTATTTTAAATTATTGCATTAAGAAAGTGTAGTTTTGTACTGAAGCCATGTGCTAATAAGATGAGGAATAAGGTAAAAGAGAAATCAGGAGAGGTAGCAGAGAAGTAGCTAGTTTTAAATTCGGAGTCATCAAATATATTTGATTGATTGATTGATTGATTGATTGATTGATTGATTGATTGATTGATTGATTGATTGATTGATTGATTGATTGATTGGATTTTTACCCCGCCCCTCTAGACCATGTCTACTTGAGGCGGCTTACAAAATAAAACAGAACAGTGTAAAAATATATATTGTATATCATAAAGTGTAAGAATATGTCACTGATGATCAAGATCAAAATCATACACACTCTTGTAATTCTGATCCCCACGTATGGGTGTGAAAGCAGGACAGTTAAGAAAGCTGGCAGGAAAAAATTGATTCATTTGAAAGGTGGTGCTGGAGGAGAGCTTTACAGATGCGCTGGACTGCCAGAAAGATGAACAAGAAGGTCCTAGAGCAGATCAAGCCTGGACAATCTGTGGAGGCAAAAATGGTGAAGCTGAGGCTGTCCTACCTCACGCACCTCATGAGAAGGCAGGATTCTGTGGAAAAGAGAATAATACTGGGAAAGGTGGAAGGCAGCAGGAAAAAAAGGAAAACCAAATATGAGATGGATTGATCTCCTAAAGGAAGCCATAGGTTTGAAAATTGCAAGAATTGAGTAGGACTGCTGATTACAGGACATTCTGGAGATGGCTCATTCATAAGGTCACCATGAGTCAGAAGCAACTTGACAGCACGTAGCAACAGCAACAAATATGGGGCCTGGGATATTGAGGAATGGTGGAGAAATAAAACTGGTGGAATGTTCTTTGAGTTTGTTCCTAACCTTCTGGAGTGAGGAATAAGTAATCTGCCAAGAGCAAATGTGATGAGCTTTTACATAAAGGCATGAATGGGTGGCTATTTTGCAGGTGAACAGGCAGCCATTCAGCGTGTTGTGAACAAAACGGAACATTTTTTGTGTGGAGGAGGTGAAAAGAACAGGGTAATGAATAAAGATGTTGGAAAATATGCAACCTTTCAAACAGAAGAGTTCATTTGTAATAAGTTATCATGCCTGAGTCA
The DNA here is from genome assembly GCF_051106095.1 of Pogona vitticeps. Classification (NCBI taxonomy): domain Eukaryota; kingdom Metazoa; phylum Chordata; class Lepidosauria; order Squamata; family Agamidae; genus Pogona; species Pogona vitticeps. The sequence continues at coordinate 255,764,052 of NC_135785.1, forward strand.
TGCACGAAACATGCTGGATATAAAGAAAATAATTTGAATGGTGCTATGGAGAGATGCTTTTTCCGTCATTTCTGCTTACATGTGGATGCAATTAAGGCCTCAAGGTTTGGTTTTGTTCTATTTTAGTTAAACATAGAATAGACTCCCCCATTCAAATATGTGATTTTTCTAAACTGTTAAGAAAAATCTGATAAAAAGAGGCAAAAACCAGCCATGAACCCCTTTGTGGGTAGAGGCTGGGGACAGAGAAGTGGCGCAGATTTCACTCATATTAAAGGTAAAGTTAAAGGTTCCCCTTGACATTTAGTCCAGTTGTGTCCGACTCTAGGGCGTGGTGCTCATCCCCGTCTCCAATCTGTAGAGCCAGTGTTTGTCCATAGACAGTTTCCGTGGTCAGGTGGCTAGTGCGACTAGACACGGAAGGCCGTTACCTTCCCACCGTGGTGGTACCTATTTATCTACTCACATTTTTACATGCTTTCAAACTGCTAGGTTCACTCATATTAGGAAAGAGTTAAATGGTAGACCCAGCCTGGGTGACCTTGGGCAAGCTGCTGCACAGTCTCAGGGCATCCCCAGAAGAAGAGGATGGGAAACTCCTTCTGAGTACAATATTTGCTGCCTAGGAAACCCAGGAATTGGTGGCCGTAAGTCAGAATTGACTTGACAGAACAGAGAGAGAGAGAGAGAGAGAGAGAGAGAGAGAGAGCACCCTTTTGGAGGCAAGGACCTGTGTTTTCAGAAGTGATCCAGCCTATGACTGAGATTTGCCATAATATCTTATCAAGTACAGTGGTGCCTTACTTGACGATGTTAATTTGTTCCAGCGAAATCGCCGTAGGGTGAAAATATCATCAAACGAAATGAAAAAACCCATTGAAACACATTGAAAACCGTTCAATGCGTTCCAGTGGGCTGAATACCTGCTCGTTCAGCAAAGATCCTCCATACGGCGGCCATTTTCGGTGCCTGTAAAGCGAGGAATCCATCCTAGAAAACAGCAGGGGGCCATTTTCTTCAGCCGGTAGCCATTTTGAAACCCCACGATCAGCTATTTGCTGATCGTCATAAAGCGAAAATCGGTTCCCGAAGAACCGAACATCATTAAACAAAAAAACCCATTTAAAACATCGTTTTGTGATCGCAAAAGCGATTGCAAAAACCTAATAGTATAGGAATTTCCTCGTTAAGCGAGGCACGACTGTATCTTCAGCCTGGTGGGATTCCAGCTACCCCATTGTACATAGCGCTTTCAGAGCGAACGGGACTTTACACAGGACAAGGAGAAGGCAGTTAGTTTCCCTTCTTCCTGCCTCCAGACGTCCGACCCAAACTTAGTGCTCTTGATTTGGACAGCATGACTTGGCAATGTTGGGGAAATGCCTTGTCAAGCCTGAGAGCCTGAAATTCCAATGTGCCTTATCTGCTGATCTGAATGCACTGGGCAGTCCTTTTGCCTCTAATTTCCGTCCTGCGCACTCCTTTCTCCACGGTAGACTTGTCATGCTAGGACTGCTAAGAGGCAAAACAGGCCGTGTGATCAGTGACCGGATACCTGACCCTCGGTTGTTACTGTTAACTGCAAAGCAGAAAAGAGAGGGTTTTGATTTTGATCTGAGTCGCAGCTCCCTGGGAAGGAGAATTTGACCCTTCCTCCTTCAGTCGTGCAATTTTCTCCTGTGAGCTTTCCAGTTCTCATGTCCAAAGAATCAGTCTCTGAGCTCATACGCATACAAACCAAATTGAAGTACTGTACCCTTTTGTTTTCTCCTATTTCCAAGTGAATTAAAATAGAAGATATTTGCATTTATAAAACTGCATGGGGGAGAGTTTAAGCCTTGCCTCTCTGTGCTACTGTCCGATCAAAATTGCAGTCTTTCATGCCTGCTTTAGACTAATGTAGTGCTTTTTGGTGGTATTATGTTTAGAGCAGGGACAGGATTTTCTGCTTCCTGCACCAAACGGGGGGAAAAAACCACACACACAGCCCAGTGGCAGAATCATATTTCAAGGGGGCACAGTTCTTCTCTGAAAAATGTGTACCTCCTGCTCACACCTTATTTTGCCCACGACATTGTTTTCAAAAGTTTAGAAGCATTTGTTGAAAAGTGGAAAGGATCAGTATAAGAGTGGTCTTAACCAACCAGATAGGCGGGATATAAATAAAATAAAATAAATAAATAAATAAATAAATAAATAAATAAATAAATAAATAAATAAATATAATCCTTAGTGGGGTGGGAATCATTCCCAGGGTGCCCTCATATGGCCTATACATACCTGGTTTAGAGTGTGGCACTAGTTCTCGTCCCTAAATCTAGAGGTTCAGATTCTAGTCTGTACTGGCCCATAGAAACTGGTTGGATACTCTTAAACCAGTTACAGTGGTACCTTGATTTACGAACTTAATCCATATTGGAACAGTGTTTGTATGTCAAAAAGTTCGTAAGTTGAGGCAGACTTTTCCCTAGGAATGCATTGAAAAACATTTAATCAGTACCTTCTGTTTTTCGTTCGTATTTCTAGGCGCTGTTTGTATGTCAATGCATTAGTTCCCATAGGAACTAATGCAAAGCCAATTAATCTGTACTCTACCACTAGGGGGATAAAAAAAATTTATTTTTTTTCTTCTTTTGACCTAAGATGAACTTAGGTCAAAAAAGGGCAGGAAAGGGGTTTTTTTTTCCCCTTTGGTTTTTTTTTCCGTTCGTAAGTCGAGGCTCCGTTCGCAAGTTGAAGCAACTTTTTACAAATGGAGCCATTCGTAACTCAAATCGTTCACAAGTGGAGACATTCGTAAGTCGAGGTGCCACTGTATTAACCTCTCAGGACTTTTTGGGGGGACAAAAGTTGGAACTTGGAAGTTACTTTCATCTCACTGGAGAATGGTGTGATATAAATATCGTAGTTCTTCCATATACTGTAGCATCTCCTTTGTCCCAGTCATTTTTTTTTTTAAGATTCTGGTCTTGTAGAAAGGGCCAGAATAAGAAATCATAGTTGAGTAGACCGGATCCTGAGTTCAAATCTCTTTATTACCTACAAACCCCCTGCCTGTTCTTTTCTTCTTTAATCCACATAGGCAGATGTTTGTGGATCTGTGAGCTTCCTTACAATGTACTGTATATAAGATCTGAGGCTATAGTTGATAACTGCTCATCTCCCTCCTGCATGGTTGTTTTTACAAATAATATGAATCATTTTTTAAAAAAAAAACTTTTTTTCTGCTTGATGTCAGGATATTTCCAAGATATTTTTCTGTCGTCCTTTCCTAGAGCTCCTCCTTTTAAAAAAAAAAAATCCAGTCTGTCTTGCAACTATTTGAAAAGCCTATGTTAGTCATCAGAATTTGGCCCATGGGTGCTATAAACATTAAAAGTTCTATATCGGACCAGCTCAAAAGCCTATTTTGTCTAGTTCCTTGGAGTGACCAACCAGATGCCTCATGCAGGACAGGCATCTGAAGAAATCAAGATGCACTCAGACAGCTACAAAGGACCACGTCCAATTGGCCAGAAAGGGTCACTTTAATAGAAGCCATCTCCCTTAAAGCCGCCCTTCTGTCTGCCAGGAAATCTTTCCAGCCCAGCCCTCAAAAATAGAATTCCTATGGTTGGACCCCAAAGGTTAAGCTTTTAGGAATCAGGCTGTACTTAAGCTGTGCTAGTTACACAATTTATGTAAAGAATATTGTTTGCAAATCTAGAAGGGCAGAATTTATCTTCCACTTTCTCCCGGGCAAGAAGAAAAATTCTGCGATTTCTCATTCGTGTATGAGAGAATGAGACAAGCCAAAGCATACGCCTCTTAGACGTTCGCCTCTCAGAATCTAGTTTTGCTAGTTTTCTGCTTCTGACGGGGTTTTCCTTCTCCTTGCCAACCCATAGTCAGTCCACCCTGTTGAAGAACCTTATTAATCAAGATGGAACTTGTTCCTAACTTTCCTCCTTTCTCTCTCCATATCCTTTTTTCCTTGTGTGAACTGCTAGATAGCTCAGTGGTTTAGGTATTTGGCTGGGGAGCCAAAGCTTGGGGGTTCGATTCTGGATGCCATGATCCATAGGGTCCCTTCCAGTTCTGAGATTATTGTTGCAGCTTTTTGGAAAATATAGGCCGTAAGCTTGAGAGCGAGGACTGCCTTGTTGTCGTTTTAATTGATATGTGAAGCATATTGAGAGCCTTTTCAGCTTTACAGCAGGAGGTTCATAAATAAACAGGCTGATCCTTGATGAGTATGTGTCCTTGTTATTCAGCTCTCAATGTTTTGTGGGCTGCAGGAGTAAAGAACCCATCTGTGTTCTTCTGTTGATACGGCCCTGAATGGAGGTCTCTTCTGTAAAACAGAAGCTGTGGTGCAGAATGAATCAACCAGCGGGGTCCCTGGCAAAGGACGGCTTCGGTTCCAGCCAAATCCTGGTTCCCCTGACAAAAGGGTACAGTGTGTATCCGTGGTTAGAAGCTGGCTGGGTTCTGTGAGCTTTGCCTAAATGTTAGAAGGAGAAAGAAGGGAAGAAATAAAGAAATTGCTTGTGGTTTCAGAGGTGCCAAATGGACGACAAGCTTGAATTTACATTTGAAGTGAGCAAAAGCCCCCTTGGAGGCCATTGTCCGTGCTTGTCTATAGATGTCATCAAGAATTTCACTTCTGAACTGCAAATGAACAGCTGGAAAAAAAAAAGGAGAAAGGTACTGAAAGAGTGGCATTGTGTGCGCGTTTTTTAAGGGAAGTTGTTTTCAACAGCTCACTCTTCATGTAATTTGGCTGGCATCAGGAGAAACAAAAGGGTCACTTTTCGTTGTTGCTGTGACTGACCTGGAATACATTTCCCTTTTATCAGGACGGAGAACAGAGCGTTACACTAGCTCTTTTGTCAGCTTACAACACAGCTGAAAGCGCTGTTTTGGGAATGTGCAAAAAGTTGTCTACTCATGTCCAATCTGATCTTTTCTTGTGGGCAGATTAAAGCTGCCCTTTGGTCCAGAGGTTAGGTCTTAGAAATTTAAAGCTTCTGGTGGGGTGCATTTGAGACGTTTCCATTTATAAGGACATAAAAAAGTGTCCTGCTGGATCAGACAAGATGCCTCTCTACAGCGGGTACCCGTGGTTAGAACGTTGGACTAGAACTTGTGAATTAGACTAGGACTTAAGCCATGAAACTCATTGGATGACCTCTTGATCAACCTTACAGGGTAGTTGAGAAGGTGGTGGTACAAGGAGGTGAGCCATGCTAAGTTATTTTGAGCTTTTTGGAAGAAGAGATGGGAGAGAAACAAAACCAATAAATAGGGTAGGCATGTTTTCTAGGAGTAAGAGATCTTATTCAGTCTGAGGACTGTATTTCTCATAGCTAACCTTTCCAGGAGTTGCATACCCATGATACGTAGGATCAGGACCAAAGAGGGCAGAGCAAAAACCAGCTGGAGAGATATTGCACATGCAACACAGAACCCTCCAGGAGTTTCCTTGGAAGTCCACAATTGTAGATGAAGCCATCTTTTCCTATGCTTGTTCCTCAGGATCTGAGGTTCAGAGATGCAGTGCCTCTGCTCATGGATGTTCCACAGAATGATCATAGTTGACAACCCCTGCGGGGCTCTTCCCAGCAGGGCATTTTTGTCATCGTTTGTTCTTGATGCTGCCTTGATAGTATCCCAATGTTGAAATGATGTTCTTTCTATAATACTTGTACTGTTTTCCTCCCCTTTGACTTCCTGGATTGTCCCACTTTGCCAAACCATTTTTTTTTTTTTGGTAGTTCTGGACGATGGAGTTTAGTCCTGTGGTATTTCCCAAACATTTCAGTTGTCATCTTCTCTCAGCATTCCAACCCAGGGAAGCATGTGTAAACGTTACTGGACAGCCATGGATTCTTGTTGGATCCTGGCAGGCCGACGTGCCGGATGCGTACAACCCTGAAGCAGAGAGCCAGTTCAGTGTTGGATCACCTTCTGTCAGGACACAGCTCCTGGTAACCCCGATGAGCCTCTGCCATCAAGTAAGGGAGCCAAACGTAGAGGTACAAAGGCCCACAGCAAGCTTATAAAAACAACGACAACCTCAGTCAGCTCTTACAGGCCCCAACATTTGCAAGACCTACTCCGCATAGACATTTTGGCAAGCCAGCAGTCTGCCTTTTGAAAACCAGCACCCAAAAAAAAAAAAGATTGGTACACCAAAATCATTATTTCAAATGGTGGTGGACCACAGGGGGCAGGAGGAATGAATGAGTGCAGTGATGGTGTGTATACACATGGGACAAGGGCCGTATGTTGTTGGCCTGAAACCACATGAGACTGAATTCAAGGAGGAACAGCAGAAGTCTTAGTTCAGTCTGAGTGAAGTAGTTGGCTCAGGCAACAAATGCTAGGATGTGGTCCTTAAGATGCTGGAGAAGGAAGCGTTCGGCTGTGCAGGCTTGAACTTTCGATAAGAATGCACTGTATCACTTTTGTTGTTGCTGCTATGTTCCACTTTTAAGAAGAGCCAAGTAGGTTTTATCCTCAATGTTTTGTAATAAGTAAGTGTGTGCTATCAAGTCAATTCTGACTTATGGCAACCCATTTCAGAGTTTTCTAAGTAGAGAATATTCAGAAGCAGTGCATCATTCCCTTCTTCTGAGAGCATGCTGGGACCGCCCAGCTTGCCCAAGGCTACACAGGCTGGCTCTTCTGGGACGCACTGTGGGCAATCAAACTCCCAATCTCTGGCACCATGGCCAGATACCTCCCGCACTGAGCTATCCAGCAAGCTACTTATTTTCTAAGAAACTGAAAAATTAGGCGTTCATTTTATTTTTATTTTTCATTTAAAATCTATATTTATAATTTAAATAAAAACACTGAAAACATTTTTAAATTGTGGTTGTAAGTTTTTCGGGCTGTTTGGTTGTGTTCTGGAGGTTTTTCTTCCTAGCGTTTCGCCAGTCTCTGTGGCCAGCGTCTTCGGAGGACAGGAGTTAGAACTCTTTACTTCCTATTTTATTGTCAGCTTATGTATTGGGAGAATACAAAAATCTCAAAAAATGCAATGTTTCTTCCCATTAATAGAAGATGGGCCACGCCCTTGGCTGCCTGAGCCGTATCATCTGCAGTTCTTATTGAGTTTTTATTTGAACTGCAAGGTCAAAGGGGAGCAAAGTTCATCCTGCAGGATTTGCTCCCATTCTCTTCTGATTCACAAAAAAACCCTTCTCATCAGCGTTTGCTGGACTGAGAGGCTTCATCAGGAAACCATCACAGGAAAACTGATTCTTTCATGATATTTCCTTTGGCCGCAGCGACCGCTCCAGTTCCAGGACCTAAGATTTTTGGAACTCAGAGAACTGGGATCAGAGCCTTGTCCGTTAGGAATAAAATAAACCACTGCCAAAGAATATCAAGCAGCGTGGCCAGGAAAACTTCTACTTGAAGTCTATGAACTTTTGTACAAGTCAGCAGTGTGCGGACATGACGTTGCTGATTGGCCATCCCCTTGCAATGTGCCCTGCTTGATATTAGAAGAAGGGGCCAACCAATCAGCAGCCCTGTTCTTGGATGAAGCTGACCGGGCTCCCACTACATCTAGTGGTGTTTCCAAAGGGTTCCTCAGTCTCCCTTACTGAACCACTTCACCAGCTACCACTACATAACAGCACACCCAGATCTTTACCATCTCTACTGAAATCCAAGTCCAGGTTCCTATGCCAACATGGAGCAAGTTTTGTATCATAGTGTGGCTGAAATCTAGTAGTAGTCTTCAACTAGAGTGGACCCGTTGAATCACTGGAACATATGGAGGAGTTAAGTCACCATATCCCCACTGGTTCAGTGGGCCCACTCTAATTGTTACTTACTATTGGATTTACTGTTGGATTTCTAAGGGACACAGTGGCGCTGCTGGTTAAACCGCAGAAGCTTCTGTGCTGCAGGGTCAGAAGACCAGCCGTCGTAAGATCGAATCCACGCGACGGAGTGAGCTCCTGTCACTTGTCCCAGCTCCTGACAACCTAGCAGTTCAAAAGCATGTAAATGCAAGTAGATAAATAGGGACCACCAAGGTGGGAAGGTAAGTGTTCTGTGTCTAGTCACGCTGGCCACGGAAACTGTCTACGGACAAACACTGGCTCTACAGCTTGGAGACGGAGATGAGCACCACGCCCTAGAGTCAGACACAACTGGACTAAATGTCAAGGGGAACCTTTACATTATTGGATTTCAGCCATTGTTTCCTTTGACTTCTGAAAGGATGGTTCAGCCATGTGGGTAGCCGAACAGGAAGACTATGATAAGACCTGCTGCCTCCCCAGACAGACTCACTCCAAGTTTTTTTGTTTTTTTTAGGCAGACTGCTCTAGCCAGATTGTGTCCTGATAGCCTTGCTATTGGGCTCATTGGTAGCCTAACCTAGCTGTAGTGACAGTGTTTCAAGCAATCATTACATATCTTAGGAGTCCCCGAGAACAGAACAATCCCTTAATCCTGTATGTCTGCTGTGGGAAATGCCCCTTAGAATCATAGAATGCTTGATTTGGAAGGAGCCTCTAAGACCATCGAGTCCAACCTCCCATTCAGGACAGGAATCCAAGTCAAAGCAGGCCTGTCAGAGGGTTGTACAATTTTCTCTTGAACATCTCCAGCGCTGTAGCACTCACTCATTGGTTCCATTGTTGTACTGGGCTAACAGTGAAGATGTTTTTCCTTATAGTCAGCCTAAATCTGGCTTCCTTTTGTTCCTATTATGACATGTCCTGCACTCTGGGATGATTGAGAACAAATTCTGCCCCTTCTCTGTATGACGACCTTTTAAATATTTGAAAAGTGCTGTCATTGAACTAGTCTTTTGTGTAAAATGCATCCTAATCCAGTAGGTCTGTAGATCAGCTTTGCTGTGGAAAAAGAAAGAAAGAAAAGGAGTCGTGAAAAGAACAAAATATATTGTATGTTGTTGTTTTTCTAAATCTGTTTTTTATTTTTTTAAAGCTTTTAAATTTATTAATGGATTTCAAAATTATGATTGTGTATTTAACTGCTTTTTAATTACGATGGACAACGGTTGTGCCAGAAATAATATTGTTTTCATGTCAGTTATTGCATTTGGGAGTATAAAGAAATGAAACATATGCATTATGTTTTTTAAAAAGGTCTCGTTGAAAGGGTCTCCAAGGGTTGACATGAGTCTTGGCTTCCACATCATAACAAACAACTCAGCATGTGGTATCACGTTAGCAAGGACTGGACGAAAATACTTTTATTAAAATATTGGCTTTTGAGTTCTTTTATGTGGAAGAACTTGTGAATGATTTATAACATGAGTTTTTAAAATGTCCTGTTCTACCTCAGAATTTTTTGTTTCTGATTCTGTTGCCCATCATAACCCATTGTGAGATCACAACAGCTATTATGAGCTGCCCGCTCAGAGGTTGTAACTCACAACTTGCAGATGATTCTCATGATGTGCCCTAAGTATGCCCTAATGAACTTACTGCTCGTCATTAGGAGAGAGAAATCCTAAAATGTTGAGCTTTTCATTTCATAGAATTGCCGTAGGGTTGGAAGGGGCCTTGGAGGTCTTCTAGTCCACAACCCTGCCCAAGGCAGGAGACCTCATACCATCCAGGACCTCCTACCATCTTGGACAGATGGCTATCCAATCTTTTCTTGAAAACCTCCAGCCATGGGGCATCCACAACATTGAGAGGCAAGCAGTTCCACTACTTAATGGTTCTCACCATCAGGAAATTCCTCCTTATTTGGATCTCCCTCTGACAAGTTTCCACCCATTGGTTCTTGTCCTATTCTCAGGTGCAATGGAGAATAAATTGATGCCCTCTTCCCTGAGGCAACCTTTCAGATATTGCAAGACTGCTATCATGTCCCCCCTCAGTCTTCTCTTCGTTAAGCTAAACATACCTAGTTCTTTTAGTCATTCTCCAGTCCCCTTATCATCTTTGTTGCTATTCTCTGCCCCCTTTCCAGGGCCTCGGCGTCTTTTTTGTAGACTGGACACAGCACTCCAAGTGCGGCCTCACCAGCATGGTATAGAGTGGTTCTATCATTTCCCGTTATCCTGATGCTATCCTGTTGATGCAGCCTAGGACGGTGTTGGCTTTCTTGGCAGCTGCAACACACTGCTGACTCATCCTTAGGCGGTGGGCCACCAGGACACCTAAATCCCTCTCACAGGTTGAGCCAGGTACCACCTGTCCTGTACCTGTGCATCTGGTTTCTCTGCCTACGTGCAGGACCTTACTTTTCCTGCCACTGAACTGCATCTTATTGGATAAGAACATTTGTTCTGTGGTTTGCAAATTAACTTGTTTTGTTTTGTGATTGGTCATGGAGCAGACAAGTACAGACTTTGCTTGGAGATACGGTAGCTCGGACATCAAAGTGGGCCAGAATCCTTCTGACGCAGGAATGGAATTTCAGCTTCTAATGATGTTTTGTCTTTAGTGTGTCATTTGGCACTGAGTTGTTGAGAGGATATGGAGTGTGGGGGGGGGGGGGAGGTGAACAAATTTACTCCTTTTTAGTGCATCCTGAAGAACATCCACTGAAGTGGAAATCTAATTATACCTCTTTCTATTAAGAGGACCGACCTAGTCTGTTGCTTTAACGCACCTGCCTGCTCTTCTTTCCTAGGGAATGGCTTTTACCCTTGAAGAGAGGCTGCAATTGGGAATTCACGGCCTGCTTCCTCCTTGCTTCTTGAGCCAAGACGTTCAAGTTCTCCGTGTCCTCAGAAGCTATGAGACCAAATCCAATGATCTAGACAAGTAAGCAGATGAGAGCTGGAGGATGGAATGGGGTGGGGGAAGGAGATTGTGAAATCTGTGACTGAAGCTGACCATTGTGGGATATTCACAGAAAGCAAGTTTGCCCGACTCTGATTGACTCTTGTCGGCTGCCTCTTGTGATGCTGGAGAAGTTTGGAATGAAATTACACAACATCATGCAGTTTGCAGTACAAGATGCTTCTATGCATGAAGAGTAGCAGTGAATCTGTACACTCACATGTCCTCTGTATCCAGCTCAGATACTGTATATGCTTTATGAACAGTCTTCTCAGGCTTGCTTGGGTAGCTCTTGATACATCTCCTTCACATCGAGAGCATTGTCCTGTCAAATTTGTCAAAACAGCCCCTAAAAGCATATATGCACATGTGCATTAGATTCTTGACATCCCTTTGAAGCACCAGCATCCTAAAATTCCACCCTTGGCAACAGAAGTGGCAGCAGAAGTGCCTCGCTTAGCGACGTTAATCCGTTCCAGAAAAAACGTTGCTAAGCGATTTCATCACTAAGTGAAATTAAAAAGCCCATAGAAACGCATTAAAAAGTGATTAATGTGTTCCTATGGGCTTAAAAACTCACCTTAAGTGAAAATCCTCCATAGCGCCGCCATTTTCTTAAGCGAGGCAAAACAGCGGGCGGCCGTTTTGTTTTTCCAGCAGCCATTTTGAAACCGCCGATCAGCTGGCCGAAAATGTGTTTCTTGTATTTTTTAGCCGTGTAACTACTATTATGTGTATCTCTATTTACTATTAATTTCCCAAGTGTATGTTTTTAAGTTTCCTATGCCCATAAAGGTTACCGAATTGAACTACCCTTCCAATCTATATTTCCTCAGCAGAGTTCTGGCCTTCATGTTTTCTCAGGGTTGTGGAGCATCAAGGAGCTTCTTCGTGGTCAGGAAAGTTGCTTTTTTGAATTATTGTATAGGTAATTGTAGTTCTAAAAAGTAACTTCTCCAAGGTTTGCACTAGCCCTTTCCCCCTGTATATCATAAGCTGCAGTCCTGGGTGTGCCTGGAAGTAAACTGCGTCAAACGCTAGAGGACTTCTGAGTAGATATGTATGGGTAACTGCTAACCCACCTGAGTATGCCTTAACCTCCAGCCTGATGTACTTCCTTGGACATTGCTCACAACCTTTGAAGTAATCCTTCTTAATTGGGTATCCTGCAGAAAAATAATGCTGCAGCACCCGTCATCTCCAGATGACAGAGCTGCTGTGTGGGACTGGTCTTGTTGTTCAACCATCCGGAAGGCTTCTGGTTGGGGAAGTCTGCTTTGGAAGAGTGTTGTGCAACTCTAAAACTAGCACCTTGTTTTTATAAGAGAGGTAGAGGAAGATTGAGAGCAGGGGAAGCTCATTCAGAGGAAACCTAAGTGCTTTCCCATACTTCCATGTAATCAGAGCATTGGCACAATCAGTGAAGTGCTCAGCCACCTTAATGAAAATATTGAGACGTCCTGATTAAGAGGCTTGAAACTTTTCCAAATCTTGCAGAGAGTCAGCTGAAATGTTACACTTGGCATCAACGACACCTTTCATCTCCCTCTCACTTATTTTCCAATTATTCCCCCAGATATATCATCTTGATGACCCTTCAAGACCGAAACGAGAAGCTCTTCTACCGAGTTCTCACATCAGACATTGAGAGATTCATGCCAATCGTCTACACTCCTACCGTTGGCCTGGCCTGTCAGCAGTATGGGCTAGCTTTCAGGAGACCTCGGTGAGTCAGGGGATCTATTTTAAAAATTCTCCTTACCCCATCTTTCTGTTCCTTCCCCTGCCCCCACAAACCCACTGAACCTTAATCAGAAATAAATGTACATTTTGTCAGTTGGTACACCTCATGCTATGGGTGGTCTCCCAAGAGGAGGGAAAAGGCGGTCCTTGATTACATGATGTAGTTGTCAAACAGCTTGGATTGTGTTTGTGTTTGTTTACAACGAGCTGGGGGGGGGGGAATTCTTGTGCTTCATCCCCTACAGCAACAAGACAAGAGCGCTTTTGTTCCAGAACTGTACTTCTTTTACAATCAAGTACAGAAGACTCCCTAAATGCAGCCACAAAATGTCACTGAGATTTCTCACATTGGCCTACCCCTCTGCCAGCTCCAAGCCCGCCATCATTCTTGTGTTGGGCAGCCTTGGACGTAAAAGCTATAAGGGCATGGGGGGGGTTATGATTTCTGAGCCAAAATACCTTTTTCCTAAGTAAGGAAGGACTCGAAATAGTCACTTTTTTGGACTACAGCCACCATGAGGAATGCTGATCCGAAAGAAAATAGAAAAAGCAACTTCCCTGGTGCTTGGTGGCAAAGTAGACTTGGCAAAGACTAAGTAAGTGAGAGAAGAGAAGAAGGCAAAATTGGCAAATAAACACAAACAAGCTGGTTTAGGACAGTCAGAGGCCTTGCAGCTAGAAGAGTTGAGTAGTCTGTTGATGGGCTAGATAACTAGGACTTTCTGGAAGCTGCCTGTTACTCATTAAGGAGAAAAAGGCTTGTATGCATAAAAATAATGACTGTGTGTCATCAAGGCAATTCCAGCTTGTGGCAATCCCCCCCCCCCCCCAGTGTTTCCCAGGTACAGAGTACACCACTTCTGTCTACCATTCCCTTCTTGTAGGGTTGCCCCGGGGTTGTGCTGCTTGCCCAGGGTTACACAGGCTGGCTCCTCCTAAGAGGCACAGTGGGGAATTTAACTCCCAACCTCTGTCTCTGTTGGTGTAAGTTAGCAGAGTTTTGTTTCAGTCCAAGCAGTCCAGTTGAATGACACAGACAAAGACAGCTTCTTCCAACACCAAGTGTATTTACAGTATATACAGAAGTTCAGCAGTACAGACCAGCAGCATAACAGCATGACATTCATAGAAGAGATCCGTACCTCTTCCCCACATGTCCGCAGTTATACACATGCACAGCCAATCAGTGTGGACATTGCATCATCCCAGACTGCATGATTCAGCATTTTGCACACTTGTCAAGTATGGCTGCTGATTATCGTGGGCCTTGTTCTGCCTCAGTGTGGACAGTCTCCGCCACCAGGTACCTAACTCACTGAGATATTCATCCAGCTCCTATGTGCATACAGGTCTTCTTTGCATTTGGAAATACTCAACTGGCCATAGTCCTTGACTGTAAGAAGCTGCCGCATATATGTAAGGCTCTCTGTCATTAATGCTGAATCTCAGCTGTGACAAGGAATATCTGTACGAGCCTCTAGGACTCCCAACTTTCAGCTTTACAATCCTGTAGGAGAAGTGTGGCTTAGGCCGAGAAAACCTGATCGATCTGAAATCGGCTTCTTGGTTGAGTGAGCTGAAGCTGAGTCTCCCCAATAAATCTAATGCACCACACTAGCTAACATATAAAGAGGAAAGGCGCACAACTGGTGGCCTCCAGATGTTGCTGGATGGCAAACTCAACCAATGATGAGGGACAATGTGAGTTACAGTCCAAAGCATCTGGAGGGATGCATGTGGTCCACCCTGATCTATTGTTCTGAATATTGTAGTGCAATGTTCCCCAACCTTGGGCCTCCAGATGTTCTTGGACTACAACTCCCAGCTCTCAACTTCACCACCACTTCTGCTGGCCAGGATTTCTGGGAGTTGAAGTCCAAGAACATCTGGAGGCCCAAGGTTGGGGACGACTGTTGTAGTGCATTCCTATTGATGACAGCAAGTGTAGGTGTGACGGACAGGTCAGGAACCACTCCTGTCCATCACAGTGGAACCCTGATTCAGGAGCCAATGGCTGTAAAGAAAAGGCGGGACTAAGGATATATAAGAGAATGGAAGTCAGTTAAAGAGCAATTAGAGTTAAGGATTTCAGTTAGAGAGTTAGGGTTGAGTTAGGGACCTCAGCTAGAGAGATGCAGTTTTGGCAGTTAGGACCAGCCTGGTGTTAGAGAAGAATAGAGATATAGAGAATAAGATGTGAAATGACTAAATACTTGGATTGACATGATTCTATCTAAGCAAATATGTTATAAAAGCACAGTTGATTGCATGAATAAAATAAGACCATTCATGATTTACTTTACATGATTTACTTGCGAACACTTTAATAAACATTGTTTAATTGAATAACACTGATTGAAGAGTCCTATTTGATGTGGTGAGGAATATTACCTCTGGTGGCAGCGGAAAAGGATTGAAAATTAAATGTCACACCCAAAAGTGAACCTGGGTTGTGTGGAGAAACAAACAGGGGAACGGGTGCGTGACAGTAGGCAACCTAGGGTAGTGGCTAGACTTCAATGTGTTTGCATGGAATCCTTCACCAAATATCAGAAGCCTTCTAGCAGTGGTAGGTTCAAGCCTTTTCGAGTATGATCTGCCCCTGTTCCCAGAGCATTTTCCACCCATAGTCTCCATACCTGGTTAATGGACAATATGGGTGTCTGTTTCCTTGGTATCTCTCTTCTCCCTGTCCTCATTCCATCTTCTTTGTTTGCATCTGTTGGACTGCAGTTGACACCAAATGTTTGCAAAACGGGGGTGGAAGAAGTTCATTGAGAACACAAGACAAACTGATACATGTTTCGAGGGAGTCTGCACTTTGTCAAAGGATATAATTGAAAACAAACTGTAAAAATAAGGCCGCACGCTGCACCAGAGCGTGGATGTTATTTGTGTCAACTCTGCAGAATCACGGGTGAAAAGTAATTCATTTTGTCGTACAAAACTAAGCCACAAAGAAATGTGGTTAAACTGCAGTTTCTTGGATGACAACAGATAAACACTGTAAGATGCACATATTTTCCAAATGTTTAAAATCTGTATGAAATATACTTATTAGCTTTCCAGAAGGAAGGAAGGAAGGAAGGAAGGAAGGAAGGAAGGAAGGAAGGAAGGAAGGAAGGAAGGAAGGAAGGAAGGAAGGAAGGAAGGAAGGAAGGAAGGAAGGAAGGAAGGAAGGAAGGAAGGAAGGAAGGAAGGAAGGAAGGAAGGAAGGAAGGAAGGAAGGAAGGAAGGAAGGAAGGAAGGAAGGAAGGAAGGAAGGAAGGAAGGAAGGAAGGAAGGAAGGAAGGAAGGAAGGAAGGAAGGAAGGAAGGAAGGAAGGAAGGAAGGAAGGAAGGAAGGAAGGAAGGAAGGAAGGAAGGAAGGAAGGAAGGAAGGAAGGAAGGAAGGAAGGAAGGAAGGAAGGAAGGAAGGAAGGAAGGAAGGAAGGAAGGAAGGAAGGAAGGAAGGAAGGAAGGAAGGAAGGAAGGAAGGAAGGAAGGAAGGAAGGAAGGAAGGAAGGAAGGAAGGAAGGAAGGAAGGAAGGAAGGAAGGAAGGAAGGAAGGAAGGAAGGAAGGAAGGAAGGAAGGAAGGAAGGAAGGAAGGAAGGAAGGAAGGAAGGAAGGAAGGAAGGAAGGAAGGAAGGAAGGAAGGAAGGAAGGAAGGAAGGAAGGAAGGAAGGAAGGAAGGAAGGAAGGAAGGAAGGAAGGAAGGAAGGAAGGAACATGTTAAACTGGAAATGACAATTTTGCTTGGAGAAATGGATGGCTATAGAAAAAGAAGACAACCAAATATGAGATGGATTGACTTAATAAAGGAAGCCACAGCCTTAAGTTTGCTAGAGCTGTTAACGAAAAGAACTTTGTGGAGATCTTTAACGGTCAAGATTTGCCACAATATTATCAGCGTAAACACATTTCTGTGATAGACATCATTATCAGAATTTAGAATTAATTCTAATTTAAACTTCTATTACGTTTTTGTGTTTATTTATAATTTATTTATTTATAACTCCAGAAAAGCAGCTGGACCCGACTTAATTCCTGGTCGGGTGGTAAAAGACTGTGCTGATCAGCTAGCCGGGATATGGACTGTGATTTTTAATCGATCCCTGACACTATGCGCAGTTCCCGTCTGTCTCAAGGCTTCCGTCATCGTTCCACTGCCTAAAAAGTTGCCTACAAACAGTCCGAATGACTACAGGCCGGTGGCACTAACTTCAATCTTAATGAAGTGCTTTGAGCAGTTAGTTTGGAAATATATTATCTCCTGCCTTCCTGATCCCTTTGATGGGCTTCAGTTTGCTTATAAAGAAAATAGATCAACCGAGGATGCGATCAATACTGTGCTTTATATGGCTTTATCCCACTTGGAAACACAAGGGAATTATGTAAGAATGCTGTTCGCGGACTTTAGCTCTGCTTTTAACACCATTATACCCCACAGATTAATAGACAAACTTAAAGATCTTGATTTTCCAGATTCTATCTGTCTGTGGATTTTGGATTTTTTAACAAATCGTCCACAAAGGGTTAAACTGAATGACTACATCTCTACTGACAAGATACCCAGCACTGGCACTCCACAAGGCTGTGTCCTTAGTCCACTACTGTTCTCCATTTATTCATCGGATTGCACCAATAACCATCCCAGTAATAGGATTGTCAAATTTGCAGACGATACTACACTAGTAGGACTTATCTCTGGGGATGATGAGTCTGCGTATTGGGACGAGGTATTACAGCTATCCCGCTGGTGCAAAAAAAACGATCTTTTATTTAACATCCAAAAAACCAAGGAATTCATAGTGGACTATAGGAAAAAAAGAGCAGACATTCAGCCACTGTATATAGATGGAGTTTGTGTGGAACAGGTGGTTGAATGTAAGTTTCTTGGGACTATCATAACAAATGACCTGACTTGGAGTGCAAACACCGCTGCGTTAATCAGGAAGGCACAACAACGGTTGTATTTTCTAAGGATTCTTAGAAAGCAACAATTGACTGAGAGTTTGTAATCACCTTCTATCGGAGTTCGATTGAGAGCATATTATCCTACTGTCTCTGTGTATGGTTCACGAGCTGCACAGTGGCAGAGAAAAAGGCAATTCAAAGGGTGATTAAGACGGCCCAAAACATCATTGGCTGTTCACTCCTCTCTTTGGAAGAATTGTATAAGAACAGATGTAAGAGGAAGATATCTAACATACTGAAAGACTCCTCTCATCCGGGATATCAGCTCTTTAAACTATTACCATCAGGAAGGAGATTCAGGGTATTGAAAGCAAGGACAAGCAGATTCAAGAACAGTTTTTACCCAAGTGCAGTATTGAGTTTAAATGCGGGGCCATAGGTTTTTGGTGGAATTTTAATTGCTGAGAGAAAATGGGGTATCTATATTTGGATGGTGAAAGTTGTGTATATTGTAACTTTTTTTTGTAGTGTTGTCCAGTTTTACCTTGGGGAAGAGCACCTCATTTCATTGCACCCACTTGTGAGCGCAATGACAAATAAATTTCTTATGTCTTATGTCTTATGTCTTATTTTTAATGTTATATTACTATATATATATATAAAATTAAAATTATTTATATAGTTAAAAGGGGGTGGATGGTGGTAAAAGAGGTTTGGGGGCAGAATATGGCAGATTCTTGAAATCAAACATGGTTTGGAACACTTTGGGAACTGCTGTAATTCTGAGTTATGCAAGGCATTGGGGGGTGGGGGTGACAGGATAAAGGAAGAGGGTATGGGATTTGCTGTTACTGTGGAAGTGTAGCCACATGGCAGCATTGTCTGTTTTACCACCTCACTTTGCAATTTTAATGTTATGACAGGGTGGCGGTTTTTTGTTTTTTACGTTAGGGGTAGACATTTGGCAAGCGTTCTTTAGCTTCTTGAAAGAAATAGCAATTTTTGCGGCTGGAGTTATACAGAAAACAGATGTACGTAAAGAAGGGAAGCCAGTTTTATGAGGGGAAATGGGAAAAAAAATAGGGAAAGGAATTTTGGCTCCTTTTTCCATAAACACAAAAATCATAGTAAATACCTTAAAAATGGCTTCCTCATATCTAACAGCTTTCTATTTCTAAAAAAAACACAAATCTTTCAAACCACTTGGGCATTTTTGCCCATAAGAACAATCACTGCTTTTAGCATTATGCATTCCCTTTTTGTGTTATTGAAATTCGTTTATGTGAGAACAGCTAGCTCTTAAATCAAGCATACGCATTTCAGTATAGATGCAGTGACCCCTCTGTGAAACTAGAACAGATGGTCAGGAGAGGCCTGTCTCTCAGTCCCACTACCTTCACAGGTGCATTTGGTGAGGACATGGGAGAGAGCCTTCTCCGTGGCTGCTCCATTAGACTATGGAACTCCCTCCCACAAGAGGCCAGGCCCCCTCTTGGCTGGCCTTCCTCAAGCAGACAAAGAACTTTCTCTTCAAGCAAACTTTCTCTTAATAACTAGCTGCCTGAGTGTGATCCTTAATTAGATGGTTGTGCCTTACTACTTTGAATATGTTTTAGGGTGTTGCTGTTGTTTTCCATCTTTTAGTGTGCTGCGATCCTTTTTAGTATTTGTATATTTACTGCTCTTAGCTTTAAATGTTGTCATTTAATGATCTAAAGCTGCCTAAGGTCCTTCTTAAGGAGAGGTAGGGCAAAAAGATTTTAAATAAATAAATTAATTAACTCCCCTGATCATAGAAATATGATTAGAGAAAATGATAGGTGCAAATAACCCATCCTTAGCTTCTAAATGTGTACATGTGTAAGCCACGAGACAGGAGCTTTCAAGTGCAACCGGTGCAGTTTGCACAAAAAAATATTCTAGCATGGGGAAAAAATTAATTTGAGACTGATATACAATGCCTCTCTGTCTCCCAAGTGAGGAGCAAAATCTGTGGTTTCTCAGGCAAGATTTTACATCCGTAGCCCATAATTTGCTGTAACTGTGGTGGAGTGATTATGTCTGTATTAACTCTAATCGGAATTGGCTTTGCAGCCAGGATTTGACATGGGCTTGGAAACACAAATTGAAAGGGCATATGCATCCTTTAAACGTGATTTGCCTGGTGCAATGCCACAGGATGTTTCGAGAAGATAAGAGAAATTCATTCAGTGACGGGCCGCGAGTGCTCATCATGTGTTTGAAATTGATGTTTTGGAGATGTTTCTGTATCAGGTTGTATCTTCTTTCCAGTTATATTTCAATTAGATAAGGATACAACTGTTGTGCTGACCTCTTGTTGCAGAGCAACCTTGAGTCTGATCCAGAAAGGCAAGTTTTAGGTTCTTCCCTTATTCTGTTTTTTTAAGAAAAAGAACTAGATGTTATTAGAGATATGGGACTGTGTGTATTTTCCCATAGCCTCTCATTTAGACCTTCCCATTTTAGCCTCCTCCAGATCCTCTGTGCACGGAGAAAAGAATCACAGTCTTCAGAACACCAGGATGAAGAAGTATCTCATTTAGTTTTAGCACTCATTTTGTTTGTTTGTTTGTTCGTTCATTTAAAATATTTCTATCCAGCCTTTCTCTCCCAAAAGGACCCAATTTGTCTTACATTATTAAAACAGTATTTAAAACCAAAACAGTAAGTATATAAATATTTTTAAAATAATTAAACAAGGATTATATGGCTAGAGATTATCATGTACTACACCACACACTCTATAACCAAGAAGTAGACGATGTAGAAGGACACTGGTAAGGCCGCATCTGGAGTTATTGTGACCAGTTCTGGTTGCTGCAACTCAAAAAAAGACATTGTGGGACCTGAAAATGTGCAGAAGAGAATGAGTAAAATGATGACTGGGCTGGGGCACCTCCCTTATGAGGAAAGGCTACAGCGTTTGGAGCTCTTTAGAGAAAAGGTGCCTGGGGATGGATAAAGTGAATAGGGGAAAGCTCTTTCACACAATACCAGAACCAGGGGACATCCACTCCAATGGAGTGTTGGGAGAGTGAGAAACATGGTATACATAAACATGGTAGAAATTTCTTTACTCAGTGTGTTGTTAATCTGTGGAACTCCTTGCCACAGGATGTGGTCATGGTATCTGGCCTAGAGGCCTTGAAAAGGGGGACTGGAGAGATTCCTGGAGGAAAAGTCACATTGCAGGTGACAAGCCATGATGGGGATGTATAATCACCAGGCTTAAAAGAAAGGTACGTTCAAATGCCAGATGCATGGGAGGGGGAATCAAGAGACAGGTCTCCAGTTGTCTCGTGTGCTTCCAGAGGCATCTGGTGGGACCACTGTGAGATACAGGGAGCTGGACAAGATGGGCCGTTGGCCTGATCCAGCAGGGCTCTTCTTACGTTCTTAAGACAGCAATGCCAATTTGTATGTAGGATTAAATAAAATATTAAGGCACTGGTCCTTAATATATATTAAGGTGTGACTACACTGGAAAGCTGAATCTGAGCAATTTGACTTTGCTGTGATTTGATTCACAGCTTGTATTATATTTAAATGACAGTCAGTGCTCATGCAGGGACTGCAGGTTAATTTGGGAGTTCACCCTTCATAATGGAAGCAGTGTGATTTGCATTCCAGCCCACAACCTATCCTTCTTTCCTTCCTTCCTCTGGTCCCGCCTCTGTCAACCCTTCCTTCCTGTGGTCCCACCACTGCCGAGTGATGAGGACATAAATACAGGAAAGACTAATAACAATGGCCCAGCAATAAGGTGATAGGGTGATCTAACACTAATCTCATATAAGTAAGATTTTTTTAAAAAAAAATTAAAAAACATTTGGAGGTTTATCGGGGAGAGGAAAGAATGTGTAGGTCTGTTCCCTCAGTACTGAACATCACACCCCCAACTGTCTGTGTCAATGAAACAAATGTTGACAACTCCAATTGTTTACAACTAAGGTTGTAACATGATATAAATGTATTTTTAAAACCCCGCAGGCATATCAAATTAGTAAGCGGAGACACTGGAATCCTCTTCACTAGCCCCACATATACAACCACCTGTTGCATGCATGGTTGGGCTTTTTCCAGCCCCCTGGAGCCAGACCATCCACTCTCCATCTGCTGGTGGCGGTGGCTCCACTCTTCCTTTCAGTTGCTTCAGAGCTCACGGTCGAGTAGCCACTCATCAACCTGGAAGGGAGGCTCATCTTCCCTCCTTCTGCCAGGAGTGGCTAGTCAACCGCGATCTCTGGAGCGATTGGAAGGGAGCGTGGAGCCAGCGGCAGCAGTGAACAGGTGAGTGAACGGTCCTGCCCCAGGAGGTCAAACCCTTGTTATGTCCACCTGTGCAGGAGTATTCGTATACAAATATCCCCATCTCTACTATAGAGTACTCAGAAGTGGCTAATCAGACTCTCAGTGGAACTGCAGCTTTCCCAAAGCTGCACAAGTAGCAGACTACATAACCCATGAGCCACATTTGCTCAGGGTGACCTCAGCCAATGCCAGGATGATCTGTTCAAATCTGGTACAAAAAAACAACAAAATGACCTCGAGTGAACAGAGGCAACATAATTGGGTGGATGACCCCAACGTTTCATCATAGGGCTTTGGAAATTGTATTATCTGGAACTGAATTTCAAAAACGCATTTGTAGCTTCAGTTAAAGTAAAAAAGCAACCTATTTCATTCTCACGCAGGAGTTGAGAAACCTCATCATGTTAACAAAAGCTTGTTTAATTGGCTTTTTCTGCTTTGTGCATATGTACAATTTCAAGAGAAATTTAACCCTGTAACAAATTATTGAGATCTTTTACTAGTAGTTCCAGTCTGTGATGCACAAGCATCTTTAATTACCATTAGAATTTGGCCAAGCCAGGAAGTTAAAAAAAAACCCACCCTCAGCTATTCTATGTTTTGTTTTTACACACTTGGTAGCAGTTAGCCAAGTCTTTGCACATACATGCAATAAAGAAAACTATTAAAGGTGGTAATTAGTCACTGAAGTTATTTAGACCCATCAGATGGCAAATTATGTTTTCTGCTTGGAGAAATGAACTGCAGGCTGAAACAAGAGTTCAGCTCTCTGTTCTTGGGCAACGTATTAGCTGGAAAGCTTTCCCTAAAAAACTAAACAATTTGAGAATGTTTGGTTTGGAGATATCAGAGCCTAATGCAGTTGCCATGGCAACTGCAAGAAGAATATCTGAAGAAATAATGGATGGGTGTGGATGGCTCCTCAGAAAGGGTCTCCAGAGCCCCATACCTCACTACATATAAGATTTTTGAGTTTTTCTCCTGGAAATAAACCAAGACACCTTTGTCCAAACTTATTTCTTATGTACTGCTGAGCGGAGCCCTCATTAATTGACATGTCGTATTGAGGCAAAAATCTGAAGCACTAAGGAGAGAAAGGGCAGAGGTGATAAAGAATAATCTCCTATTTATTCTTGAAGGCTTTCACGGCCGGGATGTGATGGCCGTTGTGGGTTTTTCGGGGTCTTTGGCCGAGTTCTGAAGGTTGTTCTTCCTAACGTTTCGCCAGTTTCTGCGGCTGCCATCTTCAGAGGATAGGAGTCAGAGAGCACCAACAGAGATTTTCCTGTTCTTAAAAGTTGGATGTGACATTGTGTGACTGCAGGAAACATGCATTTTAAAGAAGAAGCAGTCATCCAGGGCTCTATTAGTAACTCAACCACAGAAAATGGAAAGAAAGACTATTATTCCCACCCCACAAGTGCTGGCACATCAATTTAGTTGCTACAGAATGAGAAGGGAAGCCTGATGTGTCTACTGATACATATAGCTTAGGAGAAGATATTTTTCTTGAGATAAAACTCTCCCTCCCTCCTCGGTATGGCTCCATTGAACATGTTCTTGATCATCCCAGAGTGCAGGACATATAACAATGGACTCAAGCTACAGAAAGCCAGATTTACGGTGAATATCAGGAAAAATTTCCTGACTTCTAGAGCAGTACAATAGAACCGACTACCTCAGGAGGTGGTGAGTGCTCCAACACTGAAAGCATTCAAGAGAAAATTGGATGACCCTCTGCCAGATCTGCTTTGATTTGGATTCTTACATTGAACAGGGGGTTGGATTCGATGGCCTTAGAGGCCTCTTCCAACTTCATTATTCTGTGATTCTATGAACATATCCCTGAACTATAGTTTATTATCAAATTGTTAATGCGGGGGTAGGCAACTACTGTAATGCCCTTTAGATGTTGTAGGTATAAAGTATATATGGTGTGAATGGGAAATCTTTGATCCTCTCTAGTTGTTTTGGGTTCAACCCTGAAATCAACCCTGAGTGCTCCCTGGAAGGACAGATCCTGAAGCTGAGGCTCTAATACTTTGGCCATCTCATGAGAAGAGAAGACTCCCTGGAAAAGACGCTGATGTTGGGAAAGTGTGAGGGCAAGAGGAGAAGGGGACGACAGAGGACGAGATGGTTGGATAGTGCCATCGAAGCTACCAACATGACTTTGACCCAACTCCAGGAGGCAGTGGAAGATAGGAGGGCCTGGTGTCCTCTGGTCCATGGTGTCATGAAGAGTCGGACATGACTTAACGACTAAACAACAACAATGTTGTTTTGGAATTAATCTCTCATAAATCCTGGCCAGTGTGGAATTATGAGCCTTTTGACAGAAAACGCCTAGACTATTTCTGCTTGCAGACTGCTGAGTAAATTTAGTTTAGCAGAAGGAGAAATTGGCTTGCTGGTTGTGAGGGAGTCACCACCAGCATCCTGGGCAAGCCGTCTAAGGCCAAAGCTCCCAGTAGACAAGGATGAACTTTGCATCCTGGAACGGTGGAACCAATGACCTCGAGAGGTGGTGAGCCATCCAGCATGGGAGGCATTCAAGAGGGACTTAGACAACCACCTACGTACCTGGCAGATATCGTTTGATTTGTATTCCTGCATCAAGCAGCGTGTTGGACTTGATAGCCTTATAGGCCCCCTTCCAACTTCACGATTCTATGATTCTGCGAGGAGCGATAGGTGGCTATGAGTGAGCTGACTGATGAAGGGCACCTGTGAGGGTCAGACAGCGGCCGGGAGAGAAGAGGAAGACCAGGAGGGCTCAGGAGCTTTCTTCAGAGAAATGGAGGGCAAGACAGAGACCTTGGAGGAGAATCATGCCATGGGACACAACATTCATTGTGCATCTACTGTAGTGTGATTCCATTTACAAGGAAGCTTAAAGCACAAAAGTGGGATTTGTTGTTTGGTGTGAAATTAAAATTACTTCCTTGTTTTCCTGTTCTTAAAAATCCCATATTTTTGTCCTCATTCTGTTTAGAAAGGTGGGCGCAACAAGAGCGAAATGTGGAGATGAATTCTCTCTCTCTCTCTCTCTCTCTCTCTCTCTCTCTCTCTCTCTCTCTCTCTCTCTCACTCTGTGCCATCCCCTTCCTTTTCTGTCTCTCCCTTTTCTTTGCATGGATGAAGACTCTCGCAGAGACCTCAAGTGTTTGCTTGCAAAGGGCTTTTGAAATTAGGCCAAGGGCTTTATGTGCCCCCTAGAACTGTTGATTTCTCATCTGAATGGGAGCAAGCAGGTTGTAAGGATGACAATGGTCCCTCTCGTAAACTCTCAGCCACAACATATAAACTCAAGAGCACTGCAGCAAGTCTGAAGAGCATCAAAATGTGTGCTGTGGGTGGGAGAAAACATTGGATTTTGAAGCTGAGGTCACACATCTTGCTATCACGCCTTCTCGCTCAGATGCTGCACTTCAATCTGGACTGGTATTTTTCTTTCTATATTGTTGACATTCTGCAGATGCACATCAGAGCTGGCTTCATAGCTGAGCCACAAAAGCACACAAATCGGCTTCTCCTCTGCAAAAACCTCATGTCCTTCTAGCCACACCCTGAGATACATTAACACCATTTTTCAAACACTGAACATAAAACTAGAGTGTACAAGCAGGTCAACTAATTGAGGCAGAGCGTTCTCCATTTTGAAGGTGATGGTTGTTTGTCAGACAGTTCCCTCTGAGTCTGCTTTACGTTCAAGTCCAGTACCCAGTTTGGATTTGTTGTTGTTTAGTCGTTTAGTCGTGTCCGACTCTTCGTGACCCCATGGACCAAAGCACACCAGGCCCTCCTGTCTTCCACTGCCTCCCGGAGTTGGGTCAAATTCATGTTGGTCGCTTTGATGACGCTGTCCATCCATCTCGTCCTCTGTCGTCCCCTTCTCCTCTTGCCTTCACACTTTCCCAACCTTCAGGGTCTTTTCCAGGGAGTCTTCTCTTCTCAGGAGATGGTCAAAGTATTGGAGCCTCAGCTTCAGGATCTCTCCTTCCAGTGAGCACTCAGGGTTGATTTCCTTCAGAATGGATAGGTTTGTTCTCCTTGCAGTCCAGGGGACTCTCAAGAGTCTCCTCCAGCACCACAATTCAAAGGCATCATCCGTTTGGATTATCCCCTGCAAAATAGAAGCTGTGGAAAGCAGGTACAGGAATCTCAAGAGGTACTTCCTGGTCTTGTGCCTGGTTGTGTGACTGGCACATGACAGGAACTTCTCTAAATAGCTTTTGCTGCTTTCATGACTTCACAAACATGAACTGCTGGATAGCGCAGTGGTTTAGGTCTTTGACTGCAGAGCGAGAGATTGGGAGATCAGTTCTCCACTGTGCTTCCTTCACAGGGGCTGAACTTGATGATCCATAGGCTCCCTTCCAGCTCTGCAGTTCTAAGATGATGATGATGATATTATTATTATTATTATTATTAAAAGGATACTGGACAAGGTAACATAACACTGGGCCTGTCTAACAAGGGCTAGAACTGATTATCCATAGGGTTCGATCCAGTTCTGCAGTTCTAAGATTACTATTACTATTGCTATGTTACTATCTGCATATATACAGTAATATATATGCAATATTATGCAAATCAGTGCCTTATTTTGTCCCAATTTGGAGGGATGCAGGTCCTCAGTCTATTTTGTGTTTGAAAATCTAAGTAATTAGGGTTGTATCCTTAGAAGGGAGAGTTTTCTTACATTTATACATGGTAAGTATATTTCCCATCTGAACGGGAGCATTCTCTAGACTCACGAAGAGAGTATGGCTTAATAAGAAGCTGACGATA
The DNA here is from genome assembly GCF_051106095.1 of Pogona vitticeps. Taxonomy (NCBI): domain Eukaryota; kingdom Metazoa; phylum Chordata; class Lepidosauria; order Squamata; family Agamidae; genus Pogona; species Pogona vitticeps. The sequence goes on from NC_135785.1 coordinate 255,790,589, forward strand.
TATACTAAGATCCAGGTCTATAGGGCCTGTGTCCTGAGCACACTCCTGTACTTCAGCGAGTCCTGGACCCTTTGTGCACGGCAGGAGAGGAAGCTGAACACGCTCCATATGCATTGCCTCCAATGCATTTTTGGTATCACCTGGCAGGACAAAGTTCCAAATAGAGTAGTCCTACAACAAGCTGGAATTTTTAGCATGTATACATTACTGAAACAGTGACATCTACGTTGGCTCGGGCATGTCGTGAGAATGGCTGACGGTCGGATTCCAAAGGATCTCCTGTATGGAGAATTAGTGCAGGGAAATCGCCCCAGAGGGAGACCACAGCTGCAATACAAGGACATCTGCAAGCGGGATCTGAAGGCCTTGGGAATGGACCTCAACAGATGGGAAACCTTGACATCTGAGCATTCAGCCTGGAGGCAGGCGGTGCATCATGGCCTCTCCCATTTTGAAGAGACCCTTGTCCGGCAGGCCGAGGCAAAGAGGCAGTCCTGAAACCAGCAAAATCAGGGAGCCGGACAGGGGACAGACTGGATTTGTCTTCAGTGTGGAAGGGATTGTCACTCTCGAATTGGCCTCCTCAGCCACACTAGACGCTGTTCCAAGTCTTCTCTTCAGAGCACATTACCATAGTCTCTCGAGATTGAAGGATGCCTAATCTAATCTGACATGGTAAATCTGCAAAATCAGACTTGGCAGTTGTACAGATGATGCTCTGAATTTACATTGTGCTCACCGAGATATCCCTTCTTTTCCTTTCTCCCTCCCTCCCTCTCTCCCAAACAGCATAACTACTTAATAATTGCATTTTTTCATATTCTAATTCGTATCTAATTGTTCACTATGCCTGATATATATGTATTTTTCCTCCCAGTGGGCTGTTCATTACCATTCATGACAAAGGACATATTGCAACGATGCTGAATTCATGGCCTGAAGAAAACATTAAGGTAACAGATAATGGAAATTTTAATTGAATAAAACCCAGCTTTATAAAAAAGGATTACAAAACATGCTGATGGTGAATTAGATATCAGGTGTGGAACATTTCCCAGAGGAGAACCTGACTGGTGCTCAGACTAGCTAGTGTTTCATTACAGAATGCAGTCTTAGTGCCAAAATGTATGACGCATCAGCTTTGCAATCAGAAGCAAACCTCCCTTAAGAAGTCAAGAAAATTTATTTATCCCATCAACTGGTTTCTGCCACATGCTGCAAGTTGGATTTCTCTAGAAGGATAGATTTTTATCACCTTCTAAGTGGCCCTCACTGTCAGGGCTCAGTGGTAGATTTGCTATTACACTGCATACCCAAAAGGCAGCTCGTGGGTTCTGTCTTTTTGGACCTTTACTCAGTGAGACTCTGATTCCATATCCAGAAGCAGTGCACCTTTAAGAAGAAAATGCTGTCTATGTATTCTAACATGAGTCTGCCTCTGCCTGCTTTTCACATATTAACTTGTTTCTGTTTTGGAAATTGTCCATTGTTTGCGTGTTTGGTGACTCCGGCACATGGAAGTGAATGATCTGTGTGCTTGGAGAAGTACAGCTGTGAGAGGAGGAAATAAGCTTTTGCCTTGAAGTGTTGTCCCTTGTAACCTGGGTGAAAGATCCAGAGGACACAGGACAGATAAGTGCCGTTCAGCCAGAGCCACGTAGAGCTTTTGAATGTGGAATTGTTCCGTTCTCAAGACCTCTGGTGGCCCTGGGAGTATGGAGGTGGCATACTCCAGTAGGTCTGGGGTTGTCACATTGATTTGGCTCAGCTGTTCAGCATTTATCCCATGTCTGGCAAACACCAGTTTTTTAAACTCAGCGAAGTCTTTCAACCGTTCCACTGGCATCTCCGCATAGACTTCTGCCAGGCTGCCACTGATCAAAGATCAGACCTACTGGAGTATGCCACACTTTAACTAAGCTGCCACCAACCATTCCCTATAAGAAGTCACACAGACCAGGAATGGATTTTGATAAATAAAAGAACAAGGTTTATTGAATTAACAAACAGGGTAAATAAAAGAATCAGGTAAATAAGATAAGGTAACGTGGCTTAACCCCAATCACACACATATACATATAACAGTTTGGTTCCCACAGAACCCTTTAAAGTAAAGCACAGACCCTGAACCTATCAGTTCTGGCTACCTATAAAGAAACCTGAACCTATCAGGTATGTACTAACTGACTAACAGTTGTACTCAGTCTGATACACAGACTCCAATTCCTCAACTCCTCACATCAGCTCCAAATATATATACAGTACAGCTCCTCCCCCTGATGTCCCGCCTTCCACTCCCCATAGGATGGAACTTTCCCTCCAAACCCATGACAGACAGGTACCATCAGTGCTGTATGTAACAAGGGGCAATCTGGGAATAAAAATCAAGGCTGTTGGGGAGCCCCCAAATGGGAAAAGTTGTCACCACCTAGAAGAAATATGGGGACTTTGAACCAAAAATGTGTTTTTTCCCCCAGAGGTTGAGAATTGGGGCTGGGGGGGCACGGGATTGCAAGGGACTGCATTTGGACACCCCATGTAGCCACTTGCCCACTCCTGCTCAAAGCAGCTGGTTCTGTGAGTCCAGCCTAAGAAGCTAAGCCACTTTAAGAAGTTGATTTTATTTGCTTATCCTAGCAAAAGGTTTATCAGCTCCACATGTTCAGATTAGCTTGCTTTTTTTCTGGCTTAGGAGAAAGGAATACATATTCGGGGTGTGTGTGCCATCTGATCGTGCAAACAGGGCAGTTTTAAAAGATTACAATTTTTGGAATAAAAAAAAATTACCTAATTGCGAAACTGTCATCTCCTCTGATTTGATGCTAAGCTACAGTCCTTCCCTAGAAGTAATTTTAAAACTGCAGGGGAAATTATGGACTGGAAAGGTACCTTGGAGATCACAGGAATTACAAGGCAGATAGAATTAACCTCTACTGTATCCACCTGATGGCTCTTTATCACCACCACAACTTTGTCTGGGTATTTAAATCTAGGTTTCATTGAGTGGCAACAGGAGAGAGCCATCAATGCCACCTTTAACTCACTAAAGGAAAGGCAGACTCTAAAGAAGGCTAATAAATTGAATGAATAAAGTGCTCACTTTTCACAGATACCAAGTTCAGATTTACAGCTGCTGCTGCTCCTGCTGCAACACACACACACACACACAGAGAGAGAGAGAGAGAGAGAGAGAGCACAAATCAGGCAAAACCTAAAAGAAATATAAAAAAGAAAGAAGACAAAAATGTTGTGGCACCTTAAAGACTAACTGCTGTTTTAATGTAAGCTTCCATGGACCAGTCCACTTCCTTAGACCTTGTTCACAAAAGCTCACATTAAAATACATTTAAAGACAGAGAGAACTCCTACAGCAAATGGTTTATGTGGATTGATCAAATAGAGAAGCGATGGCGAAATAACGGCACGCGTGCCAAGCTGGCACGCAGAGCCCTCTCTGCGGGCACATGAGCCAAAAGTCGCCAGATCACTACTCACCACCACCACCCCCGCAGCCAAACCTAGCTGGTGCCCCGACAGATGGCAGGCCAGGATCCGGAGCAGCTGGCGCTGGCGACGGATCCGGAGTGTGGTCTTGAGGAACCTCCATGTCGGGGATTCTCACTTCTGCTGCCAGTTCTGCCAAGAGCCTCGTGGCGCAGTGGTTAAACTGCAGTACTGCAGCCAAAACTGTGCTCACGACCTGGGGTTCAATCCCAGGTAGCCGGCTCAAGGTTGACTCAGCCTTCTATCCTTCCGAGGTCGGTAAAATGAGTACCCAGCTCACTGGGGGGGGGGGGATGTGTAGCCTCGATAATTAACTTGTAAACTGCCCATAGAGTGCTTGAAGCGCTATGGGACAGTCTATAAGCAGCACACTTTGCTTTTGCTTTGCTTTACTTCTGCTTCTGCTGCCACCCACTGGTTTGTAGGGTGTGTGTTTTTTTCCAGTTTGGGCACTCGGGGGCCAAAAAGGTTCATTGCCACTGACATACAGGCTGCATGCGGTTCTCTATCAATCCGGGCTTCAGTGCCACAAATGACTTTGAGAGTAGAGGACGTGATGGCTATCTCGGATGATTTGGAGTCTCACGTTTAGTTCTGAACGGGCTTCTGCACTGTGAATATCCTCTGACCTGATTCCTGATTAGGTGCTGTTGAGAAATATCCAATGAGCAAGCCCTGGGTAGACTCTGAGGTGTGTTTAGCAAGACCGGTGGGATTCAGAAGCGCACCAGACTTAGCAAGCAAGTCTAAACCATCCAAACCACAAATGCATGCAGGAACACTTTCTCTATTTTTGTGCAAAGACAATAACCTTCCTTGACCCACACCCATGTCACAAAGGACCATCTACAGATATGATTTTTGCATGATTTATCTCCTTAATAAACTCTATGGATAGACCTGGAAGAAGAAGGAAATAGTCATATCCCTGGGTGGTGCTCAGTGCCTTTTGCTAAATAGCATTCTCTATTTCTCTTCAACCATAAGAACACAAGCCATATGGCATAAGTTTAAATCCTCCTATGACTTATCCTGTTAATCTTATCCTGAAATATGTTGAGGATACTTTCGAGCAAATTCTTTCTCAACTAGGAAAGAATGGCTTGCGAAATCTGTTATTCTTTCTCTAAGTAAACACAGCTTTGCTTACTCCCCTAGAGCAGGTAAGGGTGCCAGAGTTAAAATATATGTGTTTTGCATGAACTACATGACTTGCAACTAATCATGGATAAGCCTGGACTCTTTTTTTTTAATAGGCATCAATTGCTTTTTGTTCAGTTAACAAGGTTAGAACTTTTTGGGGAGCAATTCCACTGACATCACATTTTTGTTTGTTTGTTTCTGGCATGTGTGATCCACCTAGATTGGTCCAAAGACACAGCGACAGATGTGACCTAGGAAGTTGTTGGAGGAGGGGGAACTTTAAGAAAAAAAACTTGGCAAGTGTGATATAGCACTGTTTGATACAAGAGCTTGTGAAACTGAAGTGCTGATTTGACATAGCGCTAAATTGGACAGTCATAATAAAAATAGTATTCAGAGGTGCTCACTTGAAGGGGATGTTCTCGTTGTACTAACATACACTTCAGAGGAGCACAAAGTGCAAATGCATTAGGAACATCCCCTTTAAGTTTATGTGTCTTGTCTCTCCTCTGAACATTTTTAAAGTTACAACTGTCGAATTTAGCGTTGAGTGACAGACAGACAGACAGAAACCTTTATTGGCATACAGTACAAAATTAGAACACACTAAGATGCAAATAAAACATTCAGCAGCTAACATGGGGTAGGGAACAGCCAAATAACATCGTTAGGGCTTGGCATTCTGCAGCAGCAGGATGTGTGTAATTTGCTAAAAAAAATTGAAAGCTGATAGGGAAGAGGGTAGTGTTAATGATAGAGGAGGGTGGGCGACTTTTGATCCCGGTGAGAATTGTAGCAGTTTGATTTGCTGGGATAAATAAACATTCCATGTGATGTATTTATGTGCCATAGGAAACTTTGAGTAGTCCTAATCAATCTTCTTTGTCTAGCTTCCTTGTCTAGTTTTACCCTTGATCTCCAGAAATATTCTATGATCTCCTATTCTTACGGTTTTCTTCTCTTTCTCTGTGTTTATATGTTCTTCCCAGAAGTACCGCAAATCAACTTTATGCACTGAGAAACACCCATCCTCTTTGTTTTTAAAACTGGGCAAGATTTATAGGCACACTGTAAGACATTTATGCAAGGAGATAAATAGGGACCACCTCGGTGGGAAGGTAACAGCGTTCCGTGTCTAAGTCGCACTGGCCATGTGACCACGGAAGATTGTCTTCGGACAAAACGCTGGCTCTATGGCTTGGAAATGGGGATGAGCACCACCGCCTAGAGTCGAACACAACTGGACAAAAATTGTCAAGGGGAACCTTTACCTTTACCTTTTAAGACATTGAGGCTGAAATATAGTTCAAAGATAGGCTACATGCTTTGCACACAGAAGGCCCCAGTTTGACTCCTAAATATCTGTGAGCCAAACATTAAAGGTAATGTATGATCCCTGTGAAACATGTGTTGGATATGCAGCTTGAGATTTACTCGAGAGATGCATGTCTCATCAAATATAGGTACAAGTTAAGACTATGTTTACCTTCCATCAGTCACAAAACAGTGTACTGTATACTGCAATACAAGATTCATGGTTGATGGAGAACGTTTGCTAGGATAAACATATGTCTTTCACTACTTGAAGGAGCTCTGCTTCTAAATATTTGCTGAGCGCATCCTCTAGTATGACCAAGATACAACCTTCAAGGAGGACTTGCTAGCAATGTAAAGAGAGGGCAAAAGTGCAGACAGTGGTCCTTGGTGAGGAAAAAAAACAGATATTGCAAAGATGCAAGGACTCCATGGTTGTGTCCTTGGCCATGCTGGTTGGGGCATTCTGTGAGTTGTGATCCCAAAAAAATGTACCATATTTTCCAATGTATAAGATGCCCCCGTGTATTAAAAAAAACCCGACTTTTCTAATACAAAATTAAGAAATCCAAGTGGAAAGGGATCAAAGTGCTGCAGGATCACTTTGATCCCTGCTTTCCCCTCCCCTTGTTTTTGTTCTCTCCTCAGCTTACTTCCATGTATAAGATGACCCGCAATTTTTAGTCTAAAGATTTTAGACAAAAGTATAGTCTTATACACGGGAAAATACGATATTTTCTCCACCGTGCTCCAGGATTACTTCCATTGACTGCCATAAGGCCTATGAGGAAAGCCACCTAAAACAGCATCAGCTCTTGTAATCGTCATCATTGTGTGTCATCAAGTCAATTCTGACTCACGGCGACCCATTTCAGAGTTTTCTAGGTAGACAATACTCAGAAGGGGTTTCCTATTCCCTTCATCTCGAGGTGTCCTGGGATTGTGCAGCTTGCCCAAGGCCACCCAGGCTGGCTCTTTTGGGATGGACGCACAGTGGGGAATTGAACTCGCAACCTCTGGGTCTACAGCCAGAGACCTAAACCAGATATGCAACCAGATATCAGCTTTTGTAGCCTTAATTTAACTCTGGAAAATCACTTCTGGTTAACTGCAGCAAAAACTATTAATAGATTGCTTCTTTTGTAAAGAAAGAGGAGGGTTTTTTAAAAAAAACACTCCAGAGAACAATTTCTCTTTTGTTAACCAAGCTCCAGATTGTTGTAAGTTTTTTCTCCATAGGCTATACCAGTTACTGAATTATAAAAGAAACACCTACCAGAGGCAGAAGGGTTAGAAGAGCTAAATTATACCACTTAGAAGCGAAGGGAAGCTCTTTAAAAGTGTAGTTTGTCCTTCCTGTGGGCAATAATGGCTGAAGTTACATTTGCTGTTGGCCAAAAATGTATGAATGTAAGCAAATGAAATTGCTTCCTTCAAATGATAATTGCAGCTTGTTGCTTTTTGCTCTTAAGGGGCATGTAGAATGGAAATTTCAGGCTCCTCTTTTTGCTCTGCTGATTTCCTGTGTACCTATGTCATTGTCTACGCAAGTTTCTGGCTGGTGAGATAATAGTTTTCCTCTGAATTGAAAGTAGTCTGGGAAAATGATGTGTGCAACTTATTTCTCGAAACAATACAAAACCTGTCACATCTGTTCAAGAAGCAGAAGGGACAGAAATGGAAGTACCAAGACTGGTAATTCCCACTTTGGACCCATCTGTTGAGAAACAAATATCATCACATCTTTAATTTTGACAGTTACTTAGCCTGCTTCATTTCAGGTGTTACTGAGTCCTGTGCTACAGTATACAACAGCGATAAATTAGACACATTGGCTGAAATCTTACTGCTTGGTGTAGTAAGTCATAAGCAGAGTAGACCCATATGAATCCATGGAACTTACAAAGGAGTTGACTCACCAAATCCCAACTGATTCAACGGGCCTATCCTCGCACAACTTCCTGCACTAAGCAACAGGATTTTAGCCTATGAATCTAACCAAATGCGTACATCCCAACATCTGCATTAGGTTTGATAGGATTCTGCATAATTTTAAAAGCCTTTGCAAAGCTATTTGACCAGCGGCAGATACATTCCCCATTCCCAACATAATCTCTTGGAAGTCTGGATAACACAACTACTTGACACAAGGTTTTTCAAGCTAACCAAGCTGTGGCTATCGTACATTTCCCTTTAGCGAGGAAACAGATGCTCACACACCTTCCTTCCTTGACGGTAAAGAAGGATGGAGCAGTAAAACAATCAGGAAAGTGAAGTCATCTACTTTGTGGTCTAAAATTGTATGATATTTACCTTTGGGTTTAGTAAACCAAGCACAGAGTCAGTTCATAATTGTCAGCTTATTAAGAACAGAATAGTAGCTAGTCCTGAATGTTATGTAGAGCCCCTTGTTGGTTCCTCAGGTCAACTGGTTCTTTGGTGTTGAAAAGGTGCCACACAGCCTTTTGCCATCTGCAGAGTGTGTCTAGCCGGTCTTTCTCTCTTCAAGCAGTCCTGTAGGGTGAGCAAAGCCCAACGCCCCAGGTATTATTGGACTATAAGGGCAAGCTGCCCAAGCCACAGTATCCCATTGTGAAGACTGCTGAAAGCTGCAGTCTAGGCAATGTTGGGAGGACTGTATTTTGCCCCCACCCTTGCTAACGAATAAGGGAATGAGTGCTACTGCCAGAGTCCCTGGTTCAGGAGGGTGCATAATGGAGGGCATCCTTCTGAGCCTGAAGAGAGATTTCATATTTATTGAGATGACACAGAAGTTTCTTCATCTGCAGTGTGAGCCTGGCTATTTCCCATCTTCACCACTAGCATAACAAAACTACCTTCTTCCTACATTGAGTAGCTATTAGTTTTGTTTTTTCCGTTATGAGGCAAGTGGATTTTTAAAAAACTGCATTCGTATTTATTCACTGGTATATTCATTCCTAAACAGTTCCTGACTTTATTCTGTCTGGGGAAAAAAAAGAACAGAACAAGAAACAAACAAACAAAAACACATGTATTGGTGTAGCAGTTGCATTGGTTGACAATATGGGTGCTGGCCAATCAGCGCTTGTCACTGCAGCATGCAAAAAGTTTTTTTTGCAAGCAGCAGTTTTTCAGAGACTGGTTTTGAAAGTGGTGGACATGTTTCCAAAATGACCCTAGTGTGCTATGAATCTGATGTTCCCCCTGGCTGATCAAAGCTTCTTGCAACACCATGTCAAATTCTTCTTCTTCTGTTCATTTCCAGGCTATTGTGGTGACCGATGGAGAGAGAATTCTGGGTCTGGGAGATCTAGGTAGTTATGGCATGGGTATCCCAGTCGGGAAACTTGCTCTCTACACGGCTTGCGGTGGCGTCCACCCGCAGCAGTGCCTGCCTGTCCTTCTTGATGTTGGCACAGACAATGAGGTGAGTCTGATGGTGTTTCAAAACGAGTCTTGTTCGTTGATTTAGGACAATTTCCAGCAGTCTTTGTACTATTTTGCATCAAACGGAATAAAGAAGTGTGTGGCCTCTTCAATATTAAGAAATCTACTAAAGCACCTGCTTTTTGTGAACTAGAGGCTGGTTGGAAAGTTTAGTGGGTTACATCTCTGGCTACAGAGCCATAGGTTGAGAGAGCAGTTCCCCCACTGGGCCTCCCAGGAGGAGAGCCAGCCTGTTTGAACCACTTCTGAGTATTCTTTGCCTGGAAAACCCTAGAAAGGATCTCCAAGTCAGAGTTGATTTGATAGTAGACTATTATTATTATTAGTAGTAGTAGTAGTAGTAGTAGTAGTAGTAGTAGCAGTAGCAGTAGCAGTAGCAGTAGCAGTAGCAGTAGCAGTATTATTAGTATTAGTATTAGTATTATTAGTATTAGTAGTAGTAGTAGTAGCAGCAGCAGTAGCAGTAGCAGTAGCAGTAGCAGTAGTAGTAGTAGTAGTAGTAGTAGTAGAGGCTGCTTTAGTTAATTCACAGATGTATCTGATAAAAGTGGACCGCAAAAGCGGATGCTGCAATATTTTTTTTGGATCTCGTAGCCATGATGTCTCTCCTCATTTCTGGACTTTTTCACACCCCTGTTTTTGGATCCCCTAATTCTGGAACACCAGGAAACTTGCACACTCTTCTGTAGTTTTTTTTTTTCTTCTTCACGGTTTTGAGTGTTAGATTTCATAAATCATTGGAACTCTTGGTCATGGAATTGTCGAGTTTGCCATGGAATTGCAAAGTTTGAAAAGAGATTCCATCTGAATCTCAGGAAGAACATCCTGACCGTCAGAGCTGGTCGTCAGTGGAATAGACTGCCTCGGAGTGTGGTGGAGTCTCCTTCTTAGGAGGTTTTTAAGCAGAGGCTGGATGGCCATCTGTCGGGAGTGCTTTGATGGAGTTCCTGCATGGCGGGGGGTTGGACCCCGATGGCCCCTGTGGTCTCTTCCAACTCTGTGATTCTATGATTCTATGAAAGTGATTATTCATACCATTTTCATTTTAAATAAATTGCCTACGTTATAAGTGAGGGGCTACAAAAAGTCTGAATACAAGGCATTTTAAAATTAAAAACAGTAAGGAATAAAGCAACTGCTAGAAAATAGTGAAAGACTAAGGTGAAACGAAACAGAAATAATGAGTAGTGGCTTGTCACTAGATGAGTGGCATCTAAATGTAATCAATAGATAAATAAATGTTTGAGCTCACTTCAAATCCTGAGAGAATCGAGCACTCCAGTGGCGAATGTAGGAAGAAAGCTGCAAAATTTGGATCTCTCTGTAGAGAAGACCTTGACTCTGAGCCACCTTTCTATCCTCTAGATGTAGAAAAAACACATTTTAAAATGCTGAGTGTGATCCAATGGGGAAACAGCTCGCATTCTGAGCTGCTCATGACACCGTCTGCTGCAAGCCATTTCCCAGAAATCCCACGATGCACAGGAGATCGTGAACCAGCCTGACGCTGATCCGTGCCCCAAGCTGGACCTTTTTGCTCCAGCAGCAGGGCTACTCTGTTTCGGGGGGGAGCATTCTGCATGAATGAAAGGGTCACTTAAAGGGAGATTGCTCCTGGCCAAGTGACCCTGTCCAACACAATCAAGATGTGCTCCTTTCCTGCCTTCTGATCACATCTTGCGTCTGATCAGCATCCACCACCAAATCTAAGTAGATTGCAATTCACCACAGTCAAGAGCAGGTGAACTGCAGGAAGATGCCCACCGCATGTCTAACTCTGAATGACATGATCAGGAAGGTGAGCCCATGGGAATCAAAAAGTATATTTACTGCAAATAGAACCTCCAGTATCAGAGGTATAAAGGTAAAGGTTCCCCTTGACATTTAGTCCAGTCATGTCCGACTCTAGGGCGTGGTGCTCATCCCCGTTTCCAAGCCGTAGAGCCAGCGTTTTTTCCATAGACAGTTTCCATGTTCACGTGGCCAATGCAACTAGACACGGAACACCGTTACCTTCCCACTGTGGTGGTACCTATTTATCTACTCGCATTTTTACATGCTTTCAAACTGCTAGGTTGGCAGGAACAGGGACAAGTGACAGGAGCTCACTCCGTTGCGTGGATTCGATCTTACGACAGCTGGACCTTGCAGCACAGAGGCTTCAGCGGTTTAACCCGCAACTCCACCACGTTCCTCTATCAGAGGCATATATAAGCAAAAAGTTAAGTTATTAGCCAGGGATACCGTTTAACAAGTTTGATTGAAATCTACAGCATCACAAACTGGATACCAGTCTGAATCCACCCACAGGCTCAAGCGGCCGTTATAGCACAGCAGGGAGTTCTTGTCAGCTTGTGCACGGACGTGGTGTTTAAAATGTTCAGCAGGCCTTGTGGCAGCTGATGAATGCCGGACATCCTCCTGTTCTCCTGGCTGAAAAGCAAAGCAGGTTTTTTTTTTTAAGCCAGCAGGCGTCGAAGGGGTCAGCTGCATCTTTCAGCAGGATCAGGCGAGTGAAAAAGATCTTGCCCAGCTTAGATGCATATTTTACTTTTCCTGGGATAATCACAAGGAAGGCATCACGTCCCCATGCTGGTTTGGAATCGGCGGCATTTCAACAAAGAGAGAATCCCCCAGTGGGTGGTTTGAGCCTAATTAATTTCAGCGCTTTGTCAGATCGCGGACTCTTAACGCTTGTGATAATAATGCGAGAGGACTGCATCTGTGAGCAGTTTTCTGCCTTACGATTCAAAAGGGATTCTGTCCAGCAGTTTTAGCTCGTGCCAGGAGAGACATCTGCAGCATTTTTATATTTTCTCATTACCCAGTACTGTACTTATGTCCTGACTCTTCACAAGTTAACAAAATATTCTTTTAAAAGAAAACAAAAAATACATCCCCAATACCTTAATTATTTTCAAATATCAGGTGACAAGATAGAGTATTATGGCATACAAGGTGCCTTGGCTGCAATCGAAAGTTTCCTAGAAGTGCGGGAGGGGGGAGAGATTCATTTGAAATATGGTGCCGGAGAAGAGCTTTGCGAATATCCTAGAGTACCAGAAAGACATATAAATGGGTCCTAGACCAAATCAAGCCTGAACAATCCTTGCAGGGGGAAAATGATGAAACCCAGCCTTTCAGCACACATCATGAGAAGGCAAGACTTGTTGGAAAATATGATAATAGTAGGAAAAGTTGAAGGCAGCAGGAAAAGAGAAAGACCAAATATGAGATAGACTGACTCCCTAAATGCAACCTTAGTTTTGAATTTACAGGAGCTGAGCCTGGCTGTTCAGATCATTCATTCATAAGGTCACCGTAATTCATAGGCAACTTGACAGCATGTAACAACTAGGGTCGATAAGTGTTCCCATTCTAACAACTGTTGGAGAGCCACAAGTTGCCCAGAACTAGACTAGATTTTAAAAATGTTGAGTGTGTTATTCATTCGGGAGAAAGGAAACTGAAAGTATTGTTCAAGTTCAGTATAGTTTCATGTGTGTTTCCTTTTAAATACATGATTCTCTTTTTCCCCCCGCTTCTGAAGGAGGCACACTGCAATCCGTTAGACATTTTAAGAGTTTGGTTGTTGTGGGTTTTTCGGGCTCTTTGGTCATGTTCTGAAGGTGGTTCTTCCTAACGTTTCACCAGTCTCTGTGGTCAGCATCTTCAGAGGACAGGAGTAGCACGCCTTCGCGAATACATTTGAAGAGTTATGTTATGTGCTGTCAAGTCAGAAATGACTTATATTGACCCTTAATAGGGCTTTCAAGGTAAGTGGGGTATTGCCACCCAGAGTAGTCCTTTGCTCTAGATGGTAGAAGTTCAATTAAAAAACAACAACTGGTTTGACCAGTTCCACACACCCACTGAGATTCCATGGCAGAGCCAGGGAATTGAACCCAGGTCTTCCACGTCTTCCTCGGACACTCTGCCCACTACAACACACTGGCTTTTCTTGGGAGGAAGAGTGGGTGATGAATTGAATACAATTCATGAATACAGTTCATCACCTGCTCTTCCTCCCAAGAAAAGCCAGTGTGTTGTAGTGGGCAGAGTGTCCGGGGAAGACCTGAGTTCAATTCCATCAAAATGATGGTGATGGTGGTGACAAACCTAGATCATTTTGTGCGAAAACCAAAACCTTTTGGCATGGACCTGACAATGGTCCTCACCCCCCAAGAAGGCTGGTCTTGTTTGGGGACCATCCCCTTGTTTCCCTTCCGGTGAAATGGGAGACAGTGGGCATCTTCCTTAGACTTTGCCCGTGCAGAAAATACTGCCATAAAATGTTGCCTTTTTCTGCTGTGAATGTGATTATGGCAAAACGGAGAAGAATTTGAGTCACAATCCGGAGAATCTGCCGTGTATGTTTCCTGGTGAAAGAGCACAGCTGCACGCCTGCAGCCTTGAAAAACAAGAAACAATAAAAAAACGAGGTGAGAGGGTAAAATGTGCCTACCCTGTCTCACTGGGAAACAATAGGTCATTTGATGGAAACCCCCCCCCTTTTTTTTTTTCAATAGAGTTCATTGAGTCACCAGTTCCTTGCAGGGTGAAAACAGAATCCCTTTTCACTTAGTCACCAAGCTCGGTGAGTCATCCTGCCATTCCACACACCTATTTCTATTTCCGTCATTCAGTCCAGGATCCTGTTTCCCACCAGACTAAATTGGCCCTTCTGGAGGTAGCCTTTCCTGTGAGTCATTGGTTTATCTGGACGCTCCAGTTTGGCATCAGCGTCGTTCAACAGAGATGGAAAGCCATCACGCAGCCAACAACATCATCTGTGTCTGTTTGATTTGGAACGGCAAGATAAAGACAGCTGGTCTAAAGCATCGACATGCTGTTTACCATCAGGTTAACATATCTCCAAAACTAGTACAGTGGTGCCTTGCTAGACAGTTACCGCACATGAGAGTTTTTTCGCTAGACATTGACTTTTTCCAGTCGCTATAGTGATTCTCAAAACAGTGATTCCTATGGGGGAATTTCGCTGGACAATGTTTGGTCCCTGCTTCGCAAACTGATTTTCACTAGACAATGATTTTGACAGCTCCCTCTGCACTCGCAAAACAGGTGTTTTCGGGACCTAAGCTTCGCAAGACAGTGATTTAAACAGCTGATCGGTGGTTCGCAAAGCGGCTTTCCTATGGCTGATCTTCACTAGACAACGATGATTCTTCCCCACTGGAACACATTAAACAGGTTTCAATGCATTCCAGTGGAGAAATGCTTTTTGCTAGACAATGATTTCGCTAAACAGCGATTTCAGTGGAAGGAATTATCATCATCTAGCGAGGCACCACTGTATAGTAGTTAGGAGTGTTAGACAGGGAATGAGAATTCCAAGTTCTTACCTGCACTGAGAGATGAACCTCTCTGGCTACCTGTGGACTAGTCCTTTTGCTCAGCTTGAGCTAGCTTCCAAGACTGTTGTGAGGATAAAGCATGAGAAAGGGGAGGCGTGCAAGCCCCCTTGAGCAAAATGAACGAATTATTGTTGCTGTGTCACCTCTGATTCATGGTGTCCCAATGAATGAGCAATTTCCAATAGGTCCCATCTTCAACTACCCTGCTCAGCTCTTGTAAACTCAAGCCTGTCTTCCTCTTTTCCTGCTGCCTTCCGCCTTTTCCAGCATCATTGTCCTTTCTAGAGAATCCTATCGTCTCATGATGTGCCTCAAATAAGACAACCTCAGCTTCAATGTTTTTGCCACCAGAGATAGATAGTTCAGGCTTGATTTGATCTAGGGTGTGCTTGTTTATCTTTCTGGCAGTCTGGGGAATAGTGGAAAATAAATGTAAATAATATATAAATACCATCTTCTTAACAGTGCGTTGTGTTTCAGAGACCTGAGCCTCAATGAATTTGCTTGTCCCAATGAGAGTAGACCCACTGAATCCATTGCTGGGTAGTA
This sequence comes from Pogona vitticeps, assembly GCF_051106095.1. Classification (NCBI taxonomy): domain Eukaryota; kingdom Metazoa; phylum Chordata; class Lepidosauria; order Squamata; family Agamidae; genus Pogona; species Pogona vitticeps. The sequence goes on from NC_135785.1 coordinate 255,805,903, forward strand.
AATCAATGTTTACATCAGCAATTAATTAGCACTAACAATTGGATTTTGAGCCTGTTCTGGGGTAAGCCCTCCGTGTGACCAAAGGTTGGTCTGGTCCAGAAAAGCAGTTTTTATATCAACACTCTCACTTGTATCCTGGGAATGGTGGTGGAAAACGGAAGTCCTGATGACCCTCATGGTTATGCTGTAATGGATAAATCAGAGTAAACAATAAACCAGAGCTTGGAAGCAAGGCATGATCAACAACCTGTGATGAGTTACAGAGGACATTATGTAATTACATAGGTGTCTGTTTATTTAGGGACGTGGTGGCGCTGTGGGTTAAACCGCAGAAGCCTCTGTGCTGCAAGGTCGGAAGACCTGCAGTCGTAAGATCGAATCCACGCCACGGTGTGAGCTCCCATCGCTAGTCCCAGCTCCTGCCAGCCTAGCCGTTGGAAAGCATGTACAAATGCGAGTAGATAAATAGGTACCACATCGGTGGGAAGGTAATGGCATTCCATATGTAGTCGCACTGGTCACGTGACCACAGAAGATTGTCTTTGGACAAACGCTAGCTCTATGGGTTGGAAACAGAGATGAGCACCGCCCCCTAGAGTCGGGCACGACTGGACAAATTGTCAAGGGGAACCTTTGCCTTTACCTTTACCTGTTTATTTTGGTAAAGAGCGTGATTAAGTTGCATTTCAAAAGCTATGTCGCTAGTAGGAACAAAGCCACTTTTGTGAAATGAATAACATTTTCTGATCCCTTTTTTAAAAATAACCTGTGAAGAGCATATTTTGGCACATTGACAAGGATTTTTCAGGTTCCCTACTGTTTGCTTATCGGTTGTGATGGAGAAGTAATGAGCAACACAAGAAGTAATGTAACAAGTTACATTTTGAATACTGTGATAAATAACAACCACAAATTACTTTTCCAATACCCCCAACATGTAATGTAGATGAATTGCTTTTTCAAAGCACCCTTCCAAGCTACAGGAGAAACCTCTCATATTTCAGAGAATCTTAGTGTTTACCTTGGGTTTGGCAAAGAGAGATTAATGATAGAGAAAATAAGTGATCTAGTGTGCTAACCTTGAAATGGAGATACCGTAAGCATCCGACATGCTCGTAACTCCATGAATACAAATCTCTGCCTTGCAGCGTGGGAGAAAGCAATGGCAGACAGACATAGTTTGTTTTCTCTCGCTCCGTCCTAGGCCCTTCTGAATGATCCACTCTACATTGGCCTGAAGCACAAGAGGGTCCGTGGGAAGCCATACGATGACCTACTTGATGAATTTATGCAAGCTGTCGCGAACAAGTGAGTAGAATTTTGTGCGTGCGTCCCTTCGCTATTTTGCTTTAGAGGGGTTCAGAAATGAGCACATAAACATTCAGTTTGCAACCTGAATTCACACAGAGAAGATCCATTAAATGAGTTTCCCCATGGGTGGTCTGAGACCCTTTGTACATGAACACTGTTCGGTCAAGATTATTTATATCCGTAGAAATCTGATGGGACACTGCAGCAATTTCCTGCTTCAATATATTCTCAGGGTATTCCTGCTTCGATCTGTCATTTACACAGCTTGGGTGGTGATATTGCAAAACTCGGAATTTGTGCCACACAATGCTACAAAGCTAATACACAAAATTGGCATAGATTGTGTGGGAATAACAAATTTAGGGAGCTCAGAGTTAATACTGCTGCTCACGTGGACTCTTGAGATGGGGTAAGCGTGCCTTATCCAATGTCCCTCCATACCAAACTAAATAAATATTTCCCACCCCCAGAAATCTAGCATCTGATGGAGAAGATTAGCCTAGAATACTTTTCCTGACATACTAGTTTTCTCAGTGAAGGTAACGTTTCTGTCTCTCTCTCTTTTTTTTCCAAAGAAGCTTACAGTCATAACCAAAATACACATAAAATCATAGTAAGGGATAATTTGTCAGAATCTTTCCTGCCAGCTGCCATTGTTTGGCCCTAACTGTGTGCGGCAGGGATAATCCAGCTAGAGCAGGCTATGTTTATTCACATATCTCCATCAATTTCCTGCGTAACTGCTCCACAATATGAAGTGGTGCTTCCGGTGTCAGATTTTCTATAGGGTACGTGGGATTTCTCCCCCCCCCCCCTTGTCAGGCGACCACTTTCTGGCTTCAGAGTGATAACTGGTTCCATGCAACCGGTACCTGTGGGGCAAACCAAAGGGTCAATGTGACACAACCGTTTTCTAAGTCTTTAATTACCCTTTTATTACTAACCACAAATAAAAGATAATGGGGAAAACTTGGCTTGCATAAAGCAGATTCCCCCCATCACTTTGTAAAAATATGAGCCAGAAAGGAAATCCGGATTCTTCTATCCACCATGAGTCATCATTCAGCCCTCACCATCATCTTAGTATACACTTTGAGCTGATGGCAAATTTCTGCACTGGAAAGAAGAGGGAATCATAGAATCGTCGTAAGGTTGGAAAGGACCTTGGAGGTCTTCTAGTCCAACCCCCTGCCCAAGGCAGGAGACCTCGTAGCATCCCAGACAGATTGGCTGTCCAATATTTTCTTGAAATCTCCCCCCCCCCCAGCAATGGGGCAGCCACCACATCAGGAGGAAAGCTGTTCCACTGCTTGATGGTTCTCACCATCAGAAATTTCCTCCTTATTTCCAGGTTGGATCTCCCTCTAATGAGTTTCTACCCCTTGGTACTACCCTCAGACACAATAGAGAATCAATCAATGCCCTCTTTCCCTGTGGCAACCCTTCAGATATTGGAACACTGCTATTGTGTTTCCTCTCAGTCTTCTCTTCGTTAAGCTAAACGTACCTAGCTCTTTTAGTCGTTCTTCATAGGATATAGCCTCCAGTCCCCTTATCACCTTTGTTGCTCTTCTCTGGCCCCCTTCCAGGGCCTCAGCGTCTTTTTTGTATTGTGGTGACCAGAATCAAACACAGCACTCCAAGTGTGGCCTTACCAGCGTGGTATAGAGTGGTTCTATCACTTCCCGTAATCTCGATGCTATCCCCCTGTTGATGCAGCCTAGGACTGCGTAGGACTGTGTTGGCTTTCTTGGCAGCTGCAATACACTGCTGACTCATCTTTAGGTGGTGGTCCACCAGGACACCTAAATCCCTCACACAGGTACTACTGTCGAGCCAGGTAGATATGCTTTTTCCTTCAGCATTTATTTTATTTATTGATTTGATTTGATTTGATTTATATCCCACCCATCTGGTCTGGTCGACCACTCTGGGCGCCTTCCAATAAGGTGTATACGAAAACATAAGAATTTTACAAACAGTCCATAACATATACAATAATAAAACAAATAATAAATGAAAGAAAAAATAAAGAAAGAATTAAATATTGACAGGAGAGAAGGCCTGAACATACAACCATGTTTTTAGTTGACTCTTAAAAGTGCCCAGCATAGGGGCCGCACGGATAACCAGAGGAAGGTTATTCCAGAGGCGAGGAGCCACCGCCGAGAAGGCCCGGTTTCGTGTCCTTTCCTTCTGGGCCTCCCTCGGCGTTAGGCTCCTCAGCCTTACCTCCTGGCTCGTGTGGGTGATCTGAGTAGATCTAGGGTTTACAGTACCTGCATATCAGCTACATTCCCACACTTAGATTGTTCCAGAAAGAAAAGATTCTGTTTCCCATTGTTCGGGGGAAGTCGTGGTGCTTACCTTTGAACCCATCTGATGTGCATGGCAACACTGGGAGACCCCGTACCCTTCTAGCTTTAAAATCATTTTATTTGTCCAGATAGGAATATAGTACGGTGGGCCCTCAACTTACGAACAGCCCTAATTGCGAACATTTCGGGTTATGAACCCGATCTCATCGCAAGTAGTACACCCTACTTGCTAACGCGGATCGAGTTCCGAACCCAAAAGGCAGGGAGAAAGGGCGGGAAATTCGAATTTCCTGCCCTTCCTCCCTGCCTTTGGAGCTTTCAAAAGGCTTCCTCCGACATCGTTTGGAAAAGCAAACCGGGCGGCTGGGGAGAAATCAGTTCCCTTCTTTCACCCGATGCGGAGTCCCCTTGTAGAGCTAGGAGGTGATGTGACACAGATCTCTCAAGGTTGCTGTTATTTCTCCACACTAATTGCACAAAATCTTTTGCCTTGAAAAGCTTAAAAACAGATCTTGATTTAGGATTGTGTGGGTTTTTACATGCTCATGTGAGCTGTAGTGTTAGGAATCCTTCTACCAAGGCAGAGAAGCATGGCAAAACAGCAGGATGTGGGAAGGGGAACTCAGTGGAGAATCATTGTTGTGATGTTGTCACTTCTGAGTAACCTCAAGCAGCTGTTCTGGTTTTCCAGAATTCCAGTGTATTTGTTTAATTATCCACTAGGTCTCAAGAGACAGCAGTAGAAAGATTTTTGAGGAGCAGTGCCATATGAGGTGATAAACAAGCAATTCTCTCAAAGCTGAATACAGTGGGGTCTTGACTTAAGAACGGCTCGAGTTAAGAACATTTTGACTTAAGAACCGCTCTCATAGGAAAATATTGACTTGACTTACATACTTAGATTTGAGTTAAGAACTGAAAAAAACCCACGTGGGAGGTAGGGAAAGTGCAAAATTTGAACTTTCAGTTAACTGTTGGCCAGTGAAAAGGGTGCCTGTCTGCTTCCTCACTCCTCCCAGCGTTTAGAGAGTGGATTGGGAGACAGTCTTCAGACTGCCTGGTACTGCCTGGACTGTATTTTCCCTGCCTTCCCTGAACCTTTCTTGACCTAAGAAAAAAAGAAACAAAATATCCCCCTCTAGTGGTCGAAGGCAGAATAGCAGCTTCCCATTAGTTTCTATGGACGGAAAAGAGCAGATACGGATCAAATGGTTTTCAATGCATTCCTATGGGAAATGCAGATTTGACTTGAGAACTTTTTGACTTGAGAACCGCCTTCCAATACGGATTAAGTTCTCAAGTCAAGACCCCACTGTATGTAAAACAAGCAAGTTTACAAAAGTCTCTTTTAAAAAAATAGATGAACAAACCAGCTTTACACCTTTTTTTGGAAAAACAAAAGCAACCAAACAAGGAAGCAAACCGCTCTACCTGTATCAGGCAGACAGTGCAGAATTTCAGATCACCACTGGAAAGATCGCCCGGTTCCTTCCAAAACCTGATTGAACTTTATTGCTATGTGCTATCAAGTTGCTTCATGAACTAGCAACAAGCAACCAGGTTTGAACTTTTGAACGAATCCAAAGTTGCTTTCTGAACTAGTGATGGGAAGATTCCACAGGATTTGATTCACAATTGGTGTAGCAATTTTACCCATAACTGGAAATGATGGTTGTTGTGGCTTTTTCGGGCTCTTTGGCCATGTTCTGAAGGTTGTTCTTCCTAATGTTTCGCCAGTCTCTGTGGCCGGCCTCTTCAGAGGACTGGAGTAGGAACTCCAGTCTGTGCTCTGGAAATGTTAGAGAAAGGAAAGACTCTTCCTCACTTTTGAATCGCCTCTGATCATTACTTGGTGAAGAAATGTCTGTTCTGAATGAGACGGTGGGTAAACATTTTTTAGAGATCATGAGGAGAAACTTCACAGACAATTTTAATTCAGGAAGAGTTTATGAGATTCCATGCCATAATACAAAAATTTGTACTATCACAAGTCCTGGTCTCCTTTGTCTGATATACATTGGCATTGGACTGCCAAATGAAAAACAACATGCTAACTTAGTGCCAAAATTCATGAGTGATATACTTGAAATAGAAATGCCCTTTCTGCTTTCTTCATGGCATCTCTAGAGTTAATTTACAGCATGATCCTCACCTGTTCTGATTCATAGCACCCTTTCCCAGGGATTTCTAGGTCTGATGTATCAGTCCCTTTTTTGGATGGCACTCTAAGGACCCTTCAACATGCCCACGGCCACCAGGTTACAGTCAGGACATGTAACCCCATCAGCCCCATGCTCTCCGGCAGGAGGACTCAGCTGGCACCTGTCATTAGGAAGCATAGTGGGGATTTGAACCCCTGGCACGTGGGTCCGCAGCCAGACAGTCCGACTCACAGAGCTGGACCAGCGCTTCCTACATGTTTATTCAGAAGTAAATCTTACTGTCTTCACTAAGACTTACTGCAGTGCAGGTAGGATTAAAATTACAGCCTTAGATAACTATCTTATGTGCAGTAACCTGGAAATTTGTCTCATTGAACATAACAAGACTGACTTATGAGTAGCCGTGCCTAAGATTTTCCTCTTACACTCCAATCCCGTGCATGCCTACAGGCTTATATAGATACATTTTCCCCACAGCTTAGAAATATCACTTTTAAAAACTGTAGCTGGCAGAATCACCCCAAGCATCATGGTCACTGGCATGGCTAAGTCAGAGGTTCTCTGCGTTTAGTTCCCTGAAGTAATTTTTCCAAGCTTCACTTATTTGGAAGTAAGCATAGCTCAGTCAGAAAATATGTTTGATTACTCTTTTTTAAAAGATATCCTCCTAAATATTTTTTCTAGATATTTCAGTGCAATAATATTAAAAGGCCAAGTAAACAGAAGGGAAATGTTGGAGTGTACCTTCAGATCTTTGGTTCTCAAACTTTTGTTCTCCTAGATGTTGCTGGACTACAGCATTCATCATTCCCTGCCAACCCAGCCAGTGATCAGGCATGATGAAATTTGTAGTCTAACTTCCCGTTGAGCCATGAAATAGCTGCAGCTGAGAGAGAAGGACTGGTCCTTGAAAATCTTGGACCAGCCCCTCTATCTCAGCTTGTGCTACTTCAGAGAGGAGAGGGTAAAATAGTGAGTGGAAGATAGCCATTTATGCTGTCTAGAACTCATTGAAGGAAAATTAGAATATAGTGGTATTTTGAGTTGCGAACTTAATTTGTTCCTGGATGATGGTTGTAACTCAAGTTGGTCGTAACTCAAAGCACAATCTCCCGTAGGAATACATTGAAACGCAATTAATCCATTCCGGCCATTTTTTGGTTGTATCTCAAGGCGCTGGTTGTATCTCAAAGGAACTTGCATTAATTCCTTTGAGATTAGTTCCTTGCTGGTTGTATCTCAAAGGAACTTGCATCTCAAAGGAACTTGCATTAGTACCTATGGGAACTAATGCAAAAGCGGTTAATCTGTCCGCTAGGAGGAGACTTTTTTTAAATCTAAGACGACCTCTAAGGTTAAAAAAAAGGGCAGGAAAAGAGGGAGGGCAGGAGCCTTTTTCCAGTTGTATCTCAAAGCTCTGGTCGCAAGTCAAAGCAAAATTTTGCGACCAGAGCTGGTTGTAACTCGAATTGGTCGCAAATCAAGACGTTCGTAAGTCAAGGCACCACTGTATTATTAAACTAACAAATATTAATAAAGTAGCATTTAATTTGCTAACTTAGAGTGTAAGTACACTGCAGTTTACCCTGCAGTTTGTGCTGGAGCTGGTAGGTTTAAATGTGATGCATTTTCTGTTGACTGCACGATGTACAGCCCAGTCTTTTATTTTGAGTGTTTATTGCTTTTCGTTCAGCTATCAGAGACTAGTGTTTTCTGCAATGATTCTCCTCCCATTGCAGAATCAATTTGTCGTGTCCTGTCCTGTCTTGTGTGTGATCACATGTACCAGTTCAAATAGCAGTGGCAGGTATGTCTCAGGATGACGTTGGTGGTGTGATTCTCCTCCCATTGCAGAATCAATTTGTCGTGTCCTGTCCTGTCTTGTGTGTGATCACATGTACCAGTTCAAATAGCAGTGGCAGGTATGTCTCAGGATGACGTTGGTGGTGGAACATCTTTTTTTTTAAAGGCAAGTGACGTAAAGCTAAATTGATATAGCAACTTATAAAACTGCAGTGGTCCTGACATAGCGCTATAGTGGAAGAGCACAATTTAAAAATTGTTCTTCCTGTCCTCACACACCGCATCTTACTAAAGAATATATCAGTACAGCAGAAATGTCCCTGGCAAATTAACACCTCTTGTCACTCTGCTGAACTTCATTCTAATTGTGTTTTTCTAGTATAGTGTTACTTCAAGAGAAGCAGCAAAGAGGGAGGTGTTAATGACAGAGAAGTGTGGATGACCTGTGATCCCGGTGAGAATTGTAGAGATTTGAGGTGCAGTGTGGATTTTTGCCCCAAAATTGCCCAGAATAATTAATTTTGGGAGAAAAGTCCACGTTGCAGCTCAGATCTCTACAGTCTGTGTGAATGACAACAGTGATTTAATTACCATAGGAAACGTGGAATATATCCTAATCAACTCGATTTGTCTAAGTCATTAGTTCCAAACCTTGGGTAACCCAGGTGTTCTTAGACTGCAACTCCCAGAAGGCTTCACCACTAGATGTGCTGACTGGGGATTCTGGGAGTTGCAGTGCAAGAACACCTGGATACACAAGGTTGGGAACCACTGGTCTAACTGCACCTTCTTTAGTTGCACCCTGAATGAAATAATAATACCTTTTTCAGGCAGAGGTGCCCTCTGACCCAAGGTTGAGAATCACTGCTTTGGATAACTTAAACTTGGCAGTAGATTCAGCCTTGATTTTTACAAATACCTTTGAATCCTCACATATAGTGTGAATCCATGTTTTGGAAGGTACGTTGGAGTCAAACAATTCTGAAGTTTCAAACAAAAGCAGTCATTCAGTGTCTCAAGAACTTCTCCATTGCTCCTCTCTGTCATCAGCCCTCATTTTGTGCTGGGACATGATGTAATAAGAATTCCATGAAGCTATGCATTCATAAGCTGCCATATGTAAGATTCACAAACGATTAAATCACAGACAAATCGCCATTCTCTTGATTCAGCGTCAGGGTTTTTCCAGTACTGGAGGTGCAGACTGATACTTTCTTGCCGTGCATGGGAATTTTCCGCCATGCAGCTGAATTAATTTGTTTGTAAAGTCCCACTGTGAAGTTGGCCCCTTCTCTCCAGCTAAGTGGCAATTCTGGATACATTATGATGTGATGAACAGCAGGGGCAGGTAGAATATCTGCTCTCCTTAACAGGATCATAAGTCAATAGACATTTCTGATGCTCTATGCTATAAGAGAGAATCCTTAACCTAGAGCTTAGGAAAGTTACATTTTTCATCACAACTCCCAGAATCCCCCATAGATTCATTATGCAGGCTAGAGATCCTTAGACCCATAGTTCAAAAGTGTAACTTTCCTAAACTCAGCCACGAAGTTACTCCAGCAGCTTTGCACATACATCCCAAAGTACAGTAAGTGATTTGCTGATACCATTGCTTTTATTTTGTGGGGTTTTGTTGTTGTTTGTGACATTTTCTAGGTGTTACATGCTGTCTGTTGTAGACCCCTGAGCATCAGAAAGGTGAGAAAATCAGGATAGCATAGTATAATGTTTAAAGTGTTGGGTCAGATCTTGGGGCATCCAGTTTTTGCTGTTCTTTGAGCCATGAAAATTACAGCCCAAAGGAAAATGGGGTGTGATATCTTTATTAGACATTTTAAAAATCACAAATGTGAGTTAACTTTTGACTTCCTACAGGCCTTCATCAGGATGGGCACCGCACAGCTGTGGATGGTGCAGAAAAAAAACATAGATGTTCCAAAATCACGGCCTGATGTGCAAAGTTCTTCCTTGTGCAAAAAAACCCAAACAGCTTGAAAATGTTACCCTTGTGGAATACAACTCCCAGAATCCTGTAGTTGGCTTGGGGATCCTGGGGCGTGTAATCCCAAAGAGTGAACAGTCCACATTGGGGTAGGCTTGTACAAACAGATCTGAAGGGAATTAATACTACATGCGAGAAGGATCTTGGAATTACTGTAGATCACATGCTGAATATGAGCCAACAGTGTGATGAAGTTGCTGAAAAGGCAAGCTGTTTTAGACTGCATTAATATAAGTACAGTCCCCAGATCCTGTGAAGTACCAGTTCCTCTCTATTTGGCACTGGTTAGGTCTCATCTGCAGTAACAGGATCTGCTCGCAATCAATTCTAGCGTGCAGGACACATAATAATGGGCTCAAGTTGCAGGAAGCCAGATATAGGCTGAATACCAGGAAAGCATTCTTAACTGTTAAGCAGTACAACAATGAAAGCAATAACCTCAGGAGGTGATGAGCACTCCAGCACTGGAAGCATTGAAGACAAAACTGAACAACCATCTGTTAGATTTGCTTTTATTGGATTCCTGCATTGAGCCAGGAATTGAACTCAGTGGCCCCTTCCAACTCCATTATTCTATTATTCGATTATTATTTAGTAAAAGTTCCAAGCTCTGAAAATGATAACAATAGACAGAAGCTTTAGGGACCACGCTTTGTTGCAGTTACTTTTCCTGATTTGCTAGGTTTCTACCAGCAGGAACTTCTCTTATGAATAAGAGAATGTAGCCATGTGACTTCCCTTCGACTGTGAGATGGCAGGAAGAACTGTAGCATGTTTATATCAATACTTTTGATGAGTTTTAGGTGACATTTTGGTTTCTCCATCATGTCCTTTCTCTCTTTCTGATTTTTGTATTATCTGCTGAGAATGTATACTATTTCCTCCCTATATAGATGCACACGCCTGCATATTTGCCATATTATTCATTCTTTCTGCCGAATCCATCAGGCAAACCCAAGCTGTTCTTCTTCCTTTACAAGCTTCAGTGAAGAGGCAGAACTTGGACAGCAGTCCTCTCTGTCTTTTAAAACAAGCATCTGCCACCAGGAATGTTGGTTTGGGATACACCCTCCATAAATATCAAGGCCTGGTTAGCAAAGAGTTACTAAGCACCTTTAGAGCAGGGGTCGGCCCTGATTAATTTGCATGGATTCTGGCAATGCTGGCAGAAGAGCAGTATTTTTGAAAGATTTCATGTGTTTGGATTCTTTGAAGGCTTATAATAGAAATTCCAGGGAAAAAAGAGATTCACAACAGAAGCTGCCACAAAGTGCTGAATGTTTTGTTTTTTAAAGATGCGTCAGCAGCTTCAGAAGTAGGAACCCTCAGGCCAAAATACATGATGCATTCAATGTGTGCTCATGTTTTATACATCTTGGCGTTCCTTTGTTAAATAGCAGCTAGAGGGGAACTCAATCAGGACTATGGAATTGGGGGGGTGGAGTGAGGTGTATACCTCTAGATTTATACTGTGGTCCTCACAAAATTTTCTCCCCCTCTCTATGGCAGGCTTCTATCTATTGCAAAGAGGATTGTTTATTTATTAAATTTATTGTCATTCTAAGTATATACATACTATACACATAAAACAAAACACAGATACCCAGAGACCATACCCATATGCACACACATAAAAAATCCCCAAACACTCCCCAGTCACTAAAAATCCCCCACTAAGAACACAAACATCTGCACCACAGGCAAAGTAACACTGGCCAACTGTTCACTGCTGATGGTCTTTAAGTTCATGATTAAACACTGCAACAAGGATAGATTGAAAATATCTGCAAATATTCTGCAGCGCAGCCCCTAACACTTCATCCCATGATTCCATCTGGTCCAGCTGCCTTTCGAGCAATAATATTTTGGAAAGCGCATCTCACATCTGAAATCTGCAGTAGTAGTGGTTGTCTGTCGATGGTAGATTCTAGTGATGTACTGTAGATAGTTGTTGTTGTTTAGTCAAGCCTCCCGGAGTTGGGTCAAATTCATGTTGGTCGCTTCTGTGAACCTGTCCAACCATCTCGTCCTCTGTCGTCCCCTTTTCCTCTTGCCTTCACACTTTCCCAATATCAGGGTCTTTTCCAGGGAGTCTTCTCTTCTTGTGATATGGCCAAAGTAATTGGAGCCTCAGCTTCAGGATCTGTCCTTCCAGTGAGCACTCAGGCTTGATTTCCTTCCGAATGGATAGGTTTGTTCTCCTTGCAGTCCAGGGGACTCTCAAGAGCCTCCTCCAGTAGCACAATTCAAAAGCATCGATTCTTCGGTCCAGCTCTTACTTCCATACGTCGCAACTGGAAAAACCATAGATTTGACTATGCGGACCTTTGTCGGCAAGGTGATGTCTCTGCTTTTTAAGGTTTGTCTGCTATCTCTGCTATCTAGGTTTGTCATTGCTTTCCTCCCAAGAAGCAGGAGTCTTTTAATTTCATGGCTGCTGTCCCCATCTGCAATTATCAAGGAGCCCAAGAAAGTAAAATCTGTCACTGCCTCCATATCTTCCCCTTCTATTTGCCATAAGGTGATGGGACCAGTGGCCATGATCTTAGTTTTTTTGATGTTGAACTTCAGACCATTTTGTTTTGCACTCTCCTCTTTTACCCTCATTAAGAGGTTCTTTAATTCCTCCTCACTTTCTGCCATCAGAATGGTATCATCTGCATATCGGAGGTTGTTGATATTTATTCCGGTAATCTTAATTGCAGTTTGGGATTCCTCCAGTCCAGCCTTTTGCATGATGTATTCTGCATATAAGTTAAATACATTGGAGGACAATATACAGCCTTGTCGTACTCCTTTCCCAATTTTGAACCAATCAGTTGTTCCATATCCAGTTCTAACTATTGCTTCCTGTCCCACGTATAGGCTTCTCAGGAGATAAATAAGGTGGTCAGGCACTCCCACTTCTTTAAGCACCTGCCATAGTTTGCTGTGGTCCACACAGTCAAAGGCTTTTGCATAGTCAATGAAGCAGAAGCAGATATTTTTCTGGAACTCTCTGGCTTTCTCCATAATCCAGCGCATGTTAGCAATTTGGTCTCTAGTTCCTCTGCCCCTTCGAAATCCAGCTTCTACTTCTGGGAGTTCTCAGTCCATATACTGCTGAAGCCTACCCTGTAGGATTATGAGCATAACCTTGCTATTGTGTGGAATTGGTGCAATTGTATGATAGTTGGAGCATTCTATGGCACTGCCCTTCTTTGGGATTGGGATGTAGACTATTTGTATACTTACTATTTTTAGCTTTTAAATATTGTCTTTTAATTGTTGTAAGCCACCTTGGTTCCCTGTAAGGAGAGAGGTGGCGTAAAAATATTTTAAATAAATAAATAGATGCTCCAGTAAGTATATGCAGAGACAAGGATCCCCCTCAGATCTCAAGTCATTTTGAGCATTAGTAATTTTTGAGCTTTTCTTTTGGCAAGGAAAACAGAATGTCCCACCGAGCCTGTATGCTTTTCCAGACAGTAAAAATCTAGTAATGATGCATCAAGTAAATGAGAGTATATTGCCCTTTCATGACACCCTGAATTATCTGCCTGAGGTGGCTGCCTCTCTTTGCCTAATGGTAGGACCGATCTGGATTACCCAAACAGTAAGTTGCAACTTCCTCCTCAGTATCTGAACCCAGAATACGCGTGAGTGAGCCGTTGTGGATTCTGTATGCATGAGCCTCCATGTTTTAGGAAATATACACCTTTCCCCCTCCCCACAACAAATAGCTAGCAACGTGAAGCTACGGGGATTGGCCTTTGGCCGTCACAACTCATTGGATGGGCTGGTTTTGACCAATTATTTGCACCGATTCGGAATCTGGAATCTGCTCTTACCCCCCACACTATCTGCACCATGGGGCATATTTTAACCTTTGCACTGTTTGCTTCTTTTTCTCCTCCTCCTCACTTGTCGTTTCACAAACGAAAGGGGATGTGATGGCGGAGCCGCTAGTGCGAGTGACCTATTTTAGGTAGGTCTGTAGAACACAGCTTTTGTAGAACACAGCTTTTTGGTTGAAGACCTCTGTGGAATACTGCTGTTATTATGGCAGCCAGGAAGGAATTTGATGCCGTTTTGTCAGCAGCCACAAAAGGCATGACTTGCAGGAAGCTCTTGAAAATACCGACACCCTTCTGAAGACTAAATCTGATGACATTTACGGGAGGCGAACCCTGTTTTCTTCAAAGCAAGGAAGTTGATGAAACATGACTGAGTTACTTGTCTGGATCCACAGAGGGAAGCCATAAATGCCCCTTCCATTGTTTTCCTGCTGACAGATACTTCTTAGCACTATGAAAAATGTTTAACAAATATGGACAACAGGAAAAAAAAACACTGAAAGAGCCTGATAAAAACCAGGAACCTTTTAAAGCTGTGATGAATGGAGCTTTCAGTGGTCCGTGTATAAACAAAGCAAGGTTTCACCGGTATCAGTTACTGGTTTAGAGTCTTCCGTGCATGAGATTTCTCAGGAAAAAAAATGCTAGGGTGCCTCTCATTGAATTGGGAGATTTTTCTGCGCCAACATTTCCTTGCAGTGCTTAGGATCCCAAAGGCAATATTTTACTTTTCATATACTGAAGTCATGAAGTCTTCTTTTCTTTTTATCAAAACGTTAGTTAGCCACTGAACAAGCGAATGGCTCGTTCAGCAGTTCCATATGCTCCTTCTGGTGCTTATTCAGGTGCATTCGAGAACAAACAGTTGAAGTTATCTCTGCTTTGAAAGCAGCGAACAAGCACTGAAATGCTAAAGTTGGAGACTTTTCTCTCAAGATATTTTTCTTGTAAAGTTCAAGTAGTGGTTTTCAGTCTTTGGAGTCTTGGAGAACATCTGCCACGTCAATGTGACATGGCAGCTTATACTCTGCCACAGAATTGATTGCAGAGGATATAAGAACATAGGAACCTGCTTTGCACAGAGTTAGATCATTAGCTCGTGTCACTCTCTGAATGACAATGGCTGTCCAGAGTTACGGCCAAGAGTCTTCCAGAGCTCTTCCTGGAAATACATGGGTCAAACATGAGATCTTTAGACATTGTTCTAACAGTAAGAGTCATTGGTCAAGGGTTCCTGCTGGCTCCAAGGGTAGCGGACTCTACTTCATTTGAGAGTTTTAGGCAGAAGTTGGATGGTCGCTCATCTGGGATGCTTTCCTTGTGGATTTCCTGTGGGACTCCATGACCTTTGAGGTCCCTTACAGCACAACTGTTCTATAATCCTATGGCTGAAATCCCGTTGCTTAGCATAGTAAGTCACAACTAGAGTAGGCCCATTGAGTCACTGGGGATTTGGTGAGGTAAGTCCTTTGTAAGTTCCACAGATTCATTGGGCCTACTTTGTGGTTGTTTAATCGTTAAGTCATGTCCGACGCTTCGTAACCCCATGGACCAGGCCCTCCCGTCTTCCATTGCCTCCCAAAGTTTGGTCAAATTCATGCTGGTCGCTTCGAAGACAGGGCCTACTTTAGCTGCATCTCATTATGCTAAGCAAGAGGGTTTCAGCCTGTGATTCTGTGCAAAGGGTGTGATTGGCCACAGAGCGATAGCTGTTCCTTAAGATGTTTCCTTTCACATTAAAACTTCACACACATCAGATTTTAGATGGGTCTGTAGGACTTCTGAGTAACCCCACGCGGATTGAAAGCATGCCATGTTTTCTATAGCTTTTGTAGTAAGGAAAAAGCAGTTTGTGTCAGAAAACTATCGTTCAAGTCTGATTGCATTGCTTCTATTACAGCTGGGGAAGGAAATGTGGGATGTGAGCTACATACAGTATATGCTCTCCTTTTTTCTTTTTTACACCATTGAATTTGCTGCTGTAGCAACTAAGCTCCAGTGTGCTGGTAAAGAGCCAAGCTACAATTTGACGTTAAAACAAGGTGTCCACTTCCACGAATTTGCTCTTCATGACTGACACCACCATGCTCCTGAAACTGGGTGATGCAACAGCAGATTCAGTTGAGTAATCGTGAGTTTGACCATCGATGCATGGCATATGACTCCTTCATCCCTTGGAAATTGCCCATCTTGCTTTCAAGAGAAAAGTGTGACTTCCACTAAGTTACTCTTCAAAACACTTTTTCTCTTCTGCTGTTAATAGGACTTTTTTTAAAAAAAAAAGGTGCCTTCTTTATATATTTCTCTGCTCTCCTTCAACACACTTCCAGAGTAATTAAGCAAAACCATATGATAATAATCTTTTGCTTTAAAAAACAACAACAAATAGTTGATGCATTGGAAAGAAGCAGCATTATTGCAGCCCTTAAAAAGTTCAGCAGAACCTGTTGAACAAAAATACACAGCTAGTTTAGAAGAGGTGAAAATCAGGGTTTCTTAAAAGCAGGAGTGGGGAAGACTCTTTTGTTTTCGTAAAGAGGAAAGTGAAAAACGGAGAAACTCTCCTTAGCTGGTCTTGCACAAAGAGCGATGTTTGCTTTTTAACTCTCCTGGTCTTCCATTTCAACTCCACAGGTATGGAATGAATTGCCTCATTCAGTTTGAAGACTTTGCCAACGCAAACGCCTTCCGTCTTCTCAACAAATACCGCAACAAATACTGTACATTCAACGATGACATTCAGGGTAAGAGATACAAATGTCTATTGGGGAGATGGCATATAACATGGTGGATGCATTCTTGTGTAAATTCCCTCTGTGTTTCCTCTGTCATTCCCATTCTCCAAAAGCCAGGGCTGGACAGAGCTCAGAAATCTTACCTCACAAATCTTTCATCCTTTATGATCATGCTTGCTAAAAGAATTCTTGGCAGCCGCCACCCCAAAAAAGGAACTTTTCCGCACTCTAAGCTTAGCAACAGCATCCCTCACCATTGCCTAAGTTTGTTAAGGCTGATAAGATGCTGATGTCCAACAGCATCTAGACCATTCCTCAAATCTGTAGTATGTTCTTATGGGCTTCCGAGTGTAAGAATTTAATCTAAGTATTGTGTGACTTTGTTTTGTTTTGTTGTGAATTTGGACTCCAAATCCCAGAATTCCACAAAAATTCCACACGCAGAATTTGGGCAGTTCCTGCCCATGATTACATACATATACAGGCACCTATCTTCCACTCACCTGGAAAAGACCCAGGCTTCTACATCATGTACAAAAAGGGTACTGCCCCAGTGCTTCCTGGTAGGCCAAGGTCTTTATGGGAAGTGTAGTCTTGCTGCCCATTAGGCTCTATAGAAGGCATCCCCTCAGAAAACTATACCTCCTACAAGAAACAGGCAGAGCACCTGTAAAATTGCCAAGGTGTCCCCTAGTCAATGTGTAACCTGCATAATTGAAATTGCAAACCACCCAGAGAGTGCTTTAAGCACTATGGGGGAGTAGATAAGCAGCACAATTGTGTGTTTTTTTTTTAAAAAAAGTATTTACAGTTTCACAGTAGAATGGAAGAATGGCGTGTTAGAAACGGGTGTCCTAAGAAAATCCTGTTAGAATTAACATCAGAGCCTAGTCACAGGGCAGTTTGTATTGACCGCAGAATATCTCATTCCAAACTGCTCAAGGAAACAATTAAAGGTTTTTTTTAAAAAAAAGGCTGATGTGTGGACAATGGCACATTAACTGGGTAATGGAAAGAATTACCCAGAGGCAATTAATGTCCACGTATTCGAGAAGGCTTTAATTCAAATTATTTCCCACTTTTTCCAAACAAGATTAACTCTGCAGCCCTGAACATACCTGAAAATAAAACCCACTGAAATTAAAGCAGATTACTTGCCAGTAGAGATAGGAAGGGTGAGGGCATTAGCAGTGTAACTATTCTTTATTAATTTAGGAAAGTTTTGGTGAAAACTGGAACTCGGAAAGCAGAATCTCTGTAGTAGTATATGATGATTTCTATTTTCCCTTTTTCTTTGATTTTTTCTTTCTTTCTTTTTTAATGAGCAACTCTTTGGGATCAAACAAACATTTCTCAACCAACAGTTTATGCAAAGCATCTGGGGACTCTTGAGAATCTTCTCCTCCACCACCACCCCTTTTTTTATCAGCAAAACCTAACCCTTGTGATAAATAATCCTTTTGCATCCAAGACAAATAAATGTTGGTGTGCTTTAAGTAACTGACATGCAGAACTATTTGTGGAGATGATGGAGAATTAGAAGCATATTAAGAGGGGGAACTTATGGCCATTGCAACAAAGTCTTGCAACTTTCCATTCTGCTGGCAATCGGCATCCAGAATGGTGAGGAATGGCTCACCCTGTCTCTCAGGGCCAGGAGGCTTCTTTAAACCACATTAGAGAACAGGCGGAGTCATAAGCATCCTCTTCTCGTTGTGCCCTCCCCATCCAATCTTTATAAGAATGTGTTTTTTTTAAAGGCACTTGCGTTTTCTGTTAGCTAAATATGCTGCCAATTGCTCAGATGATAAAGAATTAATCCTTGGCTCCCCCTAAAGGACAGAAACATGTACAACAGCTATGAGATTTTTTTGAGAGGCACTTTGATTTTTGAAGTTTTGGAAGATGTAGCTAAGTTAGTCTGTGCACGCTCATTAGGCCGAATCAAAAGGATTTTGGATTTCACCTGATTTGATTTTTGAGGCAGCTTAAAGGACACAAACAGGTTGGCTCTACTTTCAGGGGACACAGTGGGGAACTGAACGCCCAACCTCTAATATACTAGTTTTAAAGGTCCGCTAATGTCCTTTGGAGGGCTGAGAGTCAATTTTGCTAGATTTTTAGGTCCCTCACCTACCTACAGTTTTCCAAAACATTAGGCCACTTGAGAGTGCAAGGTTTGTTTTTTGGATTTTTTATTTATTTTAAAAACACAGCATTTGTTAAAATAGTGGGGGAGTCATAAGAGTAGGCTCACACCCAACCTTTCATTATCCAGAAAAAAGCTAGAGTTATTCCAGATGTCTGACATACAAATAGTCTTAATTCTACTAGCTCGCCTGGGATATAACAAGGAGACCAACGAGTCTGATACTGAGAACCTGAGTACATAGGGTAAAATGCTGATTTGCATTTTTCCCATTGATCGCATGATGCAGCAAGAAATGCTAATTAGCCAAGAGTCCCACACCCCCAATCTGTAGTTTTTCCTTCATTCCAGAGACCTTTCTGCTTTTAAAAGTGGTATTTTTTGCTTTCGTTCAAAGCATGTCATCACTTTGAGTTGATATAGAAAGACCAACCAATCACGCATATACATACACAAAGCAGTTCCTGTACTCACAAAGACCCTTTCCACTTGCCTTAAAAGGGAGAGTGTTCACATGCACACACACAAGCAGTGCTTGTACTCACCCCTCTCTCCCAAGACACTTCTCTTTTTTAACACCTTTTCCTCCAGCAGATTTCCAGTATATTTATTACACTTTAGCAAGATCCACCAGGCAGCAAAATAAGATGAGGAAATGAGTGATGGAGGAAGGAAAGCCTTCTTAAGGCAGTTCTTTTGAACTGCACCACCTACAGGTGCTTCAAATGGAACTGCAAGTAAAAGGCTTTTTTCTTTACCTGTGTGGCCACTTATATGGGAGAAAACTGAGTTAATTCCCATTTCCCTCTCAGTGTAGTTACATCTGTTGTCAAATCTTTGCACCAGACTTCTTTGGTGAACTTCCCAGAATCCTCTGTTTCTTTTGCAGGAACTGCTTCCGTAGCAGTAGCTGGAATTCTTGCTGCCTTAAGGATCACAAAGAACAAGCTTTCTGACCACAAGTTTGTCTTCCAAGGAGCTGGAGAGGTGAGGGAAGGCCAACAAAAATCACAGTGTCCAATTCTTTTATTTTCTGTTCTTTTCTTAACAATATATGTTATAATAGGTGAGAAATGGAAAAACATTGGGGTTACCTGAAGCCTTTGGGCAGAAATAATCCCACTGCTGTTAACCCTGCAGGTCAGCCTGGAAGAGTTTACAAATAGAGATGGGGATATTCATATACGAATATCCCCGCATAGTGGCATTCCCGCGTAGTGGCATAGATCGGTCCACTCACCGATCTGCCGCAGGCGCGGATGGTGCAGTTCTACCAATGGCTCAGCAGTGTGCGATCTGCGAGCCACTCTTCGACCTTACAGCGAGGCTTGTCCTCCTGCCAAGAGCTGTATACGGATATCACCTGTGCAAGGATATTCGTATACGAATACCCCCATCTCTAATTACAAACTGTGATGGAAACTGCCCAAAACAACCCTTGTATTTATTTCTTGGGAAATGAACCTGTACTTGTGCCAAATCTCCAAAGAAGTGAAGCCCCTGCAGAGTTTTGTAGAGAATGACAACAGACCCATCAGCCATGACCCATTCCGGCTATTGACCCTTTCACCTGCTTCTGTTTTGTATAGGTGCTGAAATAACTGATGCCTCAGTTTTTTGAGGAATTTATTTTAATGAGCGCTGAATCCAGACTCCTGTCTCATCTGTTGTTGATTTTAGTGAAACCCTGGATTGGAGGCAGAAATCTGGGTAGGGGTAGCCTGAGGTGTCCAGGGATCTACTGGAGTTGCCTGGTATTTAGAGATCGTTGGGCCCAGATATCCTTGCTGCTTGTTAAAATAACCTTCCGGATAGTTTAGTGATTTGGTTACCTGGCAGCAGAACCAGAGGTTGATAGTTTGATTCCCCCTTGTGCCTTGTGGGACAAAAGCCAGCCTGTGTAGCCTTGGATGAACTCCGCAGTTCCAGAGTGCCTCTAGCTTAGATTGTGCATTCTCCAGGTGTGCTTTTAGGACTCCACCTTGCAGAATTCTTCCAGAATTCGCTATGCAGAATTCTGGGCCTTTCAGCCCATTGGCCCACATCTTTAGACACTTGCATTTTGCTCACCTGGAACATTGTGCCCATGTTTAACTCTACACAGAGGTCTTGGGCCTTGTTTCCAGTATTTAATGTACAAAAAAAGAATGCTACTGCGTTTTTCTTCCTGGGAGTTGTAATCTCATTGCACTTTAGGCTCTACAGTGGGGATTTTCTGAAGAACTACAACTTCCAGGAAGCACCCATGGTAGCTTCCTCTTTTGTAAATTAACAACAGGAAGCAAGGCTTATGAAGCCTTGGAGGAAGGCCGTTCTCCAGGTGAGTGAAATGTAGGTGTGGGTCTTTGGGCTGGAATTCTTGGACAATTCTGTGAGAGAGAGTCTGAAAAACATTTTTCTGGAGTTTTTCATTACTTCTTGTTTCACAATCTTCTTCTTCAGCATTCATTCATTCATTCATTCATTCATTCATTCATTCATTCATTCATTCATTCATTCATTCATTCATTCATTCATTCATTCATTCATTCATTCATTCATTCATTTATATCCCGCCCATCTGGTATATTCTAGCACTCTGGGCGGCTTCCAACATAACATATATTCATTAAAAATAACACAAAACATTATGACATAGTCAATAACAGATAGCATACAAGAATATTTATTTTATTTTTATTTATTTATTTGATTTTTACCCCGCCCCTCTAGACCATGTCTACTCGGGGCGGCTTACAAAATAAAACAAAACAATATAATAAATAATGAATAGCAAGAAAGAAAAGAGAGTCAAGTGCTGACAGGAGGGAAGGCCTGGATGTACATCCATGTTTTTAGTTGGCTTTTAGAGGCATGGGGGCCTCGCAAATCTCTGGTGGAAGGTTATTCCAGAGGCGAGAAGCCACCGCCGAGAAGGCCGGGTTTCATGTCTTCTCCCTCCGGGCCTCTCTCGCCGTCAGGCTCCTCAGCCTCACCTCCTGATTCGCGCGGGTGATCTCGGCAGATCTTTGTGGGAGCAGGCGTTTCACCAGGTATCGAGGTCCCAAACCGTTTAGGGCCTTATAAGTAAGCATTAAAACTTTGAAGTCAATGTGGAAACGAATGGGCAGCCAATGCAGTCTGGCCAGTGTAGGAGAAATGTGATGGTGTTTTCTCACTCCTGTAAGGAGTCTGGCCGCTGCATTCTGCACCACCTGAAGTTTCCGCATCAGCCACAAAGGCAGCGCCACGTAGAGCGCGTTACAGTGGTCTAATCTTGAGATTACGAGCGCATGCAGCAAGGTAGTGAGCGCCCCCTTGTCAAGGTAGGGCCGCAGCCGGGCAATCCGCCAAAGGTTGAAAAAGGCGGTATGGATTACCGACGCCACCTGGGTTTCCATGGTGAGTGTCAGGTCCAAGTGTATGCCCAAGCTGTGGACCCTACTCTTTGCAGCCAGGGTCACCCCCCCCCGAACAAGAGAGAGTCACCCAGGCTGCCAGCCACGGGGGCCCCCACCCTCAGAACTTCCGTCTTGTCCGGGTTCAGCCTCAGCCCATTTTCCTGCATCCATTGCAGTACGGCCCCCAGGCAGTGCTGAAGGGACAGGACGGCATCACCTGTAGATGGTAAAAAGGAGATGTAGAGCTGGGTGTCATCAGCATACTGATGACACGAGGCTCCACACACCCTGATGACCCCACCCAGTGGCCTCATATAGATGTTAAACAGCATTGGGGAGATGATCGACCCCTGTGGAACCCCACAATTGAGACTCTACGGGGCCAAGACACTCTCCCCAAGCTGTACTCTCTGGGGATGGTCCTCCAAGAAGGAACGGAGCCAGGCAAGCACCATGCCACCAATTCCCAACTCGGAGAGCCTCCCCAGGAGGATACCGTGGTCGACAGTATCGAAGGCCGCCGAGATGTCAAGGAGAACCAACAGAGACATTTTGCCCCTGTCAGCCTCCCTCAACAGGTCATCGTGCAGGGCGACCAATGCCGTTTCTGTACCGTGGCGCGGCCTGAAGCCCGACTGAAACGGATCCAGGCTGCAAACTGGTCAGGTGAAAAACTAGGGGGAGGCCTATCACCTGAACCAGTTCCAGATAGGTTGCACACTATACGGAACAACTCCGCCTGCTGGTTTGATGCTTCGCTTATCCGTTTAGCGAAGAATGATCGACATACAGCCTTTACCTTATTCAGTCTTCCTTCCATCATCAATTTTGGGAAAGGATAAGGGATTTTTCTCCTTTCATGAATCATGGAGCCATGTGGAAGGATATGTTTTCCTTGTCTAAATCCTAGGTCAGTTCTCCAAAAAAAAAAAAAAACCAGTAATAAATCTCCTATAGCAAGACACAGACAGTGCAGAACTGTTGTTATTCAGAATATGGGGTTCTGGGCTGGATGTTCCAACAGTTTAATTCAGTGTAAAATGGTTCCTCCTATCCTTCCGCAGAGGAAATGACATTTCTCTTTTGTCTGTGTTTGTAGGCTGCTATGGGCATAGCTCATCTGATTGTTATGGCTTTGGAGAAGGAAGGAATATCAAGAGAAGAAGCTGTCAAAAAAATCTGGATGGTGGATTCAAAGGGACTCATTGTCAAGGTATTTCAGTGTATTGTTGTTATCCTAAAAAGCCAGACATAAGCCTAAGCCGGTAAGAAGAGAAAATGCTTTTAATTCTATTGAAAATGAATGTTGATCATGGCTGACTGCCACGGCAAGAGTAAGTGGAACCAAATTAACATGGAAAAACACACCTTTCTACAAACTATAGAAAAGATGAAGCTGTTTTGCAAATGTTTAAAATGGTTCAATGTGAATAATAAAAGGCACCTGTTGGATAGCGTCCATGACGTCATTAACATGCACATGCATCCACAGGACACATATACATGCGGATCAATTTAATTTGACAGTGCAGAAATTGACTCCCTGGTATATGTGTTTGTAAGGCAAGTTACGAAACTGAGCTCATAATGTAGTTGAGGAACTCATGAGTTTCTTTCCTGTCTTCTTCCCTTCACGCTTTAGAAAGCTAGACTGTAATTCCCAAACGCCTCTGTGCATAAGTTGTTTTATTATATTAGCATTAATATTGCTTGATTTAGATATATTACTCCATGTCCTGAACTCTAAGGATTTGGAATCTATTCTTTAAAGACAGAATGAAACTGAGAGAACGGTATATCCAATAAATATAAAAACAGTGTTTCAGTTATGAATACATTTTCCCTTATTTTTTACTGTGACCACATTCTTCAGACATCAGTACACTGATTATCTTGTACATCTTTCATTTAATAGTCTTGGGCCTTGTTGAACTTCCAGGAGAGACGATGTAATTTTTTTCACATTTGGAGAGGCAGGTCACGAACACTTCTAAGCACAGCTGGAAGTCTCAAGCACATATATAGGAAAACAGATTTTATTTTCAGTCTTATTTTTACCCACTATGGTGTTTGTTCGTCTCATAGGGCAGGAGCCACCTGAATCATGAAAAGGACATGTTCGCTCATGATCATCCCAGTATGAAAACCCTGGAGGAAGTGGTGCGGACTGTAAAACCAACAGCCATCATTGGTAACTGTCCGTCTTGTTTTCCTTTAGATGCTGACGTCTCATGTCCCTTCATTTCCCCTCTGCTCCTTCTTCTTTGTTTTAATCCTCACCTTCTGGAAGTGTTGGCATGGTGTGAACTTCCAGTTCACTGTAATGGCAGGTTTCTTATTCTGCCAAGAAGGAAGACAGTGTCCCATGTGTGTGACTACCACCAAGAGACAACAGGGCAAAAGGAAGGAGTTTGAATAAGTACTTGCAGGCGTTGCTACCTGAAAGTACTTATTCAACTCCGGGAGGCAGTGGAAAACAGGAAGGCCTGGCGCGCTCTGGTCCATGGGGTCATGAAGAGTCAGACACGACTAAATGACTAAACAACAACAAATCCATTCCTTATTGCAAGAAGCTAGAATAGTTTTTTAGTGATGCAGCAGCCCAGTGAGTAGCCTAAGGGGAGAGACGGTGACATCATCTTCCAAACCCATTTACGAATTCTTCTTTGTCTCGCTGGTTGTTCACCTCACGGCTGTAGGTGTGGCTGCTGTGGCTGGAGCCTTCAGCGATCAGATTTTGAAGGACATGGGAACCTTCAACGAGAGGCCCATCGTGTTTGCCCTCAGTAACCCCACAAGCAAAGCAGAGTGCACAGCTGAGCAGTGCTACCGCTTGACAGAGGTAAGGCACCTCTTCTGGTAGCTTCCCTGCCATTTTGCTCCCACAAAGGAGGCCTGCTTTGGGGTAAGCCTTCTTTTTCCTGTGGCAGAAGAGGACATTCTAAGAGAGGTACCCTACCCAATGTTCCTTCCTTTTTCACGTTCCATGCAATCTGACGGAAGTTCCTGGACGGCCATGAACCTTCTCTTCTGCTCCTTCCGCCCCCTTCTTTTTCTGCTCACAGGGGCGAGGGATCTTTGCCAGCGGCAGCCCGTTTCCCAAGGTGACCCTGCCCAACGGACAGACCTTCTTCCCCGGCCAAGGGAACAACGCTTACATTTTCCCAGGAGTGGCTCTGGGAGTTATCGCCTGTGGAGTTCGCCACATTTCTGAGGACATCTTTCTTACCACAGCAGAGGTCTGGCATCTCCTTGCATCCCTGACCCAATGAAGGTGGAATGAATATTTTAGAGATATTTTAGGCTTCCACTTGGAGTGCCTTCCGAAAGCTGCCTTCCTTCTAACTTTGGGCTCAAAGGCTACCTTGGTGGCTTAACCTCTAATAGCCTTTCCATACATTAGTGATCATAAATATAATCATGTGCCACTGAGCCAATTCTGACTTGCGGCTACCCTTTTCAAGTTTTTCCAGGTATTTATTTAAAATATTTCTGTGCTGCCTTTCTCCCCAAAAGGATCCATGGTGGCTTACATTACTAAAACAGTATTTAAAAGCTAAAACAGTAAGTATGTAAATATTTTAAAAGAATTCAAAAAGTACTATCTTAAAGTGGTAACTAAGATCAATATTAAAACACATTTCAAACAATGGAGTACAACAGTTCTTTTAAAACCTTTCTCGGACCACCAGTCATTAAGGAAAAGCCTGCCCGCAGAGAAAGGTCTTTGGCTGCCTGTGGAGGACCACAAAGATGGGGCCAGCCTGGCTTCCAGTGGGAGGGAGTTCCAGAGTCTGGGAGCAGAGGCAGAGAATACTCTGAAGTAGTTTCCTGTTCCCTTCTTCTGCGGGCGCCCTGGGGCTGTGCAGCTTGCCCATGGCCACACAGGCTGACTCTTCTCCTTGGCACAGTGGGGAAGCAAACTCTGGCTCTGGTTTATAATAAGCAAATGGTATTTACATGTTAAGGGTGCAATGCTTCTAGATAAGGACTCAGCAAAGCCCCGGACCCCCTTCAGATGGCTGCCACCAGCAATATTGTTGCCAGTTAAAATAAGAGCCTTCCCTGAATTATGTCAAATTTCTAGGAAAACCTTGCCTTTAGAAAGAGTGTGCATTTATTGTACAGTGGTGCCTCGCTGAACAAGCGCACCGTTTAACGACGAATCCGCATAGCGATGCAGATTTTGCGATCGTTTTTGCGATTGCATTGCGATGTTTTAATAGGTAAAACATCGCATTGCGATGATCGGTAAGCGTAAAACATCGCATTGCGATGTTTTCAGAACAGCTGATCGGCGGTTCCAAAATGGCCGCCGGATGAAGAAAGCGGCCGCCCGCAGCGTTTTTGCGCTGATTCCTCGCTTACCGAGGTGGCAAAAATGGCGGCCGGATTGAGGATTTCCGCTTAGCAGTGAGTTTTGTCCCCATAGGAACGCATTAAACGGAGTTTAATGCGTTCCTATGGGGTTTTTTGCCTCGTATAGCGACGTTTCCAGATAGCGACGATTTATCCAGAATGGATTATCGTTGCTATGCAGGGCACCACTGTACTGACAAGGTAATGGTGTTGCTGTGGACGCAGTGAAAACGAAAACAAATCTAGAAATTGTTGTTAGAAACCATTTCTTAACCTGAAGCTCTGTTCTCCTTCCCCAACATAGTCAATTGCAGCCGAAGTGACAGATAAGAACCTTGCGGAAGGAAGGCTGTATCCCCCTCTGAGCTCCATTCGAGATGTCTCCTTTAAAATTGCTGTCAAAGTAAGTGGCCTCATGTGTTGATTCTGGTGAGAAGGGTGAAATAATTTTCTTGAAAACAAAGTTCTGTGTTCTCCTGCCTTCTGAAACTAAAGATGTGAGTTACCGGGTGAACCTCAAGGGCACAATCGCACACTACCAGGTATGTTCACACCTGCAGATGGAAATCAGTGCAGTGCTTGGTAAAATCCTTAGAGGAGCCTTGTGGTGCGGTGGTTAAAGTGCAGTACTGCAGCTCAGACTCTACTCATGAGTTGAGTTTGATCCATCAGGTAGCCGGCTCGAAGTTGACTCAGCCTTCCAAGGTCAGGAAATTGATAACCCAGCTCACTGGGGTGTGGGGGAGGCCATGTGCCACCTGCCTAATTAAATGGTAAACCGCCTAGAGAGTACTTTAAGCGCTATGGAGGAGGTATCTAAGCAGCAGGCTTTCTGCCATTTCCTCCAAGTTGGGTCCTCAGATTTTGTTGGCTTCAGCCGCCAGCCTGGATAATGGTCAGGGATCCTGAATGTTCATTCCGATCACCGCTGAACATCCCAAATTGGGGAACCACCACTCCATACCCCATGTCCTACATTCTTAGTGGAATAAATATAAAAAGCGAACTGACTCCAGATTTGGAGTAGAATGGACAGGAACTTCAACCAGCCATGACTGACTCCCATATCACACCTTTTTGTAGGTCTTCTTCAAGTCTGACTAAACCAACCTGTTCAGATGAATAGAATAGGCATGTAGGGGCCTCCTGTACTGAGTAATTCACATCACACCACAATACACCCACAAGGAATCACCAAGAAGGGAAAGGCAGAGGGCTCTGTTGGAACTCATGGCCAACCCCTTTTCCTCTTGCACATGGCTGTGTTGCAAAGGAAATGGATATCATTTTTAACACTTCCAGGAAGTTTTGGATTACAACCACCCTAACCTCTAACCCTCTACCATGAGGACTAGAACCTTTGATAACTAAAATCTAAAACATCTGTCATGGTGAATGCTCCTGTGCCCCAACCCTATTGTCCATCGTTTTGTGCCTTTGTTTGCTAATGGTCTTGACCGGTGAACAAGGAACTGTGCTCACAATACACATGCATGCGGTACATATTACTTTTGTTGGCGTGGGTCCAACTCCAAAGGCAGATGTAGCATTTTGCCTCTCCAGAAGCTTGGAGTCAAATTTGGATAGTGAAGCTTCCAAGAGTGCTCTGTTAGGGGAAACAAACCTTGGAGCCCAAGATAACAAGTTACATAGAGCCTTTTATCTGGTAGCTTCAAATCCTCCCTTTTACAGTGGGGTCTCGACCTACGGAATTAATACGTATGGGAACGGAGTCCGTAGGTCGAAAAGTACGGAGGTCGAAAATGCATTCCCCATAGGAATGCATTGAAAACCATTTAATCCGTAACCCGCCCAACCCCCCCCACACACACACATACAAAATTAAAATAAAATTTTAAAAAGAAAAACTTACCTTTCTGAAGTCTTCCAGGGGTCCCCCACCGCCGCCATCGCCATTGCAGGAGGACTCCGAGGGCTTCGGTGCGGCTGTTGGATGCCTCTCGGAGCCCCCCCCCCCCCGACGCAGGGTTTCCCAGGGTGGAGTGCTTCCCCCGGTAGGCCCGCTCTACCAAGCTTTCCTGGGCAGTAGACAAGGCCTACCGGGGGAAGCCCTCCCCTGGTAGGCCCATCCACCCTGGGAAAGCCTGCGTTGGCGGGGTGGGGACCTCCGGAGGCCTTTCCCGTCGCCATGGGAGGCCTCTTGGAGGTCCCCCGACGCCACCAATAGTGCTTCGGAGGCACAATTGGTGGCAGGGGGACCTCCAAGAGGCCTCCCATGGCGGCAGGGAAGGCATCTGGAGTTCCCTCCCTGCCGCCGCTGCTGCTGGGAGCTGCGTTCCGCGCCTGGCCAGTCCAGGAGTCCGAGTATGGCTGGGATCACCAGGCGCGGCTCAGCTCCCAGCAGCAGCGGCGGTGGCGGGGAACCTCCGGATGCCTTCCAAGGCTTCTCTGGAAGGCATCCGGAAGTCCCCCCCCCCGCTGCCGCCCCCAGCGATAGTGGCTCCGAAGCACTATCGGCGGGGGGGGGCTCCGAGATGTCTTCCATGGCGGCAGAGCAGCTCTGGAAGGCATCCCGAGGCACGACCTATGGCCTACAGACTGGAAGGGGGAGGCGGGGAAAGCCTTTCCCCGCCTCCCCCTTCTGGTCCGTAGGTCGATTCTCCGACCACAAGTCGAAGTAAAACTTTGTGGCCGGAGAATTCTGTAGGTCGAAAAGTACGTAAGTGGAGCCAACCGTAAGTCGAGACTCCACTGTATAAGCAGAGCAAAGACGTGGACGTATAAGGAAAAACACGGAGAGAGTTCTGATAAGACTTAAAGCATAATATATTAGACTTATATTAGCATTGGTCAGACATATATACATGGCATTATACACCTAGGGTTGTGCATAGATGTCTCAGAGCAACGTAACATTCACAGAAGTAAAGTAATGACCACCAGACACACAACCGAGTGGCAAAGTGTTGTTCTCACTCTCTTGCTTAAATAGTGAGAGCAGCCTATCACTGCAGATATAGCAGATGAACATGGTTAACAAGCACTACCTAAGCTTGTTCCAGCTGCATGCCATCAGTCATCCAATGACTTGATGTTTACAGGCATGACTTTGCATTCTCACTACAATATTAAGTTTAACCCCTTGTTCACTTAAAGGAACAAATCCTGACACATTTTGCTCATCCTGGGTGAAGAAGAAAACCCAGGCTGAGGTACTGAAGCCATGCATTACTAACTGGAAATCCTACCCTAACCCTCAACATGCCTGCTAGTTGAGGCTCAGTCATGTAGCCCTAATCCAGTCTTCTTCTGTTCAGTACATCTTCCTTCTCTCTTTTGCTTCTAGGTCGTTGACTATGCCTACAAGCACAGTTTGGCCTCCTGGTACCCAGAGCCAGAAGACAAGGAAGCCTTCGTGAAGTCCCTCATATATAGCCCTGACTATGATTCCTTTGTTATAGATAATTACCAGTGGCCGCAGGAAGCCATGCAGACTCAAAATATTTAAATTTCTTTTTCTGGGAAGGAACGTGGGTGGGTTCTAAAGAGAGACGGGTCCTTAAGACGCCCGCATTTCTACCATCTTTTGGTAGAAATGTGTCTTTAGGTTTTTAAAGTCATCAGCTGTGAATGGCGGTGAAGAACCGCCCGTCTTTCCTTCCCCTGCTTCCTTTCGTGCTTAGAAACATATCTGAGCCAGAAACAGAACAAAGACAATGGGAAAATGTTGCACCCTTAGCCAAATGAACAAAGGTGCCTCGGTGGGATCCGGAAAGGATCCATTCTGCTGCTCTCACCTGTCTTCGCTTAAGCAATCTCAGCCTGCTTATGAAAAGGGATCTATACTAGAGTTACTGTCTACCAGATTTTCCTCACTCCCCTTGAATAATCATCCCACCACCTCTCCTCAGCGTAGCTCAAGCTGAGCTCCAGCAAAATCCACCATATTTGGGGCCTGAGGCCATCAACAAGCCACTGGCCCTGCGGCCGGTGCTCCACTGCTGTCAGAGTGGTTTTTTTGTACTTTTCCGCCAGCCGGAGGCAGAGCTTAGAAATAATGCTCTTTCCTTCTGGAGGCGAATTCAAAATGTGGTTTCTGTCTTAAACAGGAGCACAAGCATCCAAAAACTAAAGTTTTGAAATGACTAAAAAAAAAACTTTGCTTTCAAAATGTGATTTTCAAAAGGTTACCCCGGTTCACTTCTCCTCATCTTTAATTCAGGAGTGACGCTGTGAAGGCAAACGCTTTTTCCCAGGCTGTAGTGAGCAGAGTGTGTGGTTGCTTGCTAGGGCTAAAATCCTCTCGGTCAATGTGCCAGCAAAAGGGCTCTGCAGGCAGAGTGCTTCGTTTTGCTCCCAGCGACCTGCAGCTTGCAACTGTGCAAGCCAGAGATTCCCCCGATCATCACAACAAGGATTTCTGCTTGATTGTTGGGTTCTCCTTGTGCAAACAGCAGGGAAGGGAAAATCACGCACGGAACCAAGCATTCCAGCCACAGGTCTTCAGTGACAGGATACAAACTCAAAGGTACTTACGACCGCTTCCGCCTTTTTGAAACACAGTGGATTCTGGCATGGCAGTGGGGCTGTGCAGTCCCTTGACTTCAGGCCCATGTCCATTTTGGCACCACGGTGTGGTGGGCAGGGAAAATACTTGATGCCTGTGGGAGAACATTTCAACATTTACAAGACTATCAGTCAACCCACTGCAATGTGGTTGCAAAGGTAGCCCTTAACAGGCATGACAGAATTCCCACAACACCATTATTGAAAAATCCTCTAGATCTCTGCCTTTTCAAAGTTCTTGTATGAGAGCATGAGCAAAAATTGCTGGGATTCTATAAAACTCACAGCATTTGGGCTGTGTGTTAAATGTCAGCAGCTTGAGAACCACCTAGAAAGTCTGTGTCAAACCCACGAGCTGTGTCAAGCCTGGTCTGTGGGGAAAATACTTAAGCATTCAAAGCACTCCTTTTAGAGGTTTTTTTAAAAAGATATTTTCAGACGGTTTCATTAAGCTTGGTCCTTAACTTTTCTCTGAGGTAAAAGGGAATGAACTGATAATAAAGCATGAAAAGCTGCTTCAACGTGTGTGTTTTAGACACTGGAACACCATTTACTTTACCCTTAGCACTCGAGTCTCCTTTTCAAGGGAAAAAACGGAAAGAAGCAAACCACAGGACCTGCTTTAGAGAGCAGTTCCCTGAAGGGAAAAAGCTTTAGCAAGTTCAAGCAGCACATTTAGGGAAAACGGTGTTCTGGATGCCAGCTTTCAAACCAGCCCCTATAGCTGCCTCATAGACTGAACTTTGAGTAACAGTAATGAGCAAGCGATCAAGGTCCACATTATCTACTTGTTCAAGTATCTTTTAAAGGTATTGTATTCATGGCCAGTGGCAATTAGAGATAAGCACAAATCGCTTTGTGCGGGGTCATCACAAATCATTCCCTTCCCACATAACCCAGCTAGCTCGCCCACTCATCAGCCGGTGTGCGCTGCTTATCTCCTTCTTTTCGTGTGACCGTCCGATTCCCGTGCATGCTTCCCTCCTGTGCCTCCTCCAGCAGCTGCCCACTCAAAAGCAGCACTGCAGGAATCCCTGCCCCGCCTCCTCGCCTGAGTGGCCGACTGGCAGAGGAGGGGGAGAAGCATGCACTCCTGCTGTGATTGGACAGCCATGTGAAAAGGAGGAAACAAGCAGCACATGCCGGCGATCTGGCGGGGGTGGGGGGTGGGGGTGGGGAGAGAATGTGGCATCGGTGGAGCCACAACAACTCATGACGCCCCGGCACAAAAACGATTCATGCCCATCTCTAGTAGCAATATCTTGAGAAGAATGTGGGTTTTTTTAAAAAAAATCTCTTATTGGGTGCCTTAAGCCTGAAAACAAGAGAAAGCAATACATGGTCTTCTCAGGGGGCTACACGATCAGCATAATGACATGATATGGCTTGGCTGTGACTAAGCTGTTTGAAACTGGGGGCTGTACCTTTGATAGTATCTCCTAATCAATGTGGGGAGAGAGTTCTTTGCAAAATTGCATGTGGGTAAGTAGCATATCCCAATGCAGACTAGACGAGAACCTTCATCATTTCACCAATTATTCTTTATTAAAAGCTCATTGTCAAGCCCCGGTACACTTAAGAACATCATAAAAACTCTACTGAGTCTAACCAAAGGTAGATCATATTTTTAAATGGCGGCTGATCAGAAGTCTCCAGGAAACTCATAAGAAGGGAGCAGTAGATGAGCCTCGTGGCGCAGTGGTTAAAACGCTGTACTGCAAGCTAAAAAACTGTGCTCACGACCTGGGGTTCAAATCCCAGGTAGCCGGCTCAAGGTTGACTCAGCCTTCCATCCTTCCGAGGTCGGTAAAATGAGTACCCAGCTTGCTGGGGGGGCAGTGTGTAACTTGTATAATTAAAAATTGTAAACCGCCCGGAGAGTGCTTGTAGTGCTATGGGGCTGTATATAAGTCCAATAAATAAATAAATAAATAAAAATAGATGTGCAGTAAATAAAACAGCAAACCCTATGGCTTAGTAGTTAAACTGCAGTCCTGCGGCCAAGACTCTACTCACAACCTGAGTTTGATCCCATTGGGTTCAGGTAGCCGACTCAAGCTTCACTCAGCCTTCCATCCTTCCAAATTCAGTAAAGCAAGTACCCAGCTCTCTGGGAGGACAAAGCGTTTCTTGCATCATTATGTCGTGAACTGCCTAGAGAATGCTCTAGCACCGAGGAGTGGTATATAAGTCAAAACAATAAATATGAAGGCAGTCGTTTGCTTCCGGTTCTTGATTCTCAGCAACTGAGGTTCAGTCTTATATGATCTCTTGTGAAAGTTGTAGAAAGTAACCCAGAATTTAGGGAGAAAAAAATTAGTTTGTTATGGTGGAGGATATCATTTGGATCACCAGTGGCTGATGTGTCCTTGGGCTTGTTTTGTTTAGCATTGTTTAAAACGTATAATTTAGCCACCGCTGCAAACAGAGAGTAGCCTTGCTATCAGTATCTCAATGACTGCCCTGTCCCCCCCACACTCAGTCTCACTAGGAACAGCGCTACGTCACTGCGTAATAAGTGTTCCAGAGGCATTGTTAGGGAAAAAACAATGTCTAGTGGGGCACTGAGGAAGAACCTTCAAGTCACTTCCAACTCACGGCGACCCTAAGAATGAGCACTTTCCAAAATGTCCTGTCCTCGGCCACCTTGCTCTACTATTACAAACTCAAGCCTGTGGCTTCCTTTCAGGAGTCAGTCCATCTGGTGTTTGGTCTCCCTCTTTTCCTGCTGCCTTCCGCCTTTCCCAGCCTTATTGTCTTTCCCAGAGAATCCTGTCTTCTCATGATGTGCCCCAAAGGAGGACAGCCTCGGTTTCAACATTTTTGCCTCCAGAGATAATTCAGGCTTGATTTCATCCAAGACCCACTTTGTTTGTCTTTCTGGGCAATCTGCAAAGCTCTCCTCCAGCACCACATTTCAAACAAATCAGATTTTTTTTTCCTGACAACTTTCTTAACTGTCCAGTTTTTTGTTTTTAAAGATGGTGCAGGTGGGGCGGAGCACAGCTGCTCCTTTCCTGATTGGCTTCCTCTCTGCTCCCCCTCCCAAAAATATTCTTATTTTCTCCCTCTAGGGAATCACCAGAGATTTTCTCTATTTTTACATATGGGCCAGTTACCAGCTGTTCATACTACCTTAGCAAGTGATCTTGGTTGAGAAGTATGATGATTAGTTCTAACAGAGATCTGGGGCAGAAATTTGCATTCTGTGTATCTATAAAGAGAGCACTGCACAAATAAGTACATGGAGAACAGAACGGGGGAATGGGAAATATTTCTTCCACTTTCTATAATTCCCATTCTCGGCTGGACTCAGAAATGGCAGAAACACTCCTCTACTGTGCATGCATTTCATTATGTTGGGTTGGATCTTTTGAACATTACAGGTCTGTGTCCATAACAAAAGCATATACGTAAGTGATAACAAAGTTAAAAAAGGAAGAGCATTTACTTACCCTCAAGTAAACATGCAGTGATTTTTCTAAACGAAATGTAAGTGGACCTCTGTTTCTAACACGAGGCCGAAGAAGACACCCATCATGACTCATAATTGCCAACGAAACTACATCTCGCCAGTCCATATGTCAGAATTACAGTACTGAGGTCTTGTATGATCTTTAGTTGTTTACTGTGCGTCTTTTAAATCAATACTTCAAATAGTCAGTAATTTTCTCCAGATGCTGGACTGTGAACAAGCAAACTTACCACCTTCCGTTGATCTGTTTTCAAACAAAGCTTTGCTTCGTGGTGATGTTGCCTTGATTTAAAACCAGGCATCATGTTTGAATTAGGATTTGAATTATAAGAACAAACACACAGGACTTGTGGTATTTAACATGACAAGCAAGAAGCTGTTGACGGCTTTGTGTTAGTTTTTAATGATTGACTTTGCAGCCCGATCATTTTCCATTGTGGAATTCTCAAAATGTACAGCAGATGTTTTATTGTACTAACTGAAGTTGTCATTTACCTAATTTTATTTGCTGAAATTTGTCTCTTGATGTCATGTGAAAGAAGGCTTCCTTCATCGATTGTGTGAGACAATCCTACTGTATTTGCTCCCTTCACATATTTAGTGAAACTACCCCACGGTTTTGTTTGTTGCAGCTGTGATGTTGCGTGTGTACATATACCGCAAATTCACAGAAGTGGCAAATCTGACCACATGGCACAGACAATTGGCCTGCCCACACAATGGCTATATTGACGCACAACACAGCATCCATGTAAGAACAATACATAAAACACAATGTAAAATACCACATTGACACAAAATTTACGTCTGCCTATTATACTAACCCATTGTCCTTCTGTATTTCCGTGTATAAATGATAGCCATAGAGTCTCACTCTCATGTCTGAGGAAGTGATCTATGAAAGCTCACCTTAAAATATAGCAGTTAGTCTTCCGAATGTCTTTTTATTTTTTTGTTTTGTTTCTTGTCTGAAACCACACGAAAGTAGCTCCCATCTTGCTTGCTGTGTGTATGAAAGGTGCTGAGTTGTTCCTAAACACCTTCCATGTGTTTCTGAAAGTATTATCCTAGTAAACACACTTGGAATAAATTCCTGCCACCACCACTCCAGTTTTACTTCAACAGAAAAAAAATATTGGTAAGTCAAAAACCCAAATCTTACTGTTTATCATCTCATCTATAACTATTTACTGTCTCTGAGCTTGTAGCTTTAAACTGCTTTATAGCTGCTAGTGATGCAGCTATAAAGCAGTTTATAGTGTGTGGCAAGTTTTTGTTTCTGTACCAGCAGACGTTGCCTATGCTGTATAACAGAGGTTGCGGGATGCTGGTTATAGGTTTTTCGGGCTGTTTGGCCGTGTTCTTAAGGTTTTTCTTCCTAACGTTTCACCAGTCTTTGTGAGTGGCATCTTCAGAGGACAGGAGTCAGAACTTTGTCTGTGCTCTAGTGCAGTTTGTGGGATAGTTGGTAGCTGTGGGATCAGATTTTTGTCCTATTCAGGAGACGTTGCAAGACCTTTTTTAAAAAAAAAAGTGTTGGAGGCCCTGACCTCTCTCGCTAAACCTTCTACACCAGAAATCATGAGAGAAAATATCAGCTTCAACTTTCAGGAATTCAGCTTCATTACCAAATGAAGATTTTGAATTAGGGATGCAGTGCAGTACACATTCTTCCATCGAGCATTGGCCAGTGGGCAGCTTCATTAAGTGAGCTACAGGACTAACAAGCAGTTATCCAGGGCCCCAGCTGGCTGGATAGCTCAGTGGTTTAGGTATCTGGCTGTGGAGCCAGAGGTTGGGTGTCTCCTGCGAGTACAGCCAGCTTGTGTCCCTTTGGGCAAGCTATGCAGGCCCAGGGCACCCTCCAGAAGAAGGGAATGGTAAACTGATGGTTGTTGTACGTTTTTTTTGGCTATTTGGCCATGTTCTGAACAGCCCAAAAAACCTACACCAACCATCGGATTCCGGCCGTGAAAACCTTCGGGAATGGTAAACTATTTCTCTGTATTTTCTACTTGGAGAAGCTTGAAAAGGGCTCCTGTATTGATTTGATGGCACATGATGGTTCTTATGATTGCAGGTTGCAGTAGTAGTTTAAGGAGCAGCAGTGGTATAGTGTCCTGCTTCCGGCAACAAGGCGGACGATACTACTGCTAAGTTCATACAACCCTGTTTCACTCATACAGAGAGACAGACAGACAGACAGACAGACAGACAGACAGACAGACAGACAGACTTTAATTCCAAATAGTTGCAATCTGCTTTTTCCATCTAAGAAGCTGCACCTGGCCCCGAACAATGACCATGAGACTTTTGGACTTTAATAAAAACATGTAATTTTGGAGCTACCCAAAAGAACTTGGTGTATAGCTTGAAGAAGATGAAATATCATTGAAAGCTTGCTATTTGTTTTTTGGTTGTTGTTTTTTTACTGCTCCAATAAAAGTATCCCCTGTTGCTGCATTTGTATTGTACTGTATAAGACCTCTTTAGTCAACAAGTATTCTTACTTCTGTTCCTCCAGGTAATGATCTGGTAGATGCCTTAGGTTGAGCTGTCTATATAATCCTACAGTTACATTCCTAGAACACATCAGCTTTTAAAAATCTTGGACAAAAATGAATGTTTTGGCTGTTTACTTATAAATTGTCAAAAAGCACCCTATCAGCAACTTTTGGTGCGGTGTTTTCATGATGTGACAAAACCAAGCACTTAAGTATGTCAGAGAGCAAAAATATGTGTGTACAAATTTATAAATATATTAAAAGTCTGGTTTCAAAAAGTCAGTTGTGTCCATGACTCATGCCAAGAGTCTAGCACTTATAAATGGGCCTTTCTTGAATATGGTTATCTAAACTCAGAGTAAAATGATTCCATATAAATAGAGAAGCTCAGCTAATCTTTTCTCTCAATTTGATCTCCTGCCTTCTGTTCATGTCTAATCCCAACATTTTCATTGAACTTCAGCAATGCAGAAAAGCAGTTCTTGACTGATCTTGAAAGATGTTACTGAGAGCTCTTGAAACACAGTTCACAGGGAAAGAGCCTGGTCTAAATCTCCTTTTCCCTCGGTATTTACTAGGATATTTACTATTAATAATAGTAAATAACCTGGGTATTTACTATTTATTAGGTATTTACTAGTGGGCCTTAGAAAGCATGGCTAACAACAAGGCCAGTGGAGGTGACAGCATTCCAGTTGAACTATTTAAAATCTTAAAAGATGACGCTGTTAAAGTGCTACACTCAATATGCCGGCAAGTTTGGAAAACTCAACAGTGGCCTCAGGACTGGAAAAGATCAGTCTACATCCCAATACCAAAGAAGGGCAGTGACAAAGAATGCTCCAACTACCATACAATTGCACTCATTTCACACGCTAGCAAGGTTATGCTCAAAATCCTCCAAGGTAGGCTTCAGCAGTATGTGGACCGAGAACTCCCAGAAGTACAAGCTGGATTTTGAAGGGGCAGAGAACTAGAGACCAAATTGCTAACATGTGCTGGATTATGGAGAAAGCCAGAGAGTTCCAAAACAATTATCTACTTCTGCTTCATTGACTGTGCAAAAGCCTTTGACTGTGTGGACCACAGCAGCAAACTATGGCACATGCGCACACATCCATACAAAAACGCACACACACACAAAATTTTCACAATCTAAGGAATTATTGTGAGGAAGGAAGGGTTGGGTTAGGGTGTAATTACAGTAGATAAACCTAAGGCCCACCCACACAAAATCCATTGTTCTGCCTCCTATTCAACTGTTTTATGTAATAGTCTTTTCCACACAGTGCCCCTTAATGCCATTCTGCGTCCAGCTGGCACAAGCAGCTGAAATTGTGCCTAATTAACACATTTCTCTTTTCACCCCTGACTTTGTGTCAGACACTGGATGGTCATTCTCCTTTCACACACATAGAAACACCAATTCACTTTTCAAGTCATTTTCTTAAAATTCCATCTCAACATTTCCCGCTGGCTGACTCCCTCCCAGATTAGTTCCTGGGATGATAGCAAAGGAGCAACAGTTCAAGCTTTCTTTTTAATTTTTGCAAAATAATAGCCAGCTCGGGTCAGTTTTTCAGCAAATTCTCATAACCGTGTTTTTTCTTACAATGCACAAAAAAGCCACATCATCCTAGAAAAATGCAGAAGACTCAAAACAATTTCTGTGTTTAAAAAAACCCAAACTTGTACTGCCAGGAAAGGCTGATCCATGATGCATCTCAGGCACGTTGAATTTTATCTCTGGGGAAATTAGCCAAGAGTTAAGATATGAAAATAGCATTCTGCTCTGATTTGTTCTGCAGAACAGGAAGACCTGTCCAACTTTTGAACTAATAATAAAATAGCATTCTCCACTTCTTCACTGAAAAGCTGCCATCTCAAAGCTGGGCCTGAATAAGAACTGGGTTTGATAACTGATTTTCCAAACTTTGTTCTTGTATCTTTATATCTGCCAAGGAGAACAAACCTATCAATTCTAAAGGAAATCAACCCTGAGTGCTCACTGGAAGGACAGATCCTGAAGCTGAGGCTCCAATCCTTTGGCCATCTCATGAGAAGAGAAGACTCCCTGGAAAAGACCCTGATGTTTGGAAAGTGTGACGGCAAGAGGAGAAGGGGACAAGAGAGGACAAGATGGTTGGACAGTGTCATCGAAGCCACCAACATGAATTTGACCCAACTCTGGGAGGCAGTGGAAGACAGGAGGGCCTGGCATGCTCTGGTCCATGGGGTCATGAAGAGTCGGACACGACTAAACGACTAAACGATGATGATCTGGTTTGTTATAGGTTTTTTTTAAAGCTTAATGTTTCTTCTTTTTCATTATCGTTTCAAAATAATTAGAGCCGCATGGTGCGGTGGTTAAACTCTGCTCACGACCTCAGTCTGATCCTGACGGGCGCTGGTAGCCAACTCAAGGTTGATCTAGCCTTCCACCCTTCCAAGATTGATCGATTGAGTACCCAACATGCTGGGGTGGGAGGAATGTGTAGCCTGCATAATTATAAAATGCCTAGAGAGTGCTTTAGGTGCTATGGGGAGGTACCATATTTTTCCATGTATAAGACTATACTTTTGTCTAAAATCTTTAGACTAAAAATTGAGGGTCGTCTTATACACGGAAGTAAACTGAGGAGAGAACAAGAACAAGTGGAGGGGAAAGCAGGGATCAAAGTGATCCTGCTGCGCTTTGATCCCTTTCCCCCTGCACTTGCTAAGCCCCACGTAGATTTCTTAATTTTTGTCTTATACATGAGGGCATCTTATACATGGAAAAATACGGTATATAAGCAACACACCTTATTTTCCTTTTGCTTTTTATGCTTCTGAAATGGAGAAAACATGGATAGACCCCATGAGTAGGTTTTCACATGGCAGGACTCTTGGCCATGTGCTGGAACTGAGAACAGAAGTCTGATCTCATGCCCAAAGAATTTTGCTCCTTAACTCCACCTGTCTGTCATTACTACATCGAGCACAATTTTGCAGCCAGTTTCACAAAGCAACAAGGTAGATTCGACAAACCTGCATTATGATATCAATCGCCCATCCACAGAGGTTCTCACAAGATGTCACACTTACTTCATGTCTAGAAGCAATGCTCCCTCAAGTGGTCAAGATGGTGTAATTGTGAAAGCATGTTAAAAGCAGCACCAGGACTGTCAAAACAGTAGCTGGAACATAAACAATGGCTTCCTTTGCATGTTTAATTGCACGGGGGGGGGAACTATGTTGCTGGGGGAAAAATATCATAAAGAACAACATGATCAGTGTCTTCTGTAGTGAAGCACACATACATAGTCTCCGTCAAACATAGTGTGCCTACATACTGAGTACCAAAGCAAACAGCTGTGTTGGGAGCACTTGTATATTTTTTTTTAATTCAACATAATTCTCAACAAAACATACCAAATTTAAGTGTACAAAACCCTGTAGCTAGGAAACAAGAAAAGGGGCAAAAACTCAATCAGAAGCCCATCAGCACAATAAGGTATCTCTTATTTTACAATTAGCGAAACGTTTTCTCGAGATAAAAGAGAGGTGATTGAAGAAATGAGATGACCCACTAGATTCAAACAATTAACCGGGATCCAGGGACGTATTTTGTGTCTGTCCATGTACTGACTTCGCTGCAGTGGTTCAGCCCTCTCTTGCACTGGTAGCAACGACGAAATCTTGCACACTGGTCAAGCAGAAAGAGTTTGTCGCCAGCACTGCAGTCAAAGGAAATAAGAATATATCAACAGCAATGGGAGCCCTTGGAGGAGAGAAGATGGTCACCTGCCTGTCCTCCAGCCCAGAAGCGCCCAGTGTAACTCAGTAGAATTGCATATTTTTAAACGGGCAAGACATTTGCCTAGGCTACATGCACATACACCTCCCAAGGCTGTTTTTTCCTCTCTTTTTTATTTGTATCCATTTAAAAATTATGGACATACATATATGAGATACAAATTAAAATATTGTGATAATTAGACTATTTTCGACCC
Organism: Pogona vitticeps; assembly: GCF_051106095.1. Taxonomy (NCBI): domain Eukaryota; kingdom Metazoa; phylum Chordata; class Lepidosauria; order Squamata; family Agamidae; genus Pogona; species Pogona vitticeps. The sequence continues at coordinate 255,846,462 of NC_135785.1, forward strand.
AACGTGGACTACTTCAACAGTGTTATCTTGACCATTTGCTAGACCTTCTTTCGTACACATGGTGGGGCATACATGGCATGCACATACATGCTGCATGGATTGAACTTCTCCACAGTCACAGAAAATTTGTCCGGTATCCAATACAGTGGGGTCTTGACTTGAGAACTTAATCCGTATTGGAAGGCGGTTCTCAAGTCAAAATTCTGTAAGTCAAGTCTCCATTGACCTACAGTGCATTGAAAACCAATTAATCCCGTAACAGGCCATTTTTGTTCCATTTTGGTTTTTTTCTGGTCTGTAAGTCAAATCTCAGTCTGCAAGTCAAACCTAAATTTTGCGGCCAGAGAAGTCTGTAACTCAAAAAGTCTGTAAGTCAAGCCGTCTGTAAGTCAAGGGTCCACTGTAGCCCCACTTTACTTGATTATTCTTTGAAGCCCCTGCTATGTCACTGTGCCAGTTTCAAAGTCATGAATAAAGTCATACGGACCTAGATGAATTTTCACTAAAGAGACATTACAGATTCAATTTAGATCTTGGGGAAAACAGGTAAACTACAACCGTGTATGACCTGGACATAGAAGAAGCACACAAATGCAGGCTTTAGAGATACGTAATTCCTCAGTCTTGGGGATGCAGGGATAAAGGGACTCCGCAGTCTTCATCAATTGAGCACCATGACATAGCTATCATGCAAGTGTTTTCATTTCAGCTTCGGAAGTACCATGGGAACCAAGATGATTCCCATCTGGAAATGGGAATCATCTTGGTTCCCATTTCCAAGACAGGCCTGGAGAAGCAAAGAATATAATTTGGGGCCCCTAGCAAATCATTACAAATGCAGGAAGAGGTGATCCCTTTCATCGACCATTAAGAATATGTATATTAAAAAGTGAGCTTTTGATGATAAATCATCATCTTCAAGGCTGCGCATCAAATTCTGGTGAGTAATTCCAAACTTAAAGGATGTCTTTTAAGAGATGGGTCATAAATTCCAAACTGCTTGCTGAGGAGGACCTTGAAACCAACTTGCACATTTTAGTCATCTCCCTCTAAGAGGCGAACCTGGCCTCAACACCATCCGCCATGTGAATTTGGTACGTTAATAACAGCCTATACTGTAAGTTTGGAACTACCCACAAGAACTTGATGCATAGCCTTGAAGATGATTTATCATAGAAAGCTTGCAGTTTGTTTGTTTTCTTTAATATTCTTAATGGTCGATGAAAGGTCTCACCTCTTCCTGCATTTGTATCGTTTCTACGACCATGCAGCCTTTTCCAGATCTCGGCTCATAATTACCGCTGAAAGAGTTGCTCTTCATAATCCCTCTGCCTTTTCATCCTGGCACTCTTCCGCCAGTCCTCTTGAAGGGCTAAATTCATCTGGAAGATCCTCTCAAACCGGGCTCCTTTTTCAGCCACCCACCTATACAAAGCCAAGAGAAACCATTCAGACTCTGTCCACTTCCAACCCGGGGCACTTATCTTGGAACTGAAGGACTGAGAATCGGACAATGGAACTAGCTTGGGAGGCAGGGTGGTATATTGGTTAGATTGCCTATCAAGGACTTGGGAGGCCTGGGTTTGAATGAGATGAAATGGGGGAGGAGAAAAGCCACGTACGCCAACGTGAGTTGGTGGAAAAGAAATGTAACAAATAGATAAATAACAAATGGAATGGTGTTGGTTGGCTTTTGGCCATGAAAACTGTCCATCTGGAGCAAATATCAGGTGACATGTAGCTCTGAGTAAATAGCACACGTCTGTATTTACACTGGATGAAAACTAAGAGCACCACCTGAAAAGATGCGGCTCCTTCCTCTTCACCACATCTCAAAATAACAGAAATACAGGGGAGGATCATGCCCTGCCTGTTCCACTCCCTTTTAATTCTCCTGGTTTTTATCACAGCTTGCCTGAAGATAAGACCTCAACGATCTTGAAAGCCTTCACACATTTTTGTGCACTTTGGGCCGGCCTAAGGAAGCCATTTCCTAGCTGGATAATACAAAAAAAAAAGGCTCTTGAAGGGCCTAGGGTCCATTTTTTTTCTTTTGCCTCTCACAGATACTGTTCCTCCAGTAGTCCTCCCCCAAATGGCTATGTTTTCCTTCAGAATTACAAATGGCACCTCCAAAGGAGACCGGCTGGTCCACTAAACGTTATCTCAATCCGTACTGGTCTGGTTTTAAACATTTAAAAGGCACTTTAAAAAAAAAGAAAAAACAAAAAAAGTGGCCAGCTGGCAGCTGGGGGTCACAGTGCGTCTCCTGAGGTGGCCCACCTGGTTTATACAGAAAAATCTCTCCTTGTGTGATCCAATTTTGAAATACAGCGGTGCCTCGCAAGATGAAAGTAATTTGTTCCGCAAGTCGCGCTGTCTTGCGAAATTTTCATCTTGCAAAATGCGGTTTCACATAGGAATGCATTGCAATGCATGCCTATGGGAAACCTTGCAAAACGAATGAATTATTTTCATTTTGCAAGGCATTGGTCTTGCGGGGGGAAATTTTTTTGTGAAGCACAGCCATAAAAGAAGGCGTCTTGTAAGTCACCAACACGATCACAAAACGCTTTCGTCTTGTGAATTTTTCATCCGGCGAGGCGTTCGTCTTGCGAGGCACCACTGTAATGCCCTCCCCACACAGCCTAACCCTGTGATCTGTTGCAAAGAAAACCAGTACAGCAATCCTTACTGTTTCCTTGCCCTCTGAATCATGTCTGCTGCCTTCCTCTGGTCCACCAGCTGGCTGAGGAGAGCCGCCCGCTTGCGCTCCGCAGCTGCCTCTAGCTGATATTTGGAATATTCCTGGGCTCGTTTCCTTCTTTCCTCCATTTTTTCATTGGTCATGTCGTTCTTCCCAAAGATCACTTCGGTTGAATCAGGCACGTACTCTGGTAACAGAGGCACACCCATCTTTATCTGTGTCCAAATGAGGGGAGGAAACTTCATTAAGAAACGAACCCTTTGCTCGTAACTCTTTCATTTTCAGGATGGCTTTGTCACCTGTTCCTGCCAAAAGCAGGCATAACATTATCATTTGGAAACACTCCTTCTTCCAAATTGCAATTTATGCAAAATTTAACTTCAGTTTCTAGCTTTGATCATTCTAAGAGCACTTTTATGCAGAATGACTTTTGTCCGCATAATGTTTGGTTTGATCAACATGTCTGGGTTACTTTGTATACTTAGGAGCTGAAAACTCGCATTGGCTTGCAATTTGTTTTGTTTGTTTGTTTGTTTGTTTGTTTGTTTTTTAGTGGTCTAATACAACAGTGGTTCCCAACTTTGGGTCCCCAGATATTCTTGGATTACAACTTACAGAAATCAGCAAGAGGTGAAGGCTTCTGGGAGTTTTGAGTCGAAGAACCTCTGGGGTTGGGAACCACTATTAAGTAGAGGATTTGTGTACCCTTGACTTTGGAACACACACAAGGACCACAAAGTCTTTCCCCCCTTTGAGTTGGGCTAATAACGATACCCAGGGCACCATGAACACTGACTTAACAGCAGGCCAACAAGACTGTAAACTGAGGGCAACATATTCCTTCAAACACTATGTAATACTGTTAATTTAGCAGTAATTGGCTTACCTAGTAAGTAATTCTGACTTCTCCGGTAAGCGTTTTGCCACATTCTTGTGTCACCACAATTCTCAGCCAAAACAGGATTTCTGTTTCAATGCAAGACCACGAAAAAGGGGAGGCAGGAGTGCTGAGTGGCTGGCAGCCATCTCTCTGGCATGTTTGGGACAACTCAATTAACATTGCAAAAGAGTGGAGTTCAAAATAGAGATGGGCAGGAATCGATTTGTGCTGCTTCGTATGAAACTTGGCTTAGCAAGTGCAGGAGCACTTTGATCCCTGCTTCTCCCTTCATTTGGCTTAGCAAAAGGAGGAGGAAAGGGATCAAAGCAATCCCACAACTGCACAATCATTTTGATCCCTTTCCCCCTTCTACAGCCACTGGATTGCTTTGATTCTTTCCCCCCTCCGTTTGTTAAGCCTCATGGGACTTAGCAAGCAGAGGGGAAAGCAGAGATCAAAGCAATCCTGCAGCACTTTGATCCCTGCTTTCCTTTTGCTAAGGATTAGCAAGTGAAGAGGAAAGCGGGGATCAAAGCCCTGCAGGAACAATTTGATCCCTGCTTTCGCCTCCTCTTGTTTTTGTACTCACCTCAGCTTACTTCCATGTATAAGACGACCATCAATTTTTAGTCTAAAAATTTTAGACAATAGTCTTATACTCGGAAAAATATGGCAGTTTGCCACTGAAACTTTGATTCACTCAGTTCATCTGAAATATGCACATAAGATGAAGTAAACTCCACTGAAATTAGTGCAGCTTACTTCTAAACAGATATATGCAGGACTGCATTTTTAGCTAGCCTTTACCGGGGGTTTTGTTTGTTTGTTTTGAGCCCTCCATTTTACCTGGGTGTCTAATGCCCTCTTATAACATTGCATTTCTTCCATCTTGTCCTTCAGATATTTCGCTCTCTGGGCTGCTAACCTAGAAAAAGAAACATGACAAAGATTTAGCCAAACGTGGCTGAGGACGATCTACTTCTTGTTGACAACTCCCATGATCACTGTTACTCTACAGCTGCCAGCTGCTGAGGGGATAAAATTCTGGAACTTACTGTGGGCAGAGAAACATCTGGGTCAAAAGAAAACACAGCTGAAGTTTCTAGGTATGCTCAACAAAGCTTTAATAGCCTCCAAAGTGATTTTTTTTTTCATTTTTTTGTGTTATAAGGATTAGCTTTTGGCATTCTCCATTTGGCAGCAGGAAGTAGATTTGACTTTTGAGGGAGTGCACACTTTTTTATGCTCATGAAATCAAGATTTTAGAATAACAAGTAAATAGGACTCATTGTGCCAAATTTTTGAAATAGTTAGTTATTAATGCTTGCAGGGGTGGAAATTATGGCTGTTATCACCTCATGGGCTGCAAAAGATAATTCACTGGCCAGAATCTTACTACATACGTCAACCAGTGTTTAGTCAAACTGCATAGTTTATTGTAGTGAGCAGCTGCACGTTAAAAAGTCAGTGCTGTATTTCTTGTTGGATCTCAAGTCGCAGAGCTGGTGTGAAGTCAGAAATACAAGCCCGGACTCCTTAACTGGACTTCAAACTGATGGGAGTTACAGTCCAAAAACATATGGAAAAAGCCACATTGGAGAAGGCTGGATTCAATGAAAGAATGGCCAGATTTAGCAACACTCATGGTTTGAGGTGGGTGGGTGGGTGAATGGTTTGCAAACCTCAACAAAAACCCTGATATCTCCTCCCCCCTCCATCACTGACCAGACTTCAGAGACCTGTCAGAAGAAAAAGGTAGTGGAGTTACCTGCACATTGCCTAGAAACACACGAGGGACATTTTGTTACACTATGTAATCGTTTGGATGAGGAGCAGCACAGGGGCAGTGCTGGGGGAAATATTTTGCCCACTATTGAAGTAAAGCTTGCAGGGGAAATATCGTAAAACAGGGCTTTTTCGGTTGCAGAGGCAGACTGTCAGAATACCCTCAAGTTAGTCAACCTCATTCACTGGCCCTTACCGTATCACTCCCTCCCTCTGAAACATGAATCGTAGAAAGAATAAAAACGTTTCATTACTTACAGTTGAACTGATTTTAAAAAAAGCAAACTAAGAACAAACGTGACTGCTTTCAGCGCAGGTCTCAACAGACTCACGGCTTCCGACAGACTCAGGAGAGGGGAAAGAGCTCTTAGTAGGGAGGCATGGCTCTCTTTGAATCAGGCAGATAAGGAATGGTCGGTTCATGCTGTGAGTGGTTAACCGTCACCCCAGCCAAACCTACTAAAGGCAGCATGCGAGGTTGCACAATTCCTCCTTGAAGACTTACTCTTCTGCCAGCTGCACATGTTCCAGGCGGTCCCGGAGGTCCTGGTCCTGTTTTTGCTTCTTCTCCCTCGTCACCCGGTCCTCAATTTGTTTGTCCAACTGTTGGCCATAAACCTCTTGCTTTTCATGAGGGGTGGAACTTGGTGGCCTCTTCTCAAAAATGTAGGAACTCTATGCAGGAAAGAGGCACCAGATTTGTTCGTTAAAGGTAAAGGTAAAGGTTCCCCTTGACATTTAGTCCAGTTGTGTCTGACTCTAGGGCACAGTGCTCATCCCCGTTTCCAAGCCTAGAGCCAGCGTTTGTCTGAAGACAGTTTCCGTTGTCATGTGGCCAGCACGACTAGACACGGAACGCCATTACCTTCCCACCGAGGTGGTACCTATTAATCTACTTGCATTTTTACATGCTTTTGAACTGCTAGCTTGGCAGGAGCTGGGACAAGCAATGGGAGCTCCCTCCGTCATGTGGATTCGATCTTACAACTGCTGGTCTTCCGACCTTGCAGCACAGAGGCTGCTTCAGTTTAACCCACAGCGCCACCACGTCCCTGTAAAAATTTTAGTGGGGAAAAACTGCCTCCAGAGACCAGCAAAAGAGGTGTTTTAGACCAGGCCTTTCCAAAGTGACACAGTCCTAGCATAGCAGAGATAACTGGATCTCCGTTCTCTATGCTCTACAACACAATTGCCGTCCTCTACGGATCAATTTCCTGCTCCCAAGACCCCACACCACAGGCTGCATCATACCTCAAAACTCAATTTTAAAAAAAAAGCTGAATCAGAAACGACTACGAGACGTCCACTTTCAGTTTTGTGCGGTTTGTGGCTGTTCTTGTTTTTCAAGGGCGCGCGTGTGTGTGTGTTGGCCTGGCTGGATGCAAAAATCCTCCACAGGAAAGTTTTAGGGGGAAAAATCCTCCCTCTCTCCCTCCCTCTCTCTCTTAGCGTGTGTGTGTGTGTGTGTGTGTGTGTGTGTGTGCGTGCGTGCGTGCGTGCGTGCGTGTGTGTGTGTGTGTGTGTGTGTGTGTGTGTGTGGTAGCCCTCACACACCATATTTTCTCCACATGCACACCCTGCTCTAGCAAGGTCCCCCTTCATTTCACATACTGTGTTATCTCTCAGAGCTTTCTCTGGTTTTTTAAAAAGCGACATTTTGCATTGACAAGAATCCCATTCCCACAGCCACTGTGTGGAAAAGCTCCATGAACCTAAACGGCATGTAGGATTTTAGGTCTTTTCACCTTGAGGTGAAGCCACACAGTTATTTAGGAGAGATTCTTTCAGGAGCAACTGGCTGGATATGGTTCAGTGTGTTAGCCATTAAGGTTTTGATTCCTCCCTGTAACTCCCAGGAGAAAAGCCAGCCTGTATAGCCTTGGGCAAGCTGCACAGTCCCAGAGAACCCCAGAAGAAGGGGATAATAAACCATTTTTAGTACTCTATATGTGGAAGCTCCTGGAAAGGACTGGCATGTCAGAATTGACTTGACAGTACATCATTATTATTCATTTCCCATGAGCGTGGGTCTTAGTGTATTATATCTAAAACAGGATTATGGATGTCCAGATGTCCGAGAAGCCCTACCCAGTATGGCCAATAGAGAAGGGATTGTGAAAGGGGAAAGATTTATACAAGCTGAAGAGAAACCAGAGTATTTGGTTCATAGAGCCTACCCCCTCCTTGATATCGGTCCAAAATTTTCTGGATAAAACTTGAAGGATCAACCTACTTTATTAATTACAGTGGTGCCCCGCATAACAAGCGATTCGTTTAACAATGAATCCGCATAGCGATGTGTTTTTTGCGATCAGAAAAGCGATCGCATTGCAATGTTTTAGATGACAAAACATCACTTTGCGATGATCGGTAAGCATTTCACTTACCGATTTTCGCATTGCGATGTTTTAAAAACAGCTGATCGGCGGTTCCAAAATGGCCACTGGATAAAGAAAATGGCTTCCTGCAGTGTTTTCGCCCCTTTCCTCACTTACAAGGCAGCGAAAATGGCAGCCGCATGGAGGATTTTCACAGAATGGTGAGTTTTTTCCCCACAGGAACACATTAAACTTATGGGCTTTTTTTGCCCCGCACAGCGACAAATCCGTATAGTGATGATTTTTTCAGAACTAATTATCATCGCTATGCGGGGCACCACTGTATAAGCAAACTATCATCATATTGCAAAGAATATAGTCTAAAGGTGCGGCTACAATGAAAAGCCAAATAGGAGTGATTTGGCTTCGCTGCAATTTGATTCGCAGCCTGGGTTATGTTTGGAATCATAGTCAGTGGTCACACGGGGGCTGTGGATTGATTTGGGAATTGAGCCTCCATACAAGTCTCAGTTCGGCTCACAGCCCCTCTAATTTCCTTCCTTCCTCTGGTCCCGCCTCTGCTGATCCTTTTATGGGACCTAAATACTGGAAATAATAATAACAAGGACCCAGTGATAAGCCGGTAGGGTGAACTAGTGGAAAACCTCATATATGTGAGCATTTTTTAAACAAATTACAAATTCAGAGGACAACTGAACATCATGTCCCAAATGTGTATGCCACCGAAACACCACCTACATACATGCCCCCATCATACAAGAATATATCACAACTAACCACACCAGCACAACTCTGTTTGAATTGTTCCGGTTTGAAAAAGTAGAAGCGCCCCCAGCAGCAGAGGGGGGGGAAACCTTTGTGACCGAAAAAGGGCTTGACCGATTCGAATCGGCCTTTGCATGAAATACAGAGCAAATTCCAGGTATTTGACCATGTCATTGCATCCTTACGTAGGTTTCTGCAGCTTTTTCATTCTTCTGGTCTCTTTTGGCTTCAGCAATGCCCAAGTTAAAAGCGGCAATTTTCTGGTTCTGCTCCCTGTTTGTCATGGCTCGCATCTGCAGCGGAAAAGACAGTTAGATGCACGTGAGACAAAGGGAGAAGATAACAGTAGTCAATGGGGGGGGAGGAAGCTCCTTAAGACACCAGCAAAAAGAAGGACACAAAAAAAGACCTCAGTTTGCATTAGAGATGGGCATGAATTGCCAGTTTGGCGGTTCGTAAAGGTACATTCTTTGGACTCACAGTTGTTCCATGGGTGCCCTGACGTCTCCTCCTGCTTCCTCTGGTGGGCACCCACTCAGAGAAGGAGGACACAGGGCAGGGAAGCCAACGTGTCTGCAGAACACCTGTGTGTCTAAAGAACAAAGCTTTACGAACCGTCAAACTGGCAGTTCGTGCCCATCTCTAGTTCGCATACAATGGCATGTGCTAATTTATACATCCGGATGCACAAATAGAAAGGAATTTCTGTTCTGTTTTTTTAGTTAAGTTTATTTTTAAAGTTTTAAATGTTTTAATAATTCAGCATATTTTAATTACTACTATAGTTTAATTGTTTTTAATGTACAATTTATTATGTTTTTAATTTTTTTCCAATGCTGTGAAGTGGCTTGAGTCTCCCAATGGCAGAAAGGTTGGCAATCAATCAATCAATAAGTCCGTCCATCCATCCATCCATCCATCCATCCATCCATCCATCCATCCATCCATCCATCCATCCATCCATCCATCCATCCATCCATCCATCCATCCATCCATCCAGGGTTTTTACAATTTAAACAGAATTACAGTGCATTTCACTTAAGTGGAGAAACCTGAATTTTTAGGAGTGCAAATTTCCCTCATTGTTGCTCTTTGGCCAGTGTTCTGTTGTGAATTATTCACTGAGTGAAATTTGTGGAAGTGGTTGTGATTGTTTGGTAAGGTTCCTGGTGAAACACACAACAGGCACCTTGCTAAGCAGGCACAACTGCTTAATCAACTGTAGCTCCATGACCATAATCCACAAAACCATCCTGCCCCTTGTCTGTAAATCAGGTTTGGGCCAAAGAACCCTTCAAAGGGAGAAAAGCTGCAGGAGGAAGACTGTCCTTTGAGAAACCTCCAAATTCAGGACTGGCTTCCCTGAAAGAGGACATGTGGCCATTCTAATAGGAAGCCTTCAACAAATATGGAGATGGTTCCAGAAATGCCATGCACACAGCGATGTAGTGAAAGCTTTGGAAATATATGTGCTGAGCATGACACTACCCATAGACAGTCTCCCCACACTGTACTATGACTCAGTCCCAAAATGCAGACAGCTGGATTGATCCATATCAAGAAATGAGTTCTGCTCAATGAGTTGGAAACAGCTATTTTGCAAAGTTAAGGGTTCCTACTTGCCCATACAAGACCAAGCAACCTTTGAAAATGTTGCATTTCCAAAGGGGCAGGTTGTGACAATACAATGACAGCTCATTTATTTACACCTCTGTAAATAAATGATTATCAGGATAAAATCAGTCTGAGTAAAACAAGCACTGATCCTGCTGATTTTTTTTAAAAAATCCATTTTAAGAAAAGCAGGGATTTGTTTATGCCAATACCAGCTGCTTCCGAAGGGCATCTTGATCTTTCATGGCCTGATACTGAGCCAGGATCCGGTCTTCTTCCTTCTCCTTCCTCCTCCGTTCCTCACCCATGTACATCGGAACATTCCTTTGAGCACGCTGCAGGCACAGGTAACACATTTCCTGGAGGTGTGTGGAAGATGAGACACGGCATACATGACTTGGTAGAAAAATGGGCTTGTTTTGGTTATTTAATCTTTGGTTTTCTCAGTCTCAAAGTCAACCACGATAGTGGATGCAAGCAACCTAGGCCTCTCTGGTTAGCATGAAATGGGAAAATGTGTCAAGTTTGATTTTGCTCAGTTTTCCATTTTCACATTTGTTTCAACTCATTTCCACATCCGTTTGGAGCTTTGCTTACCAACATCACCATGAAGAATTGTATGCATTTTCATGCACATTTCTCTAACGACAGCATATGTTTGCCCGTTCTTCCCCCATATGTGGATTGTTCACAAGCTATTTTTCTTAATATTCTATATATATTTTCTCCCTCTTATTTTCTCCAGTATTCAGATTTTTGTCCTTCTTTCCCTAAAAACAGCTCTTCCATGGCTCTGGCCACAGAAAGAAAGAAAAAAAAGCAATTTGATGCACCATCATCATCTCACTCCCTCCGACAGCTGTATACACGGACCATATTTTTCTTCGTTTTCCCCTATTCCTCTTGGGTGATGCCCTACATTTCCGACTGGAAACAGGCTAAACTGTAAGCTGCTCCGGGAGCCTTTTTTCCCCCACTGAAGAGGATCAATGTAATAAATAAACAGCTTTTCTGTGGAAACCTGTCAATACAAACTCCAGAAAAGTAAAATTACTGAAGTATAGCTGCGTTTTAGACTGTGTCTATGTTCAGCCTGTCCAAACCAGGCCAATTCACATCAAAAAGTGAGGCGATTTGAAGTAATTCCCTCAGGCAGCAACTGCAAGGAATCAGAAACTTCAATCCTTGAGCTGTTCTTTCTGAGTTTGGACCGTTCGCTTCTGCTGGAAAACAAAGCTATCTATGTTGCATGCCCTGGCTAATGTTTTAAGTTAGAACGGATGTATATTTATCATCATCAGAGCTGGAAGGGACCCTATGGATCATCAAGTCCAGCCTTAATGGCATATGATATGATTTGAGGAGATAAAAAAAGGAAGGAACATGAGATGGACTGACTCAGTAAATGACACCACAGTCTTGAGTACGCAAGACCTAAAGGACAACAGCCAGATGAAGAACCTCCACCCAGAAGCACCAATTTATACTCTCCAGCCCATCTGGAGTTGGCCCCACCACAGAGCAGAGTGAAGGAGTGACCTTAAGGCACTGAAGGTTGAGAGTGAAGAGGGATCGCAAGGAGTTCAACAACAGGTCTATGGGAGCTAAGCAGTCTGTCTCGTGCCCCCTAAAGAGTCTGCTCCTCCCCCGGCCCCCGGTATGGCAGGCAGGTTTATCTCATCTCCTATTTTCAAGTCTGTTTAAGTCCGATCCGCTTCGGCATATAGGCTAGCAACCTGCTGGGGCGAATGCGTGCCGAATCGAAACTGCAAAATAGGCAAGGCTCTTGGGTGAGATTATGGTCACACAACCAGGCATCTCACCCAACAGTTGTATTGACGGAAACAGTGCCCGTTCTGCACATGGCATTCCCACCTGGATAATAGACACCAAGCAGGGAGAGGAGTCACTTTGACCTTAGCCTCTGGGAGTGAAATGTCTTGGGTTAGCCCCAAGAAACCTCCATGTAGACTCAAGCTGGGTGGACCCAACAACCCCAGGAGTCTGACGTGGGGAAGCCATGAGCCCTGTAGAAGCAGGCTGGTGACATCAGGAAGCATGGGCAAGACCACTAGGCTGTTTCAGGATGTGTCCACCTTTTCTAACCAGGCTGTGGGCTGGACCAAAAATCATCAATCACCCACCCAACAGAAAAGCCTAGGAGACTGGTGGGCCAAAGTCATCCATGCCCAAACCAAAAATGGGCTTTGCGGGCTGCCTGTTGCTAACCTGTGCCTCATATTCTCCCAGCCAGAGTTATCCATAAGCAGATACAACTCAAAAAACGAAGCATAGAAAATGAAGAATAACAGCATATTATACCTGTCCTGCCCTACCGTGCTCTTGGCAAACTGGAGATGGAGTCCGGGATCTGGGGGCAGCAATCGGGGCGGGGCTGGCTTCCTGTTCTGTTTTGGGGGCTTCATGAGCAGGCGTTGGTGGCCTAAGGAAGACAAAATGGAGTTAGTAGGAGTTGATATTTCCTATGAGTCACAAAGGCTTTCTCAGAGACCTGAATGCCGATTATGCAGAGTGCCTATAAATATGTTCCGCCTGTCAAGGCCAACCCACAATATTTTGGTGCAGGAGGCAAAGCGCAAGACCGTGCACCTCATCCATGCCCAGGGGTTTACTGGGCTAGCAGTTGACTCCTTCCTCCATTCAGCTGGGGAGACCGTCTATTCCACTTCACCTGACAGCAGCAGGATCGCTTCCAGCAGCCGTTTTCAAGGAGGGCCATTGGTCCCTCGGCACATTTGAAGGAGGCCACAGATTGGAAACCGTTCTTTAACGTGACCTTATAAGGTTTGTTATGAGACTTAATAGAATCCTGATTCGGCCTACTAGGTTCAAAATGGCCGGCTGACAGGAGGCAAGCGGTATGACGACGGCATCTCCTTTCCTTCAACCTGTTGCTGTCCTCTCATGGCCTCATAGCGGATGGTCTCACTCTGCCTAATGGCAGGGCTGGACCTGCTGCCTATTTATATGAAGCAAATCTTACAGAGACACTGCTGGTCTCCAGGATCCTCTCAGGCAAAGGAAACTAAACCCTGTCATGCTACCCCTGGAGTCTCTCATCACCTGAAGAGGGCTCAAAAGCATTCAGAATACTAAGGGGTATGTTGTAATTCCACCTGCATGTTCATCTATAGTGTTTCTCTTTGTATGGCCTGTTATCATCACCTTTCCTTGCAAAGGGAAGGGTACTGCATCTGCCCAGACCCCCTGCAGCGCACGAATAATGGAGGAGGTCTCTGGTTTTATCTCCTCCAATTTCCCCTCAGGATCCCCTTCCAATGAAACACAAAGGCACTCCTACCTGTTTAATACTTCCTGAAAGTCAATATTCTCCACATATGCTTTCCAGCAATGGTTGGCCTCCCACACACCTCAGACAAACCCTTAAAACATTTAAAAGCGGACCAGCCGGGAGGACACCTGAGCTTCTCAAAACCCCAACAGGAGGGAGGGATAGGATTTATTCCCCTCCAGAAAGAGGATCCCAGTATGCTTCAACCATGCTTTTTGCTCAGAGGTCATAACAGGAGCTAGTAAAGAGAGGCGCAATGCTGGGAGAAGCCTTTATAACGACAGCCGTGTGTCATCAAGTCAATTCTAACTTAGGGTGACCTTTTCCAGAGATTCCTAGGTAGAGAGTACTCAGAAGTGGTTTATCTTTCCCTTCTTCTAGGACTGTGCAACTTGCTCCACAGCTAGTTCCCTAACTCACTGAGTTATTCAGCCAACCAGAGAAAATTTAGGAGCCACCTAACTGCACCTCACACTCCAGCTTTCAGGAAATGGATTGGGATGTAGTGACTTGATGTAGAGACTTCAAGACAAAACCCAGGTATTGTTCTTTTTATTAAAAAGAATGGTCCCATCGTCTTCCCATCTCGTCCTTCCAACTGGCTCTCCTGGGCTGCGGTTTAATCCTCACACAGTTGGAGCAGGCGGTAGATGTTCCTGAGTAACCATATCTTGTTCTGAGCTCTCCCAAAATGCCAATTGGTCTTGAACCGAACTGCAAACCAGATACTTCATCGTTTTTTTCATCGTTCGCGGTTCAGTTTGTGCCAATCTCTGTTTTGAACCTACAGATTCTGGTCCCACGTGTTGTTATGTATCGGAAAAGCAGAAAAAACCTTCCTCCATCTTCCACATAGACAGCATTTCAAATATTTAAAGATATCAGCTCAGCCTACTCTTCTCCAGGCTAAAAGTATCCAGCTCCCTCCAAAATTCTTCCCAGGGCTTCCTTTCCAGCCAGCTTACCATCCTGGCTGCCCGCGTTATTGATGCTATTGTTATTATTCATCAGGGAGGAAAAATATAAAATGAGAAGTGACCTAAGCATTTCTGGTTTTGATTTTCAGGTTTGGCAGGAGCTCTTACTTCTTCTGCCCTCTGCGAATGAGACAACGATCTTACGAGCCACCAGAAAAAAACATCTAGATATGGTTCAACAATAAAGTCAGGAAAAGTTGAAAGCAACAGGAAAAAAGGAAGGCGAAATACAAGATGGACTGACTCCATGAAGGAACCATGCCTTCCAGTTTGAAGCAGCTGAACAGGGTGGTTAAAGGCAGGACATTTTGGAGGTCACTCGTTCATAGAGTCAACACAAGTCAGAAGCTACTCACCAGCACTCTACGATGGTTCAAAACCCACCATAAATCACACCTGGGTGGTGTACCGAGAGGGAAACACAAAACTACTCTGGGGTCGTTGCATCAGGCTGCACTTTGCCGGATATTTATGTAGACCATGCTAGACTAGATGCATTAAGGGTTGCGCAAGACAGTCACACATTCATATGACCAAGAGCCAGAAAAATAATGCATCCTGAATTAAACACTCACCTCACCGGGTGTGGCTTGGGCTTAAGGTTTTTCTCAAGATCTTCTGTTGGACCGACTCCTGCAACTTTGGTCTTCAAGTTCTTCTCCTGTTCTTCGGTCTGATTAACTCCTGCGACTTTGGGCTTAAAAGTCTTCTCCAGCTCATCGGTCAGACAGACTCCCATGACTTTGGCTGGAGTAATCACCTGGCGGGAGAGGAGGCGCTTCGGGGAAGGTGTTTCTGGGCAAAGAAGAGCAGCGGCCGCTTGAGAAATCCACACCATGACTGGAAGCCATCAAGAAAGAGACCTCAAAGCTAGCTTTGAATAACTGAAGCTTGAAATTGTGGCTTTTGGGCTACAGCTTCCAGGTTTCCCAGTCCACATGGCTTATCTCCATGCTGGCTGGAGATTCTGGATCTGTAGTCCAAACATAGCATCTCCAAGCTGCCTGAAAAACATACACGGTCATCCAACCCTTCCTAGCTGTCTTGTAGTACACACAGTAGGTACTTGTGAAGACTACAAACCCCATATTCTTAAAGGGTTGAACTCCAAAAAGAATCTTTTTTGCAAGCTGTATCACTGGGAAACTGCTAACACGCCATAAAGAACACATGGAAGGACCGCCTCCTTCCATATGAGCCTACCCGGCTGTTAAGATCTAGCCAGGGGGCCCTTTTGAAAGAGCCATCCCTCAAGGAGGTAAGAGGGATGGCTTGTAGACAAAGGGCCTTCTCGGCAGCTGCCCCCAGACTATGGAACGCCCTCCCAACTGAAATTCGCCTGGCGCCGACACTGATGATATTTCGGCGCCAGGTCAAAACCTTCCTGTTCCAGAAGGCTTTTAATTGAAATAACATTAACTGTGGGTCTTAATGATGGCAATTTTAATTGTATTTTAATTGTATTTTAATTGTATTTTAATCATTTTATTTTATTGCACTGAATTTTAATTGTTGTAAGCCGCCCAGAGACCTTTGGGTAGAGTGGGCGGCATATAAATTAAATTAAAAAAAAATAAATAGACTAATATGGGGCTTCTCAAAGCCCAAACACACTTCTAACCAAGAGGTCTGCCTGTTGCAGCTTTGTCTGAGTTACAGTTCTGATTTTTGTCTTCTTTCAATTCACCCTGTGACAATTGTGGTTCTATTTGTCATGCCCTCATAGCAGGTGTCACCAGAATGAGATCCCCCATTTTGAATTTCACCTAACGTCCAGGGGTGCTCGGTAGACCTAGGTGTATTTATCATGGGTGCAGGAATAAAGTCCCACTGCAGTTTGGTCAGTTTAGTTTCCAAATAAATCTACACCTCTGGCATTTATCCTTTAAAATGGAATCATAATGTGTTGTTGAGTCAAATCTGACTTGGAGTGATCCTTTTCAGGAGTACTGTACTGTACTCAGAAGTGTTTTACCCTTCCCTTATTCTGAGGAGGCCCTGGGACTGGCCCAAGACTATACAGGCTGGCTCTACTCCCAAGAGGCACAGTGGGGAATTGAACTCACTACCTGCAGCTCCACAGACAGATACCTAAAGCACTGAGCTATCCAGAAAGCTTTAAAATGTCAGACATAGATATCTACAGAATTGTCAACTTCTGGACACTGCTCTACAAACATCTTATGTTTGTAAAGCAGTGAAGTAAACCTGGGTGGGTGGGGAGTATATTTTATTCCCTTGTCTCTTATTGCTATCATCTTTGTTGTCATCAACCTCCTCCTCTTCCTCCTCCACATGATTATCATTACTATTATTAGTTTCATTTCTATCTCTACTTGCTCCAGCGAGCTCAAGATCGTCTGTGTGTCTTTCTCTGCTACTCCTACTTTATCCTCACCACCACCTTGTAATGGAGGTCAGGCTAAGTCAAAAAGAAAGTGGCTGGCCCAAGATCACTAGTACGTTTCGGGGTCTAGCGGGGATTTAGAGCCAGGTTTCCTGCGTTGAGTCCAACATGCTAACCACCATTGATGGGTAGGGAGGAAATGGGCGGAGCTTAGCCCATTTGGCTGCCTGAGGGAAAAAAGAAGATGGTGTCCCATACATGATCTTGGGCTGGCAAATCAATTTTATTTCATCACTGGTGAGAGGGCAGGTTTAACCTGACGGCAGCTGGGAAATGTTGGGTGGCAAATAACACCGTGCAGTGCACGAACTTTTCTTCCAACTGCTATTTGCTTCTTCTTAGCATCTTATATCCTGCCCAATAGTTAGCTCTGATTAGGACCAGAAGCATTGGTCCCTGATAAACAGTTCTGCAGATAACATACTGAAAAAGAAATGCCAAGGTGCCAGCTTACAAACATCGCCCAACCTTTCCTGATGTTCTCTCTACCCGTCTCCTCTTTTTCTTCGCTGGGCTTTTCCTCTTCCTCTGCAATCGTTTCCATGTCCTTCGTTTCGATCCTACAGAAAAGGGGTGAAAATTCATTCCACAGAAAGGAGGCGTTTCAGGCAACACACTTCTCATTCGATATCGCTGGGAGGGGAACGTGTGGTTCTCCAGACGCCGTTGCAACTCCCTGCAACTTCAGCAAGCCAGCCGTGTGGGAGGATAGGCGTTGCAACCCAACAAGACCTCCTATTCAGAAGATACATCCCAACCCATGGACAGGGAAGCATGCAGGAACTTTTTCCTTACATGCAGAACAAAAGCTAAGTGTGCTGCTTCTATACCACCCCCTCATAGTGATTAAAACACTCTCTGGGTGGTTTACAAGTTAATGAGGCTACACACATCCTCTGCACCCTGCACAAGCTGTTTACCAACCTTGGAAGGACGGAAGGCTAAGTGAACCTTGAGCCTGCTATACCTGGGATTGAGCCCCAGGTCATGAGCAGAGTTTTGGCTGCAGTACAGCAGTTTAACCACACGTGCTTGAGTGTATCTAAACAATATGGCACTAGATGCCTTCTTCTGCTATCTTAAAACCTTGTTGTACATCCCGTGCTCTCCAGCCTCCTCTTAAAAAAGCACATAATCTGAAGAGGAACAATGTACAAGTGGGGGGAAAGGGCCCAATGCCTGATATTGTCTCAAAGGCTGGCCATGGCATAGCAGTCCAGGCCTTTGATGGAGAAGATTGTTGGTCTCCTCTCTGGCGTGTCTGATTAAAACTCGGGCCTGCAACAAGTGGGTCTGGATGCTCTAACCCATGGGTGGGGACCTTCCAGAGGACAGAGGGCAGAAGGCTGCAGGTACTCACCCCTAGACTTTTTACTTATTGATTTCCCCTTCACAAAGCCCCTTCATCCCACCTAATGACAAAAAAAACCCTCACATATAAACAAACCAGGGGAGTGGGTCAGAGATGCCAGGAGGGACCAAAATATGGTAGAATGGTCTCCCATGTCCTCTAGAAAAGGCAAGGGATTTTCTGAACAAAATGAGGGTTTTCTTAATATAAATCTTGGGAGTGGAGTGCCAAGGATCACAGTTTGGGCCCCTGGAGATCCATATGAGGTCCAGGACACATGCAGTGCCAATTCCTGTTCTAAAGCATTGAAGCCTGACCGAAGTTTAATTGGAAGAGCAGCAGTGCCAAGAGAGCTTGGATATGTTCTCTTCTCTTCTCTTCTCTTCTCTTCTCTTCTCTTCTCTTCTCCCCTCCCCTCCCCTCCCCTCCCCTCCCCTCCCCTCCCCTCCCCTCCCCTCTCCTCTCCTCTCCTCTCCTCTCCTCTCCTCTCCCCTCCCCTCCCCTCCCCTCCCCTCCCCTCCCCTCCTCTCTTCTCTTCTCTTCTCTCCTCTTCTCTTCTCTTCTCTCTTCCGATAGCTGCCAGAGTTCCCTATACAGCAGAAGGCCCTTGGGATTCTGGGAACTCTAGTCCAGAAACATTCTCCTTTTCTAAGTTCTAGAACCATCGTTCCCAACCTTGGGTCTCCAGGTGTCCTTGGACTAAAACTCCCAGAAGCCTTCATCACTAGCTGTGCTGGCCAGGATTTCTGGGTGTTGCAGTCCACGAACACCTGAGGACCCAAGATGGGGGAACCACTGCTCTAGAACTTTCCCCAGCACTGATATTACTAGACACTTCAGGCTCAGCACAGCTGGATTGCCACGAGAACTCCTCAGCAGGACCCATGTCCAACGTCACCTCTCTTAGGCCAGTTTCGAAGCCCTGTCCACCATCCCAAAATGTCCCACCATGGCATCTCCCTGGAGGATTGTGGGAGAATGAAAACAGTGTTTTGCAGCTGTTAAGAAAGGGAGAGGTCTGACAAAACAATCTTTTTCTGAAGGTTTCCTGCCACCTAGAATCCGTTGTTGACTGTTTTAAAAAACGGTTAAAAAATTAGGAAATGCATGAGATCACAGGACAATTCTGCATCTGAACAGACCAAAACCTGCCACTTCTACACCATTTGCATCCTCCTAAGTCCTCGCTGGTAGCCTTGTGTCTATATTGAGCCTTGCGTCTGAGCAGCCTTCAGAGGAAAGAACCTCATTTACAAAAAGGGCAATAAACGCACACGCCAGATTGGCACACTCACCTTGGGAACACGACGACATTACCGGAGCGTGAAGGTGGAGTGGCGCTTTCTCTGGCTGATAGCACTGAGTCCCCAGTCCCAGGCCTCTACAGCAGAAAATGAGGGAGTCACTTTGGGCATTTGACAAATTAAAAAAATACTAGCACAACCTAGGCAGAAGTTCTCAGAAAACCAATGAAACACGCAGCATCTGGAGTTTTCATTATAAGAGGGAAAGTGGGTTAAGGAAATATGGAAGACTTTTTTCGAATGACTGCAGTACATTGTACATGGAACTGCTTTTGAAAACCACTCAGAAACTTCACATGGCCCAACACAGGCCACTGAGTTTCTTAATTGTCGGAGCTTGGAAATATTACTTTTTCACAGTTTTACTTGCCATAAGCATGTGTAGACTTTAGCTCACTTCAGCATCAGATAAAGGAGAAGTGAAAACTGGTGAAAAAACTATGTAAGAGTTGCAGGTGACACTGTATTACTGAAAGAAACAGTAATGACTTGAAGAATCCACAGAAGAAGATTAAAGAAGAAAGCCCAAATGCAGGATTACAGTTGAATATTAAGAAGAAAACATTCATTTACATTAACACAATGTAAATGTTCACAATGAATAAAATGAAGTTGGCAAAGAATCAAAACGGAGACTGCAGGCGAGAAATCAGAAAAGGACTGAGAAGGACAGCTTTGAAGGAACTAGAAAAGATTCTGAAGAATTTATCACTGGAAGATCATCCACACTGTAATATTGTCAGTTACCATGTATGGGTGTAAATGTCGGACAGTGAAAATATCTGACGGGAAAATAATTGATTAATTAAAAATGTGGTGGTGGAAGGGCATTTATAGATATCATAGACCACCAGAAAGATAAATCAGTGGGTGCCTAATTAGAAGTCTAACGTCTATTGCACAAAAAGACAGGACTCATTGGAAAAAACATTAATGCCAGGACAAGTTGAAGGCAGCTGGAAAAGAGGAAGATGAAACATGAGATGGCATGACTCAGTCAAGAAAGCCACAGCCTTAAGCCTGGAAGACCTGAGTAGGACTATTAATGAGAAGACCTATTGTTGATTTTGATATGAGCCATCAGGCGACATCTAATTTATGATTAACTTAATAGGACTTCCAAGTTCTCTCAGATGCTTACGAAGTGGTTTTACTACTGCAACCCTCCAGTAAGTTTCTATGGCCAAGTGGGGATTTGAACACCACCTCCAGGAACTTCTGGAGGTCATTTATTTATAAGGTTGCCAAGAACCGGACAAGGGACCTTATACCAATACATACCAACAAACCCCACTGAAGTAAATATTTCTAGCTAAATACTGTAGATATAAGATGCAATTCTATACACCCTTACTTGGGAATGTCTCCTATCAAACTCATTAGTATTTCTAGATTGCACTGTACCTGTATTTTAATCAGTTAATACATTTAAGCAACTAATTTGTTGCAGCTCTAATAGTGATCCGTTTCTTGAACACAGTAATAAATGTCCCAGGATATTCCTTATACAGCTCAGTGCCCGGCATAAACATTTGGCTAAAAAAACCTCCAGAGCGAACCAGCCTGACTCATTCGGATAAAGTTCATACAACTAACTGTTTTAATTAAAATAATTGTGTGCCATCCAGTCAATTCTGACTCATGGTGACCCTTTCTAGGGTTTTCTAGATAGAGAGTGAACAGGTTTCCCACTGGAGACTCTGCAGTTTTCCCAAGGCCACCCAGGCTGGCTCTTTTTAGATGCACAGTGGGGAATCAAATTCCCATTCTCTGCCTCCGCAGTGAGTTAAGTGGAAACTTAACTCACTGAGCTATCCAGACAGCTAATGGTTTAAACCCAAGCATTATTACATTGGAAGATTAAAAAATAACATCAAAATAGCAGCATCTATTTCCAAAAGGAAACTACAAACTTACATTTGAAAGAGCTTTCAGCAGGTTTCCACTCCCATCCATGGCCTGTAGGAAGTCTTTATAAAACTTCATTTTCACTTTATTGTCCCGGATCACCAGAACACCAATTCCTTTAAAGGTGAACTCGACGGCCTGCTTGGTGGCTATAGACCGGGAGAAAGAGAGGAGCGTCTCTCGGACACAACCCTCCACAACATCTCTGTTAAAGGGACCCTCCAGAGATAACACGATGAAATTCAAGTGAACAATTGGGATATCACCTAGTAGAGAAGGGGAAAAATTAAAGGAAGAAATTATTTATATGGAAAGCAATGCATCCCAAGGAGTAAAATGACAAATTACATTTAAAAAAAACTTGGTGGCCATTTGCCACCAATTAACAAGGTGCTGGTTGCATTTCGGAGCATGCGCCTGATCATATAATCAGGCACACAACCAGCACCTCATTAATGAAGGACAATTGGCTGCCAAGATCAGTGTGATTTCATTTACACAAGCATAAATCACTAGTAGGATTCTGGCTATTCACCCCTATATCCCAGCGACACCCACTTCAACCAAAATGCTTTGTCTCATTTGTGTTTAGAGATGCATTACACCAATTACACCACTGTCTGACTACGGAAATGCCCTCAAAGTGTTTCTGATACATACATAGATCGAGCTGGGAAAGGGGAGGCTGTTCTTTCCAATTTAACTGGACACTGAACTTGTACAATGCTGACTGGCTGGCGTTTGCATAAGCTGTAAAGCAGCATCCCTCCCCTTCAAAGCACATGCCCTCCGAGAGTACAGTTTGGCTGCTTTGCCAACATGCCAGCACGTCAAGAGGTTTTGCAACTGGCCTTACAAATATATATAGAAGCCAGTCAAATGCAGCCTTGGCAAGGTACGAAGGCATACTTTTTAAAATAATTAAATAAATACGATGCATCAGCCTTTTACCCAGGACTGTCTATATTTTTAATTCAATTTTTTCTAAAGCATTATCCTCCTCCAATTAAAGCAAACCATCTTAAAACAGTATTCACGAAGGCTTTCACGGCCAGGATCTAATGGGTGTTGTGGGTTTTTCGGGCTCTTTGGCCGTGTTCTGAAGGTTGTTCTTCCTAACGTTTCGCCAGTCGCTGTGGCCGGCATCTTCAGAGGACAGCACTCTGTGCTCTGGGTGAATGCTCACAGAGTGCTGTCCTCTGAAGATGCCAGCCACAGAGACTGGTGAAACGTTAGGAAGAACAACCATCTTAAAACTAATTGCAAAAGCATTTTCGGTATTGTGCATCTATTTGTTGGGGATATGCTAATGTTAGCCAATAGCTGCCCACAACCCATTAGGGTGTTTTTTAGGTGGAGAGTGAGCAGGGTCAGTCTGAAACATGCTGTAAAACCAGAGGACTGTTTTTCCAGAGCCGGATCCAGCACAGCAACAAAGAGCCCTGTGATATTTTGTGCGATCTGGCCAGTGCTTTAAATGTACTTATCTTCACTGCAATCTATTGTAATTCTTGGTACCTGTCAGGGAAGGCTGAACAAAGAGCTATTTCGCATCTCAATGAACCGGCCCAAAAGATTGCATGTCACAGCCCAGTGCCAGAAAGATACGGGCCAGCTCTTAAAGGGGAAGAATAGCTCATTTTAAGTAGAAACCCAAGCAGACGAGGTTGTGTTTTTTTCTGTGCCAAACAGTGCCATCACAATATACCATAACTATGCCCATGGGGACAGGCTCGAAAGCACAACACAACAACCACCAGCGCTGTGGAAGACTGCTTGAAGAGCACATAAACAAGGGTTTTCTCCTGGTGTTGCTCCCACATCCGTTACAATCATTTCTCACTCACATGGCTTTTAGGAAGAGTGTGCCTCTTACAAATGGCCTTTTAAACTATTTTACTGACAAGTGATCATTTTAAATGCTTTGATCAGTATCCTGTTGGACTCATCAAGATCATAAGGATCACTGCACAAGACAATGGATGCTATTCTGATGGCTGCCCATTGTCCATTCGGTAGTGCTTTTTATGCACAATTAGTCACACACCTGACAGCGCGAAAATGTGAAAATCATCCGCATGACTGCCCTTATACACATGGCATAAATACAATAGACTCTCGGCCTTTCCTGATTGTGATTTTAGTTGTTTTACTGTTCAGTTGCTTTCTAATTTGTTTTTAATCTACCTTATTTGATGTTCGTGAGCCATTTTGAGTGCTGTGATTTTTAGTGGGTAGGAGTGATATCAATGCATTGAAAAGCTGGAATATGTCCAGGAGACACCAGCTCAGATGGTGACACATCTAGGAGCTAAAGGATGAGTGAATTGGGCACGTTTAGCCCGATGGAAGACTGAGAACTGATACAAACAGCCTTCTCAGGTATTTTTAGTGGCCCAATAAACATATTGCGCGCTCCTGCATTTGTACGGGTTTTTAAGGGGGCATCGCATGGCCTTTTCTGATTTTTTTTTCTGAACTGTAAAGAATATCCCTTGAATAGCTGCCCATTGGAGAACAAATGAACTTCTGACACCAGCCAAGCCGTACTGCATGCTTAAGAAAACACCCATCAGCTAATCTGACTGTGATTGCATACTGTCTCTCTCAACTCATCTTAAAAAAACTTGCCTACCACGAACAACACTATGGCATGAAACTTTGGGGCTATACATCAGATCCTGGTGCACAGTCAGATGGCGATGCATTATCCTTGAAAGCTTTTTCAGTGGTCCAATATGAAATATTGCCTGTTCCTGTATTTGTATTATTTTTTGTTTGTTTTTTGAGAAAGGGGACCACATGGACTTTTTCTGATTATTTTTCTCAGATATCTTAAGGCCAGCCATATGTACAACAGATCCAACTTCTTTCTGGGTGTTTCAGGGGATAGAATCAAGAACGAGTTGGTCCAAATTATAAGAAAGGATTTTTTCACTAAAGGTAACAAAGTTACCTCCAGTACTTTGGCTCCAGTACTTTGGCCATCTCATGAGAAGAGAAGACTCCTTGGAAAAGACCTTGATGTTAGGAAAGTGTGACGGCAAGAGGAGAAGGGGATGACAGAGGATGAGATGGCTGGACAGTGTCTGCGAAGCAACCAGCATGAAATTGACAGAACTCCGGGAGGCAGTGGAAGATAGGAGGGCCTGGCGTGCTCTGGTCCATGGGGTCACGAAGAGTTGGACACGACCAAACGACGACAACAAACAAAGTTTTTCCTGTGACAGTGGAACAGACTATCTCAGAAGGTGGTGACTTTTGAACAGAGGGTAGACAGAGATGCTTTCTCTGTGATTTTCCTTCAACGGGCAGAGGCTTGGATCGCTTCCAGCACTGTAATTCCATCATTCTGTGTTTTGAGGCCAACGACGGCACTCTCTGCCTGTCTTAAAATGTTATGCCCAGTGCATGATCCATTGCTTCAAAGATTCCTCTCTGAAAATTTGAATTGCTGCCATCTGTCTGTCCCAAACTAGGCTGTCAGACTCAGTAAAAAACAAACAAACCCAGTTTCATATATTCCAGGACTGATCTCCATTTCCACAGCTCTGTTATCATTATAGTAACAATATTTAAAGAAGCAGCTGCATCACTGTGTCTTAGCACAGTGGCTAAAAGAAAAGAAAAAGGAGAAGACAGGCAAAGTATTGTAAACACTGTAAGCACTAACAATTTTATTTCAGTGTCAGCGTTGGTGGATCAAAATCCCCTTCCTCAGACACAAGAGCAGAAAGACATGGCTTGGCTATTTTTGTTGTTGTTTAGTCGTTTAGTGGTGTCTGACTCTTCGTGACCCCATGGACCAGAGCACGCCAGGCCCTCCTGTCTTCCACGGCCTTCCAGAGTTGGGTCAAATTCATGTTGGTTGCTTCGATGACACTGTCCTCCATCGTCCCCTTCTCCTCTTGCCTTCACACTTTCCCAACATCAGGGTCTTTTCCAGGGAGTCTTCTCTTCTCATGAGATGGCCAAAGTATTGGAGCCTCAGCTTCAGGATCTGTCCTTCCAGTGAGCACTCAGGCTTGATTTCCTTGAGAATGGATAGGTTTGTTCTCCTTGCAGTCCAGGGGACTCTCAAGAGTCTCCTCTAGCACCACAATTCAAAATCATCAATTCTTTGGTGGTCAGCTTTCTTTATGGTCCAGCTCTCACTTCCATATAGTGCCACAATATTTAACCTCCCCATCTTTCTTTTTCCCCCTTTCCTTTTACCAACATTATAATAACATTACATCACAGCTCCGACCTGCCTTTTGAGGAGTATGTTTTCTTTACTATAGAGTAAGCTTATTGCTGAGCACGTAACTTGCACACCCTGGTACCAGATAAAGCATTGCACTGCAAACCAATCTCTTACCCGGAGTGTGTATTTTGTTAAATTTCAGCCCATGAATCTGTGCCAGTTTCTCCGACAGAAGGAAGACAGGCCGTTGCAGGAGGGTATGCTTGTTATTGCCAAGTTGAAGCTTCTGCCTCAGAAAGGAGAAGGTCCCCAGTCCTGGTATCAAGACCCCCTGAAAAAAGAAATCAAAAGCTGGTCAAGGTCACAAGCTACAAACAGCTATTATATCAGACTCAAAATCAGCAGAAAAGCCACTATCCTGTCCATGATCGCTTATATGGAGTAACAACAGTAGTCCTCATAATCATGATTCTCAACCAGTAGGGCATCACTCCATGGGGATCATTGTCACGAGTTTAGGTTGGGGGAAAAATACATTCAATGTTGCATATACTGGAACAACACACTAAACAACCGCACACAAATTTTCAATATATATAGCAATGAATGTGTTTTTTCCCTATAGGATGGATGCCCCCATATATATAAAGTTAGGAACACAAGAAAAATGTAGCCGTTGATTCATTTTAAAGTGTGTCCTTCTCTCTATACACCTGCGCAATCACTAAGATCTGCTAAGGAGGGCCTCCTCTGTGTCTCACCATTGAGAACATTCAATATATGAAGACATGGGGGTGGGCTTTTTCTGATGTAACATTCCAGCTGTGGAATGCTCTCCCCTTGGAGATCTGATTGGTGACCACGCTGGCATCACTTTGAAGTCAAGACATACTTGTATTTTAGAGTCTTTGGGGTTGAGGATCAGAGCATGCGCAGATTTTAGTGCAACGGTTTTAATGTTTTAACTTTGTCTTTTAAATGGCTTGACTTTAAATTGTTTTAAATATCTTACGTTTAACATTTATTTTATACAGATATGTGACCTACTCTGAGCTTTTGTGATATAGGGCAAGTTATAAATAAAGTCTCTGGCTGTGGAGCCAGAGTTAGGGAGTTCGATTTTCCACCCTTCCTCCTGCAAATAGAGCCAGCCTGTGTGGCTTTCGGTAAGCTGCACAGTTCCAGGGTGCCCCCAGAATCGTTAAACTACTTCTGAATATTCAGAAGGGAATAGGGAATAGTTAAACTACTTCTGAATATTCTCTACCCAGAAAATTCTGAAAAAGGGCACCATAAGTCAGAACTGACTTGACCACACAGGTTTTATTATTATTATTATTATTATTATTATTATTATTATTATTATTATTATTATTATTATTATTATTATTATTATTATTATTATTATTATTATTATTATTATTATTATTAACAAACAAATAAAAGTAGAGCCAGAATGAAGCCGTCTTCACCAAGATGAAAAAGGGGTTGAATCATTCATAACACGACAATTCCAGCAGAAGAAATAAACTGTGCAGGATCCCACCTTATTCATGGAGAGCTGCTTTCCCACAAATTCAGAAACCGCGGCCCAAATACTAAGGATCTCTGAAATGTGAAAAAAAAAACATTGCATATTTATTATACAATAACCTTAGTCCTGTGAGACGTTACTGCAGGAAGACCACACACACTGAGCATTTTCAGCAAGTTCTTCATTGAACTTCTGGTGGTTTAGGCGTTTGGTTCCCCCACTCTGCTTTCATGACAGAGACTGGACTTAAGTGATCCATAGGGTCCAACAGCAATGCAGTTCTAAAAGCCAGCATGGATCAGCCCATCACTAGAGCGGTTCCTACTGTACTTTTCTGAATGTAGGTAGAATCAGTCCCTGTTTTACGAGGGTATTGCAGGAATGCAAGCTATAGTTATACAGTACAGTCTAAATACATTTTAGGTAAGCTACATCAGAAGTGATAATACAAATATATAGTACAGTTATGTTACAGTACATCAAGTACATTTGAGATATATTCGAGTACATCAAGAAAGCTTGTGATATAGATACAGAACAGTGTTTATGCTTCATAAGTACATAGAGATACACAGAGAAACTTCCAAGCGTTATCAGCACATATAGTTGCAGTAGATTGCAGTAGTTATGTTAAAATACAGTTTCCTTATCTCCCCGTATCACTATGATTGCTGTGATCAAGCCAAAGCAGAACTTGCAGCTTTAAATTTGTTTTTTTGTTTTTAATTTTTCTGATACCCATAAGCGGCTTAAGGAGACTGCTTAGCCCCTTCACAATATTGGGAAATTAAAAATTTTCCTCCCGCTCCTCCATGGAGGAAGGCTTGGAAAACTGGCTTGAGAGCTTTTCAGAAAGATGATCCAAACATAAAATTTTTCCAGAGACGCAGTTCTCCGCTGGACTTTTGAAAAGTGCCGCAAGCGAAATAACCAAAAGCCGCTTACCCTCCGAAGTGAGTTTAGGAAGCGTTAGAAACACTTTCCTGCCACCCTCTAGGATGGCTGCGTGGATGCTGTCCAGCATGTTCACCTCCTTCCCACCAACTTGACCAGAGCAGAAAGCGAGGGGAAAAAACAGGTAGACTGCGTTGCCCTTTGGAGGTTCGTCGCTGCGAGGGAAAGGGGGGAAGTCATGCACTTTTCCAGACCCCCTTTCCTGCTCATCTGACTTTAAAGCACAAATTTCCAAAGCTCGCCCCCGTGTTCTTTCTCCTCCCCGTTCTTCATCAGAGGAAAAAATAATAACCGGCTTCTTAAAAGGCAAGAGAGAAAAGAGGAGGAACTTCGCCAACGGGAGAGCACTCTCTCCGTGAAGGGGCGGGGCCAGGGACGGGGGAGGCGGGGTCGTTGCTAGGACGCGGACTCCCCGAACTGTTGCTATGGGTGACGTCACAACAGAAGTGCCCCTCCCATCTTTGCAGGAATTGCCCCCATCACATTCTCTTGCAAGTGAAGAGAGGCCGGTGATTGGCAGGAGGAGCAGCAAATAAGAAACATCCGAGGCGGGCTTCGGTAGGCGGCTCTCCAAATTTAGGGAAAGGGTCACTTTAACATGACAGAATGTCGTTGCGATCACTTAAATATTTACATTATTGGGACTCTGGGGATCCAGATTCAAATTCTCCCCTTGGGTCACCTCTGGCTCTCATCCTGGCCTGTGACAATAAAAGGAGGGAGGTGGAGATGCCTGCAGGGTGCCTTGAGCTCAGTGGCCATAAAGTGGGCTAAAAGTTAGCTCATGAATACGAAAGAACGAACTAACGAACTAATATGAAGTGGGCTGACTCACCAAAGGAAGACTCAAAAATGTCTTACAATGCCCTTTAACGATCTTTTTTGAAATTAACTAGGAAGCATTACTTTAGGACACAAAATTTTGTCTTCCAGTCCTACTATTTTCGAGATGTCCCTTCATTACAACAGGGACTTCTCATGGGGTCAAGCAATTTCAGGGGGTGCCTTTCGTTGGTCATGCACTCCCTACATGTTACAGGTTGTTGAAAAGAGACTTACGGGTCACTGTATTATTTTTACCTCATCATGGTCCAAGCTGTTTAAGGATTGCAGTGATCATCTGGACCCCTCATTGTTGAGGGACATATAAGGAGCCTCCCCAAAAAGTGGGAAAAAATTTAGGGGTATACTTGGGCATCCACCTGGACAGTGGCACACAGTTGGCAAATCCTTCCCTTCCAGAAGCCTTTGCACTAGAAGAGTACCAAATCCAGACACTTCACGGACCAACCCACCATGGACAAACGGTCAAAAATGATCCAATTGTCTTGACATTTTAATTGGTGTTTTATTTTGCTTATATTTCATGTGTGTTCATAATTCTGAATTGTGCAATGCTCTGATATGAATAAAGAAAAGATTGTCTACTCTGGCTACAACCAACAGCAGCTGCAGAAGATGAACATTACGTTGCCCGCCTCTGCTTTAGGACAACCCAGCCTCCGCCAGAGAACCATTCCTTCTCAAGCAAGGCCCAATCTTCAGGTGTAAGGAAGCACAGCATCCGAGATAGGGTAGGCAAAGTATGGCTTCTGTGCCACAATCAGCCTGTCCCAGCTCTAGATTTGTTTCAAAATACTTTACTACTTTTGCTCAGTCCCCTTGGTCCTCTAGTCTATATTAAGCAATTTTACCATGTTTTGCTCAACATCTCTGTCCCTTCCACCCACCAATGCTGGTTGTTGCCCAGAGGGTGCCAGAGGACTTCTCCAGTTAAAACACACCAGCACTTTTTGAAATAAAAGTTTAGGGAGAGAACAATACATGTGAGTGCAAGCAGCTCTCAAGGTCTGAGGTCAGCACATGCAGACCTTGGCCCTCTGGTCTACAAGTTCTAACATGCAGAAATGTAAATGCTGTGCCACAAAATACCTGCAGCAGTAGGGCAAAATTGCTGACCGGCAACAAACATCTGTTCAACATGACAGCTGTCGAAACAAAAGCTGCTAATGGACCTCTATAGCCCCTTGGTTGTGCACAGGGTTTGTTATACACAGTATTAACAACACCAACAGAAAAGAAATTGACCTTGTTGTTTATGAACCCACTGATAAAATTATGTGTGCATTTCATAAGTTGTTTGGATGGAATATAGATCAAGATATCTGAGTTTTTTTAAAAAAAACAATAATGTTATTTTTAGGGCTTTATTTCCAAACAACATCCCCCAATTATTACAAAAGCTGCAATGGCAACCCCGCCCCCCTCCACCTCTTCTTCTCACACTTTTAATTGATCCACTGAAATCTTCTTTATAAGGCTGACCTTCCTGTAACTTTTAAGTTATGGCCTGGTGTTAGAGTGCATTTCAAAAAAACTTGACTCAAGACTATGTTTTCCAAAAGAAAGGATTCTGAGTTAGTCTTCTTTGGAAATTCTCATACCTGGAAAAAAAGGAAGAGGGAAGATTAACATAAATAAAATGTGATGTCATATGAAAGCCACTGTAGCCATCTAGTCACTCGGCTACACTTTCCAGATGACTATTTTGTCACCTCTATGTCTTTTCTAGGACAAATGTGCATAACTTCTTCAACAACACTTGGTTGCCAGACATTTTATCATGCCAGCTTCCCTCCTCTGGACATGTTCCAGCTTCTCAATATTATTCATAAACTGTGATGCAAGAACTGGCTGCAGTATTCCACATGAAGTCTGATCAAAGCAGATTAGGTAAAGGTAAAGATTCCCCTTGACATTTAGTCCAGTCCTGTCCGACTGTAGGGCGCAGTTCTCATTCCCATCTCCAAGCCATAGAGCCAGTGTTTGTCCGTAGACAATCCTCCGTGGTCACGTGACCAGTGCGACTAGATATGGAATGCCATTACCTTCCCACCAAGGTGGTACCTATTTATCTATTTGCATTTGCATGCTTTCGAACTGCTAGGTTGGCAGGAGCTGGGACAAGCGACGGGAGCTCACTCCGTTGCATGGATTCGATCTTACGATGGCTGGTCTTCTGACCTTGCAGCACGGAGGCTTCTGCAGTTTAACCCACAGCGCCACCACATCCCCAAAGCAGATTAGTGATACTATTTTTTAAATTTGATTTTCGTAATATGTGCTCCTCCTACAAAGATTTAAAGGGCTGTTATGCAAAAGATGGCACAAGCTCATTTTCTCCAGCTTTATAGGATAGGACTCAGAGTTATGGGCCTAAATTACAAGAGGTAACCGTATTAAACTTGATCTGATCTAATCGACAAGAGATAATTTCAATTAAACATTAGAAAGAAATTCCTGACAGTAAGAGCTGTTCAACAGTGGAATAGACAGCCTTGGGAAATAGTGGATTCTCCCTCACTGGAGGTTTTCAACAAAGATTGGACAGCCACCTGTCAGGGTTGCTTTATCGGTGGATTTTGTGCTCCTGCAGAGAGCTGGGCTTGATGACTCTTGCCCTTGCTCCTGACAGCCCCTTCATAGTTGCCACACATAACTGAATGGCTGTTGACAAGAGAAATATGGGACTGCACTACTAGTCATGCACCATGTATATTTTACTAATGCTAGATACAGGTATTCACATATTAGACTAATGGTCAGCTAATATATTGAAATATATTTGACTGACATATTCAGATCCTTGACTAATATTCATATGATCAGTTCATGCTATTTTCTTACAGTTAGCGAGAACTTAAATATTATTGCTACAAGTATTAGTCCTGCCGAGACCTCATATGTTAAAGACATATTTACCCCTTACCATTTCAGAACTACGTTGGCAGGAATAAAAGCTTCTGAAGGGTTGGGTGTCATTTGGGCCTGAGTGACAGCAAAAGACGAAGCGAAGTTATAGAAGTTGTCTAGCATCTTTTGAGTGAACTGAAATACAAAGTAGACAACAACAAAAAACAGTCAACAATTCAATTAAAATAATCTCTATTGTCAATTCTTCCAAACACTTTAAGCTATTGCAGAGAACACTATTCTGAAGGTGAAACAATCTTTTTATATGCAAATATGATCTGAATAAAATCATGCAAAGACACCACAAGGTCCCCCATCACAGTACATTCACCTTTGACAGAGCCCTCACTGTTCAGGAGGTTCCTACACTCTTATTGAGCAGGTTTTGGGACGGTTACAGGGGCTGCA
The DNA here is from genome assembly GCF_051106095.1 of Pogona vitticeps. NCBI lineage: Eukaryota > Metazoa > Chordata > Lepidosauria > Squamata > Agamidae > Pogona > Pogona vitticeps. The sequence goes on from NC_135785.1 coordinate 255,878,647, forward strand.
GTGGTTAAGAAGAGGAAGGGAAAGAATGTTTGTTTGTGTAAACTGCCTTCTGCTTCACAACTACTGGATATAATCAGCAGAATATAAGACCAATTATGAACCTCCCTAGTTTCTGTATAATGGTGGTAAACTGACCCTTCTGACACTTCATGGCTAGTTTCAGTAAAAGTTCAGGACACCAGAAACTGCATCCAGATGTCAGCAAGGAGATGGAAACAAACACAACGAGGAAAAAAAGGCAAGGAAGAGAAGCCCCACCATCACAGTGTGAGTGCTTCTGGTCTAGAAAGGTGTCTTTCCCAAACAGACCTTTTACACTGCTGTAATTTGCAAACAGCCACCAGATGTCAAAGCAGCGAAGAAGTGATGAGTTTATGTGCTCATTTTCAAATAGATTTTAACCATCATTTTAGAAATGACAATTTTAGTTTGGGAATAATAAAAATATTCTATATATGGTTTTAAAAGCTTGTGGGATAGCTTAGTAGTTTAGGTATCTAGCTGTGGAGGCAGAAGTTGGGAATTTGATTCCCCACTGAATCTTCAGGGAAAAGAGCCAGTCTGCATGACTTTGGGTAAGCTATACAGTCATAGGGCACCGCCCACACCAAAAGAAATGAAAGGTAAACCACTTCTATGTATCCTCTACCTAGAAAACTGGAAAAGGTCAATATACGTTGGAATCAACTTGATGGCACGCAATCGTCATCACTGCTTTATATGGTTTAAATTTAAAGGCCTCTGGGATCACATACTAATGAAAAAGACACCGTCAGGAAATCAAAGAAGAAGCTAAACCAGAAACGTTTCTATGATGTTCAGTATTCTTCTTGAATTAAGCTGAGCACATATAAAAATATGCTGACTTGCTACAATGGCTTTATTTTTAGTGTAATATTATTCTTGTTATAGTTACATCTCTCAGAGATCTTTTTCTAAAAAAGGACATGGCCATCTTACAGAGAAAATATACAAAACTAAAAACAATTTAAAAAATAGCATCTCATTACAGAGACAACCACTTGCTCTAAGACAGATCTTTAAAAATCTACTAATTTCATACCGCAAATGTCTGGGAATGATATAATTACAAATAAAATCCATTTCATCATGTGAGGGATTTTTTTGTGGTGAATAATCTGTTAGTAAAATGGTATTTGTGTTTGATGCAGTCTAAATTTCCAAAAATATTAAATGTTTTCTTAAAAATCCATTTAAATGCACTGTCACATGACAAAGGAGGATTTACACCCCCAGTCTCAGTTGCTGTGAAAACACAGTTGGATGCACCTTGCAACATAATGGCTAAAATTCTACCAGAAAAAAATCTCACGCATTGTACAGCGGTTTCTTCTTGCTGGTTTGCCAACTGCTATGCAACCAAAAAGCACAACCAAGGGTGCAGCAGCTTGCCTGAACCAAGGAAACTCTTGTGTCAATGTGCTGCGCAGATGGGTTCGCTTGACAACAACCTGCTTCAGTTGTGTGAACCCAACTGGATTCTGACCAATGGTATATATACACATTGACTTATGTAAAATGTAAGGCATGTTTCCTGTCTCCTCTGACCGCCTAGAGTGGTCATATACACTGGTTCTTAACCTTGGGTTACTCAGGAGTTTTGGACTGCAACTCCCAGAAGCTTTCATCATCAACTGTGCTGGCTGGGATTTCTGGGAGTTGCAGTTCAAAAACATCCGAGTAACAAAGGTTAAGAACCACTGGTCATATAGACCAGATGGGCGGGATATAAATCAAATAAATAAACAAACAAACAAAGCTGCCACCAACCTCCACTGAATCCCAGCCTCTGTGCTACGCAGAGGGGAGTTTCAAGAATAATGCAGGATGGATAGGAGGCAACACAGAATCCCAGATTCTGCCCCTCTCCATTACTTTCTGCACTCCCTCTCAAATTGATCAGAAACCCCATTCCCATCACCCAGAAAGGCTTTCCAGGGTCCAGTTGGAAGAAGGGACAAGAAATGTTGCTCCCAGCAACCTTCTTCCACTCGCTTAGTTCAGGATCCAAGGTACTAACTGCAGATGAATTGAAGAGATGGCTACATCTTGCACCTTGAAAGGAACTAGTAAACGCTTTCTTAGATCACCAGATACTCCACTGCTATCGGTTTCCACAAATACCCTTCCCATCTAATAAGGAATCCATAAACAACGCTGAGCATTCCCCAGCATTATACTTCACTCTTGTGTAAACAGACTGTGCTTTAGAACCAAATCTTGGAAACTCTCTCTTCCTTTTCTTAAAACAGAATGGCTGCGAGAATCAGGTAGTTCTACTCCAAAAAAAGGTAAAATTTTCAAATTCTGCTGAGAACAAACCCTTTAAAACTACACACCTCAAACATAGATCAGCATAAATGAATAGCTGCCTTTCAGCAGAGTCTGTCCATTGCTACCATCCCTTTCTAAGAACCCCCAAGATTCTTTAGGACATAGTTCAACAAGTGCTTGTCTAAAGAAAGAAAACACCATTCATGTACCACTTTTGTCTCGCTGGATCATGTTCAATATGTCAAGGTCTATTAATGAAGATGTTGCTGTGCTAGTAATTAGTGGCATCCAAATGCCTTCCCAATTACCTCTGTGAAGGAATTGACCGACGATACAGCAGCACTTGCTACAGGGGTTTGCTGAGCCAAGAGTTCCAGCAGCTCTACGGAAATCCCGATCTGAGCTACAGACGGCATTTGGGGCAGATTCATGGCTCCAAACGGATGTTGGCTGCCTTTCCCTAAAAGAGACATCAAAGATGGGCTAATGCATCAGCCCTTGTCCCAACACCAGCTCACTTCAATCCCAACCCAGATTTACACCAGACTCTGGAACAGCAAGCAGCATCTACCCTGACAGTATGGCAAAATGCAAGACAAAGCCATACAACAAACATTTTTTTAAAAAGCATACTGTTGCAGAAGAATGATTTCTAGTAATTAAAAGAACATAGTGAACAGCACAAATCAAACCAGCTGTCAGGAACAGTCATGTGTTCAAATTCAAGGAGATTATGTGTGGCCTTCTTTTGCGGCCATTCTTGAACGAATGGGAATTTAACACACCAAAAAGTGTCAATAAATGCTAAATCATCATTCAGCTGCCATCTTCTCCACTATAACATGTAATGTCAGAATGCATATGGCAGTATATGCTTGGAGGACTCTCCCTAAAGAGCAATTTCAGCTATTCTTTTCCCCAGGCTTATTAGGCTGCGTAAAGATTTTGCCGTTGGTTCTGAAAGGCCCCAAAGGGTAGCTTTTGAGAATGAAGAGGTGTTTCCTAGATACATCCCTTCTGGATTTTACAGAGGCTGTGCAGATGACAGTTTTTTCAACTGCAAGGACTGAAGGAGCAGCAACACTAACTAAGACACCAACAAAATTCTTTCTGCTTTAGATCCACCCTGTGATTAGTGTTTTCCCTTTAGGGGAACACAACCTCTTGAGTCTTGAGAGATGTATCCAGTGTCATTTGTGTGTTCAACAACCAAACATGCACACAAGGACATATACACCTGTGCAAATGTAGGAGTCAATGCTCCACCCAGCCAGGTGATTAGTTGGGCCACAGGGAAAAGTTTCAGGGATCACACTCAGAGTAACCAAAGAGTGGTAACAACTGTTCAGAGAGGAAGTGGTTAAAGAGCCATTCATTTAGTCTCACCAGTAAAAAATGGTGAACACAGTTATGTTGTGCTTCTAAACAAACTATCACAAAGGATGAACTCAGCTCTACGGTAACCCCTTCCTAGCTTCCAACAGCATTGTTTACTCATCTTACCAGATTTTAGGCCTGAAATTTTGAAGATGGCACTTGGTTTTTCATTTGTGACAAACCCTAGCAGCTGCCACACTGCCGCCCCATTTTCATCAGGATAGCAGAAGTAGACGGATCCACCCATGCCCTCTGGAAAGGGTATGGTCCCCAGCATGAAGACCACGACATGGTTGATGCTTTCGTAGTCAGCCAAGTCGAACACAAATTTGTCTTCTGCCACTTGCTGTGCAACTGTCTGCACCTATTAAAGCAAAAACATAGAACAAAATGTGAATTTGGACTATCAATACCGTCTTCACTCTGCAGAAAAAATAACTCTGTGCAGAATAATTTTATTAGTTACATGTATATCTTGCCTTTTCCCCAACAAGGTCAAAGTGGCATACGTGATTCTCTTCCTCATTCCTCATTATGTGACTATGCTGGTCTCATAAGAGGAGCATACAACCCTTGCTTTATCTTTGTGAGGAAAAGTCAGGATGGGTGGAGGTAAATACAACATTTGTTTCATGCTCACTACAGTGCTACAAGGCAGGCCAACTGAGCGGGTCTAAATGGAGAGACCCTGAACCTTGCTTGAACAGACATCACAGGTGGCGTTGTAGCAACCTTACTTTCCCTATAAGGACTCAGTAATTAAATACAGTAAAGAAAAGAACAGTAAATTGATGTACCTGTTCATCTCACAGTTGACACTGTATTAAACAACTTGTTTAAACAAGTTTTACATAGAAAATGTCAGCTGATTCAAGACTGTTACTCAATAAAGTATGTACACATATTTTAGTCAATTTAACGAGTGGTTACATTTACACTTAGAAAAATCAACAATAAAAACTTTTGATTTGAGAACAAATCCTTTCTCAAACAGGTTTGGATGCCTTTTTCAAAACAGATGTAGATTTTGAAATCTGGTGTAGATTTTTTTAAACAATACTTTTATTTTAAATATTTTATCTAACTGCTCAGTGGTTTGACTATCTGGCTGTGGAAACAGAGCTTGGGAGTTGGATTCCCCACTATGCCTCAGTTCCATTTTAAAACGATGATTACGCACGTTTCAAAAACCACTTAAAAACAAGAACTATAAAGAAGAGGTAATATACTCTATAATACTGTATGTATACTTTTAGAAGTTCCAAAGATCTGAGGCCACCACTGAAAAGGTCCTATCTTTAGTGCCCACCTCTCTAATATATTGTGATGGTGGGCTAAAAAAAAACATTTAAGGTTTTTTTAAAAAAACAAAATTGTTTAAAGGTGAATGTCCTGTATGAGAGATGGAGGTCTGGGAATCAAGGAATTCAGCTTTCTATGATTAGTTTCACCAGTGTCTCAATTCCTGCCTTAGCCTTTAGGGAAGCACAGATATTTGGTAACTACCATTTAAGTAATAGCTACACTGAACAAGTCACAACATGACTTGTCGCTTTTTATAGTTTTCTACAGGTCCTGACTCTACTTTTAACAAGTACCTATTGCTGCTTCCCAGCTGGATTATTGTAATGTGCTCTAGGTGGGGCTGCCGATGGAAAATGTCAGGAAACTTCAATGGGTCCGAAATGCGGCCGTCAGATTGCTGACTGGGGCTGGTTACAGGGATCACATAACTCCTGTGTTACAACAGCTCCACTGGTTGCCGATCAATTACCGGGCACAATTCAAAACACTGGCCTTAACCTATAAAACCCTAAACAACTTGGGTCCAAGCTATCTCAATGACCGCATCTCCCTTTATGAGTCTTCTCGAGTGTTAAGATCCTCAGGAGAGGCCTTTCAGTCCTACCACCTTCACAGGCGTGTTTGGTGGGGACACAGGAGAGAACCTTCCCTGTTGCTGCTCCCAGACTTTGGAACTCCCTCCCACAGGAGGCCAGGCTGGCCCCATCTTTGCTGCCCTTTTGCAAACCGACCACCCTCAGCAAGGCTTCCCTCTGTAACCAGCTACCGGTGTGTGATTTTTACACAATTATACATTAAGGGTTTGACTGGATTTTTAGTACTACCTGTGTTTTCTACTTTTCTGTTCTCCATTTCTCAGAATGGCATTTAAAAGACTGTATATTTATTGATCCTTGCCTTAATATTGCTTGATGATGATGATGATGTAAATTGCCTCTGTTCACAGTTTTGAATACTGTCTTCCAATGATGTTAAACCCTGTTGTGCACTCACTCTTTTCAAGTTTAAATATTGTCTTTCATTGTTGTAAGCCGCCTTGGGTCCTTTACAAGGAGAAAGGCAGAGTAAAAAATATTTTTAAATTAATAAAATAAAGAACCTCTCGATGAATCCTCTTGCTTGTTTATTTTGTCAGTCCTGTTAAGCCCTTTCCAGTCCTTTCATTTGTGAATCCTTGGGGCCTTTTTTCCAAGGAGAAAAAGGGGGGGGAGGGTACTTTGCTCTTCCAATTCATCTCCTAAAAATATAATTGTAATACCTCTGCCTCGACTATGCCAAATCCAAATTGAAGTCAGTTTGCATGGAGGATGATAGGCAAGGGCTGGGAGACTGAATAGGGGAAAAAGTCAATGGAAAGAATGAAGGGTTGCATTATATGGAGGTAGCCAAGCAGCCCCACACCGTTCACCATGGAAACCCCATGGACTCTCCTCTCTCCCTGTTGCCCCTCCAACTCCTCTCCGTGGTCCCCATAGAAACCCAAGGCGGAGGGACCCGCCCACTCCGGCCTTTCCCCCGACTTACCAGCCTCCCAGCAACTAAACAGCCAAACATGGCGGCGGCGGGGGGGGGCACCGACACCTCCGGACCGTCTCCTCGGAGCGGGGCCTGTCTAGAGACGTACAGCCCTGCGCCACCTTCGTGACAGGACCCCCCCTCCTCCCCGGCCCACCCCCCAAAGAAAACACATCCGGGGCAAGCGGAAGCAGAAGACTAGACTATGACCTCCCCTAGGCAGCCTCCTTTAAAAAAAAAACAACACCTCTACCTCCCAGCATGCAGCGCGCGAGACTCTTCGGGAAGCGAATGGAGGGAAAGCGACGCCTGCCGAAAGGCCTAATGGGAAATGTAGTCTTTGGCGTTACCTGAAGGCAATGGTGTCTTTTTTTTTTTTTTGACACTGGCTGAGGGCATGGAGATAAGGATGAAGAGATTCTGTTTGGCTCTGAGGGCGTTTCCCCTCTTGCAATGAAAAATGCAGTTTTTCCTCCCGTGGGAGTGGCAGGTCTGGAGCAACTCCCCACCTCAGGTGGCTGCTTCCTAATTATTATTATTATTATTACATTATCATTTAGGGGAAATTTCACAGCAGTGCAATGGTGGAGGGTCGTCGCCTTCCTTGTTCCTTGGGGGTGGGGGAGAGAAGGGAGTCGGTGTTTCTTTGGCTTCTGCTGGGGTGTGTATGTGTGTCTGTGACTGCAGGATGTGGGATTTTGCACGGACGTTTTCTTCTTCAGAAGTGCAAAAAATAATACTAATAAAAGAGGCAGGAACGCTTGGACGCTCGAGCTTGCCATGAATTATGTCCTGCCACCCAGTTAGATTTCTTTGCAGATCGAGTCGAAGAGAAAAGACCTGGCTAGGAAGAACGGATGCCTGAGGTAGGAACATTGTGACTCCAAGGGATGACACACTCTTGGGAATGTGTTTTTTTTTGGGGGGGGGAGGCAAAAGCTTAATAAAAGGTAGCCTCTGGACTTCAGGAAAAGTGCTTCCCCCCCCCCCAGTAAGTTTGAGGGAATACTAGATGAAATTTTATGGGCAGAAATTCTCAAGGAGTCCAGAGATGGACATAAAAGAGAGCTCAACACAAAATAAAATACAAATGCAAGTGTAGACAATACTTTTATATTTCTTTAAAATATTTCTAGGCCACCTTCCTCCCAAAAAAAGGACCCAAGGCGGTTTACATCATAAAAAACAGTATTTAAAAGCTAAAACAGTAAGTATACAAATATTTAAAAAGAATTAAACAAGTATTAAATGGTAGCTAAGATCAATGTTAGGGACGTGGTGGCGCTGCGGGCTAAACCGCAGAAGCCTGTGCTGCAGGGTCAGAAGACCAAGCAGTCATAAGATCGAATCCACGCGACGGAGTGAGCGCCCGTCGCTTGTCCCAGTTCCCGCCAACCTAGCGGTTCGAAAGCATGTGAATGCGAGTAGATAAATAGGGACCACTTCGGTGGGAAGGTAACAGCGTTCCGTGTCTAAGTCGCACTGGCCATGTGACCACAGAAGATTGTCTTCGGACAAAACGCTGGCTCTATGGCTTGGAAATGGGGATGAGCACCACCCTCTAGAGTCGAACACGATTGGACAAAAAAATTGTCAAGGGGAACCTTTACCTAAGATCAATGTTAAAACCTGTTTACAGTGTGTTTTATAAACCGCTAAAAAAATATAATCAGACAGCACAACAAGCTTTTGTGGGTCAGGATCAGTGTGAAGAATTTAAAAGTCCACGAGTTCATGGCAAGAGGGATTTTGTCAGGAAATTATAGGCAAAAACAAAATAAAAGTTTTTTTTTAAAAAAAAGACAAAAATGTGGTGGCACCATAAAGACTAACTTTTATATATTATTTAATCTGAGCTTTCATGGACAAGTCCACTTCATCAGACAGGAAATTTGCTCTTGGGTGTAAAGTCCAAAAGTTCATGGCAAGATGGATTTCACCAGGCACATCTTTCTCAGATGTAAGTCAGGAAAGAGGCAGCCAGTATTTGAGTTGTTTTAAAGTTACAGCCAAGGCAGTTATGTATTGTATATTTGTTGTGTGATATCTGGGGTACTGAATAAGAATATATTTAAAGATATATGGGGAGATTTTATTGAGTATAAATAAAACGGAAAGATCAGTTACCTACACAAGAGACATTACAATTTTAGAGAGAATGGGCGCAATTGAATAATACAATTTTAGAGAGAATGGGAGCAATTGAATAATACAATTTTAGAGAGAATGGGGGCAATTGAATATCAGAAGTATCCATGTTGGTCTTAGTGATAGGATTTTGGGTAAATGTTGATTGTTATATTGTATTTTGTTTCATATGTTTCTTTTTTTTTTTTAAGCGAGGCTCTGTCATTTTAGTAATCTAATGAAAGTAGCACCAATTCTTGTCTTTAGTTTGTGTAGAAAACTGCTGTTTAGCGAAGTAGTTTTAGTATCTGGGTATGATGGGGAAGAATGTGGAAGGAGGAAATGATGCTATCCTTGGGCATGAAAGTGAATCTGGAAAATTGTGTTGCTGGGTCAGATCAAACAGAGGCATTATAACAGATAAAAACATTTCCTGAATGGAGAAGCTATCCTTGCAGTAGTTGCATACTGTTGTTTATATTATGCATTCTTGTATTTGACAGTTTGTACTTTGGAATGATCACTTAAAGCTATAAAAGAGTAACTATTTTGTTACAGGCACTCCTCACTTAACAACCTTCCTGTTTTACGACTGCTCTGATTTATGGTGACCTTTTTTTGCACCGGACAACAAGATGTCAGCTAAAAGGAAGAACATGACTTCACCCAGAGGAAGCACCAAGATTCGAAGGAAGGCTATAGATCTTGAGATGAAAATGAAGATAATAAATGAATATGAAGCTGGTAAAAAAGTGAAAGAGATAGCACGTGATTTGGAGCTGGCACATTCAACTGTTTCAACAATCTTGAAAGATAAAAACAGAGTTAAAGAGGCAGTAAAAGCATCAGTAGGGTTTAAAGCCATAATAACTAGGCAGAGAAAAGGCCTCATCCATGAAATGGAAAAATTATTGGCCATCTGGTTTGATGACCAGATACGAAAAAGAATGCCGATGAGCCTTTTAATAATTCAAGCCAAGGCACGCAGTATCTTTGAAACACTGAAGGGACGTGAAGGGGAAGAATCAACGGAAACATTTACGGCAAGCCATGGATGGTTTCAGCGGTTCCGTCGAAGATTCAACCTGCATAATCGGAGTGTCAGCAGTGAGGCGGCAAGCTTGGACATAGATGCCGCAGAAAAGTTTGTTGACCAATTTGACAAAATTATTGAGGAAGGCAGATACCACCCGGAACAGATCTTCAATGTGGATAAAACTGAGCTTTTTTGGAAAAAAATGCCTGGAAGATCCTACATATACAAAGAAGATGAAACAATGCCCGGTTTCAAGGCTTTTAATGACAGGGTCACCTTGTTGTTGGGAGGAAATGTCGCTGGCTTCAAGTTGAAGCCTTTTCTCATCTATTGCTCCGAGAACCCACATGCATTGATGCAGGTTAATAAGGTTAATAACACCCTGCCTGTTTACTATCGTTCAAATAAAAAGGCACGGATGACGCAAGCTTTATTTGAAGATTGGTTCACCAATTGCTTCATACCCTCGGTCAAGCATTATTGTCTAGAAAAGGGCATTCCCTTTAAAATTATCCTCCTGCTTGATAATGCTCCAGGCCACCCCCAGCAACTTGATGGTCTACACCCGAATGTAAAGGTAGTGTATCTGCCTAAAAACACAACTGCTATCCTACAACCAATGGACCAAGGGGTTATAGCTAAGTTCAAAGCATACTATTTGTGCAAAATGTTTTCCAAAGCTGTAGCAGCAACAGAAAATGATGAAATAACCCTTCATGATTTTTGGAAATCTTACAACATTTTACACTGCATAAAGAACATTGAATCAGCTTGGGAAGAAGTGACAGAAAAGTGTATGCAAGGAATATGGGAAAAATGCTTAAAATGTTTTGTGAATAATTCCGAAGTGTTTGACAAAGATGAGCGTATTGATGTCGTACATAAAACAATTGTGGATCTTGCTAATGTTCTTAATTTAGATGTTGAAGTGGAAGATATTGAAGAATTAGTGGAATATGTTGAAGGAGAGCTAACGAACGAAGATTTAATAGAGTTGGAAGCCCAACAGCGCTTGGAAGAAGCAGAAGAAGAGGAAAAAGTGGAAGTACAAAAGCAGTTCACTGTAAAAGGATTAGCTGGTGTGTTTTCGAAAGTGAATGCTGCTCTGTTAGAACTAGAGGGTATGGATCCGAATGTTGAACGGTTCACAAGAGTGGAACAGCAAATGAACGAACTTTTACGATGCTATCGTGAAATTTATGAAGAACAAAAGAAACTTACAAAGCAGACCACAATATCAAGATGTTTCTCGAAAGCTACACCCAGGATCTCTGCCCCTAGAAGTATTTCCATCTTACCACTGTCGTCTCGCTTACCCGGGCCGTCCACATCTCCTTATGATAACTCCGATGATGACTTCAAACCACTGCCACGCTTTGAAGGAATCAATGACTAATTTTTTGGTCCTGTACATCATTTCTATAATTTTAGCTGATTGTATTTTTATGCTCTGCAACATGTAAGCGATGCAAATTAAAACAAAGTTACCAAGTTGGTGTTTCCTTTATTCCTACCGGATTTATATTATTATGTTGTGGTGTGTCGTCTGCTTTTTGTATGGATAGAATTACAGTACTGTGTTCTAGTGTGGTGTCGTGTGATATCTATTGAAAAAGACGGTGCCATGACAAACCACAAGATATCTGCCTTTAAGCTCCTCACTTATCGACCAATGCTCGTTAAGTGAGGAGTGAGTGCCTGTATTCAGGGGCAAACCACTTGAATGATCCTCCAGCTTTCAAAACTAATAAAGCTTATAGTTTTGATACTATGGTTCACTCTGTGTTCTTTTTGCCAGCCCTCAGCTAGTGAATTGGGATACGTCTTCTTTAACAGAGAAGAGCCAGAGCTTGGGAGTTAGGTTCCCCCCTGTGCCTCCTTGAGTTTAGATGATCCATAGGGTCCCTTCCAGCTCTGCAGTTCGAAGATGATGATGATTAGGACCATGTGTTTTTTTTCTCTTTTGTTAGCAAAAATGAAAAAAGAAAAGTGTGCTGCTTATAGACTGCCCCATAGCGCTTAAAGCACTCTCTGGGCAGTTTACAAATTAATAATGCAGGCTACACATTGCCCCCACCCACCCCCAGCAAGCTGGGTACTCATTCTGCCAACCTTGGGCTACCTTGGAATGAACCTTGGGTCGTGAGCAGTTTTGGCTGTCACAAGGCTCCCTTGTTAGGAGCTGCAAAGTTATTTTCATCATCATCTTAAAAAACTGCAGAGCTGGAAGGGACCAATGGATAATCAAGTACAGCCCCTGTCAAAGAGGCACAGTGAGGAATTGAACTCCCAGACACCTAAAAAACTGAGCTATCCAGCAGTTCTTCAGATGTAATGTGTAATACCTACATTAATTAGCTGTAACTAGGAACACCTATTTCTTTCCAGAATTTACTTCTAAAGGCATCTCTTCAGGTTTTATGTAATTCTGTTATCCTAAATGGGAACTACACTTTGGTTTTGTCTTGTATTTGTGTTGTAATATTTCCATAGTGCAATATAAGAATCTTAACCGGGCAGACTTGCACTGAGACAGGCAGTCCCACAGATAGCAAAATCTGAAGGTCAGACTCACCAACCCACCACTGGTGCCTCCAAGATTTACTAAATTGTCAATCCCGACATTTCTGTCTGAATTGGGATGACAGCAGTTATCATCTACTGTATATTGGGAAAGCTGCATTAAGCTGTTTAGAATTCTGGAGGCTAAAATTCTGCATAGATTGCAGCAAACAGATTGCACCACCTGTGGTGATCTTTCAGTATTGGGATCATACCATATGCTGGTATTGGCTTAGCTACTCCTTTTTTACAGCTTCATTCCTACTGAAGATTCCAAATAAATGTAAAGGAAAGCTTCATACTAAAGGATTAGATTAGGCGTCCTTCAGTTTCGAGAGACAATGGTAACGTGCTCTGTATGGAGGGCTTGGAACAGTGTATAGTGTGGCTAAGAAGGCCAATTCGAGAGTGACCATCCCTTCCACACTGAAGACAAATCCAATCTGTCCCCTGTCCAGCTCCCTGATTTTCCTGGTTTCGTGACTCCCTCTTTGCCTCAGCCTGCTGGACAAGGGTTTCTTCAAATTGGGAGAGGCCATGATGCCTCCAGGCTGAACGCTCAGAGGTCAGGGTTTCCCATCTGTTGAGGCCCATTCCTAAGGCCTCATAATAAAGGAAAGCTTCATCAAAGATGATGGAACTAGATGATGGATGGGTAAATATTGCCAGTTCAATATGCTCTTATTAGACACCAATTAAGGAAATAATAGCTGGCTAGATATCTCATGTATCTGGTTGGGAGTCTGAGTCCCCATTGTGTCTCCTGTGAGTAGAGCCAGCCAGCATAGCCTTGGGCAAGCTGCAAAATCCCAGGGTTCCCCTTCCCCCCAGAAAGAAGGAAATATTTTATTTCTGAGTATATTGGAAAACTGAAAAGGGTTACCATAAGTCAGAATTGACTTGACCGCACATATTATTTTAAGGAAATATGTTATTGTCTGAGAAACTGAGTTCTGAGCAAACTATCTGAAGATTTGAAAAATAAGTACAAATTCCACTCACTTTTTGTGTGACTTACTAGATTTAATGATTTTTATATTTTTTTCTGATTACATCTCAAGCAAATACAGATAAAAGCATTTCAAAGATTCTAAAATCTGTGTGTTCCACCATTGGAAGTGAAGTTTACAGTAGAGCAAAGGAAAGAGTTTTTTCAGTGGTGCTATTAATGTTGTGGGAATCATCCCCCCCCCCACCTCCAATCTTGAAAGCTTATCTTTCCCCTTATAGGGCATTTTAACTGCTGGATGTTTGATTTCAAATTCTGGGATCTGTAAGACATTGCTGGCTGCTTATTCACTTGTCCGTTCTGTTGATTTTCCGCTTATTCTTTTTTCATTATTTTTTCCCCAGTTAAAAAGCAAAGGGGGGGGGCTTTTCCCTCTTCTCCTCCTGAGTAGGCTACTAGGGAAGGAACAGATCACTCCTACCAGACTACTTGTAGAGGGTTTCAGAAAAGAGAAACTGGGCCAAGAGCTGAGGCTTTGTCTGTGCCTGTATTCTGGGGCTTTTGTGTGACATACAGATGCCGTCCTAAATGCAAACACTCTAAACCAGGAAGTTTAAACACTGCGCCAATCAAGCTAAGCAACTGCCACCGTTTGGATTTTCAGGCTGGGCACCATTGGGATTATGGCGTGTACCTGCATGTCATGAAGTGCATACAACATCCTATAATACAAGTGCGGACAAACTGCAGGAACCTGTACAAAAGACACAGTATTAATTTAAATTGTTTTATTTTCTATTATCTTGCCTTTGCTAGTCAACAAGGGCGAGAAGTGAAACTCTGCCCCAGCTGTTGCAAGCTGTGTTCAATCGCTGTCTCTGAGATTTTTAGTAGCACTGGCTCATCCCCTTCAAGGAGGTTTTCACAGCCATAAGAACACCACACATTGGCAAACAAAACAAATATTTTCAGGAAGCAGAAGCCTTTCTTCCGCATCCAGAACAACAAAACATGCACACACATTTACACCCCCATGTCTTTGCTTGTGGTTCAACATATACAAGCCTCACAACACAAAGAGCAAGCATACACGTGCAGTACAGAAGAACTTTACAGCTTGCAAATACCGAAGTAAAACAGGCAATAGACGAAATTTACAAAAATATCTTTTTTATTAAAAAGCAGCCATTGCTGAACAGGACAGGACTACTGGAACAAAATGTATACTTTATGAAGTTCAACTGGTCATGGAAGCAGGGGAAACTACTGTGAAAGCAGTCAGAGTGCTAGCAGTTTGGCTGATTATTCTGACACACACACACAAAGCAATGTTGTGTTCTTAGGAGTCAGTTATCGGAGTCTATCCCAGCGCCAGATACTGGCATCATCACACACAGCAATAAGGATGCTGCTATCTCGGCTAAAGCTGGTTTGTCGAATTGCAGCAGCGCACTTTGGATGAGTAAGTGTGGTACACCTACGGAAAGAGATTCAGCATCACATTAGGAGTTTTGTTTTCATTCACATCAGTAACACTTATCACATCAAAGGTTTGGGACCTCGGTACCTATCGGAGCGTCTTTCCCATGCCACCCGTTCCTCTCAGGCCATGGTCCTCTGGATTGCCACTCTTTAGGGAGGCTAGGAATTCATGAACCAGAAACAGGGCCTTCTCCGTCATGGCCCCATCCTTTCGGAATGGGCTCCCAGTAGAGCTACTCTTGGCCTCCTCCTTTACAGCATTCAAGAGGATACTCAAAACAAGTATGTTGACCTCTTTATTTTTAGACTGTTCGTCATTGTTCAGTTTTCCATCAACTGATGGTTGTTTTACTTGATTATATGTGATGTTTGTAACATTTATCACTACAGTGGTGCCTCACTTAACAATGATAATCCATTCCAAGAAAATCGCCGTTAAGCGAAAACATAATGCCAAAAAAAAAAACCAAAAAAAAACCATACACAATTGAAATGCATTGAAACCCCTTCAATGCGTTCCAATGGGGTCAAAACTCACTGTCCAACGAAGATCCTCCATCGGGCAGCCATTTTCGCTGCCTGTCTTGCGAGGAATCCATCCCAGAAAACAGCGGGGAGCCATTTTGTTTACCCGGCGGCCATTTTGAAACCGCCGATCAGCTGTTCAAAAAACGCTGATTTGCGAAGAATTGGTTCCCGAAGCAGGGAACTGATCATCGCAAAGTGAAAAAACACAATTTAGACCATTGTTTTGCGATCGCAAAATGATCGTCATAATGCGGTTTCGTCGTAGTGCGGGGCAATCATAAAGTGAGGCACAACTGTAATTTGTGCAGCATACAAGTCAAATGAAAAGTCATTTAGCATTAAGTTGTAAAGAGAGTCTTCAAGAGTGTATGGACACATCAGGGAGGATTTAGTACGATTTAAAACAGAGAGACAAGAACAAAGGAAGAAGATACATCTTTCTGGCATGAAAACTGGAAACAAGGTTCAGTTGGCAAATATGAGATGTAATAATTATTATTATTCAAAAATACCAGGCACAATCAATCAAAATTATAAAAACATTGGCTAGTATGTATATAACAGATACAAGTTTTAACCAAAAGGTTAAGTATCTATTAAATATTGGCACCAGCATTGTTGAAGGGAGGAGTGTATTTTACTCCCTTCAACTTCTCAAACTACAGTTATATAAAGACACATGCCTGTCTCTTCTCTAGTACTTAGAAGAGACAAAGTGTGGAATAAGCATTCAAGATACTCACTTGGCCTTATGAGGATCTTCTACTTCTAAATCCCAGACATAAAGCTTGCCAACCTGATTGCCCAGAGCTAGCATCTGGAAAACACAAGATGTACAGAGGTCCTGCAACAATCTATACTTCCTTTAGTTTTTACAAAGAAACAGTTTCAAGATTACAACTTGCTCTAGGGCAGGGGTCCCCGGGTCTGTGGCCATGGCAGGACTGGACTGGACTGTGGAGACAGATCTCCTCCCCCCCCCGCATGCACTCCTCCCACCCACGGCCCGCCACCCACACGCACAGCCCCTCCGCGCATGTGTACAAGCACGCTGCACACCTCCGCGAGCACACTCCGTGCATGTGTGCAAGTGCACCCCTCTGTGAGTGGAGGGGTGTCCCACCGCCCCCCCCAACCGGCCCGCAATTCAAAAAAAAAGGTTGGGGACCACTGCTCTAGGGAACCTGTGGCCTCAAGATGTTCCTGGACTGCAGCTCCTGGCAGTTCCAGCCAGTGTGGCCAGTGATAATAAATAACGGGCACTGTTATTCAGCAACTTATGGAGTGCCAATGATCCCTCACTCGTGCTCTAAACAGCCAAGCCAAATAAACAAGATTGGCCAGCTAAAGCTTCTAGTCCACGTATCAAGTTACCTAGTCATGACGTACACTGGCAGTATCCTTCTGGTGGGTTACATGCTAAGGGCGTTAAGCAACAACTTACTAAGTAATAGCAAGTCACCATTGTGATTTACACGATTCCACTTACATTGTCATAACTAACCAACAGGATTCTGGCCACTGTGTTTTAGCAGTTATATAAGGCAAAGACTGAAAAAGAAGGATTGATCTGGATTGCACATTGTTTTTATAGACAATGGCCTGATTCAGATGAGTCTTTGGGCTATGAGCTCCTTCCTTATGAGTTCCCTCCATCACCACACTTACAAAGAGACTGGCAGCATCTGTGTGATAAGAAATTCAGCGAATTATGGTTTACAATTACTTAAGCTGTTCAAACGAGTCAGCTTCAAGCCATGTTGCTGCCTTGCCCTACAGATATCCAGCTCTGGGCTCCAACAGTAAGCCATGGAGAGCTTTCAGTCTCCTTCTGCAGCCACACATGAGGTGAAGGGAGCATCTAAGTCACAGCCATATGCCCAGAGCTCAAAAATGACTTATAGTTAAGCAAAATTGTTGGTTTATTATCAAATGGCCTGTGGTGAAGGATGTTCTTCCTTGAGATCATACACAGAATCTGAACTTAAAATATCTTAGGCTTCATGCTTGAAAATTCTAGTTTCTAATATAATTTGTGGCAAAAATATATTTGAACACACATTATCCGCACAAATTCCACTGGGTCAAATCCTTATATAGGATAATTATTATAATCACATAATCCTATAATTATTTATTTATTTATCCTATATAATATTATATTATTTATCCTATATAATGATAATTATATCCTATATAATCCTATAATTATATAGGATATAATTATCATTATATAGGATAACTATATCCTATATAAATCCTTATATAGGATAATTCACAGTGGCCAGAATCCTGTTAAAATTATCCATTGGCAAAAGGATAATTTTTCCTTGTTTTACCATTACTACTGCCTCCCATCCAGAACATGTGTACCTACCCACCTCGTTTGTCACAGATAAGTGATTTAAGAAACTGCTAGCAAACTAAAATAGTTTATATAAAATTATGTTCCCTTCTGTAAGATATTTAGGTTTAACCAGCCAAATGCTTTGCTGAAGATTATCAGCATCCTTATAAGATCAGCTTCTGTCCATTTATCTCACTCACTCCCATATGCACGCATGCATACTTCTATACTCAAAATGTGAAATAGGACACACAGTAACAAGGACTGCGGACAATCCTAAAGCACACAAAGCTGAACGAGTGACAGTATAGAGCCAGGTCTTCCAGTGTCTCTCTTCTACCTCTCTCTCTTGAGGCAGGGAGTTTATCTCTTTTAGATGCCAACTGAGTCCATCACCCGTCAGTACCAACCTGCACAGCCAATAATCTAGGACAGGGGTCTCCAATGTACGGCCTGTGGGCCACATCCAGCCCGCCTGGCCTTTTTATCTGGCTCGTGCGTGTGGGCAGTCAGGAGTCCAGACAGGTGGGAGTGCATGCAGGTGGGTGGGTGGGTGGCACTGTGTGCGAGCACGCACGTCTTCCTTCGGCCCTCGAAAATATCAAAAATATATTATGTGGCCCTCTGTTGTAAAAGTTTGGAGACCCCTGGTCTAGGATGATAAAAGCTACAGTCCAACACCATCTATAAGGACAGAGGCTTCTCACCTCCAATGTCCACGCCTCCCATGCTGTCTCCATGCCTCTCTGAACACCATCCATGCACTAGGCTGACCTTATAAATTCTCAACATCCTAAACTTACATACTTCACCTTTGTCCTTACCTTTTGCCAGAAATCCATGGAAAATCTCATATACCAAATATCACACTGACTGTAATCAAATCTTCCCAAAATAGTCACATTCGACTCACTGGGCTTAATTTTGTCTATATCATCTTCCATTTTGCCAGGCTTCCAGCACACAATGGCATTTTCACAGGACTGTAGAGAGAAGGAAAGCTATTGCAACATAAGCCACAAACCATTCTCATTTATCAAGACTGATATTCATAGGATACAGACTGTTCCTCACACCTATCAATTGTATTTTATTGTTGAAAGAGCGCATCTCATCCAATACAAAATTCTTGCTCAATTCAAAGGAAAACGCCACCCCACTGCATTCCCTGCTTTCATAGTCCATGAATTGAAAAGTATGTCAGTCTTCTAGCAATTAGAACCAAAATATACACATGAAAATGGTTTTAAAACTGAAGCCATTCTGACCTTGGAAAGAATGAGGTCTCCCAGCCATCTCACACAATCTACATAATTCCTGTGTATATCCCTGGTAGAGAAGTCAGGGAAGTGGATCTTCTGAGACACAAATGGCCTGCAGAGAAAAGAATTAACATATCCAGTTAACAAAAGGATGATGTTGGTGGCGCAGGAAGAAAAGGCAAATGCTTTGAGTGGAGAGATGGCCAGAGAACTGTTGTTGGGGAGTTGGCTCAGTTCAGACATACGAACGTATGGTTTCTGAGTCCAAAAATAAGTCATGTACTGTACCTACAAGTTCCCCAGCTTCAGTGACCTATCTTTGTTCATAACTAAATAAAGCTAGGTCACTGAAGCCAGGAAAGGAGGGAGAGAGTAGGTGCATGTCTCATTTCTATACTGAGTCCCCCGTGAACCAGGAGATCATGGTTTAAGAGCTTCCCCCAACCAGTTTATGAATTTTTCTGAATTTCTGAATTTTTATGCTAATACTGTATTATTCTATAAAGTTGTTTTATTTAGAATCTATCATTTTTTAAAAATTATGAATTCCACAGATAAGCAGAGCTGTAAAATCTATACTGTACAAATGGATAAAACAGAAGAGTGGTCCTGTACCCAAGGAACTGAAAACTCCAAATGGATTCAGTGAGACATATGGTACTTCTGAGTGAACATCTATAGGACTGCATTACCAAGGGCTGTAGCTGGGGGGGGGGGATGAACTCATAGGCCAATGTAGAGGTGATCCCACTTTGAGATTGATCCAGCAGTTTTCAATGGTGCTGATGTGATTTTGGTGAACACGTTAAGAATGTCCGGGGAGAAGCATCAAATTACGATCAGGACTGTCCTTACCTGTTGGTTTTATTGGGATTGTACTCATAGGACTCCTTGATAGCGTTCATCATCCTCTTTGAATTGATCCGCCAGAGTTTCAGGGAGTGATCCATGCCACAAGACATGATTTTCTCACCAAGGAGGTCATAATCCTAGGCACACACATTGTAGTAGCTTATGATTGTGTCGACAGTAAAATGAAATCAGTACAGTAGCTACAAAGATAACTTTAATCCCCACTTCCACAAGGTGCTGCCAAAATGGAGGGATCAAAATATTACCAATTAAAAAACTACTTTTCTGTCCTTATCTCCTTAGCAGATTCTTCTGTGGGAGTGGGAACAGCAAAGAGGTCTAACAAAGAGAAAGCAATGTCATATTTACCTTTAGCAAAACTGCGGATGAAAGACGCATCGTAACTGCACAACAAAAGTGTCATTTGAAAGCACTAAGTTAATTCAGTTACATTATTAAGCATATATCTTTGGCATATGTTTCGTAGAACATATCTTGCTACCATATTCCAGTCCAACAAGCAACTGTGAACATGTCTGGCAAAGAAGATCCTAAGAAGAAGGGAAGCATGAGCAGGGAAGACACCGTTCTACAACCAATTAAGGATCTTCCACTTACTGCACTTAAAACTTCATCTCTGTGCCCTTCAACTCCTCCAAATATTGCAACCAAAGTGTCCGTCTGAATATTCCATAATCTCAGTGCATGATCTGGTCAAAAACAGAGGTTAGGCTGTGTCAGCCATGCATCTCACAATATTAGCAGCCATCTAGAAGTGCACATTCTGATTAACGAGAGTCTAGTGGTTCTCAACTCTGGGTCCTGACATGTTGTTGGCCTGCAGCTCCCAGAAATCCCATCCAGCACCACTAGTGGTGAAGACTTCTGGGAGTTTTAGTCCAAGAACAACTGGGAACAAAAGGTTGGGAACCACTGAAGTAGACAGTTTAACTGCAAACGTACATAAAATATATGGGAGATAGCAACAATATTTAGAAATTTCAATGACAGTGAGCTACTAGCTTCGTATTAACAAAAACCTGGTCAAGATTTTCTTTCTCAGTTCTGTACATCATCTTGAAATATATCAATTATCTAGGAAGTAAAGTTTGTTTGATTCTTAATTAGAGTCATGCTAACCAACTGCTACTAAGAGAGAAAGAAATTGGCCTATATGATACTTTGCACAACTACACAGGCAACACATACAGGTTTCTGATCTCAAGATCAAGAATTGCAATTCAAAAATATATGAAGGCTACACTTTGCCCATCTGTGCTGAGGTTCCAAGACTGAAAGCGCCTAAAGTTCATGAACTTTCTTCCAGCAGCACTGCAAAGGGACAGGAAGAATTAAAACCAACCAGTTTCTCACAACATCCAAACTGAGAACTCTAGTTGGTTTAAATGAGGCAACCTAGTGCCCTGTAGACATTTTCTGCCCTAATGTAATCCAGAGTGTGAAAATCTTTTATTAACTCCTTGTTTCTTGACATAAGGCATGATCAGAAACATTCTGTCTTGTTTCGATGAACTATACAGCGGTGCCTCGCATAGCGAGGTTAATTGGTTCCAAAAAAAACATTGTTATGGGAAAACATCGCTAAGTGAAACGCGTTTACCCACAGAGATGCATTGAAAACCGGATAATCCGTTCTAATAGGAACGGATTATCCGGTTTTCTCCCCCACCATCGGGCGCAGTGCTTTGGGAGAAGCTTGGGGGGGGGAGATGGGATCGGTCCGTTCAATGGATTTAAATGGGGAAAACAAAAAATCACCAAAAATTAACGAAGACTCAGAACAAAACCAAATTAAGTTTGCACAGGTTTCACAAGGTGCACTACTGAATCCAAGCATTTAAAACAGGTTTCAAACATTTTAAGACACTTAAAAATGAGCGAAAACAGACATCGGAAAGCCATTCAAAAGCACTGAAGCCAGCTTCAGTGCTTTTGAATGGCTTTCCCTTGGGGGAAACATTGTTTCACTTGCTGATGTTTCCTTTGGGGATTTTCGCTTAAGGACGGCAATCCGTTCCCATTGAAATGGATTAACCGGTTTTCAATGTATTCCTATGGGAAATGGTGTTTCGCTTAATGATGTTTTCCCATAGCGATTTGAACCAATTAACATCGTTAAGTGAGGCACCACTGTATAGAAAGAATTTATGTCCATTTAACTCTCCATTAGGATTAATAACTGAAGTAGAGAATTTTCCTGCCAATATGAAAGTTTATGCAAAACTATTTAAAGAAAAAAGTGATTAGATTAAAAGACTGGTTGTATAAAATGAGATCCAAAGATCAAATGAAACAAATCCTTCAAAATAAAAATATATCACAGTTGAATTATATGCAATTAGAAAGATGGACTAATAAATGGGTAAAGAAGTAGAATAAAGGTAGAGAATATACATAGTATGAACAATTTCTATTATCACATGAAGATATTCAGATGACCGATTCAGTAAAGGGTACAGTGAGTAAAATTTATAGATTCCTGCTTGATCTAGAAGAATTAGAGATAATTCTGGAGAAGAGGACAATAAAGGAAGAAGAAGAATAAAAACAGAGGAAGAAGAGGGTTACTGCAAGAGGTCCTGACTAGGGTGGTGGGGAACACAGTCGATTTGTATTTTGGTTTATGTATTCTGTTTATGTTGTAGTTTAAGGGAAAAAAAATAAAAATGGAAGTGGATGCTTCCAAGTGATAGAGGACGAAACAGGAAGTTCCAAGTCTTATGTGAGCTGATCCCTGTAATGCTAAACTAGGATTCGGGATTATGCCCAAACTGAGCCAGAGAGTGGTTGAAGAAGAGAAGATCATACAAGATTAGGGAAAAGGATGCAAGCAAATACTATTACATGATTTGAAAATGGTTTCTATGGAAACATATTGGGTAGTGATACACTGTCTACCCATCATCTATGTGAGGTTTATTGTGCTTTGTTTTTCCACCTTTCCTTTTTACTCTTAACAGAAACATTCCCGAGCATTTGCAAAGTGGCCATTCTCATACCTTTGCTTACAGACAAGAGAAGATTAGGATCCCGAGGGTGAAACTTCAGTTCATTGATTGCATTCCCGTGGCCCACATAGTGCTGCAACAGAATTTAGACCTCTGATTATTCCCTCCACACTATCCTTTCATGCTTGACATTGAAAAAAAATCAGACATTTTTGCACACAGTATTTACACCTTGTTTCAACTCACCTTTATGCACTGCATGGTAATTGGATTAATTATCCTAATAATGCCTCTAGATCCAGCCACAGCCAAAAGGGGATGGCTCGTGTTGCTGTCATAGGTCCAGGCACAAGTATAGAAGTTTTCATCTGCCTGAAGTGTGCCACTAAGGACTGGACATACTGTATCGTTGCCCACTGCCCATCAAATATTTAAATAAAACTTAATGTATTACTTTGGAAAATCCATTGGTAGTTGATCAAAACAATGTGTAATTTAGAACAATGTTACTTACAGGGAAACCATAGTTTTCTCTTTTAAAGTATTATCATGAGCCACAAAAACAAAAAAGGAGGAGGAGGATGAAGGACTGGTAAGCCATGAAAATACTGGAGTTCAGATGCAGACTCTGTAACACCAGGGAGACCCAGACAAAGCTGGGAGACTCAAAGGCTACCTCTAAGGGTCAGCTGAATGGGTAAAACTCAGGGTCAGCAGCAAGTATTAAACTCATCAAAGGATACAATGTGGAGATAAAAACTATTAGCACAGATTTTTTTCATGTTCCAATTACAGACACCAAGATCCCAAAAACAGGGAATTTGGCAGTAACTTTTTGTTAAGCCCACTTTCCTCGACTACAGTTTTCCCCAATATCCTCAGACATTGTGTTTATATTTCCTACTGCCAATGCGTTCACTCTCTTAGCTCTGAAGCACATCAGGGGGAGGAACTATGGCCTGAACATAGCAGCAGGACTGACAGGGAGCTCCATTGGCACACAGCTTCTTCTGCAAGTTAGAAAGTGCCAAGGCCAACTTAAAGAAACTAAGCCTAACCGAACACCTTTATCATGTCCCACCTTGCTCTCCTTTAGCACAAACTGTTACATCCTTCCTAGACAGGCTGCTTACTCAAACCCTTTAATCATTTAGGCCACCATTTTCTGCACATTTTCCAGGTCAACAATATTGTTTCTCAACTGCACTGAACAAAACTGTACACAATACAGTGGTGCCTCGCTTAACGAGCGCACCGTACAATGATGAAATCGCATAGCGATCCCTTTTTTGGGATTGCTAATGCGATCGCTCAACGTTGTTTAGATAGGGCGAAACTCGCTTTGCAAAGATCGGCAAGCGTTTCGCTTACCGATCTTTGCAAAACGAAGCCCCGACGATCAGCTGTTCGGCGGACAAAATGGTCACCGGAAGCCCCGAAATGGCCGCGCGCAGCGTTTTCACGCCCTCCCCTCACTTAACGAGGGCGCGAAAATGGCTGCCGGCCATAGGAAGCATCGCTGAACGGTGAGTTTTCGGCCCAATGGGTTTTTTTGATCCGTTCAGCGATGTTTCGCTATAGCGAAACGGATTAACCTCGCTATGCGAGGCACCACTGTATTCCAAATGTGGGTACACTACCAATTTATATAGTATGATACTGGTGTTTTTATTTTTGATTTCTAATTATGCCCTTCGTAGAACAGTGACACCTATGTTGACATTTTCATCTATGACAGCAGTCGTAGAAATATGATCAAGGATACATCGGCATCCACGTAGGACTGCAATAACCGTATTTCTCCTTGGGAATGGCATTCATAAAGCGTAACCTGGAGGTAGATAAGGCACAAGAGATTAATGTTCCTAATAGCCATGACCAGACTCTTCCACATAGTATATTAAAATCAATCTCTACTGCCCAAGTTAACTTTCTCTTCTGCAGAGGGACTATGGGTGGGAGAGGATAAAAATGGAGCTAATTATGTACATCCATAGTATATTATCAGAAAATTAATTTGTTTAAATTCTGTTGTTCATTCATCTTGCATTATTACACTACGTGGCTGTTGACAGAGTTGAGATGCCTAGGGTACAACTGGGGAAGATGTGAACCATTAGAAGTTATGAGACTTCAAATCCCCAATACCCTCGGCCAACAGTGAGGGATATTCAGATTTGTCGTTCATCAACATCTGGAAAGCCACAGATTCTTCACTGCTGCCATAGGAGGCATCAGCAGTAGGCTTTGGATCAGTGGGTCTCAGCCTTGGTTCTTGGACTGCAACTCCCAGAAGTCTTTCTCATTGGCTGTGCTGGCTGGTTTTTCTAGGAGTAGCAGTCCAAGAACACTTGGGTTCATCAAGACTAAGAACCATTGGTTTAGATCTTTATAGTTCCCTAGTTTTATTTACTGCAAGCATGGAGTCTAAATCACATACCAAGACCCAGGTCTATAGAGCCTGTGTCCTAAGTACACTCCTGCACTACACCGAGTCCTGGACCAGAGGAAACTGAACACGCTCCATATGCATCGTCTCCGACGCATTTTTGGTATCACCTGACAGGACAAAGTTCCAAATACAGTAGTCCTGGAACAAGCTGGAATTTTTACCATGTATACGTTACTGAAACAGCGACGTCTACTTTGGCTCGGGCATGTCGTGAGAATGGCTGACAGTCGGATTACAAAGATCTCCTATATGGAGAACTAGTGCAGGGAAAGCACCCCAGAGGGAGACCACAGCTGTGATACAAGGACATCTGCAAGCAGGATCTGAAGGCCTTAGGAATGGACCTCAACAGATGGGAAACCCTGACATCTGAGCGTTCAGCCTGGAGGCAGGCGGTGCATTACAGCCTCTCCCAATTTGAAGAGACCCTTGTCCAGCAGGCCGAGGCAAAGAGGCAGTCACAAAACCATCTGGACAGGGGACAGACTGTATTTGTTTTAAGTGTGGAAGGGATTGTTACTCTCTAATTGGCCTTCTCAGCCACACTAGATGCTGTTCCAAGACCTCTATTCAGAGCACGTTACCATAATCTCTCCAGACTGAAGGATTCCCACCTGGAGTCTAAAGACAGGACATGGGCATTTTTGCTAACATGTAGCTTAAACAGCTTCAAAATGTCCTTTTTGAACTGTTTAAATAAGCTTTCCTATTCAGCTGAGTCACTGTCTTCAGTTAGAATTTTCACCTACAGAAAACAACATGTCCCGCTGACCACATCATTATAATAATGTGCCATCAAGTCAATTCTAACTCATGATGACTCCTTTCAGGGTCTTCTAGGCGAAGAATTAGTTTACCATTTCCTCCTTCTGGGAGCTGTGCAGCTTGCCCAAGGCCACACAGGCTGGCTCTTTCTGGAAAGCCCACTGGGGTACTGAATTCCCAACCCCTGGCTCTACAAGCCAGAAACCTAACTCAGTTCACATAAACATGTATAATTACTATGATAAACAGTCACTAAGTTTGTACTACATTATAAATTGCAAGATCCAGCTTTTGTGATCAAAAGCACTGCCCAGCTTTATGGCAGGGTAGGAGTAATAAAATACTTCTGTGGGTTTAAGTTTTGAGACTCAAAAGACGTTGCTCAACTCCTACTCCAGAATCCCAGACCATCAGCATGCTGGCTAGGGCTTCTGGAAAATAAAGTCAAACACCATCTGGTGACCCAAACTTGGGCATTATAAAGCAAATAAAGAAGGAACCACAGGAAACACTGTTTTGTACACACTACTCACTCTGTTGCTGCCAACAGTGGCAAACACCAAGGGGTCGCCTTCCTTGCTGTGCCAGTTAAACTGGACCCCAAACAGCGGCTGACCATGATCTTCCTGAAAAGGAAAAAAGCAAAATGGAGGTAAATTCAAACCACGACATTTGTGCAGTCTTTTTGCAAGAACATAAATGCATATAGTTATAGCATTCCATGAGTATTCTTTTTTTCAGGGTACAACTGCATTGCGGAAAACATGGGATGCTTCTGAAAATGTGACCCCTTCCTCCCTTTGTCACAAATTACAACAGTGACATGTTGCAGTCTCATCACACGGAACAATGTCCAAACTCCACTCGGAAACAGCCAATTATTCAGTGCAATGGATGTGCTAACACACAACATGATTCCACAGGTTTTTGGCATCATTCACAGGAAAGGGTTCCACACTATACGGCTTGCGTGCATTAGCAAAACATTAAATGCATCCCTTTCCTTGCATGTGAAAAAGTAAAAACACATAATATTGTCTGGGGGAAATTACTACCATTACCTTCCCATCTAAACAAATTCCACCTAGAAAAATTAGCTGCTAGAACTGGGAGTTCATAAGCTATTTGTGAAAGCCAGACTTGCCAAGATCACACAACTGAAAGGGTCTCAAGTGTAATGCAATGCAGTGCAAGATAATCAGTATGACTCGAGTGACTATAGTATAAAACTGGTGATATCTAATTCTAGTACATGCCAGATATATCAATACAGTGGTGCCTCGCACAACGGGCGCCTCGTAGAGCGATGAATTCGCTCTACGAGGCCGTTTTTGCAATCGCAAATGCGATTGCAAAACGGTGCCCGTATAGGCAGGAAATCGCAGAACGAAGGTCGGTAAGCTGCTCGCTTACCGACCTTCGCTTTGTGACCCGACAATCAGCTGTTCCGCAGCTTCAAAATGGCCGCCGGAACAGCCGAAAGGGGCCGGGGCGCAGCGTTTTCGCACCCTTGGTAAGCAAGGGGAGCGCGCGAAAATGCTGCGGAAGCCCCGAAATGGCTGCGCGCAACCATTTCGGGGCTTCCGGCAGCGTTTTCGCATGCTCCCCTTGCTTACCAAGGGCGCGAAAACGCTGCGCCCCGGCCCCTTTCGGCGGCCATTTTGGACCCGCCAGACAGCTGATGGCAGCCATTTTGCCGCCCTCGTTGTGCGAGGGGAGGGCGCAAAAATGGCCGCCAGCCCCTGGGAAACATCGCACAACAGTGAGTATTCTATGGCATTGGAACGCATTAAACGCTGTTTAATGCGTTCCAATGCCTTTTTGTGTTCCGTAGTGCAATGTTTCCCACAGGGAAGGTTAATCCGGAACGGATTAACCTCGCTGTGCGGGGCACCACTGTACGTTCCCTTACTCACTCCCCCACAATGAGAAGCATTATATTGACTTTAATATAGTAGTCATTTAAAAAAAAGAAACTATTCCTGTTTGTTGCCTCATACAGGTGGGATGTGATCAAGTTGCCAACATAGTCAATAGTTTGGCATTTTCTGAGAAAAACAAAGTAGGAAAAGAGTACATAGATTTATAGGGGACTGTCTTCTCTCTCCATCCATTTCCTGTGACAGGTACATGGACGATGGCTTTGTGGAAGAGCAGACGTTTTGACAGCCAGCATGAGGTAGTTTTTGGAGAGTTGATCTAGGACTCAGAAGACCCCAGTTCAAATCCCCACTCAGCCTTGAATCTCACCAGAAGAAACTACTCTGGTTACTCTTTCAGTCTTACCTTTATCAGAATAAACTGGGGAGGAAGAGAACTTTGTGTGCCACTATGAAAGGCAGGATAAGAAATGTCACAAATAATAAATCTTGTCTATATATAAACATGCCCAGATTCCATCCCCAGCATCTTCAGATATGGCTGGCAAAAAGCTGCTGCCAGCCAGGACAGATATTATTACCTTGAGGCTGTTTACACATTTGAAGGAGTATTTGCATTTTTTCGACTTCCATTTTCCTTTTCCCCAGCTTTTCCTTCCTGGTGCGTTGGGAGTATTTGTAGGAGTGTCGGGGCGTTCAGTGTTAGTGCCACTCTCTATGCTAACAGCATCATCCTGAAAGCATAAAACAGGTTGGTTTTCAAAACAAACAAGACAGATTTATTTGGGCTGCAAAGTACATCTGCTAAGATGCAGGAATGTCTCCCACCTACTCAAAAATGGTGAGAGAAACATGTTCAGATACATGCCATCTAAGAGAGTATTCAACAACCATGGTCTAGACCATTGGTTCTTAACCTTGGGTTACTCAGGAGTTTTGGACTGCAACTCCCAGAAGCCTTCACCACCAGCTGTCCTGACTGGGGTTTCTGGGAGTTGCAGTTCAAAAGCATCCGAGTAACAAAGGTTAAGAACCACT
The DNA here is from genome assembly GCF_051106095.1 of Pogona vitticeps. Lineage (NCBI taxonomy): Eukaryota > Metazoa > Chordata > Lepidosauria > Squamata > Agamidae > Pogona > Pogona vitticeps. The sequence continues at coordinate 255,907,388 of NC_135785.1, forward strand.
GGTCTAGACCAGAGATCCCCAAACCCCGGCCCGTGACCCGGCAGCAGTCCGTGGCCTATCTAGGACCAGGCTGGGGACACCGATCTACTACAGTGAGTTCTTGCTTATTTCACAATACATAATACGAGCTTTTACAAGTTCACCAAGGTTATTGCTTTTCTGTCAGCAAGCAACTCACATACCTGCCTTTCTGGGATTATGTACAAATGATAGATGCATCCAGAATTGTGTTTTTAGTATACTGTATCATATTACCAAAGAAATATCAAAGTGCTGTACTGGGCAACACTATGGGACCAGATGCCCACCCTACCATTTACGCTGCAATGGCAATCCTTTCTCTGTCCACCTTTTGACTGCAAAGAAAATGGCTACACTAGAAGTCTGAGAAAGGAGGGTTGGTTGGGAGGGGGGAATAGTAAATTCTAGGAAAAATGGAAGATAGTGGGAAAACAAGATGACCAAACATGAGATTCAATGAGGGAAACCATAGCTTTTAGGCTACAAGACTTTGAGTAGGACTGGTAAGAACAGGATCTTTCACGAGTCATTAATTCATAGGGTTGTCATAAAAAAAAATCATCACTGTCATCACCTTGACATATAAGCCTAAATTTGACACACAAGGATTCTTGGCCAGCCTTTTCTCCATGTACCCCCTTTCCGGATGCAGAGGGAGGCCTGTGCCTGTGTGTTATAAGCCTTAGGGTTCTCATCCAAAAGATATAAAAGGTGATGGGTTAACTTAGGAGGAGGAAAAAAGACAACCGTTCTTAAAATTATAATTGCATGCAAAATGCCTGCAAGGAAGTCTGCTCCTGCAGGGAAGCCTGGATGCCAGCTTGGGGGGGGGGGAGAGATGGGTTCTAATCCAACCTCTTCCCTGACATGTTAGTTTTCTCCATACAGGGACCTCTTCTCCTTCCCCCCCCCAAAAAAAACCAGCCACAAACCCCTTTCCCACCTCCCCTCCCCAGCCAGAGAGGGAAAGGGGTCCCTCTCCCCCCCACACACACACACACTTTCCCACCTCCCCTCCCCAGACAGAAAGGGAAAGGGGGTCCCTCTCCCCACACACACACACACACACCACACACACCACTTTCCCACCTCCTCTCCCCAAACAGAGAGGGAAAGGGGGTCCCTCTCCACACACACACACACACACACACACACACACACACACCACTTTCCCACCTCCCCTCCCCAAACAGAGAGGGAAAGGGGGTCCCTCCTTCTTCTCCCCCCTCCCCGACTCACATTCTCGTCCCCCGAGAGGTCGCCGGGGTTGCTGTTCTCGTCGCTGCTCAGCTTCTGCTTCTTCGCCGGCATCTCCGTTCCCGCCTCGCCGCTCCCGCTCCCGCCGCCACCGCCACCGCCGCCGCCTCTTCCGCTCCCGCCACCACCGAGGCCGCCGCCTCCTCCTCCTCGCCTCCGCTCAGACATCTTCCCCGCCCCCCATGGCCTCGCCGGCGGCCGGAAAGCGCGGAAGACAGGAAACAAGCTTCCCCTCCTTCCGCGCCCGCGCGCGCGCCCGCCCGCTCGCCCGGGGCGAACGCGGAGGCGTAAAGCGCAGCCGGCCATTCGGCCCTTCCTCCTAACGTCGTAAAAGCAACCCAGCAAGCCACACTGCTGCAAAAAAAGACCTGGCCTCTTAAAGAGGCAATGGCGGTTGTGGGCGGGGCCGATTAGAAGGGCGCCGTGAGAGGGCGCGCGCGACTGGGGAATTTCTCTCTGAGAAAAACCCGGTCCTTCTTGACTCGCGAGGTGGCCGAAAATGACAAATTAAGAAAAAACAATGTTTTATTGAAGAATACGGCCAAACAGCCCGGAAAACCCACAACAACCAAAAAAACAAATGTTCTCCTTCAGGGTGAGCCTGAAGAAACGGATGACTTCACTGAAATCCCGTCAGAATCAATGCGTGGGATTTGGCTCGAAGGCAGAAATTGTTATAACGGCTTTTCCTTGGCATGAAAATGTAGGAACAATCAAACAGCTACCAAAGATTCCCAAATCTCTTTTTTTTAAAAAATTGGAAATACGTACACAGTTTCTGACAATGAAATATAGAGTCGTGAAACGTGTACCTAAGTGTTTGTCATGTAATCCCACTCTTATATCTGAGGAAGTGGGCTTCTCTACCAAAGCAAGTCATTCATATTAAAATATAGCAGTTAGTCTTTCCAGTGACACAACATTTTTGTTTTTCTATTTATTTATTGCCTGATATGCTAGCGCAAATTAACCCCGCTAATTTTTCTAAAGCTATCAAGATCTAATGGGCAGGAACTGAATTGTCACAGACTACTTTTCCTGCCTGACAAAATGGACTTCTCCACAAAAGCTCCCCTTAATATACAGTACAGAAGTTAGTCTTTAAGGTGCAACAACATCTCTATTTTTTATTTTGTTTTTGCCTGATGCACTTTTCTCATTTCTTTGCTATTTGATTCCATGCTTTTTTTTCACTTTTGGTCCCTCTCTCTCCCTGCAAATCCCTCCTTTTGTGAACTATTTCATCAAGCTATTGATTGGCTCACCCCAGCTGGCACTTACCCTGTACCCATGCCACCAAGATGCCTGAATATGCTTCCGTCCTAGCTGGTAATAGAAGAGGAATTATAAATTTAAGAACTGTTAAGACTCCATTTTTCCTCCTCCTAACCCATCCCCTTTTCCTTCTGTGTTACGTATTTCAGATGAGAAGCTTAAGGCTTATCCCCTTGTAATGCAACCAATATTTGTAGGCTACCCTAAAACCCTTTGTCACCAAGGAACAGGTGAAAAAATTTAGATTAGGCGTCCTTCAGTTTCGAGAGACGATGGTAACGTGCTCTGTATGGAGGACTTGGAACAGTGTCTAACATGGCTGAGAAGGGCAATTCGAGAGTGACCATCCCTTCCACACTGAAGACAAACACCATCTGTCCCCTGTCCAGCTCCCTGATTTTGCTGTTTTCGGGACTTCCTCTTGACCTCGGCCTGCTGGACAAGGGTCTCCTCAAACCATGAAGGGGCACCTCCTCAGCCACACAGTCTGGTCAAGCTCAGCTAAGCAGGTGCCTTTTTGTTTTGTTTTGTTTTTGCAAGCCCAGCAACTCCTCTGAGAGGGTGTCCAGATGAAGTCATCAAACAAGGCTGGTATGTGGGGTGGCAGAGCAGAAGGGGACCCAGGGATCCCTCCATCTCTCAGGAGAAAGGCGTCAGGGGAGCTGCCTCTCTGCTTGGCCTCTTCTCTCCCTGGCAGCTTCGACGTGGCTTGTTATGAGCAATTTGGCTCATAACTAGCAATGTTCTGAATAATGAGCAATATAACAAGTCGTTACAAAGCCGTGGTAAACTAAAGTAAGAAGCATTTACAAAGTTATTTTTGGCATAAACAGTTCCTTTTAAAAGGCATCTTGACAGGGGGTTTCCGGGTATATGACGTTCTTCTAAACCTGATTACCAAGTTTTGCACTTTGTCTTTATGTAAATATTTGTAAAATACAATATCAGACTTGGAGAGACTATAGATCTGGTTTATTAGATGCTATTAACAATATTTCAACATATTAACAGAATGTAACATATTAGCTCCAGTATCAACAACAATCGTTTCGTTTAGTCGTTTAGTCGTGTCCGACTCTTCGTGACCCCATGGACCAGAGCACGCCAGGCCCTCCTATCTTCTACTGCCTCCCGGAGTTGTGTCAAATTCATGTTGGTTGCTTCGCAGACACTGTCCAGCCATCTCATCCTCGGTCGTCCCCTTCTCCTCTTGCCATCACACTTTCCCAACATCAGGGCCTTTTCCAGGGAGTCTTTTCTTCTCATTAGATGGCCAAAGTACTGGAGCCTCAGCTTCAGGATCTGTCCTTCCAGTGAGCACTCAGGGTTGATTTCCTTTAGAATTGATAGGTTTGTTCTCCTTGCAGTCCAGGGGATTCTCAAGAGTCTCCTCCAGCACCACAATTCAAAGGCATCAATTCGTCTGTGGTCTGCTTTCTTTATGGTCCAGCTCTCACTTCCATACATCACGACAGGAGAAACCATAGCTTTGACTATTCGGACTTTTGTTGGCAAGGTGATGTCTCTGCTTTTTAACATGCTGTCAAGATATGTCATCGCTTTCCTCCCAAGAAGCAGGCGTCTTTTAATTTTGTGGCTGCTGTCTCCATCTGCGGTGATCATGGAGCCCAGGAAAATAAAATCTGTCACTGCCTCCATATCTTCCCCTTCTATTTCCCAGGAGGTGATGGGACCAGTGGCCATGATCTTAGTTCTTTTGATGTTGAGTTTCAGACCGTTTTTTGCACTCTCTTCTTTCACCCTCATTACAAGGTTCTTTAATTCCTCCTCACTTTCTGCCATCAGAGTGGTATCATCTGCATATCGGAGGTTGTTGATATTTCTTCCGGCAATCTTAATTCCGGCTAGGGATTCCTCCAGTCCAGCCTTCCGCATGATGTATTCTGCATATAAGTTGAATAAGCTGGGAGACAATATACAGCCTTGTCGTACTCCTTTCCCAATTTTGAACCAATCAGTTGTTCCATATCCAGTTCTAACTGTTGCTTCCTGTCCCACATATAGGTTTCTCAGTAGATAGATAAGGTGGTCAGGCACGCCCATTTCTTTAAGAACTTGCCATAGTTTGTTGTGGTCCACACAGTCAAAGGCTTTTGCATAGTCAATGAAGCAGAAGTAGATATTTTTCTGGAACTCTCTGGCTTTCTCCATAATCCAGCGCAAGTTAGCAATTTGGTCTCGAGTGCCTCTGCCTCTTCGGAATCCAGCTTGTACTTCTGGGAGTTCTCGGTCCACATACTGCTGAAGCCTACCTTGGAGGATTTTGAGCATAACCTTGCTAGCGTGTGAAATGAGTGCAATTGTACGGTAGTTGTAGCACTCTTTGGCACTGCCTTTCTTTGGGATTGGGATGTAGACTGATCTTTTCCAATCCTCTGGCCACTGTTGGGTTTTCCAAACTTGCTGGCATATTGAATGTAGCACCTTAACAGCATCATCTTTCAAGATTTTAAATAGTTCAGCTGGAATGCCATCACCTCCACTGGCCTTGTTGTTAGCCAGGCTTTCTAAGGCCCACTTGACTTCACTCTCCAGGATGTCTGGCTCAAGGTCTGCAACTACGTTGTCTGGGTTGTCCGGGATATCCACATCTTTCTGATATAATTCCTCTGTGTATTCTTGCCACCTCTTCTTGATGTCTTCTGCTTCTGCTAGGTCCCTCCCATTTTTGTCCTTTATCATGTCCATCTTTGCGCGAAATGTTCCTCTAATATCTCCAATTTTCCTGAACAGATCTCTGGTTTTTCCTTTTCTGTTATTTTCCTCTATTTCTTTGCATTGTTCATTTAAGAAGGCCCTCTTGTCTCTCCTTGCTATTCTTTGGAAGTCTGCATTCAATTTTCTGTAACTTTCCCTATCTCCCTTGCATTTTGCTTCCCTTCTTCTCTCTGCTATTTTCTAAGGCCTCGTTGGACAGCCATTTTGCTTTCTTGCATTTCCTTTTCTTTGGGATGGTTTTTGTTGCTGCCTCCTGGACAATGTTACGAGCCTCTATCCAAAGTTCTTCAGGCACTCTGTCCACCAAATCTAGTTCCTTAAATCTGTTCTTTACTTCCACTGTGTACTCATAGGGGATTTGGTTTAGATTATACCTGAGTGGCCCAGTGGTTTTTCCTACTCTCTTCAGTCTAAGCTTGAATTTTGCTATGAGAAGCTGATGATCAGAGCCGCAGTCAGCTCCAGGTCTTGTTTTTGCTGACTGTATAGAGCTTCTCCATCTTTGGCTGCAGAGAATATAATCAATCTGATTTCGATATTGCCCATCTGGTGATTTCCATGTATAGAGTCGCCTCTTGTGTTGTTGGAAAAGAGTGTTTGTGATGACCAGCTTATTCTCTTGACAAAACTCTATTAGCCTTTGTCCTGCTTCGTTCTGAACTCCAAGGCCAAACTTCCCTGTTATACCCTTTATCTCTTGGCTCCCTACTTTAGCATTCCAGTCCCCTAGAATGAGAAGAACATCTTTCTTTGGTGTCAGTTCTAGAAGGTGTTGTAAATCTTCATAAAACTGTTCAATTTCAGTCTCCTCAGCAGTGGTGGTTGGTGCATAAACTTGGATTATTGTGATGTTGAAAGGTCTGCCTTGGATTCGTATTGACATCATTCTATCATTTTTGAGATTGTATCCCATTACAGCTTTTCCCACTCTTTTGTTGACTATGAAGGCTACTCCATTCCTTCTACGGGATTCTTGCCCACAATAGTAGATATGATAATCATCTGAGCTGAATTCGCCCATTCCTGTCCATTTTAGTTCACTGATGCCCAGGATGTCGATGTTTATTCTTGCCATCTCCTGTTTGACCACCTCCAGCTTCCCAACGTTCATAGATCTTACATTCCAGGTTCCTATGCAATATTTTTCTTTGCAGCATCGGACTTTCCTTTCACTTCCAGGCACGTCCACAGCTGAGCGTCCTTTCGGCTTTGGCCCAACCACTTCATTAGCTCTGGAGCTACTTGTACTTGTCCTCCACTCTTCCTCAGTAACATGTTGGACGCCTTCCGACCTGAGGGTCCCATCTTCCAGCGTCATATCTTTTAGCCTTTTGTTTCTGATCATGGGGCATTCTTGGCAAAGATACTGGAGTGGCATTGCCAGTCCCTACTCCAGGTGGATTGCGTTTAGTCGGAACTCTCCACTATGTCCTGTCCGTCTTGGGTGTCCCTGCACGGCATAGCCCATAGCTTCTCTGAGTTACTCAAGCCCCTTCGCCACGACAAGGCAGCAATCCATGAAGGGGATCAACAACAATAAGTACTGTAAAAACTAAAGGTATATGCTTGTATATAAATGTATGGCAAATATTGCGTACAAAATGTCTGAGTAGGTGGGTTGTAATCACAAAAGTCGACAATGCAAAGAAACCCATTCGTCTTTCAGGTGTTAGAATACTTCTCATCTCCTTGACTGTAATTTATTTGTCTCCCCGCAACGAAATGTCTAAACTATTAATCCAGGGCTGGGAAATGGTTGAGCTACAGATGTTCTCAGACTGCAAGACCCATCGGGATCAGTCATCATTGCCAATTGTGAGAGAGTCAGTTGAAATTTCCAGCCATCGTAGAGAGCCACAGTTGTTACGCTTCCATGCACTTACACCCACAAGCACAAAGTCTGATAACTTGCTTTTTGTAAGGAGCCAGTTAAAAAGTGGGCGGTGGGTCCAAATGAGTGAGGCTTACAAACACCGATATAAACAAATCTTGATAAGATGCAACTTGCACAGGTCTGATCATGCATGGTGACTTAAACTTTTGAATGTTTCTGAGGAATAAACTGTTGGGTTGGGAATAAAAATATGTAATGCCGCTGGAACAAGTAAGAGAATCAGAACAGGAATGTGGCTTGAAGATTATTTCAAATTTAGGAAAGCTGGTCATCTGTCAGGTGTTGCCATCATTGGAGGAATAGAAGCAGAGGCTAGGCATCCGTTGAGCAGAGACGCCGGTGCTTGAAACCGGCATTGCAGAGCGCATAGTGTGCAGGGGGTTGCACTCCCGGGGGGGGGGGACAGTGGCAGGGAAAACTGGAAGGAAGGAGAAGCAGATAATGCTTTTCCCTTTCAGACAGAGTGGTGGGGCGGGGGGGGGGGGAACTGTGATGAGAGATCACAGGAAGCAAAGGAAAAAAAGAAGAAAAGAGGTAGAAAGGAAAGAGGAAAACTCTACAATGATGCCTCAACTTATGCAAAACCGACCCAGAACAGTTTTTAAAAACCGGCACCTGACCTTACCAGATGGTCCCAAGCCGATGCCTCCAAGGCTGATAGTGCCCCCCCCCAATGGCGCTTCCAGCTCTGGAACCAGCCCCTCCCAGAGGAGCGCTGGGAGTCTGAGCGCCAGGAGGCTGAGCCCGGCAGCTGCGCTCCATCCGGCTGGTCACTGGAGTACTTCCTCCAGCCAGACTCACCCTACCGGTGCTGGGCCACCCCCACCACTGCCATGAGGCCAGCGGCCAGAGGGAGCACCCCAGCCAGAGTCAGCCTCCTGGCGCTGGGCCACCGCTACTTACGACCATTTCGAGTTACGACCAGCTCCGGTCGCAAAATTTTGCTGCGACGTGTGGCCGGAGCTTCGACTTCCGAAAAGAAAGAGGCAGGGGAAAAGGGCGGGAAGTTCAAACCGTTGGTGGTGAAGAGGCTTATTCTTTGTAGCTCTTTCACCGCAACGGTTAGGGAAAGGGTTGCGCCTCCTGCCGGTGGCCATGGCCCAACTCTGGGAGGCTGAGCCTGGCCGGGGGGGGGCTCCTTTGGGCCGCTCGGCTCGTGGCGTCGGCACCAGCAGCGATGGCCCAGTGCCAGGAGGCTGACCCTGGCTGGGGTGCTCCAGCTGCTTGCCTCCCGACAGGCTCCAACGACGCAGGGGTCGCCTCTGGGCCGATCCCGCTGCTCCAACGAGTGCCGACCTCTGCATCGTTGGAGCCCATCGGGAGGCAAGTGGCCAGAGGGAACACCCAAGCCAGGCTCAGCCTCCTGGCACTGGACCACCGTTGTCATCCCTGGGGATGCGAGAGGCCGGAGGGAGCACCCCGATCAGGCTAGGCCTCCTGGTGCTCAGCCTTCTAGCTGGGATGTCTCCCTCCGGCCGCTTGCCTCCTGGCGGTGGTATTGGCCCATGGAGGGCGGCGGCGAGCATCATTGGAGCCCGTCGGGAGGCAAGCGGCCGGAGGGAGCAGCCAAGCCAGGCTCATCCTCCCGGTTCTTGGCTGAGCCTGTCCAGGGTGCTCCCTCTGGCCACTTGCTTCCCAACGGCTGCGGTGTCCCAGTGCTGGGAGGCGGAGCCTGGCTGGGGGGCTCCCTCTGGCTCCAACGATGCCGGGGTTGGCGATCCTCGTCGCCCTCTGTGGGCCAGTGCCGCTGCTGGTGCCCAAGGCGGTGGCGGGCACGAGCGGTGGCGTCGGCCTGGAGAGGGCGCTGAGGAGCGTGGAGCCCAGCCTTATTAGAGGCCATTGGTAGGCGAACGGCCGGAGCACCCCGGCTAGGCTTAGCCTCCCTGTGCTTGGCAACCGCTGCCTCCGGGAGGAGACGGGCCAAAGGGAACACCCCGGTGAGGAGGCTGAGTGCCAGGAGGCCAAGCCTGGCCGGGGTGCTCTCTCCATCCAGTCACCTTCCGGCAGCGGCAGCGGCGGCCCAGTGCCGGGAGGCTGAGCCTGGCCGGGGTGCTCCCTCCAGCTGCTCACCTCCCAACGGGAGCATGATGAACAATTTAAAGATGTCTGAAATATTATTAATGATAAATTTACATGTAAAATGAATGGGAAAAATGATTTGATAATTAAAAATATGTTTATAGGTATTTGGGGGCAATTTATTTATTTGGTATTCAAAAAGGGGAAAGGTTGTGGATCTTCTTTTTTAAATTTTTTATACTTTATTAAACCAGCATCCAAACTAAACAACATAAAGCTAACACCCAATAAAATAGAATTACATTTTAATACACCTGTACCACCTTCACCCTCAGGGCTATCATTAATAATATTTTACAATTTTGAAATAAAGGAGTCACCCAGCTGTGCAAACACTTTGCTTAAAACCACAGCCTGGGCATACAATAACGTTGCTGTAGTTATTTAGGATGACAAGGAGTTAAATAAAAGATTTCCTGCAATATCTTCGAGGTCCATCCCGCTTGTCGACCTGCGGCCACATTGGAAAACGGAAACTGCCAGAGGAGAAACGGGGGGGGGGGGGAATGAACCATGATCAAGATCTCAAATTGAGCCCAGTTCCTCCCAGTTCCCACAGCTATAAATACTGAATTATCCAACAAACAGCAACAGAGCATGGACAGAGTTCCTACTCCAATCCTTTGAAGATGCCAGCCACAGAGGCTGGCGAAACATCAGGAAGAACATCCTTCAGAACATTGCCAAAGAACCCGAAAAACCCATGTGACATAGCAGGCCACTCTGATGTCACCCCCAACTCAGGCCTCTCAGAATGCCCACCACACCACTTCACACTCGCTGCCACCAATTGTACTGTCTATTTAAGAAGGATCAAGGTTTCCTTCAAAACAAAACAGGTTTATTGAAATAACAAAATAAAAGATGTAAATCACAAGTAGCTAATCAAGATGTCAATCACTGTATCTTATTTAATCAATCACAGACTTCCCTCACTGACCACTTAGGCACGCAGGCCTCTAAACAAACTCTTTCTCTCTCACACACTCCTGATCTGATTTTTCACACCCTCTTCACCCCCTTTTTCTTCCAGCTCCTCCCTCTTCAGCCCCACCCTCCGTCACCCCATTGGCTCATGATTCACTGCCCAATTGTGATGGACAGGTAAGGTCAGGGCTGCCTGTTACAACCCACAACAACCATCAGTATTCAAACCCACCATAAAATACAACAAATGTTACGGTCAGCAAAGGACAAAAGGGACCCCCTCAGCACTGCAGGAATATACCGGATACCTTGCAGTTGTGGACGAGTATATATTGGAACCACAAAACGAAGCATCCACACCAGAAACAAAGAACACGAGAGACACTGCAGACTAAAACAACCAGAAAATGCTGCAGTAATTGAACATGCCCTAAAATAAGAAATTCTATTGCAAAATACTGAAGTACTAGACAACACCAGCAACCACTATGTTAAGACTGTAGAGGGAAGCCATTGAAATCCACAAACATCAACAAAAAAGAAGAAGGCCTAAAACTAAACACGGCCTGGCTCCCAATATTGAAAAATTCAGCCTGGACTGCCAGAAAGATGAACAAGTGGGTTCTAGGTCAAATCAAGCCTGAATTATCTCGAAGTAAAAATGTTGAAACTGAGATTATCAGTCTCACGTAATAAGAAGGCAGGATTATCTGGAAAAGACAATAATGCTGGGAAAAGCTGGATGCATCAGGAAAACAAGAAGACCCAGTCCTAAAGGAAACCACAGAATGAGTTACAAGAGCTGAGCAGGGCACCTGAAAACAGGAAGGTACTTATTTAACAATTGGTTGCCTATAATCTAAAATCTGTTGCCTGAAGCAGTGGCCTAACTCTGGCCAGTGACAGGGTCAGAGCTGGCTGCAGCCTCACTTCTCTGGGAAAAGAAAAACATTGTAGCAGCATATAAGGAGGGCAGCTTCTGTTTTCAGTCTGGAAACCTTTGTATTTAATTATTTATTTATTTTAACAATATTTTCTAGTATCCCCCCAGTAAGCAAGCCAGTGTTTGCTGCTTAGAATTGAACCGTTGTTACCTGCCTGCCCTACTACTTCCCTGCTTTTAAAATATATACACACGTGGAGTGTTTTTAAACTCTTCTATAGGAATCGTTCCGTTCCTATTTCTGAAATTCTTGTTTAAGATTCAAGAAGTGAAGTTCCCACTTTTATTAGAGTCTGCCTATGTTTTGCAGGAAGGAAGCCCTTGGGCTAAAAAGGAAGGGCAGAAATATATGTCTTAAACAGGAATCATTATATTTTTTTTTCTCTCATCTTCCATGAGTAATCTTGGAAACATCTGGGGATGCTTTTTTATTTAAATCCAAAATCATGCATTATGTTTCCTTTTTTAACACCCTGACGGCATGCTGTAACACCTACGGACTGTCATAATAGATATAAGTGCTACTGGGAGAAGCTGGTGATTGTAGCCACAGAATTTTTATTGTTTCTTTTGCAACAAAATTAAACAGAAGCAGGATAAAACGAGTTACCACTCTGTTTGGAAGGATATGACACATGCCTCATGGCAAGAGCCAGACTTACACAGCAGTTGTCCTACTGGTCAGCTTCTCGAAGTTGTTGAAGTCTGGAGGAATGCAATAGCCTTTCCAAATTCAAATAGTTAACATCAGAAGCCCCCATCTACTATAACTTCTGCAGGCAGTGGTGGGTGAAACTTCACTAGATCACTGAAAGATCTCAGACATAAGCCAGGTTTCAACCCCGTTTGGGTCTTCATAAGGCAGAAAATGTTGGAGCTATTTCAACCTTGCATGCTGCCTTTATCTGCCGACAGTTTACAGTTAATGCATCTATTGTATATCTATATATTTATTACATGTAAAAACAAAATTAAAAAGAAACAAAAGAACAAATTTAAAAAGGTAAAAACTTGGTGGCAACTTAAAGACTAACTGTTATATTTTAATGTGAGCTTTCCTGGACAAATCCAATTCCTCAGACATAAGAAGAGAGAGGTACAATATGTCATGGCAAATATTTGAACAAGGCATCAAAATACCAACCAACTATGATCTCTATATTGTGTTATATCTCTCTCTTATAATGTCTTAGGAAGTGGATTTGTCCATAGAAGCTCACATTGACAGTTAATCTTTAAGGTGTCACCATGTTTTTGTCTTTTTTTATTTGTTCTTTTATTTTTTTATTTTTTTATGTATTTTGTTTTTACCTACAATGTTTGCACAGACTAAAATGGCTACCTCTTCTAATCAATCAATCAATCAATCAATCAATCAATCAATCAATCTATCTATCTATCTATCTATCTATCTATCTATCTATCTATCTATCTATCTATCTATCTATCTATCTATCTATCTATCTATCTATCTATCTATCTATCTATCTATCTATAGGTTTTTGAAGCATTCATATTGCCTTTTTTGTTAGTCCCATGCAAACCCATTAAATAACAACATTGATTAGATCAGAGAGCAAGTAGCCTCTGGTCTAGCTAGTTTAATTTCTAAAACTCCAAACAGAGGCACAGAAAGAAAGACAAGACAAAAGTGAGAGGCAGAGCTAGAATGGACAAAGAAAGAAAGAAAGAAAGAAAGAAAGAAAGAAAGAAAGAAAGAAAGAAAGAAAGAAAGAAAGAAAGAAAGGAAAGAAAGAAAGAAAGAAAGAAAGAAAGAAAGAAAGAAAGAAAGAAAGAAAGAAAGAAAGAAAGAAAGAAAGAAAGAAAGAAAGAAAGAAAGAAAAAGAAAGAGGAAGGAAGGAAGGCAGGAAAGGAGGGAGGGAGGGAGGGAGGGAGGGAGGGAGGGAGGGAGGGAGGAAGGAGCTGTTGAGAAGGAAGGAAGGAAGAGGAAGGAAGAAAGAAAGAAAGAAAGAAAGAAAGAAAGAAAGAAAGAAAGAAAGAAAGAAAGAAAGAAAGAAAAACCTGCAATTTTAGGATCTATACACAAACTAAAGAATGTGTGCAGAAGAATTGGGAATATATATTGAAGTGAATGAGAAAGAAGAGGGCCAAAGCCTTCATTATCTGAGAAAATTTTTGCAGAGAAATAAGAACAAAGTAGCATCCTTATGTAATGTTTTGCCTCTGTACATAGAAACGTATAATTCATTGTGGCAGGAATCTAATAGGAGTCTGAGCTCCACCAATTCCTGTGGTTCTAAAGAATTTGGATAATGCTGGAACATGGCTGTTGTTAATAAAAGAAATGGCTGAGCGAGAACAAAAGTCATTGATTTCAGAGTATTCTCCCAGTGAGGGTGTTTCCTAAGCACAACCTAGCCAGATGCAGTATGGAAAAACACATGTAGGCCATATGGAGATGGCAACCATCCTAGAACTAATTATGGACACTTCTAGTCTAGATAACTAGCATTCAAGGAGTGGAGGGGTAGATTGATTAGTGTTCTCTCTCTCTCTGCGTATCTGAGCAGCTAATTGCTTCCTTACTTAGCTGGGATGGCTGGTGGCTATTAACTACCGGAAGAACCCTACTGTTCACATAAGAACCGTATAAATGTACACAAGAAGAAACTCCCATATCCCTGATGCTGTATGGCCAACCGAAATTACGTCAACTTATCTGTTTGCCATATGTGTATATATGGTGTGTGTGTGTGTGTGTGTGTGTGTGTGTGTGTGTGTGTGTGTGTGTGTGTGTGTGTGTGTGTGTGTGTGTGTGTGTGTGTGTGTGTGTGTGTGTGTGTGTGTGTGTGTGTGTGTGTGTGTGTGTGTGTTTTGAAAGGCATGGAAGCTTCCATGTGCTTTCAAACAACCCTCCTGTGCTTTCAAACAACCCTCCTGTTGTTCTAAAGAAGATTGTGCCTTTGAATTTGTGCAGAGTACAAAACTGCCAGATTTCTCTCTGTGTGTGTGCTCATTCCATTTTCATTTAATTCAAGTCTCATTCAGTTAGACTTCTAAGAATGTATATTTAGGATTTTGGGCTTGGCTTCTTTTTGCAGTTCTCTTTCAGGAAGAAGGAATTGCTAATATGGTTCTGTGGCCAGAATGAGGACATGCAAAGTTGGCTCAAGGTGGGTGGAAAAATTAATCTGAGTGGTAGAACTGGCATGTATTCTACTGTTAGTGTTGGAGGAAGCCACTAAGCTAGGAAGGACAACCTTCACTTTGCTTATATTTTAGTATTATTCAGCTGCCACCAGAAGATTAGGCAGCTTAAATATCCCAAAGCAGAGAGGCATTGGCTTTGCAAAAGACCTATTCCTGGTGGAGATGAAAACGACTAGAACTAGTCTGTTGCGTCAACGTTGCTGTCTACATTTGGACTCTATCCTAAGGCACTGAAAGGTTTTAATTTTTGCATATGACAAGCTGTATGGCCAACCAAAATTACGTCAACTTATCTGTTTGCCATATCTACACATATATTATGGTCTACAGCTAACTGCATTTAGTAAAATATCCTAGAACATAGAGCAACCTGGCTTTGAAGAAACATAACTGCTTAACTGAACACCTTTTCCCTGCTTGCTTGTCCTGCCCTATAATAGTAATTGCATGCCATCAAATTGATTCTGAGTTATGGCCACTTTTTTCAGGCTTTTCCAGGTAGAGGAAACACAGAAGTGGATTACAATTCTCTTCTTCTCAGGGCATCCTGGCGTTGTGCAGTTTGCCCAAGGCCACACGGGCTGGCTCTTCCCCTAAGAAGCATGGTAGGGAATCGAACTGCCAATGTCTGGCTCCACAGACAAGTATCTAAACCACTGAGCTATCCAGTGAGCTAGTCCTGCCCTAGACCCAAGATTGTCCTGGAACTGGCCTCTGAGGAGGTAATGCCACCTCAACTTTATCTAATGGTTCCTGCTCAAAATTAAGAATATTCCCTACAGAAATAATGGACATTAATGTACAAATGTCTCATTGCTTCGTTGAATATGGCTGATAATTAATGAAAGAGGAAAAAGAACTAATTATTATTATAGTTACCGTGGGAAGGCTGATATTTGCAAAGAATTGGAAAAATAATAACCAATTTAATATGGAAGAATGGCATGAAGACATGTGGGAAATGGCTATTAATGATAAATTAACCTGTGAAACGAAGGTTAGAAAGGGAATATTAAAATGTAATTTATTTATTTATTTATTTATTTAATTTATATCCCGCCTATCTAGTCGCGGTGGACTACTCTAGGTGGCCAATGATTTTAAGAATATATTGGTATGTGTGTTTCAGGAACACAAAGAGCATATATACAGCTGAAGAAGAATCAATGTATTTTTTGAGAGAAATAGGGTGGTAAGAAATATAAATGTTAACTAGTCCTGGGGGTGGAGAGTTGCACGGGGGTGATAATTGTGGTTTTGTTAATTTGATTTGTTAGTGTGTTTATTGCTGTTAGTGTGTTTATACTGCATTCTTGTTTATTGCTTGGAAATTTTTTAAAAATTGGTTGTCGGTTTTTCAGGCTGTTTGGCTGTGTTCTGAAGGTTTTTCTTCCTAACGTTTCACCAGTCTCTGTGGCCGGCATCTTCAGAGGACAGGAGTTAGAACACAACGACCATTGGATCTCAGCCGTGAAAGCCTTTGAGAATACATTAATAAAAATTGTATTAAAAACAAACAAAAATATCCCCATCAAGTAGAATATCTGCCAGAGCTGCTAGTAATGAGGTTTTCTTTGCATGCCTCTTTAAATAGGCAGTGGTTTAGTAGACCCAGGACTCTCAGGGTGAAAGCCCCAGGACTTTCTTAGCAGTAGGGATTATAGTGTCATCCTCCATCTCTTCAGACTTCCCTGTTGCCTCTGAGCTGAGCAGCCATCCTTACAGAAGCTGGAAGATAAAAGGATTTTCTGAGGAACAGTATATTCCTGACTTCTGCCTCAGCCTTTTTAAAACAGGATGGGATTTACTTTCTGGGCGAAGATGCGGCTGAACCAACTTAACCAAATGAAGAATTTAATCTGATTTTCATTTATTGTATTCGTGGGAAGAGCCGTGCTGAATAGATCCCCCCACTCTTCTTTTGTCCCATTGGTTAACTTAACAAACAGGAACCCAAGGTTATTAGTGTGTCTCTTTATGTTTAGAACATTTTGCCCAGTGCTGGAATGCAGCTGTTTTTGTGGAAGGAAGCATAGCAGACATTCCGTGTGTGCTGTATGCCAGCAGAATTACACAATAGTGCAAAGGAAGGGAACTGGAGAATAGTTTATCTGGCTGCGGAAATATTAAAGACCTCTGCTAGCTAATGATGAATGTTGCACAGTATATTTTACTGGTGACAGCCGCTGATCTGAAGCTAAATTAAGAATTGAGATAATCTCCAAGATTCTCCCCCAGGGAAATTCCAGAAAGTTTTAATGCCTCGTTTGAGGCAATTTGTGGTAGCACTTCTCTTCAAGATTACCAAGCTGTAAAACCTAGGGATCCTGTCCATTCTAATCTAAATAGTCAACAAGACTACCTATTATATTCACACTTTTTAAAAGCCTGCTTCAGCTGGCCACTTGTGTCTTGAAGGAAAAGCGGGCATACAGGGCTCTGGATCAGCTTCACATGTGAAATTGGTTGCAGAGTAAGCACACAGCTGCAACATTGGTGTGTGGGTTTAGCTATTTGAAATGCCAAGCCCGAGCACTTACACTCTTCATAAAGGAATCGTGTCCACAGTTCTTTCTAAGAAAATAGCAAGGGTTTGTTTTTATCAGAGAAATACACTTGGAATAGGAAAGGTGATGGATGTCTTAATTCTAGCTAACTGAAAGTGGGAGACGTCAGGAGCTGTGACTTCCCTTTTCAACTAGAGAATGAAGGCAAAATGAGAATCTCCTTCACAGAAAGGAAAGAACTCTAAGAAAAGCCAACAAGAAGTTGAAGGAAGGTCCAAGCAGGTGAGGGACACTGTAGAGAAACTGAGGAGATGCTCCCTTTCTTCTCTTCTCCTTGTCCAGCATGTATCTTCTGGAGCGTAAACTGTGGATGCAACCAGAGAGCTGGAAAGGCGTGCACCAGATCACACCAGAAAGAGTCATTTTACCATAAGTAATCTCCTTTAAAGCCACTCTTCCATCTGTTAGGGAATCGCTCCAGCCGGAGGGGCCCCAAAAATAAGAGCCCTATAGCTGGACCAAAAAGCTGCAGCTTGGGCATAGATCAGGGTTGGACGGGAGCCCCTTTCCCTGTACCTCATGCGAGCATTCCACAAGTGGTCCAAAATGCATCTTGATCCCCCTCATGTGACCACATTCTCAGTTGCACCCAGTCACTGCCAATAAAATCCCTCCTCCCGCCCTGACGTTTGTCTACATCATTGGTTCTTAACCTTTGTTACTCAGGTGTTTTTGGACTGCAACTCCCATAAGCCTTCACCATCAGCTGTACTGGCTGGGGTTTCTGGGAGCTGCAGTTCAAAAACACCTGAGTAACAAAGGTTAAGAACCACTGGTCTACATTCACATTTCAATGAAGGCAAACAGGAGTAGCAGGCGTTCCTTTGCTAAAATATTTCTCCTCACTTCAGGCCATACAAGCACTTAACAATACCTATTAGCCCTGTTGCCTTGGCCTGCTATTTACATTTCATAATGTGTGTGGATGTTAAACACATGTTTGGCCCAGCCTTCTTTCCTATCTTCCTTCCTTTTGTTGGAAACTTTACTGGGGGTGGGGTTTGACATTTATCATATTTTTCCGTATATAAAACTACGCTTTTTCCTAAAATAATTAGAGGAAAAATTGAGGGCCATTTTATACACAAAAGTAAGGCGGGATCCCTGGCTTTCCCCTCCACTTTCTTGTAAAGAAAGAAATGTTGGGTTAGAAAAGTATGGGGCATCTTAAACACGCAAAAATACGGTATTCATTTATTTGCTTGAATATTTTTTACCATACCTTTTTCCTAGTAAAGGGATTCAAGGAAGCTTTTAGAGATGTAAAAACACATATAGTCCAAATATGTAATTTTTCCAATCACTGGCTAAACCAGACACAATTTTAGAGCCGTGCTAGCTGCATCATGGAGGGCTGGAGGCCTGAGTAAGTTGCTTTCCATGGCCTTTCCTCTTTCTGACCCACCTTCGCTCAGTGCCCATGCCATTAAAAGGAATAGTATAGGCAAATGAGACAACAGTGGAATAAGGGTAACCATAACCATCAATTCCCCAAGTAAAGTTCGAATAATCAGCACTGTTCTCAGTCTAGGAAAAAAGCAAGTAAGCAGGGAAATGGTAGAATTTCATAAAACAAGGCATGATGTGGATAATGTATTCATTCATTTCTTTATATACAATATTTCACCCTGCCTTTATCCTTGGAAAAGGACCCAAATAATTGACAGACAATATTTAAGATCCACCACCGACATGGTATTTTCCCTCAGACAGTTGCAGGAGAAATGCAGGGAACAACAACAGCCACTCTTTGTGGCCTTCATAGATCTCACAAAGGCCTTTGACTTGGTTAACAGGGACGGACTTTTTAAAATACTTCCCAAGATTGGATCTCCACCTCGGCTCCTTAATATCATCAGGTCCTTTCATGAGGAAATGAAGGGCACTGTAGTTTTTGATGGCTCAACATCAGATCCCTTTGACATCTGAAGTGGAGTAAAACAAGGTTGTGTCCTTTTTGGGATCTTTTTGGCGGTCATGCTGAAACAGGCCTTTGGAACTGCAACAGAAGGTGTCTATCTCCGGACTAGATCAGATGGAAAGCTCTTTAATCTCACTAGATTGAGAGCGAAGACCAAAGTCCAATTGAAATGCATGCAGGACTTCCTCTTTGCTGCCCACCTGGCAGGACAAAGTTCCAAATAGAGTAGTTCTAGAACGAGCTGGAATTTTCAGCATGTATACAATATTGAAACAGCGCCGTCTACGTTGGCTTGGGCATGTCGTGAGAATGGCTGATGGTCGGATTCCAAAAGATCTCCTGTATGGAGAATTAGTGCAGGGAAGCCGCCCCCGAGGGAGACCACAGCTGCGTTACAAGGACATCTGCAAGCGGGATCTGAAGGCCTTAGGAATGGACCTCAACAGACGGGAAACCTTGACGTCTGAGCACTCAGCCTGGAGGCAGGCGGTGCATCATGGCCTTTCCCAATTTGAAGAGACACTTGTACAGCAGACCAAGGCAAAGAGGCAGTCACAAAACCAGCAAAATCAGGGAGCTGGACAGGGGACAGACTGTATTTGTCTTCAGTGTGGAAGGGATGGTCACTCTCGAATTGGCCTTCTCAGCCACACAAGACACTGTTCCAAGACCTCAATACAGAGCACGATACCATAGTCTCTCGAGACTGAAGGATGCCTACACAATATTTAAGAACAAAACATTGAGTATATGAAGGTGCCGTACATCATTAAAAGGCAATATTTAAAGCTAAAAACACTTAAGTATAGAAATATTTAAAGGAAACAAATATCACTCTGAGAAATGGGAGACAAGCAATACTAAAAACATAGTCAAAGCAGTCAGTCACTGAGGAAAAGGTTGCCTGAAAAGAAAGGTCTTCATCTGCTTGGGGAAGGACAGCCAAGATGGGGCCAGCCTGGCCTCCTGTGGGAGGGAGTTCCAAAGTCTGGGAGCAGCCACAGAGAAGGTCCTGTCCTGTGTCCCCATCAGACACACCTGTGAAGATGGTGGGCCCAAGAGAAAGGCCTCCCCTGATTATCTTAATGTGGAATTTTCCCCATGAGTTGTAACTTTGAAACACAGAGGCTGAAATCCAGTAGTAAATTGTATCTAGAATAGGTCCTTTGAAGAAATGGAACTTACAGGGGTGTGGATTCACTAAATCCCATTTCATTCAATGGGGCTCCTCTGGTTGAGGCTTAAAGTTGGGCTTTGTCCAGAGTCATCTTTAAGCAATGGTGACACAGCTCATGTGATGTAATGCTTGGATGATTAGACTCGGAACTTAGAGAATCCAGGTTTCAAACCCACTGTGCCTTGAAACTCACTGGGAGACCTTGGGCTACTCACTCTGCATCAGCCTGCTTTACCTCACAGGGTTGTTCTGGGCATAGAGTCACACTCTATGGCTTTTGGGCACAGATAGATCAGTCTTGAATTTGGAAGTCACAATGGATTACCGCATAATGAAAGTACAGAGAGTTCTGTTTTTCAAAAAAAACAAAAACAAAAATCTGTTCCCTTGATCCCCTGAAGCCATTATTGCTGCAGGATTTTGTCATTATTGTATGGGCTTTTCTTTAATACAGAAAGATGGAGTTACCCACCCTCTCTGTCAAATGTACCATCGGATTGCTGGGTGAAAGTTGCATGATTCTGTCCCGAATAGTTACCGGTAGTTATAAGGATACACTCAGTTCCAGGTTCTTGTGGACATGGCTGATGGCTATTATTAGCTTCTTTCATATATTGCCCCAGTCTCTTTGATGTCAAACTGTGAGAAAGCAGTGACATTTCCCCCGCTCCTCCCCAGAAGCAAAAATAAAATCATGTGAACACATTTGTTATTCCCTTTGGGGGTCATTTTTCTTGTTCACTCATGAAAGCCCACATAAAGCCAGCTTGCATCTGAATTATGAATGATTGAAAAGCACTTCCTCAAAAGCTCAGCTCCAGTTGGCTTGTGAATAACATCGTGAAGAAAAGAAAAAGTTTAAGTAAAATGACAAAAGAAAAGAGCACCAAAGAGGGAGTGATTGCTCACTGAAGGTGCCCCATCTCTCATTTTTACAGCCAATGTGTAGCACTATATCTGCACAAATTTCAACTTTGCCAGAAGAAATGCAGAAGAGAAAAATGGCATGGCTTAGTGTTAGAGTCTGGGCTTACACACAGAAGGTCCCAGGGCAAGTGGAACCAGAAAGGCTATGCAGTAGAATTACAGAGATCCACAGAGGATGATTGCTTCAAGTTCTCTGGAGTCCACCCCTTCCTCATTAACTGGCACTTATCACCTTGCCAACAAAGGTCCACATAGTCAAAGCTATGGTTTTTCCTGTAGTGATGTATGGAAGTGAGAGCAGGACCATAAAGAAGGCTGACTGCTGAAGAATTGATGCTTTTGAATTGTGGTGCTGGAGGAGGCATTTGAGAGTCCCCTGGACTGCAAGGAGAACAAACCTATCCATTTTGAAGGAAATAAACCCTGAGTGCTCACTGGAAGGACAGATCCTGAAGCTGAGGCTCCAATATTTTGGCCATCTCATGAGAAGAGAAGACTCCCTAGAAAGACCATGATGTTGGGAAAGTGTGAAGGAAAGAGGAGAAGGGGACGACAGAGGACGAGATGGTTGGAGAGGGTCATCAAAGCAACCAACATGAATTTGACTCAACTCCGGGAAGACAGGAGGGCCTGGCGTGCTCTGGTCCATGAGGTCACGAAGAGTCAGACATGACTAAACAACAACAACAACAAAGTCTTAATAACTCACCAAGAGACATTTGCAAGAGAAAGAATTTAAAAAATTACTTACATTTGCTTGAAATTACATTTAGCGTATATGCTGCTTTCTTTCTGTGTACATACATATCCACCGAAAACAAACAGCAACCTACCAACAGACTAAAGAGAGGGAAAGAAACACTTAGCAGAGAGGCAGGGCTCCCTTTGAAATGAAAGGTTGGAAGGAACAATTGGTTTGTGTTGGCTAGACAAACAATCATTCTCGACCAGAAAATTCCCTCCCGGTCACACAAGTCACAGACAGCATGCGAGGTTGCAATTGAAACTCTAACAAAAGATTCCAGCCTGAACTCCAGGAGAATGGCTGCCGGGCAGTGTCAATAACACTGAACTGGATGGACCCATGAACTGATTCAGCATAAAGCAGCTTCCTACGCTTTCTGACTTTGAAGTTGGCACCCCTGACTGGGTTGCCATTTCATTACAGCAAACTTAGGGGCTCTGTCTCTAAACAAGCGTAAACAAGCCAGGGAGAGGGAAGGAAAAATATTATTGTCCAATATGAGTTGGGAGAAAAGGAACATTATTTTCCTAATTGTCCAGAATAAAAGCATGAATTAACACATGGGAATTTGCATATATATCATCTTTCAGTGCGACAAGAGACCCGAAATAAAGAGGGTGGGCTAATTTGTTCAGTCGCTTTCTTGATCTGCCGATGGGCCACCCAGAATGCCATGTGAAAAGCTCATTAGATCCTTGGACTAACAACATACCATTTTAATTATGTAAGCTGCTTCGCAGTGTTTCATTGTCTTCAGCCTGCAGAATCAATGTTTCATCCAATTTCTGTACTTCACTGAAAATATATAAAATGGAAATTTCAGGGGAAACCTGAGGAAGCAGCCAAAATTAGCCCAGCTCTGAGGTCGACGGCAAAGTTCCTGGGTAGCAGGGTTAATTTGGAGCAGTGTTTATGCATTCACAGGCTCATATGCAATAAGCGGCAGAAAAAGGAACTCAATTTTTTTTTTGAAAATACATGTTGTTACATCTATGGGAGGTGTCAGTAAACTGCAATGCTATGCATATTTATTTATTTTAACTACTACTTATTAATTCATTGTTGTTATGTGCCATTAAGTCACCTCCGACTTATGGTGACCCTATGAATGAGCAATCTCCAGGACTTTCTTTCCTCAACAGCCCTGCTCAGCTGCTATAGACTCAAGCTTGTGGCTTCCTTTCAGGAGCCAGTCCATCTCCTATTGGGTCTTCCTCTTTTCCTGCTGCCTTCCACCTTTCCCAACATTATTGTCTTATCCAGAGAATCCTGCATCCTCATAAGGTGCCCAAAGGAAGACGGACTCGGTTTCATCATTTTTTGCCTCTAGAGATAGTTCAGGTTTGTTTTGTTCTAGGACCCACTTGTTTATCTTTCTGGCAGTCCAGGGTATCAAGCTTTCCTCCAGCACCGCATATCAATGAATCCAATTTTTCTTTCTTGTCCAGATTTTGCACCCACAAGTGATATAAACCATACATAACCACAACTTTTTAAATTGTATTTTAATATTATTGCATTTTTAGCTGCCTGTCTTTTAAATTCATGTTGTAACCAGCCTGGACCCTGTAAGATCTACTTGTCCTTCTGTCTGTCTAAAGAGACAAATGGTGTGAATGCATAGGGAAACAGATCACATTTTGGACGGCTTGCAGAGTTATCTGGGGTGATCTATTTCCGGGTGCTCACACAGTGTACAGGGAATGGTGTTCTAGCGCAACCCTGTTCCATGAAGCTACTGCTTTTGGAGGCTGGGCTGGAGTAATTCCCTGGCAGACAGAAAAGTCACTTTGAGGGAGCTGCTCCCATTAAAGCAGCCCTTTCTGGTGCAATTCGAGGTGCTCCCTTTTCATTGCATCCAAAGAGAAAAAGATCATACACAGCTTATTCCTGAATGGGTATGTACAGGATCAGGCTATTAAATGTCAACCATTCTATGTACTGTTAGGTAGATTTGCCCACTTCTGACTCCATCATCTTTACCTGTTCCTTCACAGTAGAGCAAACCAGTGTTAATTAGCAGATTCTGATCTAATCTTTATGTTCTAGTCCCTTCCAGGATGGGTGCCAGCTGCACTTAAGTTCTTGAGCCACGGACCAGATTACGTCGATATGTGTATCCCCACTTCTTAACCTCCGCCAGTTCAGAAAGAGGTTAGAAGACATTTTTGTCCTTCCACATCCAACAAGCATCTCTACCCTGCTGTCAGAGTAAAAGCAATGACTCTACTGGCTGGCAATGTTGGCTTTTCTATACATTTTCCACTCATCCACCCCAATATGATCTACCCTGATTGCGTTCCGGTCAGGGCTGTTTATCAGAGCTTAGGCTACCTGGCTACCCAAAATCCTTTTAGCTGGGGATCTGAATTAATGAACTCAGGACTTTCTGTATGGGAAGGTTTCTGTGCATTCCACCACAAAATGGTGGGCTCCCTTGCCATCTTCAGTTCCACAAAGCAAGTGTTTACTTCCACGCTCCCCCCGCCCTCCCATATTATGAACTCATCAAGTCCAGCTATGGAAGGCATCACACAGGATCGCTGGCAACACATTATTTCTGGCTCCTTCTAACAATACCCTCTGAAGTGCAATGACTACATTGCTGTTACTCATCCATTGTTTTGCAGGATCCAGATGTTTTCCTTCAAGCTACTGCTTCTGTTGTGGGGAGATGCCTGGCTGGGAAAATAATAGCTTTCTCCATAACGATATAGCAGCATGAATCCTGAATTCTAGATGCTCTACCTGTGAGGTTCCCATAAGCATCCGTTTGCCAATGTGGAAACAGAGTTCTAGACTACAGATAAGTCTTATCTGATACTCGTATGAGATCATTAAAGGAGTTTAGTGTGTATTTCATGCTCCATCATGTCTAATGCAACAGTACTGTTCCATGCTTGGCTTAAGCGTGATAAAATAAACATATTTGGCTATGTGTGTTCTGTTTTAAAATGTTGTTTTGGTTACAGTTTCTTTCATCTGCCAAGTACTGCATAGTTTCTCTTTTCCCTTTCCCACAAAAAAAGGGGGGCACATTGTACTTCTGACGTGGTCCAGGACTGTGCTGGCAACACTTCAGCTATGCCAACAAGAATAAGGAATACAGTCAGCAGCCCTGTTTTTAACTGTTTAAAACAAGTCACAGACACATAACAGGCCAGTCAACGCCAACCCTCCCTATATAATGTATAGGGAAATGAGGGCCTTCAAGAGCAAATTAAAGACCTAACTCTACAGGCGAGCCTTCCTAACAGTCATCACTTACTGTTGTTTTGTTGTTGTTGTTGTTTTGGGCCCCATCTTTTAATGTATGTATGTTTGCATTTGTGTGTGTGTGTGTGTGTGTGTGTGTGTGTGTGTGTGTGTGTGTGTGTGTGTGTGTGTGTGTGTGTGTGTTTATAGATATAGATATAGATGGGCAGTATGCAAGTCAAATAAATAAATAAATAAATACATAAATACATAAATACATAAATGTGTTGAGTGTTTCCCTGTACTTATCATTTGGGTTTTAAGATTAGCTGGAATCAATCAGAAGCAGAACAAGGATGTGTCACTGGAGACGAATGTTTTGTACAGACAATTGCTTTGTAGAATAAAGAGAAGGCTCGTAATTTTAAAGGCGGAGAGATTTGTGGCTAACTATGTGACATAATCTCCGTAGAACTAGCAGTCTCTGAATTCCTTGAGCTGAAACAGCTGGTAAAAGGAACAAAATGCCATAATAATCAGGCACATGGATCCCGGGGCCACAGTGGGAGCCAGTGCAGCTGGTAAGATTTTACAGTTTGAAAGCATAGGTAAATAAAATCTAGTTTCCAACGATCCTACGGATCTTCCTTGCTAATTTTTGTTGTGGATAGTGGCATCTGTAAAAAGAAAAGAAGATTCAGTTCTACTTTTGGGAAAGGCTACCGATTACCACCAATTTCTTTTCCTCTCCAGTTCTCTATCTCAAAAGTGAAACTTTGCAAGCATAGCCCATTCCTGAAGATTTCCCCGCTGGCTGAGCGAAACCAGATTCTGTATAGGAGTTATAGGAGGAGAGTACATTCTATTGGCAGTGCACATGCGCAGATGTTCATCTCTGTGACTTTTAAATACACCTTGCCGTGCCTGCCACTTAATACACTGCAAGTGAGGAGATATGTTTTGAACAGTGATAGCTTAACACCACACAACAGTTGTGTTTTTCTTATGTCTTTTAACACTGTTGATTTCCAGACCCCAGGATACAGGGTGGCTACCTATCAGAAAATCAGTCATCCTGGCCTGCTCTTGCTACAGCTTTAAAATGTTTGGATGTGCAAAAATCTGTAAGTAGGATTTCCTGCCACATAGAGATAAAATATTAATGCACACACTAATGTTTGCGCATGGAGGTGCAAAGACAGGGGACCATTAAAAAGCCAGCAATTTACAAGTGTCTGTCTACCACTCTAACATACCTAAGAGTCTTGAGGAATGTGGCTTCCTCTGGCCCTGCTTTATTTATCATTTAAGATGTTTACCTCCTGCCTTTGTGACACATCAATACTATAAGAGTGGGTAACACAAGACAAAAATTAAGTGAATGTAATTCTCTTAATTCAATTCACTTCCAAGGAATTCAAACTGAAACAGTGAATCCTACATGTTAATTGAAATGGCAAGAGTGATGGGACAACCCATAAAATGAATAACTGGAGTTATCCAATTCTTTAGTTGTATTTACCTGGCTCCAAAAAGACAAAGTTGGGGACATGCAAATGCCTTTCTTTGGCACCGTCCCAGAGCCTGGATATACTATTTTTCTCGGATACAACCCTGAGAATCCTTGGGAGTTACAATCCAAAAACAAAAAACAAAAAAAACCACTATGTTTATGAAGTCTGGTGTCATCGTGAAAGCTGCTGTGTCTCCGATAATTCTGTGCCGTCAAGTCAATTCTGACTTAAGGTGGCATTTTCAGGAATTTCTAGGTAGAAAGAATTGGTTTATCACCCCCTTTTTCTGGGGGGGTCTCCAAGGACTGTGGAGCTTGCTCAAGGCTACCCAGGCTGGCTCTTCTGGAAGGCAGAGTAGGGTATTGAACTCGCAGCCTCTGACTCTGCAACCAGAAACTGAACTCACCAAGCTGTCCAGCCTAGCCTGCAGACAGACATATCATTTCTCAATCAGCAAGCACCTATAAGCACCTGCTGTTGACATAGACCTGTGGGAAATGTCTAATAAGCCAGTTTTTTTCTACATGTAGTTTCATTTTGTTTTGTTAATTTTTAATGGCATTTTTTAAAAAAATGCAGCACTTTAGCAATAATACCCAATGTCATAAATTTACTTGAATGATAAACTCTCTGTAAATATTGTTCAAACTTTGCACAGAAAGAATAAAACTCTCCCATTGATTCACCTGGCATCCAGGAGGTGTGAGAGAAATTGGAGGGGGAGGGTTTGGCTCTCAATTTTTCTGTGTTAATTTTTTTCCAATCCTCTCCCCTCCCCACTTACTTTCAGACTCCGTTCCACCCTTGACATTAATTTACATCTGTTTCCATTTCTGTGCAGTGGCTTGCTGCTGTGAATCTACTACTGTTTTAGGAGGAGAGCCATATATGCTGCCTGCAACTTTGTTGAAGATATAAATGCATCATTTCCATCTTCCATGTTGTCTTCTCATCATGCCTTTCTATTTAACCTTAAAGGGAGGAGGACCAAACGACAGCTTAATAACGCACTGGCAACAGGTAACAATCAACCAACTTAACTTGCCAATTAAAGTTGGATCAATATAAATAAAAAAATTCTCAGTCTATGTATTAAACATTTAATAGAAGCTACGTTCCCATTCCAGGCTTCAAAATGGCCAACAAATCATTGGTGGCAGCACATTAACATTCTGACATGATTTTTGTATCTTCAAAAAATGAGGTCGCTATTTTCCAGGCTACTATCAACCATCAATAATACTTAACATTTATACAATCTATTTCAAGTGTTCCAAGTGCTTCAGGGCATAATATTATCTGCTGAAAGAAGAGTTTTGTAGCATGGCCAGTGTGTCATATTGTCAGTGGTGAAATTCAGGGCTGGCACAATGTAGTTTGCTGCCTGAGATTGGGCAATAAATTCCATGCACACCCCATGCCCTGGGCAGACTAACACGCCTTAGTACCCAAAAACCAGACAAAATGTTTTGGTCTGTGAGAAAGAAGATCTCCCAGAAACTTCTCCTCATTTTAAGCCACTCATATCATTCCATTGATAGGTGAGAACAGACCAAAATATGAACTCTTTTCTCTTTACATAATAATGTAGGAAGCTTTACTTTATACCAAACTGCACCTTCAGCCCATCGAGCCTAATCTCATCACAGTTGACTGCAAACAGTCCGCCGCATTTTCAGGCATCGTTTATATATTTATTTATCGGATTTCTATCCTGCCCACCAAGACCAAAGGTCTACTCTGGGAGGTTCCTTCTTATTGTTTGTTGTGGGTTTTTGGGCTGTTTGGAGAAAACCTCTAGAACACGGCCAAACAGCCCAAAAAACCCACAACAACCATCAGATCCTGGCCATGAAAGCCTTCAAGAATACCTTCCTTCTTCTTCTTTGCTAGTCTCTGGTATTTACTGATAGTCTCCCATTCAAGTACTAACCAGATATGGCCCAACTTAGCAGCCACAGTCAGATGAGATAGGCATGCTCAATGTCATGTTCCTTTATCTTCCCTACCTCCTTTCCTTCTTCAACCTGGAAGTGGCCCAAAATTACAGTATGCAGATCCCTCTTGCCAGCCAGCTCGACGTATTTCACTTGCAGAAAGCTTTTGAAATTAGGCCAAAGTCTGCAGTCTGCCCGCTCCTGCTTTAGCGTGACACTGCTCATGGACATAATTGCAAGAACAAGCTTACTGCAGAATTTATGGGGCCTAGCAGGGGGAAAAGAAAGAGCATAATAAGATGCAGAAGATGACTGAAAGCCAGCCAAGGCATCTGGAAATGGGTGTGCTCGTGGTGAGAGCAGCTGAGTATAATAGATAATAATGACAGGTTTTTGAGTTTGCAGAAGGGAACAAGCAAAGGGAAGATTCTCAACCCATGTGCTACTGTAGAACCTTTGCATATCCTGGGGTCTTGGCCATGTATCTAAGGGTAGCCAAGATCTCTGTCAGGTGCCCTGCCATCATTTCAAACTCTGTGGAACTTTTAACCATAAGCATTGAAGTTTCCTCCTCTTTCACATTCCACAAATACTTCCCCTTGAACCTCTCTCCATCAGGGTGCAGTGGTTAAACTGCAGTGCAGCCAAAACTCTGCTCACAACTGGGGATTCTACCCCAGGTAGCTAGCTCAAGATTGACTTAACCTTCCATCCTTCTAAAAGTTGGTAAACTGAGTACCCAGCTTGCTAGGGATAGGCACAATTTTTTGCCTGTACAATTAAATTGTAAACCGCCCTGAGAGTACTTTTAAGTGCTACAAGGCGGTATCTAAGCAGCACATTTTGTTTCTCTATTACAACACATGATCCATTAATTTCCGTTGGGATGATTCACACCCAACAAGCCTCCACTTGGATATCTAGGGTTACCACATGCGTATAATCTTTGCCATGTGGTGGGTGTTTCTGTTTTTAATAATAATGTGGAGGTTTAGACAGGCACAGTGTCCTAGAGCTATAAGTCTCAGTTTATGATGTTTGAAATGCTGGTTTAGAAATTTAGTCAAGTCCCACACAGTGCATGAGAACCAGTGTGACAGAATACATAGTGTCAAAGGGTGATTTATTTATTCATCTATTGCCATCCACGCACTCATCTTTTACTTTATGCAGTAGTCAAAAATTATCCTCAAAGGCAGTGGTGCAGGAATCCCTGCCCTGCCTCTTTATCTAAGTGGGTGGTTGCTGGAGGAGGCAGAGGAGGGAAGCCTGCACTCCTGCTGGTTTGGGTTGAATGCCCAAAGAGGAGGAGAAGAGCAGTGTGCACCAGCTGGTGAGTGGGGAATCCCAGCGGTGGAAGGGAAAGTGTGGTGCCCTGTGGTGCTAGTCTGACGAACTGGCACGAACCTCCAAACTGAGGTTCATACCCATCTCTATTCCCCCCCCCCTTTTTGTATTGTACTAACAAAAGCAATAATGCCTATTCTCTCTCCAGAGGCAAGGCACCCCACCCCAACATTGTAGGGGCTTTGTGTAATCTCGACCTTCAGAGCCCTGTGGAGTTGTGATTAAACTGCAGTACTACGGTCACGCCTCTGCTCACAACCTGAGTTCAGTCTTGAACGGTTCAGGTAGCCTGTTCAAGGTTGTTTCAGCCTTCCATCCTTCTCAAGTCTGTAAAAAGTGTATCCAGCTCTGAGGGGGTCCAAAGTGTTAATTGTATAATTATGTTGTATTCCATCCAGAGGGTGTTCTAGCAATATGGGGCGGTATACAAGTAAAAAAACAACAATGACAAGAGCATGCTGTTAGGATAGAATTTGAAGAATTAGAATAGGTGGCCAATCTGTTAACAATAGTTAATCTTAATAGGAAATCTCTGTTCTCATTCTGCTAAAGAAGCTCATATTGAACTGCATTGGCCATATTGACTGTTTCATTAAAAAACATTATTCATTTCATCTCCAAGGTTTTACCACTTCCTTTTCATTGGCTTTGTGAAAGATATATGTAAGAGGAACAGTTCAACATAACAATTCTTCTTTGAAATAACTTTGTGAAGCTTGAGGTCAAGAAGAGAGACGTTTTTCTATCTAGCCACTTAAAGCCTTGCTCTGTGTGGTGCAAAACCCAGTCTTTACAAGTGTTATTTTTGAAACTCAGTATGCAGTCTGGCAGTGACAGGATATATATACAAGTATATAAAAGCAATGCCATATTGTCCCAAAACTTTTTTTGGTCTTGATTTCTCACAGGTCTGTAATTTGTGCAAATACACAGAATGTGCCACAGTGAGCAGTTTCTCCAAGCGCTTCGCCCGACGTCATCAATTGAAGGAACACATTTGCAGAATACAGTACTTATTTTCACATGTTTGAAGGCATTTTGGTCGATGAAAATACACGTTATTCGATGACTCCCGCTTTTATTTTTGAGTTCCCTCATGGGCCAGGCTGGACATTGTGTTTATTATTTGAAATAAAATTTGTTTGTTTGTTTGTTTGTTTAATGGGCTACTGAAGCCAAGCAGGTATCATCTCCACCACGTCGACTCTGAGGCGACGAGACAGGTCAGGTGAGATTTCCCGAAAGTCCTTCTTTCCCACCCAGGGAGGTGGAGGAGGGCGTGGCGATGACGTAACGCGGCCCCAGGAAGGCGCCGGGGGGGGGTGGAGACATACGTCGGGTAGAGGCGAAAGGACCAAAGTCACGTGGCCACTCCCAGTCGATGTCATCACCGCCCGTCCTCCTTGTTACGTGAAGGGAGGGAGGGAGAGCTGGGGGGGGGGAGGAAAGGGAGGAAGGGCGGGGCAAAGCCAAGCGAGGGCCGGAGAAGAAGATTGGCGGCGACGTCACGTCACGTGGCGGAGGGGAGGGGAAGGGCGTGGTCCTAAGGGGCGGGGCGGGACACGGCAGGTCACGTGGGTGGGGGCTGGGAACGAAAGGAGAGTTTAAGAGAGGAGGAGGGGGGAAAAGATGGCACCCGTCACGTGACCCTGGCTCTGAGAGGCTTCGCCGGCCGCCATTTTCCTGCAGTGACCCAGGGTGTGAATGTGTGTGTGTTTGTGAGGGAGAGGCAGAGGGTGGAAAGAAGGACGGAAGGAAGAGAGGGGGACGCTCTGGTGGTGTCGGCGGCGGCGGCTCCCGAGTGGCGGATGCGAGCCAGGAGGCCCCGGCAGTTACTGGGCGGGGAAGGAGGCTGAAGGAGGCCGCCCCTTTCCCGGGTGACAGGCCCGGCCCTTCCGGGAAGGCGGAGCGCAGAGCGCTGGGCGTCTCTCAGCCTCGGTGGCGGCGTTGTCGGGTCCAGCGCCGGGACCGCCCTCCCTCTCTTTCTCTCCTTCCTTCCCTCCTTCCTTCCCTTCTCCCCTCCTCCTCCTCCTCCTCCTCTCCTTCCTCCTCCTCTCCCGGCCCCAGCGCCCGGGAACCACCACCACCAGCGGCCGCCGCCGTCGTCGTCTCCGTCGTGAGGGCTCGGCGTGTCTGGGCACCATGTCTGGCCAGAGCCTGACCGACCGCATCACGGCGGCGCAGCACAGCGTGACCGGCTCGGCCGTGTCCAAGACGGTCTGCAAGGCCACCACGCACGAGGTGATGGGCCCCAAGAAGAAGCATCTCGACTGTGAGTCAGGGCAGAACCCCCCCTTGCCCGTTATTCCCTCCTCCTCCTCTTCTCCCCCCCCCCAAATACAACCCCATTCTGTAATCTTTCTTCCCCCCCCCCCGCACCGTTTTATCTATGAGGTCCTTTAATTCCAAACCTCTTAATACAGAAAACTGGGTGTTTTCCCATGTCCGGAATTCCTTTTTCTCTCTCCCCGTTTCTCTTCCAACTCCTTTGGTAACTACATTAGTAACTGTTTCTTTAAAATGTGTTCTTGCTTTGGCATACCCTTCAGGTTTTCCCGTTCTTGTTTTTTTTTAAAATACAATTCTACTTGACTCTCTCCTTTTCTTATTTTCTTTCTCTCCCCAACTCTATTTTCGTTTTCATTGCCTCTCTTCCTGTGAAACTTCTTTTCCTCCAGTTCTCTTCCTCCATCATCTCCTATACACTCAAAACTTTGGTGTTCCCTCGCTTTAAATGCCTGTCGAAAGGTTTTTTTTTTTAAATCAGGGTGGAGAACATTGGCCTTTGGGGGTTGGCCAAGGAATAGGTGGCCTTCTCATAGGATCCTGAACCTTTGTTCTGAACCAGGGCCTCTTTGTGAAAAAAAAATATTTCCAGTTTTAAGACAATATTCTATTCCAAAAGAATTTATACTCCTTCTTTCCTTACTCGCCTAAATATCCCCCTGATCTTTTGCTGGCTATCTCACTGCTCCTTTGATTTCTGTATGCTGGCTATCTAATGTTTACTTTTGTAGTTCCCAGATGTTCTTAAATTCCAGATGTTTAACAAGGGGAACTGGTACTCTTTTTGACACGTTGAAAAAAAACTCAATGGTTTATAGTAGTTAGTAAAGACTACCGTTTGATTGAAGTGGACTACTGTTATATCAAACCGAGTGTTTTGTCTTCCCAGCTTCATTAGTACACAAGAAACAAAATAGTTTCAAAAATGAAGTGTGCTCTTTGAAATTGCTCACTAGCTTATTAATAAAGTCAACTCAAGGTTGCAGTACCAATAGCCACAGGTATAATTTTTGAGAGTGACACCAAATTGTCCATTACCATTTATTTCTGAATGGCAGCTTCACTATTTGTAATCTGCATCTGTTCCATAACATTGGCCTCTTGCTCCTGATTTTGTACTTTTTAAATAAAGTTAGCTTCCTGCTGAAATTAATCCTTGTCTGCTATTTGGTTTATGGCGCCAGTGACAATAATTTACCACTCTTTTTTTGCTGTGTCTTGAACTTGGCTACTCATCTTCAGCAAATGTTACTCAAGAAAAGAGGTTGACACTGTTTATTGATGTTGCCTTTAGCAAAGCATGGAAGGCTTTGAACTCTGCATCCCTTGAGTCAGGCTTCTGTAATTGCAAAAAGATTTTGAGATATTAAGGTAGATTTAAAACACAGTTATATCTTTGAGACAGTTATGTAATAAAGAATATTAAATAATGTTTTGGAAGGTAAAGGTCCTTTTCTCATTTACCCCCACCATCACAAAAGTTTATCAGCATTCATTTGTCTGTTTTGTGTAGCATATATCTGTTAGCTTAAGCCCACCTTTCTTTTGGGTGTTGATATCTACATGAATGACCTTGTCTGTAGTTATAAATCTAAATTGCTGTGCTCTTTTTGTGGGACTTGGAAAATGATTATTTCAGAATGTGAAACATCAAGATGCTCATCTTGGCATCTCTTGTTAAAATCTGGAATTGTTAGTCTAATAATTGGCTACCATATGAGTCTTGAATATTTGTGGGTCCAGTAATGTGTCTGTTTTAGATCTGTCACCCATTGTGGAAGCAGTGGAACTTTAGCTTGGGTTTAGTTTTCCGTCCTTGGGGAATCTACTAATTTGGGACTATATCGGCATTAATATTTGATAACATTTATTGTGCAGTGGGGCTTGAAGAAAAAAAGCTTATCTATAAAAAGTTTTTAAGGGCTGCCCTGCGAGCATCTTTTTCATCCTCCTTTGCTTCCCATCCCTTATAATAAGCTGCTGCTTTGAGGTACTGTGTTCTTCTTATAATGATGCTGGATTGTAATTCAGTGCAGAAACCAGTAATGTGTGCATGGTGAAAGTAGCTATGAGGACTTCTGGTACTGTAACCAGTACAGAAATAAAAGGGTTGGAAGGGAATCTTAATAGTAGGGAGTTCCTAATACTGTAGTCTTAAAGGTACTGTATAAGTTTTAATGAGTGACTTTGAGGAGCATCAAAGGGCAGTAGCTTTTAATTCTGATAGTCAGGACTGAATATGTTTTATCTTTCGGTTGGAATCCAATACAGTATTTTGTAGAGCTTAGCATTCTGAGAAACTTAGCTTTAATTCTCAAAAATGCAACAAGTAACTTTTAACATTCAAGTTAAAGCTCAAATTTGGAATTGACTGCAACTTGTATGTTGTTTCCTTCCTTCATCAATTTCCTTTTAATTTCCTATTTCTTCCAAAAATTGTAACAAGTGAGTCTGAAACAGATTGTTATGAAATGGACTATTTTGTTCTGATATTCTAGGTACAATATTTAGATATCCTTGGCACAGTTCTAGAATATTTATAGAACACACAGCTGAATTTGCTATCAACAGTAGAGTCTGCTGGACTAGTACTGGGAGTTTCAGGCAAACTGACTTGCTAATACAGTATTTGATACTTGGCTTGACAATACTATTTCACATATATCTAAATAGCAGGTGCAGGAAATGTGTTTTGAAAAATTCCTCTGGGAACCTTTTCTGTGATTTGTAAGAGAAGAAAGCATAGGTCTTTTCATTCGTTTTGAACACTGCTCTTTTGCAGCCAGAGAGAATTCCAACTTGATTGCATTATAGACATATTTCTAGAGCTGGTCTGTACTTCTGCACTGCAAGGAGTTAGCTTATTTGATCCCTTGTGATGTGGCGGTAGAGGATAAATGGTTGTTTACTCTTGTGTGTTTGCAATACCCACTGGAGCTACTGAAGAACTCACTTACCATTGGAATAATGACCTTGTGTTGCATGGCAGAATATTCCTATTGAGAGGGCGTAGCAGATGGATCTTATTTCTATGGAAGACCTGACCACCATATGTAGTGTCAGGTAGGAATTTTCAGGAAGATGTGATCATTCAGTGACTTGATGAGTGAAGCATGTGGCTTGGCTAGCTTGAGTACTTGGGAGCTCTTTCATGCTGCTGACTCATGAATATGATGCAGTTGTACTTTGCTTCTGGTACACTGTGGCCTGATTTGTTTAGGGTGATATGTGGCAGGCTGGTGAAATATATCTAACTTCCAGTAGGGAATTTAAGTGAATGGCTTTTTGGTTGCCCTTCAACTTCCCCCCAAAAGCCTTTAAAAAAAATATTCCATTCATAAATAGCATTGGTAAAAAGGACTCCTAGGCTATTTGTTACATAAGCGAAGTGAACTTGGATTCTGAGTTCACTTCTTGGTGTCTGTCTTATGGTGTCTCTGGTAGTTGGTTCATGTACTGAAGGGTGTCCTAAATATTCCTATGTCCATTGCTGATGCACTTCAGGGCAGGAATTAGTTTTATTGGGTCGGTCTTATGCTAGAATTAGGCTGGATGAACTCCTAGACTCCATTGTTCATTCAGTAAAAAGAGACAGTGTTTGCAGTTCTCTATCTTACAGCTATGCATGTATTTCTTTCACATCAGGGAAAACTCTAGATCTTTAGCGTGGAATTCGAAGCCCACCTTGACTTGGATGAGCAAGTTGGATCTTGCAAGCTTTTCTTGCACCCAGATAATAAACTTTAGCATTTTTTTCCAAGAGTGCTGAGATCATGAAGTTGAAGGAGAAACATCTGGGATTAGAATGCTGTAGGCTTCAAAAACTACCAAACAATGTTATTTCCTGTGATTGATCTACTTCCTTTCTGTTGGCAGAATGTGGATACTGAATGGCTAATCCCTAAATTGACAACAGTCATTTGGTACCAGCGGTAGTGCAGCTTTCCTGTAATGCCTTTTACCATATGTTCTGCTGCCTCTGGAATTGTGGGATGGAAACATTCCTCTATTTCAATCTTTCGTAATACTAAGCACCTTATTTTTCTTTCTCCAGTTCAATACATTGTTAATAGATAATGGAATAAAAATGTAGAATGCATGCACAATATATGCTTAATTTATCTATGTCTCAGTTATAATTGTTTTATGAGTTAGAGTGGAAAAGAGGATCTCATTCTGGAAGGAAGAAAAGCTTTTGCTGAGAGAGGGTTCTGGCAGAGGCAGTCACTCTGACATGATGGTACTGCTTCTGCAGGACTATGTACTGCTTGGCCTAGATTTGAATTGTATAATTTGGATACTGTTGCTGAAATGTAGAGGGCTTGTATAACTTCAGACCTCACAAACTTTGACACTAACATTGCTACAAATACTTGATCTGAAGCTTTTAAAGGTCTTTTTTATGTGCTGGATCTGATATTTCTTATGCAGAATTGTAAATGCTAATATTAAGCCTCTAATATAGAATGAGTTTAGATATTCTGTCTGAAGGGATTTTAGAACTCTGGGACTGTTTTTTAGCTTGGTTAGTCACTTGGTTAGGCCCATAGAATCAGTGGGAATGTGATGAATCAATGCCTCTGAAAGCTCCATTGATTCAAATGGACTTACTCTAGTTGTGATTTATTGTGGCGAAGTCACCATTAAAATAGGCCCTTTTGAATGAATGGAATTTATGAAAGAGTTAACTCACCAAATTCCCACTGACTCAGTGGACTCTTATGTGACTTACTATGATAAGCTATAGGATTTCAATCATAGTGTTTCAATATTTGGTATGACCACGTATGCCTGAGAATCAGTCTGCACAGACCTCATGCTGAAAGATGTCTTAAATATTCCATTTCTGATTGATGTTCTTGCCAGGTGATAATTGTTAGGTCTTTCTCACAGTAGAACCTACGCTTAATCAGTTTCTAGGCTGAATTGCCAGTGCCAATGCAGAAGGACAGTACTTTGCTGTCTAGAACAAAGCAGTACTTTGAAAGCAACATACAGAGAGATACAGCTGAAATAGAATGTGAAGTGTGAGTGAGGGGATGTATTCCAACAGCTGAACTGTTTCTCAGTTGATTAATACATGGCAGTTTATATTAAGGCAGAAGCATTATGGGGGGAATGTACTGTTTCATGAAAACATAGCATCATGTAAAATCTTATATTCTTGGTAATATAATTAAGGTAGCTTTGGTATTGGGCTCAGTATGACTTGGTGGAGAGTACTGTGTTAGGAAGAAAGTTCCTGAATTATTATCCCGGATTAAAAGTCTGTTGTGACAATATAGGTTTGGCAGGATGCTTTCATGGGTGTCAATACTATGGGGAA
This sequence comes from Pogona vitticeps, assembly GCF_051106095.1. Classification (NCBI taxonomy): domain Eukaryota; kingdom Metazoa; phylum Chordata; class Lepidosauria; order Squamata; family Agamidae; genus Pogona; species Pogona vitticeps. The sequence goes on from NC_135785.1 coordinate 255,944,636, forward strand.
ACCTGAAATAATATGTATCTCTTGCTTGTAGTGGCAAACATGTTATGTAATTGTAACTTTGACACCAAACTTAAGCATGTTCCTTATCTGTCACTTTGAATCTTTTGCAAGCTATGAAGCAATCTGCATATAATACATGTACAAATATAGCCTGCTATTGGTGTGATTCCAAACCATTCCTGTTTGCCACCCAAGGGAAATCCATTTGAGTAGTGGATTTATTGATACCTGACAGGTTACTGTGCGAATCAGTTTCCTGTTTGAATAAAGCTCGATGTTTCCAAGAATGCACATAACTAAATTGTTCTGCAGATTTGGTGCACTGATTTGTGTAGGCTCTGGCAACAAGATTTCTGTGCTATAATCTCATTGCTTCATTAGTACATAGTGGCTAAAACCCAGTGGTAAGTTGCAAGTAGAGTAGGCCCATTGAATCATGGAATTTACATCTGGAGGGTACAGTTTGGTGAAGGGCTGAGGAGGGGGGGCATTTTTAATTTAGGTAAAATATTTTACCTCACCTTTTTCCTAAGAAAGGACCTAAGGCAGGTTACATAATTAAAACACACTATTAAAGCTAAAAGCAGTGAATTATTAAAATATTAAACAAATTAATAACATTACATTAAGAATGTTAAGTAAAACATTACAAAAACAGATTTAGAGGCAACAAAATGCAAACCATGTTGTTTTAAAGCCTCTCATAGACAGTCAGCTAAGGAAAAGTCTGTCTGAAGAGCAAAGTGACAGCAAAGATGGAGCTAACCTGGCCTTCCATGGGAGTAAGTTCCAGAGTTTAGGAGCAGCAACAGAGAAGGCTCTCTCCCCTTTCTCTACCAAATGCACCCATGAGGATTGTGGGACAGAAGCTCCTCTTCTGATATACCTAGTCAGGCTCATAGAGGGAGATATCGTCATCAAGATGCTTGGACCAAACCACATAGGGCTTTATAAGATAGAACCAACACCTTGAATTGTGCCCAGAAATGGATTGGCAGTCAGTGCTATAATGGGGGGGGGGTTTATGTTATCCCTGTGACAAACCCCAGTTAACACCCAGCTGCAGCATTTTGGACCGGCTGATGTTTCCAAGCACTTTCCAAAGGAAGTCCCACATAGACCATGTTACAGTAATCCAGCTGAGATCTAACTAAGGCACATGTTACTTTACCCAGGTCGGACCTCTCCAGGAACAGGTACAGCTGGTGTACTAGTTTTAACTGTGTAAAGACACTTCTGAACACTACTGAAACCTGAACATCTACGGTAGATTCAGAGATGAATTGAGAAGTACACCTAAATTGCACATGCTAACTGCAAATTCCATGCATTGCTAGAATTGGGGTGCTTGAGCCCAAAAGTCACCATGGCTTGTTCTTGGTAGACTGTGAGGCATGCCTTTAGTATTACTTTAGTATGGTACAGTGGGCCACAAGTTACCCGCTTTTACCAGGCATGTAGAGGTTCACGGTTAATAAAAGAACTGTGAGGTTGTATGGTCATGGATGTCTGACAAGGCAAAGGGTGCACCCCTAGAATCCTATCTCTGTTTATTGCCTAAATGTATACAGACAAATCTACTTTGTTGTTATAGTGCACACACAGATTATGATAATGTGCTGTTATGTAGCTTTGCCTTATAGGAAATTTCCTATGAATGCTCTTTAAGTTTGGTGCTTGCAGCATGTAGAGAACTAACTTTCTTGTATCATTCTGATATGTTGACAATATTTCTTCAGGTCAGCTAGCAATTTTGAGACTAATAAATTCTGTAAATCACTGCTTTGTGTTGTTCTAAACTGGGGTTTCCAAACTTTTGACCTTGAGGGCTACACTGGATATTTCCCACATCTTTGAGGGCCAAAGGAACAGGAACGTACACACGCACCTGCCGTCACGCCTGCATGCATGCATGCCCATACCCCACCCACATTCCTGACACACGCACCCTGTGTGTATGGGCTGAAGGAAACAGGCTGGATAAAAGGGCGAAGTGGGCCATAGTTTGGAGACCTGTGTTCTAAACATTTGATACTTTGTTAATGATGAAAAGAACCTCAGTGTGCATTCTAATTAGAAAATTACTCTACAGTATTCACTTCCAGTACTAGATTATTTCTTTTGCAAATCTTATATGTTAAGATTTTGCAACATGCAATTTAACCCTGTTTATTATGCTCAATTAAGACATTTTGCACTGTGCTTACTGTAAAAATGCAAGGAGGAGAGTGTGCTGATGGGAATTGGCATACTTCCCTCATATATTATTTTAAAATAGTTCAAGTAAAAAGGCTGTAGCTAGAATAGAAGTAGATTTCCAGTGTCATGCTTAGCAAAAACTGTTATGTCTGGAAATTTCTGTAATCAATATTTGGTGGCTCTTAATATTCTAGCAGTACAAATCTTGTTCTGTTCTTTATTGATCAGTTAACATCCTCTAATACATAATAATCAAACCTGAGCCTTGTAAGTGCACATATGTCAGTGACAAAGGCATTTGTGCAGTGTGATTTTTCTAGTTTTAGAACCTGTTTAAGCTACTTAGTACTGTTCTGACAAGTATTTACATGCATATAATAGATACATGGCTGAGATATTAATTTTAACCTGGATCATCTCAGAAACTATAATTCCATGACAGCAGATGAAATTTCTTGCTTTGTTTTTCTAGTATCCAAAATGCACCCTTTTGGGTTAACAAGGCATGTTTAAACTCCCTACCCCACCCCACCCTATTTCTGGCTGAATTGCACTTCTCTGGCTTTTCATATGATAATCATTTGTACCTGGAAAAAGAGAGGAGATTTGTTATCCAATGGCTAGTTGCCAATGATAAGCCATAATTCTGCAGATCCTTCTTTCATGGTGCCTAAATATGTCAATTTCCTATGCTTAGGTTTTTTCTTTTTCGAGAAAGTACTATTTAGAAGACAGTCGACCTTCATTCCAATGTTGGTTGGTATCTGAAATATCTAATAGGTCAGTTCCAATTTGAGAGCATGCAACTAACTAAAGTCATAAGATCAGGGCAGAGCAGAATGCATCTTTCTTAATTGTAGGCATCATGATGAACCAGGACAAGTGGATCCAAAACTCTCAAAGATTTATTTTTGAATTTTATATATTCATATTTTTTGCCACTTTCACTGTAAATTATCTGATCCCTACCATATGTGAAGGCATTGAGATTTTATGCATTATATAAGGGCATCGAAAATGAAATTATGTATTGCTTTATGTCTTTTAAGTAGTTTAGAGTTAAAGTATTTTTGCTTAGATTTTCTAATTCCCATACATATGTTAGGATTAATAGCTGCTTAGCTTGCAGGGTGGATTTGACTTAAATCAAATTGATTTAAATCATGATTTAAATTTTTTAAAAATCATATATTTGATTATTTAAATCAAATTTTAAAATGTAAATCATAATTTAAATCAATTTGATTTTAAAACATTATTGATCTTTATTCACCCTGCTTGGGGCTGGGGGCAAGGAAAAGGTGGTTTTACGGTCCGTGATGAAGCTCACTAAGTGTTCTAAATTAAACAAGATTACCCTTTGTTACTTTAGAATCATACTAACTTTCGCATCCAGAGATGCTTATTTCTTATATTTCAGAGGATTTGTGCTTTAATTCTAATTTGAGATGCATAGGTATTTAGTCTGCAACTCGAGGGACAAGGAATACTTAGTTGTTCGCAACTATTGAACCATGCAACTATGTATTCAGGTCATTCCTGGTCAAATAAGATTGTAGGCAATCCTTTTTGCAGCTTTGTTATGTGTTGAAGGTGATTGTAGTGGATACTGTAGCACTGAAATGTGAGTATGTGGCATATGTTATATAGAATCATGATGAAAGCATGTGTACTTCACTGGTGACTCCTTAAGTCATTTTCATCTAGTCTCAACCTAGTTTTCTTCAGTAAAAAGGAAACTTGAGTACTAGAACCTAGAGCTCACTGTCAAATATGGAGACTTCAGGTAGAGCTTTTGCCATTGCTAATGTAGCTCTCATCAGCCCTACCCAGCAGCAAGAAATATTAGGAGCTTTCATCCAGTAATATCTGAACAGTTGCACATTCCCCATCCCCAATCTGAATGTACATAGAAATGGGCACTTTTTATTCGTATCATGGGGATATCAACTGTAACACCACAGGCCCAGCTCCCTCTCCCCAAACCTGCCAGGTCCACTCTCCAGGCTCTGCGTGGCACAGTGCTCCTCTGTTGTTGTTGTTGTTGTTGCTGCTGCTGCTGCTGCTGCTGTTGTTTCTGTTGTAGGAGGACCATGGCTGGTGTTTCTCTACCTCCCTGCACAGTGTACCACTGCAGCAGGGAGGGCAAGTAACCTTGTCATTCTGTTGATTGGCTGTGCAAGAAGGCAGGGAAGAACAAGCTGGTCTTCTTTCGTGATTGGCACACTGAGGAGCCCTGCGCCAAGCCCAGTAAGTGGACCTGGCTAGTTCTGGGGGAAGGTATGAGACTGGTTTACATTCATATCCCCAGAATACAAATATAAAATGCCCATGTCTGTTTGTAGGTAACTAGTTCCTGGAAAAGCATCTCAGTTTTAAAACACATAATGTCAAAACCAGATATTTTTTCTGTGGTGGTCATTTTATTTAAAGTATTCTCCTTCGTGCATGAGACCCCAAATAGTACAAGTTTACTGTTCATAAAAATTTAGATGCCATGCAACATGCGCAGTATATAAAATAAAAATAATCACAACAGTGTAGAGTTTTGTCATGTCTTGTTATGAAATAATGGCCACTGGTCTCATCACCTCCTGGCAAATAGAAGGGGAAGATATGAAGGCAGTGACAGATTTTACTTTCTTGAGATCCTTGATCACTATAGATGGTGACGGCAGCCGTGAAATTGAAAGACGCCAGCTTCTTGGGAAGAAAGCGATGACAAACCTAGACAGCATATTAAAAAGCAGAGACATCACCTTGCTGACAAAGGTGCGCATAGTCAAAGCTATGGTTTTTCCAGTAGCGATGTATGGAAGTGAGAGCTGGACCATAAAGAAGGCTGACTGCTGAAGAATTGATGCTTTTGAGTTGTGGTGCTGGAGGAGACTCTTGAGCGTCCTCTGGATTGCAAAGAGTACAAACCTATCCATTTTGAAGGAGATCAACCTCGAGGGCTCACTGGAAGGACAGATCCTGAAGCTGAGGCTCCAATACTTCGGCCATCTCATGAGAAGAGAAGACTCCCTGGAAAAGACCCTGATGTTGAGAAAGTGTGAAGGCAAGAGGAGAGGGGGATGACAGAGGATGAGATGGTTGGACAGTGTCACCGAAGCGACCAACATGAATTTGACCCAATTCTGGAAGACAGTGGAAGACAGGAGGGCCTGGCATGCTCTGGTCCATGGCGTCACGAAGAGTTGGACACAACTCAACAACTAAGCAACAACAAAAGTATAAATTAGCTCCTAAAAGAGTGGATCACTTGAATGAGCAGGTTGGTAGCTTTGTCTTCTGTAGTCACTTTTGTAAAATTAAAGTTAAGCATTAACTAGAACGGGTACATGAATACATGACCTTTTAGACTGAAGCCTATGGATTTTTAGTTAAATAGGTTACTGATTGCTTGGGGTCTTCTAGAGCAGAGTTTTCAGATTGTGCCATCCCATCAATGATGCCCTTGCCTAAGATTGAATAGTAATCCTTCTATGGTTAGGAAAACAAAAAATACCAAAGCACAGTATTTCATGAACTAATATAACCCTGTTCAAATAGATGAGGCAACTTTGTGACTTGTGACACATATTCCTGATGTTTCTTTTCTTTTCCACTGCACTTGGTTTCTATTTTTGTAAAGTTTTTATTATTTACGTTATTGTATGTATGTATACTTTTATTACCTGATATTAGCCGCCTAGAGTGGTCCTGAGTTGGCTAGATGGGCGGGATATAAATAAAATAAATAATAATAATAATATTTGTTTCATGATAGCAAAGCTCCTTCAATGTGCAATGTGATAAATTCTTAATGCTTATTGTGGTTTCCTGGTTGTTCTGTTTGGTGAATTAGCAGATGATTTGAGTTTAGCATAGTTCTTACGGCTACCTGGATATGATTAAGATGCTGCTGTGGAGCAAGGCATGCTGTTTTGTAAGCTTACTAGTACAATTCTTCCTTGAAATTATAGTTTGATTTTTTTTTTATGTATTTAATTGTTGCCTAAGCTTGGAGTTTTACCTGTCGAGTGCTATCCCAAATGCTAGTATTTTGGTACACAGTACTTTTGCAGTATGCTTAGCCTAATTACATTGCCAGAATTTTGTTTCAAGATGATGCCAGAGTGGAAGTTTAAGTGACCATAAGCTGCTGTTTGTGCTTTGCAGCCAACTGAGAAAAGCCTTGCCAGTAATCACTGGTTCATAAGAAGTGTTCTGGCTGTAAAACATTTTCTTCACTTAAGCGTCTATGTACCAAGTCCCTGAAATGTGACTATGCCAGCTATGACACATTGAATGACTTGCTGAATCTTGATAGGCAGAGTCACTGCCATACTATTGTTGGAAGTGATGAGATCTCCTTTTTCAGAAGCAAATCAAAATATTTTTCTAGAAAACTATACAAAGGTTTGTGGTTCTTCTAAATACCTTGGCGAAATCAATGTTGACCAATAATCAGTGTAGAAGAGCTTCCATATGCTTGTGACAACAATAGGAGGATTTACAGGATTGTGTCATCTTTTACTAAAGATGATATTTTCTAGAAACCTGAACAATAAATTGTATCTTTCACAAGATAACATCATATATTGAAGTTTATCTTCACATTAATTAAAAGAGTAAACTTCTTTTGTTGTATCTCTGTTTTCAACTATACCTATGCCATTGGCTTAAAAGAAGCTATTTGTAGTTTATTCAGAAAGGAGTGAAATATAAACAGCAATACATAGTGGCACTGTAAGGTTTACGTTGTCATTTGAAACACTTGTGGTTTGATATAATTCATGGAATATTATACACAGACCCACTATATGAAATTCAAAGCTTTATTTGTCACCCACAGCATTTCCCAACCCATTCATTGTGCACTACCTGTGTGCAGTGCTAGATACTGCCTGTACAAACATGCTTTCTCTTAACACTCAGTGTCTTGCTTTTAACATGAACAATATAAGTGATTCTAAATTCTGAAGTCTGTCTTTGTTTTGAATTTAGCTATGAAATAAAAAGTATGGTGTGCAAACAAAAAAATCCTGCTTATACAGGAAGCTACATCTGACCTCTACAGATGAGGCAATCAGTATTTATAGATATAAGTAAAGGAAATTATGAACCCGTTGTGCAGGCAACCTGCTGTGAAGACCCATCTGCCCTTAAAATCTGCAGTGGATGTTGTTCAGCTGGGTGGGAAGGACTCCTAGTAAAATATACTTGAGAGTTAAATTGCCAGATTTGGAAAGTGTTGTTTAAATGGCAAGTTTGTTTTCTGGGATGCTCTTCAAACCCACAGATATCTAGATAGATATCATTGTAGTGTTCCTGATTAAATGATATGGCTTAGTAACTCCCAGGTCCTTGAGTAACTAACTGGTAGGTTCTAATGCAATTTTCCACAAATGCAGTGTCTTCATTGCCTTGTTGAATTGAGATAAATAGGGAATGTTTTCGTTTTCAAATGACATTGCTTTGGTGACCTTTAGTTTGCTGTTAATCTGGTAAGCTTCCTGCACAGTTTGAAAAATAGGCCTCTGCATTTCTGTGTGTCTATACTTAACACATAATGAAAAAAAAAAGAGCCAAAGGAAATTCTTCAGTACAACTAATTTGGGGTTTCTAAGACATTGCCTGCTATCTGGTAAACAATGCTTGCTGCAAAAGATAAATTGAAGTAAGGTACAATGTATTGTTTGGTGTCCATGTCAAGCTGCCTTGTGATTTTTAGAAGGCCAAATGTGTATTAGCAAGGGTTGCTTACTACAAGGGGAAAGCAGGATCATGAATAAGGGATGTTAGTCCCAGTGATTGAACAATTTTATTTTGCAAGGTTAGTAGTTACGTGCTATATAGCATATTTTCTTTACATATTTACCTCGGGTTAAATCTTGTTGAGTTAAATGAGAACTTCCTCTGAGATGTGTGTACAAGATTACAGTCTTGCTGAATTAGTATAGATAACACAAAATAGTAAGGTATGGATACTCAGTGTCCAGACTGGTACTGAACACTGGGAGTAATTGGCATATTTTTCTATCAGTTTAGCATTCACATTACCAAGATGTACCCTTGATATTATTTCTGAGAGCTTTTCCTGGGAGTGTACGTAGCATTTGAATTCTTGCAGAGTTTTTCATTAGGAAGAGGCCATTCACCCCACACTATTTAGCTGCTGCAAGAAATTCTTCAGTGAAAGCTTGGTTGATAAATGCCAGCTGTTGGTCTGTGCCTCTACAGCACAGTAGCTTTTGTGGCCTCTTACAACCCTTGCTCAAACGTCCCCCAATTTATGACTTTAAATAAAAATACTAAAAAATTTTTTGAGCTTTCTAGCATCATGTTTTGAATAGCCTGTAGCACTAGGGTACTGATTACCCTTGGTTTTTTTTAAGTACCCAGTAGAGGGCAGAGGTTTGTTTTTTCAATGTAAAAAACCCCTTTTTGATTAAACCATTTTTTCAGTTTATAAAAGTCCATTGTAGCAATCTTTATAGTACAAGCCACTTCATTAATTTTTGTTAAAGAAGTTAAAAAAAACCAGCACATTTTATTTATTTATTATTTTTAAAAACTTCTGTACTGCCCAATCAGTGCAAACACTCTCTGGATGGTTGACATCCCATCAAAACATAATTGTAGTCATACAAACAAACTCACAAAATGTTATAAATAAATAAAACAAGTTTGTCTCTAGCTGAATCAGTCAAACTTGCATTTAAATAAATTAAAGAAATTTGAACATCCCAGGTCAATTAGTTAAAATACTAGTAAAAGTTAACTTTATACTTCAGTTTTAATTTAGTTATTGGAGATTGATAGGGATGGAACCCAGCTAACCTCTATGGGACATACCAAAGGGAATGCGCCATGCACATGGTTCCTGGCATTAGCTCTTTTGGCCTCTTGAGGTGTCACAATTTTTAGCAGAAAAGACTGCAGTGAGTAGGTGGAACGGGTAGCCATTTTGTGGGGATATGGCTATTGTGCCAACTGTTAGATCCAAGACCTAAATTGCTGTTTAGCAAGTGTATCGGCTAATAATTTTTTTTAAAAAAGCCAGAGCAAATCTCAACTGAGTAGATGGGCCAAACAGCTAGCTCTGTATAAAGCAGCTTAATTTTGTTTCACGTAAACCTGATAAGGCAGTTGTGCGGTGGTTCCAAGCTGACAGCTGTTGGTCAGATCCGTTGTGACATTATTGCCAGTGCAGGGATTTTCATTTCCTCTGCTTCCTATTGCAGCCATCTGAAAAACTGCTTTGAAGGCCTTCCCAGTAGAGATAGGACACAGTCAACCCTCGACTTACAAACGGCTCCAGTTACAAACATTTTGACTTACAAACCGCCGTGATAGAAAAATATTGACTTGACTTGCAAACTTAGATTTGAGTTACGAACTGAAAAAAACACACGGGAGGTGGGGAAAGCGCAAAATTTGAACTTTCAGTTAACTGTTGGCCAGTGAAGAGGGTGCCTGTCTACTTCCTCCCTCTTCCCAGCATTTTGAGAGTGGATTTGGAGATAGTCTTCAGACTGCCTGGTATTGCCTGGTACAGTGCTGTACAGACTGTATTTTTATTTTTAGACTTTTTTAAAAAAAATGATTTTTGGATTTTTAAAAGGTATTCCCTACCTCCTTTGCTGCCCCCCATTTTCCTCCAAAGGTGCTTGTCTTGGTTTGTCTTGGCTGAAAAGGTGCTTTTCAAGCTGTCCTGTTGAAAAGGTGTCCGTTCCCTCCTCCCCTCCCTCTTTTGTTTCCTTTTTTAAAAAACCTAAGTCATTCTGCCCCAGTGGTAGGAATGGATTAACCGTCTTTGCATTAGTTCCTATGGGAACTAATGATTCAAGTTACAAACTGCCCCTTGACCTAAGAACCCAAAACCGCCGGAACGGATTAATTAGTTTTCATTGCATTCCTATGGGAAATGCTGATTTGACTAATGAACTTTTCGACTTACAAACTTTCTTCCGGAATGGATTAAGTTTGTAAGTCGAGGGTTGACGTATTTGTGCTCACATCCCTGAGGATACAAAAACGAATATCAGCTCCACAGGTGCCTGGGGAAACTGGACCCTCCCCCCAGAACTGGCTGGTCCACTTACTGCACCAATTGCGAAAGTAGCCCAGCCAGTGCCTCCGCGCACAGCCAAGCGCTCAGCGGCTGAGCGGAGAGACTCATCATCCCGTCTCCTTACCAGAGTGGTTGGCTGTTGGGGAGGCACCGGCCAGGCTACTTCTATGGTTGGTGCTGTGCAAATGATGGCGGCTGTGCATAGTGAAGAGTAAGTGGACCGAATGGCGCTGATATTTGTATCTCTATGAATATCCCATCTCTACTTCCCAGAAATCTGTAGCACATTGTATTACATGTGGAAGGCTGTAAAGGAGGAGGTACGTCATGAAATCTATTATTGTGAAGTGGTTGCTTCTTGCATCCCTAGCAGGCCATCCACCCTCACCTCCTGGAGGGCCCGATGGAGACTATGGCACCTTGGTCCTAAAAGAATTCAGGGAAAGGCAGGCTCCAGGGGTGGAAAGGAGCACAAGATGATAAGTCCCCCCAACTGTCAACACTGATAATGAGAGGAGGAGGGAACCACCAACACCAGATTTACAGATGGAATGAAATTGTGTGAAGAAGCAGAGGAGGAGCTGGACCCCATCTTCTGCACCTTTGGAGAGGTGGACTACTTGCTAATACAGTCCTCTGAGCAGGGGTCTGTGTGGAGTTCCCCATGGCTCAAGGAAGATGGTGCAGCAGTGGAATTCTGATGTTCAGTTTGGCACCTCCAGCTTCCACCCTGTGGAAACCTCAGCAACCACTGGGCCACCTGGGACGCACTACAACCCAACAGAAGCACTGGAGATGCCTTGGAAATTCAAGCAACACTGAGCAGGGGAAAATACAAACCTTCATTGAAGGGTGTGGTGTGGCTCAGGACTGTACTTAAGACCTGATGCAGTCAACAGAAATTCCTGTACCCCAATCCTCAAATATAATAAAATCAAGTCCAAGCAGTTCCAGGAGTTTGGAATTTATGGAGACCTTGACAAAGGGCTCCCTGCCAGCCTCATCTTGGGTGAGAGCGACAGCATTCACAACTATTTATAAATCTGCCTTATAACTGGAAAATGATAAATAAATCCAAATCTACCTGACAACTAGAAGAGTCCTGATCCTGCTTCTTGTAGATTACTTGTGGCATTTCTGTGGGTAGGTGGGACCATTTTCCGCTCTTGCTTCCCTCTGCAAGGAGCTACAACATGGACTAGGCCCACTGACCTTATGTAAGAGAATTGATAGATATTTTTTTTCAGAACAAGTCTATGGAAAATGAAGTTTGACTGTTTGCTTAACCAAGCAATTCAGAAATGTGGCTTGTAAAGATTTGGAAGAGATGCCAAGTTAGTGTATATAGAACATATTTCTTTAGTATTTCCTATAATTCTATCTTGTGCCTGAGTCACTGAGACGTCAAACTAGGGTTGATGTTATGCCATCATGGAGTGTCACTACAGTAAGATTTTGTGATGTTTCTTCAAAATATCAGTAGGGTAATCTTAAAACAGAAATGTATTTTGGCTTAATATGGTGAATCTAAGGCCTTAATTGCAGCATTTAGAGTGTTATTGCATTTTCCGTCTTCTAACACAGCCTGAAAGGAAAATGTTAAAATCTGATGGAATTATTCAGTAGAGTAAGCATGTATCCAGTGTCTGCTCTGGCAATTGAAAAACTAAATATTTTTCCATACTGGCCTGTCTCTATAATTATTGAGGATTGGAAGACAGTCTCATCCAACTTCCAGTGGAATTATCTGTAGACACTTGGCTATGTTTCATATACCCTTAACTTAATTTCAGGGCAGCCTTTCAGAGGATGAAAAACAGCTATAAAAGGCTTATAAAGTCTTTATTGCATATTTTCTTTATACAGCTCTAGAATATACAGTACTTGAGTTTAAATGGGTCTTTAGAGCTGACATAGCTAACAAGAGGCTGATGAGAAAACACTTGCCATTCTACCAATGTGTGATCTCCTGGGGAAATGCCAGACAACCCTTGTGGCCATCTACTCCCTTGTTAATGGTAATTGTGATGCATGTGGGCCTTTTACCACTGAAAGAAAACTGAGGGTTGCTTGTCCTTTCTGCATTCATATATGTGTAGTAGATTATGTTCTCTCCAGCTGCTGCAGTTATACTATATGACTCACTTTTGTACATTTAAACTGCTGAGGTGGACAGTCTTATATTAATGGAGTTTGGGAAGGAGAAGAGGAATAAGGTGCTAGGATGTTCATAATGAACTAAAATTGGTGTGGTTGCTGATAGTGTAACATGATGATTGGGGATGGAGAAAGACACTGTTAGGGCAAAGAAAGACAGGCAAGCAGATGGGGATGCAGCAAAGACCTGTGTAGGCCTGCTGAGATTGAGGTTGCATTATAGCCTGGATAGAACCAGGTCCATTGGGAGAGGGATGGTAAGTGAATAGATGCAAGTGGAAATGTTACTGTATGACAAGACTTACTCATACAATACAACTTTCCTGTCCTGTCTTTCATCCTTAATTCACCAGAGCAGATTTTCAGGGGGGAGGATATGGGGAAGTAAGTTCTCAGACAGATCCCGTTCCATCAATTAAACAGAATTAGATTGCATTCAGAGATCTATGGTAGTTTACAAGATACACAGAGAAAAGGGAAACTAATGAAGTATAAGGCAAAAAGAAATTGTTAAAATTTGGTACAAATATGCTTATCACAGCAATGTAGCCCTTTTGAGTTAGTAAAATGTGAATATAAATGTAAGTTGAAACAACAAGTATGTTTTGAGAATTTCTTTTCACCTCTGTTCTGGATAATTGCAGACCTGAGGAAAAAAATCAAAGAAGAAGTTGTAATGAGCTGACAATCTTGATTTCTGCTTAATTTGTCTATATTTTGCAGGAGTAAGGAGCATTGAGCTGTTATGTTATCATGGCTATGCTTCCCTTCTGGTTACACAAATGAAAGTTAGTGCAAATAGATGGAGGATAGTCTGTTCATGATTCACAGCCACAGTAGCTAAAGCCGACCTCTTATTTTCGAAGTCATTGTGGATATCTGGTGCTGAGGACAGATGTGGTGGGATGTATCACAGTCACACTATGCTTTCAGTTGGAGTTTGCCAGGAATATGCTTTGAGGGCACTAACCAGGGAAGACAGACCCAGAGGCATCAATCTGACTGCTGTTACCTTAGTCCAGGGGGGCTTTGTGGGAGCAGGTGGATTTCTGTGCTGTACAAAAATGTGGTGGAAGCAAAACTGTAGAAGAGGGTACAGGGGAGAATGTGATTTAAGCAGAAAATAAAAGCCATTTGTTGGGCTTGAAAAAAAGATGAGCATGGTACATTTATTAGATCACTAAAAATCATTAAAAGGAGCATATGGGCTTTCATGAGGTGGGACACCACCTTTCTGCCAGTGGTGCAGAAAAAATACAAAAGTTCCAAAAGCTATTGCTAGATATTTGTGCCAGTTTCAAAGCAAGTGCTGAAAAGTCATGTTGCAGTTGACTGTTCTGAGCCATTTAGTCTTTTGTACTAGCAGCTTTTATATTTGTGCAGACGAAAATAGAAAGATGACGCTTCCAAACATTTATTTAAAAAACAGATTGGTTCGTGATGGCCAGTTCTTCATTACACCCGTGTGATGTACCACTTTTAAACAAACCCTCCTACCCAAAGAGCTCAAGGTAGTCTACCTGGTTCTTTTCTTTTCCTGCTTCCGCTGATTTCTAAGGCAAGTTTGTCTGAGAGATGAACTAATGGGTGTCAGCCACCTGGTGAGTTTCCCTGACCAACTGAGAATTGGATCATGAGCTTCCTGTATCTTATTTAGATAGTCTGTGTACAGTCTTCCAGTTTTGTTTTACAAAAGATGTGTCCCCTCTTTTCCTTGGTATTTTATGCTTCCCCAGATGGGGCTTATCTGGGGAATGAACACAGGAGCCTTTGTACCTGAAGCAGAAATATTGCCACTAGAAGGACAAACACTTACGTGTTTGAAATGTGAGTGAAATGAAGACTCTCAAGGCAAACATTGAATTCATGTTCTCATGAACATGTGTTTATAACATCTGCCTGCTGAAATTGTGCAGGATCTAAGATTAAACAACCAAAGGCTTATAATTAACACTAAGACTTGTATTCCTTTTCTCTTAATAACAGGAAGAGAAGTAAACTTTGATCAATTGCGTGTTCTGCCATTTAAAGCTTCCTGGTATTTTGGTTTAAGACTTTTGATGTCAAAGTCTATATATCTTCTGCTACTTAGCTCCTGGGAATGTTGTTTTTCTTCCATCTAGAAAGGATTTACCCAAGTGTAATTTGAGAAGTACAAGCATTTTAGGAACGTGCACAGCTCTGTTACTTCCGTTCTTCAGTTGTGTTAGCAAAATGCCAAAATTCCATTTGCACCATATGTATATTGAATTTGATGTGAGCCACCTGCAAAAACGGTTTAAGTCCCATTGTCTGTGTATCCCTTGCTTACACAGAAGTTGTGGAAATAATAAGCTGCAGTCTGTATTTGTTTCTTTATTTTTTTTAAAAAAGTATTGGTTCATAATCTGTCGTGAAAGTGTTGCTTTGAGTTCTTTTGATAACTGGTTAATCTCTAAAATTTACCATATATGCATAATTGTCATGACTGAGTAAGTCAAACTTGATCAGCTTTCAGTGTGGGACCAAAAATGAATGCAGCAAATTCTTGTGTGATGTGCCATTTTTGTGTGTGTCAAATGCATTTATAACTGTTATTTTGAGAAGTTGTATCTTGATTGATAACAATGCACCAGCATCCCCACAGACTTACACAGCTCCTGCAGCTGCCATTACACTGTATTGTCTTTACTCACATAAAGAAATATGATAATACATTCTGGGCAGCTGGTAGCGTCCTCGTTCTCCTTATTTTAACAAGGAGCTCCCTACTACGAAATTTTAAACATTTTGAAATCATGACTTTCTAGCTCACATGGTTTCTGTAGCTGTGTGATAGCAGTATTAAACTTGTACTGCAGATCTTCAGTACTTGGAACTTTATTTTGTTATGAGTAGAGCTAAAACTTACAATATCAGACATTCATGTTGGCAGGCACGCAGATGTAATACTATCCTGTAGCATGAACTTTGACTCATTTTCTTGAGAAAGAGATATTGAATGTCTGCTCAAGTTATCACTTCCATTTATTTCTTTCAGTTGCTTATAGACACGATACTGGGAAATCTAAGTGTATAGTGTGTGCCTTTTTCCCAGCGAGTTTCCATGCCCGAGCAAAGATTTGAGCCCAGTTTTCTTGCGTCTTAGTCCATTACTCTATCCACTGTATCACATTAGCTTACATACACAACTTAAATACATTTTATTCCCTGGCCAGCCTCTATGAAAAGCTGATGGAGGAAGCTTACTTATATATTACCTTGAATTAGTAGCTACCATCATCTCTCCCTCCCTCATTCATCTAAGATGAATGGAACCCCTGTTTATCCCACAGATGGGAGGACTTCTGCGTTGTGGCTTGTCCCCTTCTGTGAGTCTGGGAAGTGCAATAAATGAAAGAAAAACCAAAAAGAACTCTAAGCCTAATGAATGGCTTTCCCTTTCCTTAATTGGGGAACCATGTGGTACATGAACCAAACACAGTAGGAAGGCAACAGTCTCCATCAACAACTTGTATTCAGGGCATACTTAATTGAATGTTGGAAGTTCAGTTTAACAATTTTCACAATACCTGCTGGTCTTGGGTCACTATGGATTTATGGACTTTCAAAAAGACACCATTGTGTATACTGCAAGAAGCCCTATGTCCACACTGGTTGTTTCAGCTCTCCATGTGTTTTTAAGCTCCTTAAACCTTCTCACTCTACTGATATTCACATCTCAGTACTATTGGTGAAAGATGCTGAGATATTTGAGAGGAAAATCTACAAAAACTTTTTTTTGCCTTTTCAGGGACATTACAGGCCTGATGATGAGGATCAAACGACTAAACAACAACAAAACAAACTTAATGATTGTTGATTGTAGTAATTATGCCTGTCTATGTGAACTGAGTTAGGTTTCTGGCTTGTAGAGCCAGGGGTGGGGAGTTCAGTGCCCCAGTGGACTTCCCAGAAAGAGCCAGCCTGTGTATCCTTTTAGGATACTGTGCGGCTGCGAGTACCCCAAGGGACACTCCTCAGAGTGTACCGTGTGCCTCCTCGGCTGAAGACTTTGAGGGACGGATGCCCACCCTGGAGGAGACTCTAAAGGGACTGTATTTGGAAGAACAGGGGCAGAAACGACAAGAGGAGAAGGAACCACCAGAGGGTGTCATTTTGGCAGGAAAGGGAGAGGAGAGAAAAGGAAAGGGGAAAGGGGGCAGTTGCAAACTGAAGGAGAAGCATGTTGGTTGGAGGAAGAGGAGGAGCAGAGAAAAAAGACTGGTGGGGAGAGTACAGGAGGACTCCTGAACAGGGGAATGGATGGAGTTAAATTTCCAAGGGAGTATAGTGAGAAGGAATGGAGGAGGATGACCTATAGAAAGACACCTTACGGGGCGAGACGGGAGAGAGAGAACAAAGGAGAAAGTTCAGGGTGTGGTAGCAGCGGGAGTCACAAAGGAGGAAAAACAAGCCATGTCCAGACTGTCCTGGGTAATCCTGTGGGATGAGCCCATTCCGACCAAAAATGAGACAAAACCCAGGAAAGAAAGTATGGGAACCACAGGTGGGCTTGGTTTTTCCACCCTCCCCCATAAGGTCAACTGCAGATGTACCCGATAGGTTGGGTGTTCCACAGAGGTGGCATTAGAGACTTGAGTTCAGCCTTGTCGTACTCCTTTCCCAATTTTGAATCAGTCAGTTATTCTATATCTAGTTCTGTTGCTTCTTGTCCCACATATAGATTTCTCAGGAGGTAGATAAGGTGGTCAGGCACTCCCATTTCTTTAAGTACCTGCCATAGTTTGCTGTGGTCCACACAGTCAAAGGCTTTTGCATAGTCATTGAAGCAGAAGTAGATGTTTTTCTGGAACTCTCTGGTTTTCTCCATAATCCAGCACATGTTAGCAATTTGGTCTCTAGTTCCTCTGCCCCTTCGAAATCCAGCTTGTACTTCTGGGAGTTCTCGGTCCACATACTGCTGAAACATTTTGAGCATAACCTTGCTCAGTTTAACATCTGCTTGTTTCTCTTATTTGTATGAAACAGTTAACCACACTTTTCTCCTTTAAAAGGACCTAAGGCAGTTTATGTCATTAAAAGACAATATTTAAAGCTAAAAGCAGTAAGTACACAAATAATAAAAAGAATCAAGCAAGTACCACTCTTAAAAATGCTAAAGAAAAGAAAGACCAAAATCACATTCAAAGCGTAACACATAACAATCCATTAAAAAAAGACCACACATAACTCAGGCAATCATACACTAAAGTGAAGCTTGCCTGAAGAGAAAGACCTTTGCCTGCTTGCAGAAGGATAGCAAAGACGGGACCAGCTTGTTAACACCTATCTGTTATGTGCCATTAGATAGCACCCAATATATGCTTAGTGTTTAAAGCACAGCACTCCTCCAATATCTACCATCTTGGTAGGTGGATCTAGTAATTATGTTTGTAATTATTTCTGATGTGCTGCCCTTTGAACAGTTAGTTATATCCTTAAGCTTTTTGGCTGGCTAATTATCCACCACAAAGTTGAGGCAATGTCCAGATAAAATCAAGGTGAAACCAAATAACAGGGGCCATATAGTTCAAAGGGCCAGATGGAAAGGCAATTGTAGACTGAGAAAGGCTGACTAAGGTTCCTTGCCCTTTTTTAAATTGTATTATACACTTTGCTTTCTGCCAGTATAGTTTTGCCCAAATCAATTTTTTAAAGGTTTAAAATAATTTCACTAATTGAAGGTGTTTTTTCAGGTGTTTCCACCCAGCAGGCACTTCAGCTTCGGTGCAAAGTTGAGGAGCTAGCTATTACCTGTGACTGGGTTTCTGCCTAGGATTTCCTTGTTGATTTTGGTAGTACTTACTACTTGTTAGATTGCCGGAAGAATTTGACATGATTAAATTTGGATGCGAAATATAGTGAATTCTGTCCACTACAGTTGATCCATTGAATCAGTTGCTGGAGAGCTCAGTGGCTTAGATATCTGGCTGTGGAGCCAGTGATTGGGAGTCCATTTCCCACTGTGCCTCTTGGGAAAAGAGCCAGTCTGTGTGCCCTTGGGCAAGCTTCATAGTCCCAGAGTACCCCCATAAGAAGAGAACGACCTAGAAAATTCTGGGAAGAGTTGCCATAAGTTGGAATTGATTTGATGGCACATTGTTGTTAATAATAATAACAACAATAACAACAACAATAAAAAAGCAGCGCTTGTGCGAAGCTGATTCAGTGGGTCTACTCCAGACGGGACGAGTGGGTTTAGGATATTGTGTATTTTTAACAGGCTTTTCTGTCTCTCTTCTGCTAATCTATGCATTTGATTGAGCTAGACACATTCAGAGTACACATTGTGGTGTAATGGGTAGAGTGACAGACTAGGGTTCCAATCCTTGCTCAGCTATGGAAACTCACCAGGGGAGTGGAACTTGTAAAACCTTTCTGTAAGTTTTTCACATACTTTGAAAGATCTGTTAGGGTCCCTGTAAGTCAATTTCAACTTGATAGCACATAAAACATTTGACTGCAACATTACTTTTTATCTGAAGATAATGCATACTTATCAAGTTTTTCTTTATTTGTTTTGATGCCATAGAAGCTTCTGATAAAAATAGAAGTGGTTCACAGTACTCGGATTTCTTTTAGTTCAGAAGAATGGCTTGTACACTTAGGCATGTCCCCGTGAGAAAAGTCTAGTTGTGCCTCCTACTTGTTAATCCGTAAATGGCTCCTAATACAGTATTGCTGATGTGTCTTTCCATGGCATTCAATGAGAATCAAGAGCAGGATTATGATTTTACTGGGGTAATACAGTGCATTTGACAGAGGCAGAATATTGCTGCACAAATGGGGTGAATGTTGGTAAAACCCAAAGTTGCAAGACAGGAGAGCTATAGCTAATTGTGAAGTGTGAATTCTAGCTTCAGTCTACCATCAGTAAGAAACTAAAGTTTTCTGATTTTGCTTCATATCTGCAGATTAATTTTTAATGTTTCCACAGTATGCTCAAGATTAGGTTGATATGCATTTCATATTACTTCTAATGAAATGCCCAAGGCAGGTCTGTGATGTCTGTCCGTTACTATTACAGCACATCAGTGATTCAGGAGAATTCCTGTCAGGCTAGGCCAGGGACCTTTGAGATGCTGCGTCTTGCCAAGAGAGTGAGACACGTGTGGTGTAAGCAGCTAAAGGGCTGTTCCAAGGAGTATTTGCTATTGTTGAACTTAACTATCAGTTGCTCCTTACACAATCTGATTCCTCTTCTCCATCTCTAAAGGAAAGCATTGGTGGGCAGGCGGAATGAATGAGGAATTAGAATGAAAAACCTAACAACTTGAGGGAAAGCAGCACTCAATTACTGTGCTTTTGGTTATTCCCTTCAGCACCTGTGCTAACCTTGTTACCACTAGCTCTGGAGTTGTCCCAAAAGGTTGCAGTACATTGTGTTTTCTAGACATGTTGAACCTTTGTTGATTAAAAGCTTATGGTATCACTTTAGTTTGCAAGAGCTGAGTGGGACTGGTAATGATAGGATTTTCTGGAGGTCACTAATTCATAGTTTCTGCCCATCAGAAGCAACTACATGACACGTGACAACATATTGCAAATATGTCTGTACAAAATACTGCAGGTCTTTATGCCAATTCTGTTATGTTTAAGAAGACAATGTGTATTATCTGTCATTCTTGCCAGAATGCTTTGGTGTACCTTAAATTGGTAGGTGCCAGCATGGGCTTTGTTCACGTAATGAACATTCCCATTCCTTCATGCTTGATAACATATTGATAGTGCAGCTTTGAGAGCCTAGTGAAGAAATAAAGCAAATCCTGATTTTAGCATTTTGACTATTGCATGAAAGCTTTACTGGAGTTTATAGATACTACATTTATTAAAATATGTTTGAAGCAAGGCCAAAATGGCACCTGATGAGAGACAACTACCTCCAAAAAATACATCCAATTCAGTTTATCCTCTAAAATATATATGTGTAACTGTATTAGAATGTTACTGTACTTTGCCCTTCTGTGACCAGCTGCTTCCGTATCCTTGACTAAAGGTAAACACTTTACCTGTTGGAACATAGGTATAGTATGATATACTACGTGTTATGGATGGAGAAGAGCTTTTTATACAGGACTGGCAGTTTAGGTGGCTGGGCCATGCTGAGCACAATAGAAATATCACCTTGAGATTTTATGTATTTGGTTTTTAGTAGTACATAGTGTCTGCATGTTTGGAAGTCTGTTTTCTGAACAGGTGTGAAATTCTTTCCTTTTTGTTGAAATCATAAAGTGTCCATCAAGCCTTACTATTGAAATGTAATCCGTTTGCTTAGAGACTGTTTAAAATAAAGGCTTCTGTAAAAAAAAAAACCCACAAAAATGCAACGACTGGGCACAAATCTAAAAGTTTTGGTGTGTCTTATTTGCAGAATGCTTCTGGTTAGGGTGAATGAGCTGCAAACTGAGATAAACGCAGAGTTTCACTTTAGCTTACCTGTTTTACAAAACTTCATTTCAAACCTACATATGTGAAACTGTGTACCACCAAAATTTGAAAGATCTTTGGGAGCTAAGTGCTCATAGCCTCCTGGGCAAAACTTATAATATGTCTTTTATTAAGCTAAACACTAGTTGGATTTATTGCAGATTACTTTAGTTGACAGCAACTGGAAGCTAACATTTAGTCATGAAAGGTGGAGACAGGACATTATTTGGGCTGGTTAAGGAAATAGTGAAAATACCTCACCAGCGAGCATTTCTAAGGCTTTTATTTCTAAAAGACTCCATTTATAGAAGCATCGGGCAAAAATAAAAGGAAAGGCTTTTTTCTTTAGACTATTTGGTATATTTCTGCCTCGCTGCCTCCTTCTCCCTGGGCTAACATTAAAAGCATTAAAATAAAACTTGGCAATATGAATAGCTTATATGGCTGTAATGCTGCATTAACATTTTTAATCTGCTAAATCACTTAAGTATCTCTATGGCTGCCAAACAGAACTCTCCAACTTTGAGAAAGTCTTAGCATAGATGAGCGTTATTCTTGCAAATGGTCAAAGCCCTTCGCTGGCTTTTCTTTCTGTATCACAGTTTTCCTTCTTGTGGCTTTCAGCAGCTATAGGTAGAACAAAGCCATTTCATATGGGACATGGTAGCGCTGCAGGTTAAACCACAGAAGCCTCTGTGCTGCAAGGTCAGAAGACCAGCAGTAGTAAGATCAAATCCATGCAACGGAGTGAGCTCCCATTGCTTGTCCCAGTGGCTGCCAACCTAGCAGTTCAAAAGTACATAAAAATGCAAGTACAGTGGTGCCTCGCTTAACGAGCGCCCCGTTTAACGACAAATCCGGATAGCAATTAGGTTTTTGTGATCACAAAAGCGATTGCATAACAATGTTTTGAATGGTAAAAAATCACTTTGCGATGATCGGTAAGCTGTTTCGCTTACCAATTTTTGCATAGCAATTTTTTTCCGACAGCTAATCGGTGGTTCCAGAATGGCCGCCAGAAAAAAATGGCCACCCGCTCTTTTTTGGGACGGATTCCTCGCTTACCGGGCAGCGAAAATGGCTGCCGTATGGAGGATTTTCACTTAAAGGTAAGTTTTCCCCCCATTGGAACGCATTGAAGGGGTTTCAGTGTGTTTCAATGAAGTTTTTAAAACCGCAAAGCGATGTTTTCGGTTAGTGGTGATTTTTGCCGTACCGATTAACATTGCTATGCGAGGCACCACTGTAGATAAATACCCTGTTTTCCCCAAAATAAGAAAATAACCCTAATTTTTCCTCCAAAAATGCATTAGGGCTTATTTTCAGGGGATGTCTAGTTTTTTTCATGTACAGCAATCTGCATTTATTCAGTTACAGTCATGTCATCTTCTGGTTGCTGCATAATAGTAGAGGGCGGGGTTTCACAACTGGGACTTATTTTTGGGGTAGGGCTTATATTACGAGCATCCTGAAAAATCATACTAGGGTTTATTTTCAGGTTAGATCTTATTTTCGGGGAGACAGGGTAGGCATCACCACGGTGGGAAGGTAACGGCGTTCCGTGTCTAGTCACACTGGCCACGTGACCATGGAAACTGTCTATGGACAAATGCTGCCTCTACGTCTTGGAAATGGGGATGAGCATTGTGCCCTAGAGTCGGATACAGCTGGACTAAATGTCAAGGGGAACCTTTACCATTACCTGTGTGGGGGGGGGGGCATGTGGATGAGTTTCATTTTATGTAATTTTTGAGACATGAATTGCTGTTTGGAAAACAGTTGAAAAAAAAATACTGATCCCACAAAGATTTTAATTTTCTTTGCAAGACAGTATATCAGGTGAAGTTGGATATGTCACTGGGTTCATGTGATTTGTATTACAAGAGGAATGTTTCATTTTGCAGAATTGGAGAGGGGTGTGTGTTCAGAATTGTAGGATGTGCCAGTTTGGTTATTCACGCTTCTCCACTAGAGGCAAGGAGCATAAGAATTGGACACCATCCATGCTTGTCTTCTGCTGGTGCAATTTGTCTGAAAATAAACATGCTGAATGAGGCTCTCAAAAGTATGGGTGCTTCATGGAGATGGCTTGCATGCTGTCTCAGTAGCTCATTGAATCCACATATTTTTGTTTCTCATTAGATACATCTAAAATGGCTAAATATTTCTTCAGCTGCACTGTCTCCTAACTTGGAGTTTTCCTTGCGTAAAATATTTGGCCTAGATATTCCTTAGTCTCAAAAGAATCAAGTCCCTGAAATGAAGTGAGAATTGTGTCTCCTGAAAGGATTCTTTAAAAAGAAAATAAATTTGGAAAAATAGTTTCTAGTTAAGCTCTAGTAGGACACGTAATATTAACTTCAAATTTGTTTTTTATTCTCTCATCTTTTTGCAGAATGATGGCAATTAGTGGTTGTATTAATATAGCACTGCCTGAAAGTTTTCTGTAGTGAAGGACTACCACAAAGCAGCGTTCAAAAAAGTACATTTTGCTTTGGCACTGGCCAAATTCTTTGGTGTAGATATGCAGGTGGTATAATTTTTGGAGGAAATGGAGTCCAAGTTAAGAAATACTCATAGAGATCAGCTGCATGTGGAGTCATATCACTCAACATGCAACTGATCATTTCTACAGTAATTTCTTGGAGCAATTATAACAGTTAAGTCACTTGTGCTACACTAGAATAAAACTAGGTGAGAGGATTTGGGACGCTGTGTTCATGCGTTGTGTATTCTGTGATGTTGCACGAATGTAAATGTTCTTAAATACAGCTTCTTTTGTGTCTGACACAACTGCTTTCTTTTCTGGAGGACAGCAATTTTGGTTACCATTCAACTCTTGGTGATGTCATGCAGTGAGGTTGTAGTTGAAATCAGGTTAGAAAGTACTGTTCTCACAAAAATAACAGAATCAGTTACACTGGCTTTGTTTTGATTGTCTGGATACAGGAGGGGATCCCTAGATTTTTTTGGACCCATTGAAATATTTGAAAATTTCAGTGTCCAGCTTCATATTTAATTGCTGGCTCAAAATTCATAATTTTGAAGTGAAATTAAAAAATGAGACCAATTTTCAAAGAACTGGCCACAGCAGTCTGTTTCAGTCTATATAATAAAAATAAAAGCAACAAAAAGAGGCACTTTGAAAACTGACAACTTTATTTCAGTGCAGGTTTCTAATCCGCAAAAGCTCATGCTGGAATAAATGCAGGTCAGTTCCCCAAGTCATTTTAAAACAATTCCCTCTCAAATAAATTGAATTTAAGAATTAATAATGAGATGGCCTAAAATCAATAAAAGTTATTCAAATTAATTCCAGCCCAAATCTCCATCTACTCATTTGCTATCTGGCAGTCAGCGCTCTCCCGGATCATCTGCTGTCTATATGTATGCTGTCCATTATGCATTGACACAAATGCCTCTCCTGCTTTCTGATTGCTCCATTGCATGTTACAGTATAAGTCTGCCTGTGTCCTCGTTTGGTTCACAGACTTTTCTCCAGTTGCATGCCAGTTTCCTGAAGGAAGGGTTTCTGTGTTTTTTCTGGAGCAGCTTGGTATGCTCTACTCGTATCACTCGATCTAGCTAGGCTGGGTGGCTGAGGGGCTTGACCCCGAGAGAGGCCCGGAAGAGGAGAATTAAAAATTGGTCCTTCTTGGCAGTTGCTCCTCACCTCTGGAACATCTTGCTCCCTGAGATTCGCCTGGCACTCTCGCTGGGACTTTTTAAGAAGAAGCTGAAGACTTGGGTCTTCAGGCAGGCCTTGCCCCCTTCTATCACTTAGTTCCCTGTGTTTTCTCATCTTGAACTTTGCTTGCTTTTCTTTTTTGTTTGGATGTTGTCTGTTTTAATTCTTGTTTTATATTGCTTGCACTGTAAGCCACCCAGAGTAGATTTGTTTGAATTTAGATGGGCGGGGTAAAAGCTTGCATGCATGCATGCATGCATGCATGCATGCATGCATGCATGCATGCATAAATAAATAAATAAATAAATAAATAAATAAATAAATAAATAAATAAATAAATAAATATGCTGTGACACAAATCTGGGCCTAGCCTCAGTCGTTCCCCCCCCCCCATGTTTGCCAAAATGCCTTGGAGGCCATGTGGAATCCCTTGCAGCCCTAGAAGCACTCTGAGAAAATTCTGGGGCTGCTAGAGCTTGGCCAGTGTTGTGACTTTGGTCTAGATGGGCAGGGTAGAAATCTAATAAAATAAAATAAATTGTGCCCAGTGTCTTTAATGGGGATGGCATTATGGAACATGAGTGGGACTGAACTGCTGTTGTTGTTGTTCAGTCGTTTAGTCGTGTCCGACTCTTCGTGACCCCATGGACCAGAGCACGCCAGGCCCTCCTATCTTCCACCGCCTCCCGGAGTTGTGTCAAATTCATGTTGGTTGCTTCGATGACACTGTCCAACCATCTCATCCTCGAACTGCTGTACCTGCCCCATATTGGGAAAAGCTAGGTTGCTGATTTTAAAGATCTAACTGGCCTAGAATCAGCCAAATCTTCCTAGTTTGTCACCCTGGCTAGGACTTGCTACTTATCAACATACTGTAATTGTCCCATTCCTGTGTTAAAAGAACATTATCTCTATCTTCACCTGGACTTAAGTCTCATCACCATGTAATAAATACAGTATAGGAGACATGTATTTATATTCTCTATGCCCGAAGAAGGAGATTTTGATGCACAAAGGTTCACACTGAAATGAATCTAAAATGGCACAATATTTTGCTCCCTCCCCTTTCTTCCCATCATACTGAGATTAACACAGGTACTAGCTTGGAAATTGGAATCAGAGTATTTGCTTTAATAAGTATCATTATGTATATGAACCTTTTCGATGATTAAAGTTTTAAGAATCCTTTCACAAAGTTCTGCATCCCCGTAAAATTGACTTACAGGTTCATACAGGATGCCATTCTTCCTGGCAGGTTCTTGGCAGAGTTCATGACAGGGTTGGAAATCTCTGACCGCCCTGCACCCCCCCCTTCGAAAGTAATACACAGCTGCTTCCATTATGCTTAACCATTGTCCAGTGGAAATTAATCCGGTGTCATCTAGAGCAGTGGTCCCCAACCTTGGGCCTCCAGATGTTCTTGGACTACATCTCTGTTAGCCAGGATTTCTGGGAGTTGAAGTCCAAGAACATCTGGAGGCCCAAGGTTGGGGACCACTGATCTAGAGAACCACAGATCCCCAGTCTTGTTTGGAACATTGATAAAAGCCTCTTCTGTTTGGTCTTAGTGGATTATTGCACAGAAATATGATCACTTTCAGTTTGCATCACATATAAGTCCCAGTATAAGTGTCTTATTATATATTATAATCTATAATATAAATGTCTTGCATTTTTTAACATAAGTTTAAAAAACTATTTTAAGAATGATGTCAATGATTTCTATAAAATAATTATGGACTCTATAAGAATTGTGTCCTTTTGGTTGGACCTGCACTCACTACTTAATCAGTTTCATTTTAGCATGTTGTGCATGACTAGAAATTCATGTTTAATTTTTTTAAATGTTACTTTTTCATTCCCTGCTTTATCTCCTGAAGTAACCCTGTTCCCCAAACAGCTTTGGTATTTCAGACTTTTCCATTCTTATCTCATTCTGACACTCAATACTGTACAAACCTTCTTGGTCTCTCCCAAGTTGCCTTCCATAGGAACCATTTCTACAGCATATTGTCTGAAGAGGAATGTGTGACCACCTGATGTTGGGAATGGGGATCTTATTTGAGCTTGAATACACAGTTAATGTTGGGCTTCAGAATTGTCCTACATTATCAGAAAGTATATGTAAGAGATGGAAAGAGTGTTCTCTCTTTCTTGTTCATAAATGACTATCATGACTTGTCCTATAGAAATCTCTAGTTCACAGAATGCCTGAAGAAATTGTTCCTCCCCCACTGAATGTTGTTGTCTGAAATATCAATTAGTATTTCTTTATGTTACAGATTTAATACAGTGCACAAATGAGATGAACGTAAATATCCCACAGTTGGCGGATAGCTTGTTTGAAAGGACAACGAACAGTAGCTGGGTAGTGGTATTCAAGTCACTCATCACAACTCATCATCTAATGGTGTACGGAAATGAGGTAACTGATTACTGGACTGGTTATTGATCATTAATATTTTAGAGAATTAGCTTTCCTGTTGTCATTTGTTGTTCTTCATCAGGGACAATGGGTGGTATTTAACAACAAGTTGAGGATGCAAAGGTTGAAGAGAAAACCTAACTAATACTTGTTCTGTTACAAAACACAGGGCATACCTGTCTATAAGAGTTAAGACCATTTACATGCCACAAATTTAAGGGGTAAGTGGGCAACTTTAACCACCCATGGGGTGCTGAATAAACCCTAGCCAGTTTCACAAATTCAGGATCCAGCAGACTAACAATGCCTGGGGACCTAGTTGCCCACCCCAGGTTAGCATTTAAACAGCTAGGGCTCTGTGTTAAAATTGTCTTGAGCAATTTTTGGCAGTTACAGAACTAAAGTATGGAGAAATTAGAAAGAGGTCACTGGAAGAATAACTGAAATAAGAAATCTGTTAGAAATCATTACAATAATATTAAGGTTTATGGGGACAAAGATATGTCATATATAATATAGCAATAGTACAGTAATTTGTATGGTGATTAAATTCATCCAGGAATAGTTTTATTGCTGGCCCCCATTGTTGTCTACTGCCGTAGAATACGACTGTCAGTTCCCTGCCAGCACAGTTGTTAGCAAAGTATGTTTTCTCTGAATCTAATGAAAATAAACCACTTGGCAGCTGCCTTAAAAAAAGAAAGAAACCTTCAGTTAAAGTTTGTGAACAGGAGCTACAGAACCTTGCCTGCATGACCAGTGACTTCTGCGTTATCCACTATCGCTTCCTTTTATTTTGGTTGCTCCTCACCTGACTTCAGAGGCTTCTTCCAACATGACTTTAAGTTAGATATCTGAAAGCAGAAAACTGCCTCATACCAGATCAGATAACTGAAGCTTCTAACTTTTGTTACTTAATTTCTCTGGCAGCACCTTTTCTTCAGAATCTCAAAATAGACAGTTCCCAGCCCTTTTATCAGAGATCCTTCCTAAAATTGGATATGTCAGGAACGGAAGCTGGTTATGCACATGCAGGCACTTACACCCTTCAGATACAAGCTTTCAGTTATGGGGAGCTGATCATCAGGCTGAGGACTAGAGCACGAAAACTCAGGGGCAGGACAGCTCCTTTAGTATGCAGTGGACCTTGGGAAGAATTTTATTCATTATTTAAAACTCTGAAGAAATTGTTATTTAACATTTAGTGGATGCAGTCCTATTGATATTCATGTGAAGTTTTGTGTAACTTGTCACTCCTGATTGACAGTTCTGGGATCAATCTTAGTTGTACAGTTGGACATGTATTCAGGCACATGACTGAGAGAGAGAAGCATATCTTGTCAGGTAGCTGCAGTTAGCTGTCAGAAGTAGGCATGTACATAGAGAAAATGTACATATTTCATTCGTTTAGGGTTTTCTGGGTGCTGCTTAGTTTTTGTGTTACTTGGGTACTGGCCCTCTCAGTAAACTCCAAAGCATCCGACCTCTTCTGGTTCTTTCCATTAGGATTTCCCATGTTTGGAGTTCTGATATTAGACTAAAAAAGCCTGGCAGTGGTAGACAAAAGAGAGGAAAGGGAAAGAGCAGGGCTGGAAGGCTAGGGGTTTGTGCTGCAGCAAAGCAAAGAAGGAGTGAAAGTACTGGGCTTGTAGGGCCAAGAGATGTGCAATAGTGAGGGAGGGGAAGGAGGGAGGCCTGACAGAAGGCTGGTGGTGTTGAGGCAGAAGGGAAGGGGTCAACGACTAGGACTGGCTAAACCAAGAGGTGTGTGGTAGCAACGGCAGTAAGGCAAGGCCAGGAGAGAGAAGGGAAAGACAGGGGCAGGCTAATTTGAGGAGTATTGATGGGAGATGATTTTACATAAATGGGTCAAATGGAGAAAATCCAATGAAAATCCATTATTTTTGGGATCCTCACTTTCAGGAAACCGAAAGTATTGGGTTTCAGAGGTATTCTGTTGGACCGAGGCTAAAAGAAAGAGCCTCTTTCTTGGGTTTCCCCCCCTCCCTTTTGGGTTCACCTTGAAGTCCCAGCCCTAGTAGCAAATTGTACACTCCTCGCACAAACACCAGTAGGATTCTGGCCTGTAAGTCTCAATGTAATTCTTACTCTATTTTGCCCCTTGCCCCCCAGTTCTGATGTTAGCAGTTTTTCACTTTATGTGAAAATGTTGGTGTGGATTACACTTGTAATATGTCTTTGTGCTAACAAAACTGTAATTGCATGCCTCATGTAAAGTACACTAGTCTTTTACGTTTCCATGTTACATATTGGAACTATTTATAATTACTTCTGAGAGATGATGTTATTTTCTGCCTTTCCCACAGTCTAATTTGACTTCCAGCTTCCATAAAAGCTGGGTTCTGTTGATTAAATATTTATGTGTCACCCTTCAAGAAAAAAATATGCTTCCAGAGTGGTTTATAATGCTGCAATAACTAAAATTATACTACTAATGAATCTGTGGAATTATGCACTGCTGTAATGAGCATGTGCTGGCTGGTAGTTCAGTGAGTTGAGTATCTGGCTGCACAGCTAGAGATCGGAGTTCAAATCCCCATTGTGTGTGCCGTGAGAGGATCCACCATGTGTAGCCTTGCACAAGCTGCACAGTTCTAGAGAAATCCCCCCAGAAGAAGTGATTGGTAGACTACCTCTGAGTATTCTATACCTAGAAAACCCTGGAAATGGTCACCAGAAGTTGGAATTGATTTGATAGCATATAATTATTTTCATTCACGTGGAGGACTATATTCTGGGAGCCGGAGAATCCCCTTTTTATTTTGTTGGTCTGATGTTTTTTGTAATAAGTTATGTTACAGGACCACGATCTTCCCTGTTAGAAAGGAGTGGTTTGTTATGTTCTCTACCTCCAAACTACAGTGACCTCCAAAATGTTCTATTATTAACTGTCCTTTTGTCTCTTGCAAACCTATTGCTTCCTCCAGACCCTCTCATGTTTGGTCTTCCCCTTTTCCTACTGCATTCAACTTTTTCTAGCATTATTCTCTTTTCTCGTGTTCTCATAATGTGCCCAAAGTATAACAGCCTCAATTTTACCTGTAAAGAGAGCTCAGGCTTGAGAAAGAGCAGGAGAGATATGGTGTAGTATAATTATAGAACAATAGTGCCACATCCTCATTTAAAAAATACCCAGGATGCTATTCTTCAAACTGTTCCTTATTTCATGCTGTCTTAAGCGTGAAAGTTTTATTTATACCGAGCATTTCATGTCTTTGGTATTGATGGCACTTGATCACTGAGGAAAAGGAAGGTGTGGGCTGCCTGAGGCTTTTAAATGAATGGGTCATTTGAAGGATGCACCATTTACAGATGATTAAATTGTTGAGTAGTTAGGTGTCTAAAGTGACTTGCCTTCAGCACGTGTAATCTTGTTGAGTACATTGGTGATTTAAAGCAGGCAGGAACATTCATATGGTTTTGGTTTCTTATCCACTGTCAAAGTATTTGTAGCTTAAAATACCTATCTGTTGAATTACCTGAACAAGTTGGGTTAGCAACCCATCTGCTGCCATTTGTAATCCGAGAGGTTTGTTATTGACTCACCAGCCTTGAGCATTTGTAATTCTTCTGTATCTCAGGTCGAAATGGCAACTGTCCAGACAAGGGTTGCATCCAACAGCATTATTTAGCTTCTGCAAGAGCTGAGTTCAGTGGACGTGGAAGGTGTAACAGCCCCCCCCCCACAGTATCCACATACAAAAAACCCTGTTCTGAAAGGCTACAAAACCTGTTTGGACTTCAGGCAGCTACAGGAGGGAACAGTCCAAATCTTGATAACTTCCTTCAGTGTTATGTTAGGTTTAGACCAAAATAAACAAAACAAGAACTTTATTTATCTCCCCTCCCCCTGGCCAATGTTGGTATTCATGGTCAGGTTCACTTGTTACTGCGTTGACCAGTTGAGCCTTCAAGATTTCTTACTGTTCACAAACTTTAGATCACACCAAAAGATATCATAGCATTTATCTAAAGGTCTTTGAGGAGGATTTTGTAGGCATGGCAAGTGCCCCAATTTAAGCTACCCTCCATCCCTGAAGGTCTGAGGAAATAGAGGGAGTAGCCTGTGGACACCCTCCCTGCTTCATTGTGCTATACATGCATAAGGTACATGGACCTTTCCAGTTAAACAGTTTAATAAAGAAGGTTATGTAAATGACAAGTTGGGCAGTACTGGCTTCATTCAGGCATCATCACCAAGCCTCTGTTTATTTTGATTAAACTACAGTATGGGTTGAGCATTGAGAAGCTGAAACTATGTAATGGTCATAGGAGCTGGTTTGTTTGTTTTTTCATTTTTCTCAGCTACATACTGTATAGCATACTCATTTTAGTAGAACCTTGGAGTGGGCAAATGCAGACATTGTGGCAACAAGTGTGTTTTGCTTTTGTTGTTTCTCTGATGAATGCTACCATGACACATCAATTTAAAGGTTATGGTTCATGAGCTAAACAAAATAGAGATCTTCTAAGACAAGACCCTAGTAACATACAAAGTTCTTTCCCCCTGTGAAAATGTGTAGTTCAGAATTCAAGTGGGAATTTATGCTGGTGCCTGTTTAATTGTGTAAACTGCAGTGTTGAATTGGAACTAACGGGTTGACGCTCTTCTTTCTGGTTCTATGCCAAATCAAACAGCTGGCAGTTCACTGCTGTAGTTTACACAGGTACACTTATAAAGTACTAGTGTTAATAGGATTCTGGCCATAGAGACATTCACTTAACAGTAGCAAAGCAGGGATAGCATCTTGGCTTACTCCAGGTAAACAGGAAAAATCAGTACTGAAACATTACCTTTATTAGTCCAACCGAAAAAGGCAGTGAAATTTGTGTAAGTTTTAAAGAAATCAATCTCTTCATCAAGCAAGTTGTTAAAAATAAATGGTGGGAAAGGGAAAAGGGGGGAAGGCAAAGAGTCTTAATCTCCTTGTTGCTTTAGGATGTAATGGGGAAGAGATGCTGCAGAGAAAGAAATAGGTCTTATTAGGGGATACAGTGGTGTTAGATTTTACTCTCAGTTGCCTGTAGTCTCTCTGAATGTTGAACAGTTAGAAACTTTGGGTCCATCTTAAACAAAAAGCTGTACATATAAAGCATACAAATATTATGTATCTAATTAGCATCTTGTACTTTGAGATGCACACTAATTGGATTCCACACTGTCTTTATCTAGGTTCTATAACTAGGGTTTGAGATAATGTTTCAGTCCCCCCCCCCAAAAAATATTATCTGCTGCTTTTCCACAGCTGAAGTTAATGGACAGTAGCTATCAAAACAAATACACTGCATTAAGAACAAGCAAGGAAGATTATGCCAAATGAACTGTAAGGTCAAATTAAAGCCATAGAGAGCCTTCTAAAAAGTCAGTAAGGAAATGGAAGGATAACATTGGCAGAGGGATCATTCCACATCCTTGAGCTACCTAAGTAGAGTCCACAGGTTTAGCCACAGTGATTTTTATTTCCTGCTAAGTAGAAGCACAAAGAATACACTACTGAAACTGGCTGTGGGGAAGCACATAGCAAAATAGTACATTCTGTTATCTTTTTGAGATGGGAATGGACTTTAAAAGTGGCAATTCATGAACAGATCTGAATGGAGGGCTTTTCAAGCAGCTAGAAGATTACAGGAATGTTGGACTCCATGAGGTTTAGATCTCTGGCTGATGAGCAAAAGTTTGGGAGTTTGATTCTCCACTTTGGCTTGATGAAGCAGCTTTTTCATTGTTTGTGATTTTTAAAAAACTTGAAGATGTACAACTCTAGTCAAGTAATTGCCATGTTATCTCTTCTAGCGTTTTATCCAGTATCTGGCTTCCAGAAACACGTTGTTTAATTTGAGCAATTTCTTGGACAAAAGTGGGTTGCAAGGTAAACTTCTTTTTTTCCCCCCAACTAAATCATAACATCGTACAAGGTGTTTTACAGCAACATCATTTCCTTAGGTTATTATTCCAAGAAGTTCCAAAATCTACACTGGGGTGATGCCTTTTAGCTTAAACCACCAAAAAAGGTACAAATATCTGTGCTAGGTTTCAGGGTTTAAAAATAAACTTTGTAAGGCATGATGTTGCAGAAAGCACTGTGCAGGCGGAGGAGCAGCTTAATGGTAGAGCATGCTGTCATGAGATGTGAAGGGAAGAAAGTTGTGGAGAGAGTAAGAGAGCTTATCAGGTGTTTGGGTTCACCCTGAAAGTCCCCTAGTTTTCCTGGGGGAAAAGAGCCCATAGATAGTGGTACACTTTGAGTCTCGATTGTGAAAAGACAGCAGCCCAATTAAAACCTAAAATTTGTTCTTACCAGTGCAAGGCCCACAACTCCTTTATAAAAATGAGTAAAGGATATTTGGCAGTGTTTACTGTCAAGGCTAAAGAGAGTTTGAGGTTATGGATCAGATAAAGCAGGTCAGTAGAATTTTAGATATGTAAATCCATCAGTTCTCCACTGGCTTCAAACTCTGTGATTGGCATTTTGTGGAATAAGCTGCATTTGAGTGGTAAGATTGCTCTGTCTACCCATGCGAATGTAACGTAACTAACATCTGGAGAGGGCAGAGGTATTGTTTTAGTGTATGTCCAGCCTAGCTAAACCAGTCCATAGAAACTGATCCTGCTGGGTTTTTTTCTACAACAGGGAGATTTGTGCCATTTCGTACTTAAGACTAGTCCAGGAACAAAAATGCCATCCTAGTTAGTTGTGATTTATTGTGAAGGAGGGGTGGGGCTTAACAAAATTCATGTCCAAAGAGCTCAGTCAAAGTTCCTGTGGAAAGCAACTCAGTGTGTGAAACAAGCCCCAGAACAAGATAAACCATACCTTCCTCGGTGTAACAGAGCCCAGAAAGGCAGGGTGAAATGCACCAAACAGATCCAGCCATGCATCATAGGGGCTCAGTTCATATTGCTTAGCATAGTAAATCACAGTAAAGTAAGCCCATTGAATCAGTGCTGAGTGGGTGTGATAACTCCTCAGTAAGATCCGTTGATTCAGAGGGGGCTAATCTGGTTGCAGCTTCAGTGTAGTAAGTGACAACTAGAGTAGGCCCATTTGAATCAGTGGAACATATTGAGGAGTTGACTCACCAAATCCCCACTGATTCAGTGGGCCTACTCAGTGTGACTTATTAAAAACAATGGAATTTCAGTCATGGATTGCAGGTAAGATACCAAAACTCGAGAGTCAAGGTCCTTTCACATGAACTTTTGTTCTCTCAGGAAATGACCTTCACAAAGGAGATGTGGTGGGACAACAGCAAAACCCTTAACACCCACATGTCAGCACTGGAAACCAATCAGTTTTTCTTTGAATATAATATGTACCTCTTATAAAGTCATGCACTTTAATGCAAAATAAGGAAATTAACTGCTTTTCTATTTTCTTCTATTAGGGTATGATATGTCCACCTTTATCAGGAGGTATAGCAGATATTTGAATGAAAAAGCAGTCTCTTACAGACAAGTAGCTTTTGACTTCACTAAAGTAAAAAGAGGGTAAGGATTACATTGCCTGAAACCAATAACTTTGGAAATATAGTTTGTTCATAGCTTCTGTTCTAAATGCTAAAAATTTTAAAATACATAACATTCAACTGAAATTTATGAGCCGAAGATTGCATCCTGATTCCCATGCACCTAGTTTGCAGGAGGACTTTTTAAAATGCAGCTTACAAATACTTTTCAAATATACATCCCACTGCATTTTATTTATGCTAGATGATCACTCAGTCAGTCCTCTTTAATAAGGGTAATTGTGCATGCATGTATGGAATATTAAGGTTCAAGTGAGCAATGATACTGCTCAGGTGGCTTGAGGTTAGTTACACAGTTTCAGACTGATCCTGCTTCAAAGTTGTTGTGAAGATAAGTGGGAGAAGAGGGGAATCCATATGTGCTGCCTCAAGGTCATAATGACACTCCTGGTAGAATAAAAATGTCACTTAAAAATAAAATAAGGTTAACCTGATGTTCCCAGAAAATCTTCCAGCAGGACTTGAGTGCAACTGTGCATATCTGTAGTTGATTTGTAGCAGCATATTTTCAGTGGTGTACTTCCTTTGAATATAGCCGTTGTCACCAGTAGCTATGGACACAACTATGGTATTGAGGTCTGTCACTTAAAAGAAAGGTATGCCCTTATCTTTGCAATACAGTATGGCTAAACTAGTTTTTAGATGATGACTTGATGTACACAAGACAACTGAAAATGTCCTTTCCATTCAGCTTAAAGGCAGTCTTCTTAACTTCTGTTTTTGTATTTTGACCACAATGTTGGTCTGAAAACAGTTCCCCATACTTGATAGGGCTAAGGGAATTGCTACTGTGGTAAAACACTGGTCAGGGTGGTGATCTGGCTGGCTGGCAGCAGTCTGCATACAAATGGAAGTAAAATAAAACAAAGCATTGAATGTTTGAATCAAGAAGACTATGCTATGTGTAGATTATGTTAAAGGTTCTTCCCATTACAATATAAACTAGCTTGAAGACCTTTGGTATAAAAGTTGCTAGCCAGCCACACCACAAATGTTTTAACAATGGGAATTTCCATACATTAAATTATTTCTGTGTGATTTGCTTTAAGACGGGATGTATATCATACAGCAATCTGTTTCTTAGTTTCTAACTTCTGTGTTCTTGAGAACAGAAAGTTGAAAGCTCTTGTATTGAAAACCAAAATTAACAATAGAATTTTCCTGGTTTTCTGTGTATTATTCTCCAAATAAGTCTAAAATGACATTTGGGTAGTGTGGGTGGCATACAAATTAATTAATTAATTAATTAATTAATTAA
This sequence comes from Pogona vitticeps, assembly GCF_051106095.1. Classification (NCBI taxonomy): domain Eukaryota; kingdom Metazoa; phylum Chordata; class Lepidosauria; order Squamata; family Agamidae; genus Pogona; species Pogona vitticeps. The sequence continues at coordinate 255,980,421 of NC_135785.1, forward strand.
TTAATTAATTAAACAAACAAACAAACAAACAAACAAACAAACAAATTGTATTAAATCAGTCATATCACACTTCTAAATTCTACAAAACAGTTAGGAACTTTGTAAAACATGTTAGGTTCTCCTCAAGTTAAGTTTGCAGGTGCTTTTCTTATGATTTCATTTTCCGAGAATATCATTTAACTTTCAGTTGTGGCTCTTGATTTTGTTGAAAGATAGTTGTGGGTGATCAATTAATGTTTACATTTTGTACTTTTTAATAAGAGGCCTCTCCATTCTTCCAGAAGTCCAAATTTGATGTTCTTTGGGCACATGAATATCTGCTTAGATTTGTTAGAGTTGCTGGCTGAGCTCAAGATTGTTGCGTTCATGTTTTGTTTCATTCACCTTGTCTTTATCAAACAGAAACTTAAAACTGCAGTGATTGAGTATGATCTGTGTGCCTAATGTCCCTGCACACAGAAACATACTGAGTCAGCAGATGTTTCTGTCTGTTTCGGTATTGTCTACACTCTGAGGGGCATGATGCTGAAGTTTTCAGATGTGCTCTGTTCCAGTCCTGCCTGAAAATGCTGGGGACTAACCCTGGGGCTTTCTGCATATAAAACATGTGTCTGGCCACTGAGCTCCACCCGTTCACCTTGTTAACAGTTGCAGTAAGCCATAATTTTTTTCCACACTTCCAGCTTCCCGCGAATAGTGTAATGGGTAATTAAGTGTAGTGAAAATCCTGTATATACCTCTACCGTTATCTAGCTCTAATAGTGTGTTCTTTCCTAGTTTTGGACTGCCCATTCCTAGAATTGTTCAAGAATTCCTGGAATTGCATCCCGTAGGCCCAAATTTGCACACCTGTGGGTGTCACTCTCCTCTCCCAGAGAGGGGTCTTTTGAGATATTTACCTGTACCATTGGCTTATTGGGCCTTTGTTTCCTATTGCTGTATCGGTTTTTTTTAAAAAAGAGCTGCCATCACACTTCCTGGGAATCATAGTCTCGCCACCCATTAAGCTCTGTAGAACCTGCCTTCCAAAGAACTCCCAAGAAGCACCAGAGTAACTTTAAAAAATAATAATAATTCTGGGAATTGTAGTCCAAAAACACAAAAGAGCACACAGTCTTGTCCATCTCTCTCCAGATATTGAGACAAAGTCCTGTTGGCATAAAGTTGCACTTCACAACCTAGATAGACTATGTCATTATTTGGCAAAGGGCAGCTTTAATTTAAATGAATAGGAATCTTCCTCTCCCGTTTTTCCGGTTCCAGAGTTTCCAGCGCTCCCTTTTGCCCTTGGGAAGTCTTTGGGAGCTTTGAGGAGAGTGCCTTCAATAGTGAAAAAATCACTGTCAGATTACTGCTGACAGTACTGATTCCCATTGGCTGTGATCTGATGGTGATTTTGCTTATCAGAAGCTTCCACCCCATCCAAAAGCTTCCCCAAGGCAGAAAGGAGCCTTACAGAGCTCTGGAATCTGAAGTGGGGAGGAGGAAAAAGGAAGCTTTCAGTTTGTTTAAATTAAATGTTACTATCTAGATTATGACATCATCTGACTTGCTTGGTGTAACTTTATGCAAGAGGATTTTGCCCATTGTATTTAACTTAACTACCGTATTTTTCGCTCCATAAGACGCACCTTTCCATAAGACGCACCAATTTTTTAGGAGAAGAAAACAGGAAAATATAATCTGTTTTCTTAGCTCCATAAGACGCACAGACTTTCCACACCCCTGTTTTGTGGGAAAAAAGTGAGTCTTATGGTGCAAAAAATACAGTAATTTAAGGAGGAGGTCTGAGCATGAGGCTCTTATGGGTCTCTAGTGGTCTGATAAGTTGATAATGGAAAGGAGGGTAAAAGCAGGACGTGCTTGATTAATTTGTGTGGAAATCATCTCTGTTCAGGCTCTGTGTCTGTTGTACTAGCAGCTGTTATTAAATATGTTTGGTCTGCTAAATATTTTTAAAATCTTATTTCTCTTAGGGCTGATGGAGTCATGAGGACAATGAATACAGAGAAACTTTTAAAAACTGTACCCATCATACAAAATCAAATGGATGCACTTCTTGATTTCAATGTAAGTTTTATCTGTATGGGTTGAGGGTATAGGCAAATTTTTAATTGAGTCAGGACAGTGGTTTGGATTCAGTTGAGACATCTTATTAAGCCATGATTTCAGGAACCATTGCTTAGAACCCCTGCCAGTGGTTTGAGCTTCCAAGTTAACATGGAAACTATGAATTAGAGCTGCTTAGGTTTCCTTAAGTGTGCTTTCACATGATGTCTTGAATCTTGACGAAGTGGGAAAGAAATCTTCCCCAGGATGACATTGACTCTTCAGATGTTCAGCATAACTTAGATAGGTGGAGGAGAGGTTTGCCTCTCCTCTCCAACTGCCAGCTGAACTGAGAGCTCCCATCAGCAGGGTATGGTGGAGTATCGTCCTTTGGAAGTAGAGTCGTGGAACACTAGAAAAGAGCTAGTTTATTCTCTGTGTGGATTACACTCTTTCCTATAAACATCCTGTGTTCTCTTCATGGCCTGTTTAAAAAATGCTGCAGCTCAGTGAGAAAAGTATCTAACAGAGCTGCTAATTACATAAAGGAAGTTTATAAAACCTACCCAGGAGTTGTATGTTCAAGCACTATAGTAGTCTTTGCGTGTCTTTCTTGGCATTTTGTATGAGTGTATGGGGGGGTTGTTTTTAGGTATGTGTCATTGGCCAAAGAATTGTTTTTCCTTTTTTCTTGACAGGCTTTAGTGTCACAGACATGTAGTATACAATGTCAGATAGCCAGAAAGCTCTTTATACTGAGTCCCATCACAGAAGATAGCTGTGGAATTCTTCTTGTTCATTTAACGTCCTTTCTTGTTCTTGGCAGGTCAATAGCAATGAACTTACAAATGGCGTAATTAATGCTGCCTTCATGCTTCTCTTCAAAGATGCCATTAGACTCTTTGCAGCATATAATGAAGGAATTATTAACCTATTGGGTAAATACTTCCTTTTTCACATCTCTTCCTTGTATTTAGTAAGCATGGCACTGATCTTCATTTCAAAACACATTTTATACTGCCTTTTAAAACAGCTGCTTCTCTTTACACATAAACAAAAATAGACATAAATACGAACTTTTCTAAAATATTTTTGGTATGAACAGTGGCTTCTTTGAACTATAATTTTCTCTGTCCAATTACCACGCAACCAACTGCAAAGCTGACAATTTTGTTTTTATATTCTCTTTTAGAAAGGTGACAATTTTGTGAAGAGACATAACATAACTTTTAGCTTTAACTTTAACTGTCTTCACGATTGTGGTCATAAATCTAAATTTGTGGGATTTTCTCCATTTGGTTCTGGATAGCTTCCAAACCTCTGGAATAGGACACTGTAGCCAGACATTCCTGTTTGTTGAATATGGCCCAACCCAGATATGTTGAATTGAATCCAGATTTCAAGAAGACAAAGTGACTCTGGTTCAGGAATCTAAGAGAGTTAAGTTTTATGTGACTGAGATCTAATGGATGTCAGTCTACCTACTTTAGGAAAGCTAATTTTAATAAACTCAGAATAGTGATAGATAAGGTCTCACGCAAGAGATTCTAACAGGAAAAGGAGTCCAAGATGGGTGGGAGTTTCTTAAGAAGGAAATTCTAAAGGCACAATTGTAAACAATTCCAAAAAAAATTAAAAAAGTGGAAGAAAGCAAAAAAGACCAATATGGCATCACAAAAAGCTCAGTGAGGACCTGAAAATAAAACAAAAATAAATAAATAAACAAAAAGGCACACACACACACACACACACACACAGACAGACAGACAGACAGACAGACAGACAGACAGACAGACAGACATAGATATAGATATAGATATATAGATATAGGAAGTGGAAGGAAGATGAGGCCACAAAAAATAGTACAGACAAGTAGCAAAGAATTGTTGGAAGCCTTGAGAAAAGAAGACTTAGGGGAGAATTGCAGGCATCCTTAGTCTCTCTTAACTACTTCAGCATGTGTTATTGTTATATACTTAAATGGAAAGAAACCTTTTGTGATTACTGCCATTTTTCCAATTGTCTTGCTTAGAAAAATACTTCGATATGAAAAAGAATCAATGTAAAGAAGGCCTTGACATATACAAGAAGTTTCTCACCAGAATGACAAGGATTTCTGAGTTTCTCAAAGTTGCGGAGGTAAAACACAGTGGTCTTACTGAAAATTTTGCTACTACCTTTATTGACTGTTAATGAGACTTTTATGAGTAATAAACATTAAAATAGTGATTAAACTTATTAAACTAGAATGTGTCTTCTAAAGTATGCTACTTTACAATACACATTCTAGTTTAATTTGTTACTTTACAATACTTTACAGGCCCATTCACATGGGGAAAACGAAGTATTGGTGTAGACGCAGGTTGTTGCAATGCTTCCCGAAGGCAGCTGCTTGCCAGCAGCTGTGACACAAATTGCAGAAGAGATTGTATTATCGTGAAACATGTTTACATTACTTCCCCATGACACATTATTCCGAAGAGAATGGAGAAGACAAATGGAACATTAAAATAGAGCACAAAAATAGTGGCAAGTATTAAAACACTCAAAATGCAAATTTAAAAGACGGGCCCCGGCCAACCCCAACCTGCAGTAATTTAAAAGACCTGGATGAATTAAGCAGTCTTTACCTGACACTGAAAAGATAATGGATGTGGCTAAAGATCCATAGAAAGGCTCTTCCATTATTGGGATATGCACCTGAAAAGGCTCTCTTCCTAGCGGCCGTCTGTTCACGTCACGGGATAAGTGCAGTTCCAAGTGGCGTCTCCTAACAGGTTCTTAACGATTGGAGAGATACATATGGGAGAAAGTGTCTCCATTTTGTACAGACTGCATTTGAGCTTGTTGACTTTTATGCAGTTTATTAGGGTGCCTAGGCACTGATTAAGTTCAGTCGTCGCCTTGCCTGCAGCACAAAAGAAGAGAAATCCAAGTGCCACTCACATGTTGGTTGACACTACAAGCCAAATCTCTTGAGCGTTGCATGTTGCTGTTAAAGGCACGGAACTGTGTCACTCTGCCAGGATTGCCAGTCCAAAATACAGCCCTGCTTTCAGGGTCTGGCTCTTGAAATACTGTAAACCATCTTATTAATCACAGCCCATTTTTAGTTAATGTTGTGACAATTGATTATATTTATTCCTCAAAAGGTTTTCTTATCTACAGGTTATTTTTATGAATTGTGCCGAGAAGGGGAGGGGAAAGACTGCAGATTTGGAGAAATCCCTACCTGTTTTGACACTGCCATTGAAGAAACTGACCTGACTGGCTGTACCTTGTCACTGGTTGTCGTGGGCAATACAAATGTATTGTTCACTTCAACCCTTAAAATAATAACTTATACTTTAATCTGTAATTACTTTCCTTATCATACATCTGTACATAGCCTGAATTCTATGAATCATCTGGTTCTACAGTCTTATTTTTCATGTTATCTTCAATGTGCTTTCTTCATCATGTCTTTAGTCAAACATGTTTAAGGCCTATATCTTATTAAATCTATTTGTTATTACAGCAAGTGGGGATAGACAGAGGAGACATACCAGATCTTTCTCAGGTAGATGGTTTTATGCATTGTCATGCTTGTTTATTTCGAGCTTTTATAATCTGAAGGCTTTGATATAAATCACTCATACTTTAATTCGTTGTCACCATGTTATTGGGTGGAGGGTTTCTAAATATAAAATAGTCTTGAATCTGCTATTATTGTCCTTGATTTCAGTGCAAACAGTTCTCACTTACTCTGATTCATAGCTGGGGATCCTTGTTAAGAATTATCCCTGTATAGCAATACAGCAGATTTCCATATTTAAATTAATGTAAATTCTGTGAGAGAGGTTCGTATATCTGTAAGCATTCACATCCTTTTGATTTTTAAGTATACTAATAGATCTCCGTAGATGGCTGTAAAATACCAGGCCACAGTGGCAAAGAATAGTGCATTAACATGTTTATATGGTTTAAAGTGGTAGCTGTTGTCAAGTCATGCATAACATGGAATGTAGTAATTATTCATTCACAAATGTGCCGTTTTACCTTGTGCCTTTCTCTTGGAGGATGGCTTTTAAAATGAGCAGTCTTGTCTGTTGAAACAGTAGAGATACTTGTACCATATCCATTCAGTATTAATACATTTGAGTGTTGTGTTATTAAGAACTGCTGACTGTATTTAAGCATTTATCACTGGATTCAGAAGTCCTTGTGTTGGTGAAATGGGCGGACAAAAGATGTTACACTATTTGTTCGGAATTTCTGAAGGGCTACTCATGTTTTGTAGGCACCAAGCAGCCTTCTTGATGCATTGGAGCAGCACTTGGCCTCCCTGGAAGGAAAGAAAATCAAAGACTCCACTGCTGCAAGCAGGCACGTGTTGAATCTTGTGTTTGTAATTGGCCCTGCTGACTTTGTTTCCTCTATCTCAGTTAGGGAGTTCAGATAATAATAATACTGAGTTTGATTACTTTCCTTGACTGCACTGCTTTGGACATCTGGTAGAACACTGACATTTAGACACTTCCTTTCGGGTCAGCATTCCCTGTACATAATAAAGCTTGGTGGTAGGTACACATTTGGACAAGAAATAAACTGCTTTTGCAAAGCCCTGGTTGAAAGAGGGACTTTCTTCTTCCTACTCTAGCCTTTCCTTGCAGGTTACTGAAGAATTATAGGCATCTTGGGTTTTGGTGAAGGGAGATACGAGGCAGTTTTTGATTGGATTCGTAGAAGTCCTCACACTTTGCCTGTTTCCGTAAAGTGTCATGCTTTACACACAGATAATTCTGATTTTTGTCTGCACTAAGATTTGTGATTCTAAAATGACTGGTGCAGCTGTGCTGACTGTACTGCTGTCTTCTTGTTTACTTATCAAGTATCCAGCCCTTGGTTGTTGTGGGTTTTTTCGGGCTCTTTGGCCGTGTTCTGAAGGTTGTTCTTCCTAATGTTTCACCAGTCTCTGTGGCTGACATCTTCAGAGAAGTGCACAGAGTGCTGAAAAACCCACAACAACCATCAGATCCCGGCCGTGAAAGCCTTCGTGAATACATATCCAGCCCTTGCCTATGCTCCTGTGGCCATTGTTCCAAGCTCCTGGCTCTTTCTTTTTCCATTCCAGTGTAAACACAAGCCACTGGCTTATCCATGTAAACCAAACCTAGAGCAGTGCTGAAGACTGTGATAGTCTCCAGTTCTGACTTTCTCAACCTAATGAGCCAGAAATAGAAGATGTTGATATATTTATCTTGAAAGAATTTCTAGACTTTGAGTCCAAACTTCAAGACTCTACTTCCAAACTAAATAGTATTCAACAAGAAGAGTAAGGAAAGCATATGATGTTGTCTAGGCTAGACTAGTGTCTAAGATTTGGATCGAGACTTTGTCATATGCAGGAATAACCCACTGAAATTGAAGGAGGTTGTGTTGGTCATTATTACATTGTCTCTAAATGTGAGTAAATTGAGATCCCACCTTTACAGAATTATTCTCCATAATCGCCCTGCAGTGAGAGGACTGTTGCTCCTTTGGGAAGGTCATGCCAAAGGGGCATGATTTCGTTGTGGTGTGGAGGATCTTGAACTTAAACATAGGTGGCCAGAAACATGTGCAGCATTGTTGGATTCTTACCGTTTCCAGCTGGTGTCCAAACAGACAAATGGTAATAGAAAACAATTATCAGTTTTGGGTCGGAGCATTTATTCTGCAATAATTACTTCTCCTCCTTACCCCTCAATAGCTTTAAACAAAAGATCCCCTCTAATGTTAACCAGTTTTTAGGTACTCGGCAAGGTAGTGAAAATTTCTTCAAAGGTGTATGAAGCTCTGTGTTTTGTTTATGCCCAACAGTCCATGGAAGAAGTGTATCTTATGTGGTTGTTGTGGGCTTTCCAGGCTCTTTGGCCGTGTTCTGAAGGTTGTTCTACCTAACGTTTCGCCAGTCTCTGTGGCCGGCATCTTCAGAGGACAGCACTCTGTGCTCTGGTGCAGTTTGTTTGGGAGTTGAATATTTATGGCTTTGAGATCAGCTTTTGTCCTTTTCAGGAGATGGGCGATTATGGTGATTGGTGTGTTTTTGAGGTGGGTGTATTGTTGTGATATTGCTGTGTTTAAAGCTTTGAATAAAAAGCAAAGCAGTGCCGAGCATCTTCTTCTTGCATGTCATCTAACTAATGGCCAGGTTTCGTCCTGTCACCTTTTCCTAGGGCTACTACTCTTTCCAACGCAGTCTCCTCCCTGGCAAGCACTGGCCTGTCACTCACCAAAGTAGATGAAAGAGAAAAGCAAGCAGCACTAGAGGAAGAGCAAGCCCGTTTAAAAGCTTTAAAGGTGGGCACAATTTATTTTCTTCTTTCAGATTGGATTCTGTGTCTATGTTTTGCTGTTTGGGGTGTTTAAGATGGGCTGGGCATAAAAGAGAACAGATTCATCTTAATAGGGCTGTTCTCCTTCATTTACACACTTTGTTGCAAATCATTTGGGAATACAAAAATCTCTCACCACCCAGGAGTTGGGGTATATATAAAATTAGGGGAAAATAACATTTTTAGTTTTGAGACTTGTAGTCTTGAGGTTTTTTTGTGTGTGTGCTTTAGAAACTGAAAGATACACTAACAGGACCTAGTGAAGTAATGCAAGAATTGTAGCAATACGTATTCATTTGTAATTTGTTGCACCCTTTTGAAGGGACATAATAATAGAACTTTTACTGAGAGGGAAGAGAAGGGTTCCCTGGGCCATGAATGACCGACTTTGGTTTTTCATTTTTGTTTCTATGATTTGGCCAGAGGGAAAAATTTCACAGATCAGAGCCACTCGCAAAACGGTTGTCGGCCAAAGGAGGCATTTTAATGTTAAAATTAAGAAGGTGGTGCTAAGTAAGGATGAATGTACAGACATGTGGGTAGAGTTCATTGATTTTGTACCAATGAAAGGAAAGGGAAAAGCCCTTTCACAAGAGTCATTACAATTTTGGAAGAGGAATGGGGCTCCATGCACCTCTCAATTGATCCCAGTGGGCAGTTGTTCAGTAGATTTTTGTTAATTGCTTATTATATGTTAATGTTTTTGTTAAAAATTAAAATAAAAATACTGTAAATATTGAGCTAAATGAAGAAATACATTGCTCCCTACTGTAAGTTCCTGTGTTCTTTTTCTTTTGCATGTATCAGTTTTTCTTGACAATTGCCAAGTGCAAATATTTGGTAAGGTTCAGTTGCATTTCTTATCACTGAAAAATCATATTGAAACTTGCTTGAAGGCTTTGTCTACTTAACCTTAGTAACCATGTAAAATACTTTGTTCCTTGCTTTCTTGTATTCCAATAGGAACAGCGTCTAAAAGAACTTGCAAAAAAACCTCAGTCCTCTTTAACAACCGCCTCCTCCCCTGTGTCTAATGCAGCAGGAAGTATAATGACTACACCAGCCATTGACATTTTCTCCACACCTAGTTCTTCAAACAGGTAGTCATTGTTAGTTATGTATAATTTAGCATTTATTTTCAAGGTGTATAACCACTTGATCCCAAGTTCTTGTAAGTGGTTAAAAAAGTGAAATACAATATGAGAATAAACTCTGAAAAAAAAAAATACAGCAGATTAAAATTGAGAGCAGAGAATAATATCAGTGCATAAAATGCAAAAAAAGTAGTAAAATTATTTTAAGATAGAAAAGCCTAGAAGAGTAAGGAGATGCTTGCTGCTGAAAAGACTTCAGTGTAGATGCTATGTAAACCACTTTGGAGGATGTTCCTTAACAAGGGTGCCAGTGCTTAAAAGGCCCTGTCTCTTTTAGCTACTGGACCTTATTTATCAAGATGCCTGGAGAAGGGACAGTTTAGATGATGTTAGAGTGGGAAGAAACAATGCTTCAGCTAACTTGGTTCGAAACCCCTTAAGACTTGAGGGGTTAATACCAACACTTTGATGTGGCCCTGCAAACAGAGACGGCTATGCCTTTCAGTATTGCTGCTGGTTGGAAAATAGTACTTCTAGCCAACTGTGTGTTGTGAATTTGAGACTGTACTATAAAATGGTTTTTAAAAATAATTGTTTAGTAATTGGGTTAGCTGTGCTTTATATACCACATAACTGCTCAGAATACTTATGAGTTAGCAGGAATGATTCTTATTACCTCCAAATCTGTAGGATTTTTTTTTCAGTACAGTGGTGCCTCGCTTGACGATGTTAATTCGTTCCAGCGAAATCGCTGTAGAGCGAAAACATCGTCAAATGAAATTTTAAAAACCCATTGAAACACATTGAAAATGGTTTAGTGCCTTCCAGTGGGCTGAATACCTGCTCGTCCAGCGAAGATCCTCCATACGGTGGCCATTTTCGGTGCCTGTAAAGCGAGGAATCCGTCCTAGAAAACAGTGGGTGGCTGTTTTCTTCAGCCCGTGGCCATTGTGAAATCCGACGATCAGCTGTTTGCTGATCGTTGTAAAGCGAAAATCGGTTCCAGAAGCAGGGAACTGATCATCGTTAAATGAAAAAAACCCATTTAAACCATCGTTTTGCGATCACAAAAGCAATCGCAAAAACTTAATCATACAGCGATTTCCTCATTAAGCGAGGCAATCGTTAAGCGAGGCACCACTGTATATGAGAACCCTTTCTACTTCTGTCACTCTTCTGCCTCGCAGGGTTGTGGGGGATGGGAAATAGAGTGATTGGTTTAGGTTTATCCAATGAGTGTCATGACTCACTTTGAGTTAAACTAATTCAATCTGCGAGTCATTCTGTCATTTAATACAATCTCTGGTACATTTCTGGATACTGCTTAAAATGTATATCAAACTAAAACAAAAGACATAAAAATATAGGTGTATCTGTTTAAAATGTAGGCATGATGTCCTACCACATATGTCTTTGGGTTTGCCTAAAGTGCTCCTTCAGGTCCCTCCTTGAATTTGCAGAAAGCTGTATTTTGTACTCAGTGCCTCTGTCTCTGTGATCAATTTGTGGTGACTATTTTGAATGAGATAAATGAATTGAAAGTGTGTCAATATTACTTGGATCTCTGATAATTGCTTTCATCTCTTTTTATAGTACATCAAAGCTGCCAAATGATCTTCTTGATTTGCAGCCACCCTTTAATCCATCTTTGCATCCTATGTCCTCTGCACCACAAGTAGGAAGCACCTGGGGAGGTAAGAAACTCAAATCCCCTTTCTGAGTTCTGCTTCTCAGCTTTGTAAGGTTTCATTCTGAGCTCTGCTTCCTTGCTATTTTACTTGATGAAACTTTTCTAAATGCCAGAGCCAGATAATTATTCCAACTAGAGAATGGAGGATCGGAAGTAAGTCATCATGTTTTCTGTAGCTTCATATTCACTTACCCTTTTAGCACCAGTCATAGTGGTATTTTTACGATAATAATGTTATTTTCTTGTGAGGCTTCAATTACCATTATATGGCCAAAAATTATTGTAAAGAAAGAAAAGTTGTGTCCAGACTATCAAATTAAAATTTGCTTCTTTCATCTAAATCAATGGTTCCCAACCTTAGGTAATCCAGATGTTCTTCGCCTGCAACACCCAGAAACCCCAGCCAATACAAGCTAGTGGTGAAGACTTCTGGGAGTTGCAGTTCAAGAACACTTGGGTTACTCAAGGTTGGAAATCACTGCCCTAAATAGTAACAAGAAAATATGGAAGAGGATTTCAGCATTTTTTTTCACTAAGTAGAAAACAGAAAAATAATAATAGTTAAAGGAGAGAGAATGAAGACCACACCTTTTTTCTAGTTTAGAACACAATCTGGTTCAGAACACACTGTGAAGTCTCATGTGAACCAGGTTAGAAATGTAGTTCAGACTGCTTTAGAATATAATGGTCTCTCATACATCAAGGCTTTTAAACAAAGGCTGAGTGGCTACCTATCAGACTTGCTAGAGCACTAGATTTCTTGCCCTGGCTAGAGTTTGAACTAAATGTTTTTCAAGGTATCAATGAGTTCTAGTTCAGTGATTTCAGAAGAGTTGATACGGAGGAAGGAAGTAAATCTTACTAAATAGAGACTTCATTTTTAAAAGTGTGATGCAATTTCAGCATGGGAGCTGGGACCATATGTTATGTTTGTCCTCCTGACCCCTCCCTTCCTGCAATGGATGTGGCTCCATGTTGCCACAAAATCTGCAATATACCCTTAGAAAGAAAAATACAAAACTTCTTAAATGTGAACTTGCTCTTTGCCATTCTTCAAAACTTCTGTTTAAAACCACTACTAATATTAATACTGATACTGTACATTTCATAGTTGCAATGTTTTTCCCCATCTTTGTCTGCCACCTTGATATGCAGCCTAGAAGAAATTTATCGGAAAGTGTTGCAAAGATGACATGATCTAAAGGATAAGGAGGCAGTCTTAATAGCAGTTTCTGCATACGTGTTCATTCTTTGTTTAGAATGAAGTAAGATGGTTTCCTCTTGCTCTCTCCAGCAGCTTAGGCTTTGGAGGCAATGGCTTCAGAAGAATAGTAGTAAGTGTTTCTGGCAGTTTTTCTGCAGTATGCAGAGACAAGAAATCCTACCATTAGTATCTAATGACCAACACTTCCTAGCAAGTGAACAGATAAATCTATTTCTAACTACTATTGCTGTCAGTGTAGTGAGACAACCTTAGCTTTAATTTCCACCCATGTTAATGAAGAAGCAAACTGAGAGATAACTGCATTTGTAATTCATCACGTCCTTTGATTCAGGTGGTCTTAAAATTTTTAGGCGGTATCTTTTCACAGTCCCAAATGAACGGATCTGGTCAACACTGATCTATTGCTTTTGCCCACTGGTGAAAGTCAAGGAGCATAAATCCTTGTGGGAAATTGCTGCTACTCTAAGAAGTTGAGTCTTTTGTTTTCTAGTGCACACAACTTGCCATGTGGCAAGAAATATAAGCTCTGGCGTATTAATGTGCAGCAGTTTGCTACAAAGATTTGCACTGATGGACATAAGTAATAGAATTTCTGGCCATTTATTCGCAAGAATCAGTTAACTGTTGCTGTATCCCAAATATGAAAGAACTAATACATAAAGGCAGTGATTTCCCCACTCCAAATAAGAGTTGTAGTAGCAGTTAGCAGTCATTGCACGGTCATATGTTTTCAGCAGTATCTTCAAAAACCTAAAAATAAAAAATCAGTAGGTGATTTTATAGCCTTGATGGTATTGAAGGAATCTGCTTACATTTCTTTAAAAAAAAAAAAAAAAAGCAGTGCCTAATTAACTACATCATTGTCCTATCATTTTGTAATCAGTGTGTTGCCTTAATTTTGCATGGTGTTAATACTGTCGATATAAAATGCAACTCAGTGTGAATATTTGCTATTCTGCTGTATTCTTTCCTGGCCAATCCCAGGATATCTATCCAGTATATTTTCCTCCAGATCTTTCTCCCACTTGTAATGAAAAAAATATACAATGAGTATTCTATATACTTTGTTGACAAACATATTTCTTGAGGAACAAATTGTAATATATTTTTTCAACAGTGTGTTCATAGCATCTCTGAAAGAGCACCTAGCCTTGTAGGAGTCCAGTTTCTCATTTATCTGGTTAAAGGACAGAGATTAAAATTTAGCTCTATAGAGATAAAAACGTTTCTCCTTTTTATCCATACTTCATAAATTGTTCTCACACAAGGATTATTAAAGACCCATGTCATGATTTTCTATAGTGGATCCATCTTTTCATAAATTCACTCATTCAGTATCACTAGCTGTTGTCATTAACAATTCTGCAAGCCTGTTGTGCAGTAACAGGTAGGACTGGGATTTTTGGGATTTGTGGGCTACTTCTCTCAGCAGTCTGCAGGAATTCCTCAGCCAGACAGTTGGGAGGCTTTAATCAAGAAATCAAAGTCCTGAGAGGCGTCTTCATGTCTTTCAGCTAGACTCTGGCAGCCATTTTTTTTTCCTATGCAGAAAACAGAAATGGATGGGCAGGGCTAAACTCTGGGATTTGCAAGAGATTATGCATGCTCAGATATACAGATGACACCACTCTGATGGCAGAAAGTGAGGAGGACTTAAAGAACCTCTTAATGAGGGTGAAAGAGGAGAGCACAAAAAATGGTCTAACTTAACATCCAAAAAAAAAAAAAACATACTAAGATCATGGCCATTGGTCCCATCACCTCCTGGCAAATAGCAGAAGATATAGAGGCAGTAACAGATTTTACTTTCTTGGGCTCCATGATCACCGCAGATGGTGACAGCAGCCATGAAATTAAAAGACACCTGCTTCTTGGGAGGAAAGCAATGACAAACCTAGATAGCAGCTTAAAAAGCAGAGACATCACCTTGCCTACAAAGGGTCCGCGTAGTCAAAGCTATGATTTTTTCCAGTAGCGATGTATGGAAGTGAGAGCTGGACCATAAAGAAGGCTGACCGCCGAAGAATTGATGCTTTTAAATTGTGGTGCTGGAGGAGACTCTTGAGAGTCCCCTGGACTGCAAGGAGAACAAACCTATCCATTTTGAAAGAAATCAACCCTGAGTGCTTGCTGAAGGACAGATCCTGAAGCTGAGGCTCCAATACTTGGACCATCTGATGAGAAGAGAAAACTCCCTGGAAAAGACCCTGATGTTGGGAAAGTGTGAAGGCAAGACAAGGGGACGACAGAGGTCAAGATGGTTGGACAGTGTCATCTAAGCTACCAACATGAATTTGACCAAACTCCGGGAGGCAGTGGAAGACAGGAGGGCCTGGCGTGCTCTGGTCCATGGGGTCATGAAGAGTCGGACACTACTTAAGAACTAAACAACAACAACAGGTGCGGTAGTCTGTTTATTAAACTCTGCACTAGAAGCCTCGGGCCACCACTTCCTCTCTTGACCCTTGCCCAGCCTGGCTAATCAAAGCACCCAGGCCTATAACAACGGAATGGGCCACAGCGATAATTAATGGGTATCTCCAGGAGGGCAAAGTTCTTTTTGCCCTCAAGGAGACACTCATTAGGCCCATTAGGAATAAACCAAATTTGGCAGCGGACGAAATTGGCAATTATAGGCCCGTTGCCAATGTTTCCTTCCTTAGCAAAGTGGTAGAGAGGGTGGTGGCTGATCAGCTTCAGGCACTTTTGGATGAAACTAACGCTCTGGATTCATATCAGTCGGGATTCAGGCCGCACCACAGTACAGAAACGGCACTAGTCGCACTGTTAGATGACCTGTTGAGGGAGGCTGACAGGGGCAATATGTCCTTATTGGTCCTCCTCAATATCTCAGCTGCCTTTGATACCGTCGGTTGAGGGGCCTAACGCCGAGAGCAGCCCGGAAAGAAAGAACAAGAAACCGGGCCTTCTCAGCAGTGGCCCCTCGACTATGGAACAGACTTCCATCAGAGATCCGCCTGGCTCCCTCGCTGGTTGTTTTTAAAGCCACTTAAAAACTTGGCTCTTCAGGCAGGACTTCCCTCCTGTCAATTCTTGAATTCTATTTTTCTGTTCTTTCATTCACCATCTTGATCATACTATAAATTTTTATGATTATGATTGTCTTTGACTATGACTGTAATATTTTTATTGTCATTTAATGATATTTTATCATTTTGTAAGCTGCCCTGAGTAGACGCTGTCTAGGGGGGCGGGGTATAAATCAATCAATCAATCAATCAATCAATCAATCAATCAATCAATCAATCAATCAATCAATCAATCAATCAATCAATCAATAAAGCATGGGGATAAAAAAACAGCCAGATCCATAATCCTTGTAGTTCCACCCACCCATTTCACCTGTCTTATCTATAGGACAAAAATGACTCCTGGAGTCTGAATTAGTTATCTTAAGAGTTTTAGAAAACCTGTCAAGATTTTGATTTCTTGATTAAAGCCCCCACCTCCCCAGGTCTGGCTGGAGGAGTTCCTGCAGGCTTTGGAGCATTTTAATCCATGAATTCTGAAAATTCCATGCCTAGTAACAGGTGGATTAACCCCATTGTTCTTCATGCAGAATCATGTAATTGGCAGAAGATATCACAGGCTGGAAAAGTTGGTTCTTAAAAAAAGAACTCAGAATCTTAGCAAACTTTTTTCATGCGTATGTCCACTTAAAGCAACATTAGTGATAAAATATTAAGAAATACAGTACTGCAGTAGCAAGAAAGTTGAAATGGAGGAGGGTTTGGTGAAAAGCTAAGTGATCAAATTTGTATTTCTGTGTCTCACCAATGACTTCTAGAGTCTTTCACATGCCTTTGCATGAAAGGTACAAGCTCCAAATGTAGTGTTATTACTGCCCTGCTTATGTAAGATAATGATGGACTCACTGGAGGGCCTGGCAACAACTTAGAGATATTATCTGCCCCCCCCCTCTGTCGCTCACTAGATGTTAAAATGCAGCTAGCAGGATCATTGAATCTTCTCTGTTGTTACAGGAACCTAGCATTCTTTCTCTCACACCACAAAATGTCTTATGTCTTAGTAAGATGACAGGCATGTTCTTATGTTCGCTTTTAGTGTGTGTGTGTGTGTGTGTGTGTGTGTGTGTGTGTGTGTGTGTTTGTGTGTTTGGTGGTTGGTGCAGAAGTATTAAGATTTTGACCGTTTGTTAATAGCAAATGTATTTAGACTGTAGAATTATGAAGGCCTGCTGAATTTCTCTTTGAGAAGATAATAAACTACTTCTAGGCTTTTGCTCTCATTGCTACCAGATAATTTTGTACTAGTGAGATGTTCCCCTGATAGCTGTAATTGACAGTTGTTTTTTAACTGGGGCCATAACATCCAGTGACCAATGTTGAGCACAGACAGCAGTATTGAGTCCATCCATTGAGTCTTCTTTCAGTTGGACCCTTCCCTATTGCTCAATGCAAATAACAAGAGGCTGTTACGAAATTCCTTCATTCACGTAAGCGTTTCATAAATGAAATGCATAGATGAAGTAATTCCAGTTAATACTAAAAATCATTTCCTTCCTGTCATAGAAGTGAAGAGCTGAGATGTGTAAGGAAATAGTGCTGCCAAAAACCTTTGTTGGCTGTTCACAGGGTAGGCAAGGGAATTATAGGCATAATAGTGTTTGTGTCAATTGTTTATGGGCAACTAAGACTCTTTCTGCCTTTAAATGTTTGGACACAATCCTAGGAGGATGCAGTGCCAAAAACATGACTCATAGGTATTTTTTAAGGCAGCCACAAAGGAGAGGTTTTAAATATTTCCTACTGTACCACAGCGCCACCAGGGATGTGGTGGTGCTGTGGGCTAAATCGCAGAAGCCTGTGCTGCAGGGTCAGAAGACCAAGCAGTCGTAAGATCGAATCCACGTGACGGAGTGAGCGCCCGTCGCTTGTCCCAGCTCCTGCCAACCTAGCGGTTCGAAAGCATGCAAATGCAAGTAGATAAATAGGGACCACCTCGGTGGGAAGGTAACAGCGTTCCGTGTCTAAGTCGCATTGGCCATGTGACCACAGAAGAGTGTCTTCAGACAAAATGCTGGCTCTATGGCTTGGAAACAGGGATGAGCACTGCCCCCTAGAGTCGAACACGACTGGACAAATTGTCAAGGGGAACCTTTACCTTTAATGTACCATGCATTTATTTCATCGACAACCTTGGATAATACTTTATGCATCTGATGAAGTGGATAGTAATCCTAAAAAAATCACATGACATAAGGAGCTTTGCAGTTATATGGAGTGTGCTTTTTGACAAACTATGTGAATGTTAGATGTTCTCTAGTAGTACATTGGACATGTAAAAATACAGTCACTAAATGACTCCACGTGTTTGCAGTTTCTAATCCAACAGCATACCAGAACCCAACAGGATCAAAGCTGAGACGTTAAGGTCCATGGGAGTGAATGCAATGTTGCCACCCCCTTCCAGCACTACTGGGATTACTGTCCTTGAGTTATTGATGCTCACTTTTCTCATTCAGTACCTTGTGGTGTGTGAACAACCATGGCAGAGATAATTTTCTGTTTTTTAAGAATTAGCAGATTCACACAGCAGGTTTTTCAACAATAGTGAGAAAAATCAATCTGTTATGCTGTAGCAGTGAAAAACCTGGATGGTGAAAAGATATCACATGGAATTGTATGGTCATGACAAGTGGTTAAAGACAAGCTTTGAAGAAAGTAGGGTGTGGGGAGGATATTCTCAAGTTAGAGGCACAGCAGCTACAGAACTGTCAAGAGGTGCTATGAAATAGGTTGTAAGCAAATGTCTAGTTCTCACTTATAGTATTAAGAGAAGAGCTTTTTTCCCCAGGCCATATCTGTAATGTTGTGAACAGAAGAATGCCTATTGGTTCTACACAACATTTCATTTAGAGTAGGATGTCACATTTGCTAGGACCAATAAAGTGACGACTTTGTGCATTTAGGATGCTAACTGATATTCTTAAAATTAACTTCTTGACCTGCTTGTGCTGTTCCTAATTGATAAAGCCCAGCTAACTTGGTTCCTCCTCCTTCTGCTTTCTGCCTTACCTTGGGCCACACAGATCCTTTCAATTCTACCGCTGATGCTGTTGACGATGCCATTCCAAGCCTAAATCCTTTCCTCACAAAATCTAGCGATCATCTCTCTGTCTCCTCTGATGTCCTCCCCACTTTCACTTCTAGGACACCAACTCATGAGATGTTTGTTGGTAAAGTACCATCTGACTGGCTTTTCCCTTTCTCTAAATTAATTGGATTACCTTGGAAAAATTTTGGATTTTGGACAGGAAAAAAAATGCTGAGCTTTTATCTTATTGCATGGCCTAGTTTAAATTTACAGTCCAGGTTTTGAAGGTTACCTAGCCTCACTTACTGAGAGCAATGTGGGATGGAGGGAGGGCTTTGTATTCTTTCCTACCCCAATTTATAGTTATTGGTTTACAGTAGGACTGCGGTATCCATGAGGGGGGGTCAGTTCCAACTTCTCCCCTGTCAAGATGCTCAAAACAGTGGCTACAACAAACCCTATACTATTACACAATCTCTGATTCCTTCTAGTGGTGAATTCTGGTAATACACCTTGGAAAATTTTATTTCTTGTTTTTTTATTTAATCTTTTCAGGTAGCAGATCAATACTGAACTTATGAATATGGCAATCCTACTGTATCTAGATCAGGAAGTCCAATAATTAAGACACCTAAGAAATTTCTCATCCTAAAAATGCTTAAGGCTTTTCTGTAGTCATGTCAGATACCGTGTTTGGAATCCAAATGAGCCACTTTAGGGAAGCTTTCAACAGGCTTTACAATCAACTGTTATCACATGCAGCTTGTAGGGTAGCAAACAGGTACTCTTGATTTCCTGAAAGTTCATATTTAATCCCACACTAGATGCAGTGCAGTCTGACCCAGAGATTACCATGTCATGCATATGACTTTCAGCCAAACTCTTTCTGGTTCTTTAGATCACTTCAACCCATTTACTGAATCAAATCCCTTTCTGACAACTCAGTATGCATCCGCTGTGCAGCTCTGTCACTTTATGTCAGGTATAATATAAATGCCTTGGAGTTTTACACTTATCCACACATTCAGAGGTGTAAAACATGGCATTGGATCCCTCCTGTCCTTAGTACATTTTTTCTCCTTCTTAGATGCTGTCACTAGATTGCCTCTGTGTATGTACGTGTGTGTAGTAGCTTTCATCTTTAGTTTCCAAATATTGGGTTAAACAAATAGAGCATGTCATGTTTATTTCTTTCTTTCTGTAACATTCCTTCTTTGCTCTTCTGCTTCGTATGCCTTTATCAGATTCTTTTTGTGGTCCACAAGCTTATCCTAATGCTTCCCATTTCTGCAGTGAGCCCTCATCTGTAGCTGGTCTATTTGGAGGTAGGTACAACCTTTTCAGAGCCCAGAAACTTCAGACTTGGTTAGAAACACGTAGTCATGTCAATTTCAGAACTCCTAAATGGCAGATATTACCTTCAGAAAGCAGGGTACAGCTGAAATGCCCACAGAAATAAAGAATGCTGATCTCTCAGTCATAGCTAAGGGACTGGACGCAGGTGGTTTAGTTGTGTGAATTTTCCATCACTGGTTGATACTTTAAAAATAAAATCAAGTGTGCTAGAACCAGGAGCGAAGAACCTGTGGCCCTCTAAATGCTGCTGGCTATGAGAGTTCCCAGTTTGTAACATCAAATCATTTTAAATAGTTGTCAGAAATACCTTAGCATTTTCTTACCCAAAGATTGCAGATGCTGACTTTTTAAAATGAACTTGTTTTGCACCTCACCTTTTGGTCATGTTAGCCACAGAGCAAGAGTAGGTGATACCTTTTTTTGGAGCACTAAAAGTAAAACAAATAGCAAGCTTTCATGGATGAAATCCACTTCCTCAGGCTCAAAGCACACCCCCTTCATGGCTGCTGCAAATGTATTGTCCAGAAACTGATGTTTTGTTTTTAGTGGTCTAATAAAAAATATTGCCTACCCTTGCGTTTGTGTAATTTTCGGGACCACACTAGCCCTTTCCTTTTTTGTAACACAAACGTTAGTCATGCTCTTCTGAAGCGCCAAAAATGCCACGATTAGTTTACTTGAAGCTTTCATTGTAAGCAATGTAAAGCCATTGCATTTGTCTTATTTCTTAGAATTCAGTAGAAAAGCGCAACAATGTTTGTTCTCCATTTAAGATAACCTCTATTATGCATTGGTAGGAAACCTTTCACATCCGTTCTGTTTCTTTTGCAGTTTATAGATAGGAAACTCCTTTAGCCTATTAATCCTTTAATTGAAGAAATTGTGTATAAGCCATGAACGCTGACAGTGAAATAAATTTCTCAGTCTCCAGAGTGGCATAATGCTTTCTGATTCTGATTTTGTTGTCACTTGATTTCTTTGTTCAGATTGTTGCTGCTTCCAAACTGAATTGTAGGGGAAGCTGCCTGCATGATTTTGATGATCTTCCCAGATCACCTTTTTCTTTGTGGGCCTGAAAATGTATGCATTGCCCTAGCTGCAACAGGCTGCACCCCAGTACTAGTTTAACCAGTTTAACATCCGTCTTAAGAATGGAACCATTTAAATCTGATCAGAGTCTCATACACTGCACGTGGCAGAGCTCACGAACAAGGCACAGTAGATACATCCCGTCTTTGCTTGTGTTGTACTTCCTTATAGTCAGCACCACATTTAGTTTCTGACAGTTTAATATGTTTCAGTTTGACTCCCTACCAGTAATCTCTCTGTTCAAGTGGCCGTTAATGTAAATTCTGTTACATTTTGTGTAAAGTCCTTCTTTCTGTTATGAATCAGCACCAGTATGTTTCGTTGATCAATTCCTAGGATACAATGTACAGTATTTGGTTTTGATGTTCTTTTGACCTGCCTATTCATTGCCGTGAGCTTCTGTTGTGTTTTTAAGCTAAAAAGCCTCAATATTTTATAAATATTCTTTTTGGAGGAAAAAAAATGCTCCATCCTGAAGTTATTTTAGTATTCTTTCTTATGCCATGTGCATAAGAAAAGATACATACACTAATAATTCGAGGAAGCACTATCTGTGTACTGCAGTTGTATTTGCTCCTTCTTTCATTCTCATGCTTTGTTGACTTCATATGTATAATTTTTATTGCTGCATCAAATTGATTTGATTAAGAAAGGCCTTCTGGAATAGTCACTGCGCTTTGCATTTTAGCAGCACAGTAGTTTTCAATAATCTGCATGGCACTGTGTGTGTAATTCTAGCATTCTCTGTAAAAACAAAGGGGGAGTAGTGATTATGTTTCAATTGACCATTTTTTCTTATTCATTTGTGAGGCCAAAGTGGCCATAACTGTTTATGTAGTACTACAGCTAGAATGTTTTATTTCTTTAAAGTGTATGGTTTTAGCAATAATATGTTTTGCAAAAAGGGGGAAAGGATGATTAACACAGATGCTGGTTGGAGATAGAACTTAAAATATATGCTTGGCTCTTGGCTGACTTGTCTTTATGAGGACTTAATGCAGAAAAACAGAGTCTGGGCTGGGGTGGTAGTGGAAAAATTATAATTGGAGTGTGATGAATTTTGAACACTTCCCAGGAGCAGAGTTTAGCAGTTTGGCAGGTCACAAATCCAAACTGGAAATTCAGGGAGATGCTGCTGCTCCAGGAATGAGTTCCCAGGTGGTATAGCAGTGATAGAATTTCTCTGGAGCAGTCCGTCTTGTTTTGCAGGATTCTAGCCTTTGTACATTAAGTCTCTCATTTCCAGTCCATTCCCTAAATAGCCTTGTAGAATTCTAGTTTTGGAGACTGCATCATTTGGCCTGCTATTCCCTCTCCCCCAGTACTATGCTACCCACTACTATATGCAACATGCAGACCTGAATGCATTGCTTCCTGTGTCATGGACCTTTCCTCCATGATAGCGTGACATGCAGTTCTTGTGTACCTCTCTCCTGTCTGCCTATCATCCTTTCATAGCTACAGAACTAGTACTCTTAACGAAAGCTGAGACTTCATGTACTGCATATGAATAAGCTTATTCTTTTAATGTCTCTCTGTAGGGTTTACACCATCTCCTGTTGCTCCATCCCAGCCCCCAGCCGGCCTTAATGTGGACTTTGAGTCTGTGTTTGGAAACAAAACTTCAAATGTGCCAGTGGATTCTGGGGGTAAGTCCTTTAAGTAGCCATTGTTTAATACTATGCAAAAAAGGGGGAACACTCACTAGGCATACCTAAAGTAACTCTGTAGATTCATTTTGGAACACGTTTTTATGAACTGTTTTAAGGGATCCCAGAAACAATTGGCATGTTTGATAAAGCAGTTCCCTGTGGTGCAGGGTTAAACTGCAAGACTTCAAGCCTCTGCTCATGACCCGAGTTCGATTCCAACAGGCTCAGGTAGCTGGCTTAAGGATGAGTCAGCCTTCCATCCTCCTGAGTTAAATAAAAGGAGTACCCAGCTCACTGGGGATGAAGTGTTCCTTGCGTAATAATGTTATATATCATACAGAGAGTGCTCGAGCACTATCAGGCCATACATTGTCCATGACATCAGTTCCATGAGGCTCATGATCGGAGGCAGCTAAGCCTCATGACTGAAGGAAGCCTGTTTACAGAGGCAAGGTACAAGCTGTTTTGTTCTCTCCATGTTCTCAGCTTACTTCTGTTTAAAAGGAATCCCTCAATTTTTAGTGTAATGATTTTAGGAAAAAGTAGTGTCTTATACACGGAAAAATACGGTGCATATGTACGTACGTACGTACGTACATATGCTGCAGTGACTAAGATGTTTTACTGCGGCAGACTAATGTTTTTTCTATTGTATGCCAAATACATGGCAATGCCTTGCACTGCAGAAGAATCAATGTTGTCCCACATTTTGACCTAAAAGGAGAGCAGGATGATTTTCCCCCTTAAGCTACTAGCTGTTTGATCACAACTAATTTTAGAATTATGCAACACTCAGTTTTAGATCTTAAAGTACATGTCTTGAAATGTCTGAAATTGGGGTGTTATGCTTCTTATGTTTTTAAAGGTTTTGATGAATTAGGTGGACTCCTAAAACCAACAGTGGCTTCTCAAAACCAGAGTCTTCCAGCCTCCAAAGCACCACCTAACAAGTTGGTCTTGGATGATCTGGATTCATCTTTAGCCAATCTTGTGGGCAGTAAGTATTTTTTTTTTGTGGGAACACTGTGGGATTGCCTTAAATGCTGCTGTTTCCAAAATAAATGGATGGCTTCTAATTATTTTCTTGTTTTGTGACAGATTTGGGCATTGGAAATGGAACAACTAAAAAGTGAGTATTCCACAGTTCAGTAGACTGTAGCACAGCAATATTATATGGCGATGCAGGTTGCCGTGTTCCTTGGTTAAATGCGTGGCAGCTGCAGGAAAATGCTGACTGCTTCTTGAAAGTTTCTTTTTCTGAGGGTGATAGCAAGCCTCCCAGGATGTGGGACGACTTGCTTTCTGAATGAATGAAGTTGTAAATAAGGAAATACTTGATCACCCCCATCTTGTCATGAACAGTGCACTGCAAAAGGAAGTCCCTCTTTTGTAGGAAATGCTACTTCTCCCTTGTTGCCTCTTTTTGCTTCTTCATGCTTCCGTAGCTCAGACTTTGTTCCATTATTGTGAGCCTTAAGCCAGTGGTGAGCTAGCGATGAGACAGTGCAGAAGTGATATTTGTCCTATTTCAGCTTCGTTTTTTTTTAATCTGGCTCTTTTTGAAAGGTTTTGTCAGGTTTCTTTAAGTGGTTGAGACTTGCAGGAATACAGGATGAGGAAACTTGATGTTACCCTTTTTTTATGCCCAATATGCTTTTTTAATATGTCTGCAAGAGAAAAAACACATAGAAGGGAATGGTGGAGTTCTAATGTGTTAAATGTTTGTTTGAAGTGATGTGAATTGGACACAGCCAGGAGAAAAGAAACTAACCGGAGGCTCCAACTGGCAACCCAAAGTTGCCCCTACGACAGCGTGGAATGCTCCGACCATGGTAAGCCGTTCTGTCGATCCCAAAGTTATAATTCCAGCCGTTTAAAGTACCTTGTAAAAGAATGGGAGATCCTCAAGAATTTTGTTGGGCAAAACAGAGAACCAGGGAATGCATTGTTAGAGGCTAAAGTAACCTAGTAGCAGTAGTAGTTATACTCCTTTTAAAAATTATTGGTCAGTGTATGACAGGTTTTTTTTTTAATTAAAACCAGCAATCCACGGGCTCTTACAGCACATGATCAACCTCTCACTTGAAATAAGACTGGGGTAGCTTCCTCAAAGTGCCTATAAATTTGTGTGAATTAACTATGCTAACTGCTGGCTATTGTGGTCTGCTTTTTGTTGCTAATTTTGTGTTTTGAAACCAGAACTGAACATACCTCCAGCTGCAAATTTGCTGAACTCTTGGAGGGAGGGCTACAGAGTAGGGGAGGTAGCTTCTTCCTATGCTTGCTGATTCTTTCCTGTAGTCCCACTCCTCAGCTTTTAGAGGAAAATGTTTTAATTACCTGTTTTAAAAAAAATTGGTTGACCACTGCTTGGAAAGGGGGCAGATGAGAGGAAGAGTTTAAGCGTCTCTTGCCACATTTTGCTCCTTCCTATAAAGACTCCAGATGTCAGTGTCAAATTATGAGGAAAATATGATTGGGAATCTTAGTCCCGTGGTCATGTCTGGTTCTGCTTTAATTTATCCTGTCAAAGATTGCCGTATTTTTCGCTCCATAAGACGCACCTTTCCATAAGACGCACCAATTTTTTAGGAGAAGAAAACAGGAAAATATAATCTGTTTTCTTCGCTCCATAAGACGCACAGACTTTCCACCCCCCTGTTTTGTGCGGAAAAAGTGTGTCTTATAGTGCGAAAAATACAGTAATACTTCTAAATAAAATATTTAATCATTTTGCCCTTAAGAACCAGTTAAGTCATGTGACAAAGCTCCTCTTGGATGGGACTACTTCACTTTAGGAATTTGGGAATGGTACATTTAAATGCTTCCTCGAATCCCTGTACATTGAAAACCAGACCCTTGTGGAGAGAATTGAATATTTCCACCTTTGAGGAAAGCTCTGCCTGAAAAGAAAGTCTATGCACCCATGTATCCAAATCAAAGAATTCCTGAAAGGTTTTCATGAACTGCGGTTTATTCATTAAATTTACTTTCTTCATCATCTCCCTAACCCTGTTTATTGTCTGTTTCCCTTGTGAATGCTTTGCCTTTAAATGAGAAATTCTAGTATTTCTGAAAAACCTGCCCACCCAAAAGATGCTAAAAGAAGTGCAGAAGTTGCATTGTCAGCTCGTCAACCTTGGCTGTGTTCTTTTTTACTAGAAGCATCGTATAAATGGCTTTGGATTATAAGAATTTATATTTTCAGGATTGTTAAATGCTCTTGTGACTAAAATGCTCTGTGTATATTCTGTTGTGTAAGTAATCGTTTCTAATCCAGTGTTATTGCATTATGTAATTGTTCTTCCGGGGAAAAACAGAATGGCATGCATTTTCCACAATACGTAAGTGAACAAAACCTGTAGCCTTTTTTTGCAAGAAACTGGCATGCTGATATTAACAACTACAGCAGAATCTCATAATCCTGCTACTCCACCCTTTTCTTATGTTAAGATCTTCAGGCATGATAGAAATCTTGAGCAACTACTAGCATATCCAGATCCTGCAGATTTCTTGATGCCAATGATGGCATGGAAAATACTGATTTTTTTCTTGCTTTACCTCTGCCATTTGCTGCCAGCTAGCTGATGTGTGTGTCTTTATTGCCTTTTTTAATACATTTGAATAAAGTAAATAAAAAAGGCATCTCTGTGCGTGAATAATTGCATGAAACCTCACAGGCTTCTGTTCAACTTCACACTCTGCTACTTGTAGACTTGGTTTCAAATAGGGAGAGACCAATATGTCCCCAAATGGTAAATGGACTTTGATTATGTTCTGAATCACATTCATAATATTTAAATTACCATTCTAAAAAGTATGCTGTCTCATTCATTATAAGAAGCAACGTTAATAGTGATAAAAAGATAACTTAGCCCTCAGCACATGGCCAGTTAAACCTAACTGTGCATTAATTGCAATATGAGAGCTAAAGAATGAAGTCACTAATGGGTTTAATATATTCCAAATATATATTTAAGGTAAGTTTCTTAACTGATGATGGGATGTCCCTTCCCCCCTCCTTTTTTACAGTTCATTATCTTGCGCATGATCTACCCAATCTGCTTTGAGTATGAATATTGTGACTGAATAGCTTTGCATCAACAGTCTTGAAGATTTTAATTCTTTAGCTCTTCTTATTATAAGACTTCAAGTCAATTTATTTCAACTTTCATTTTGCTGTTGGTCTTTCCCTGTATTTGTTTCACTGTGGGGAAAATCCTAAACCAGCCTTAATCACTTAAAAGCCAAGCAATTGTATGGCCTTATTTGCATAATTTGCTTATTCAGCTGTCTGAATAATAATTGCTGCATCATTTCATTAACCATGGCAGCCAGTGGCAAGTTGGATTCCATTGTGTGGAAGATAACTGCAATTCACAGGAGCAAATATGTTTGTAAAGCTGTCTGGTTCTTTTCTCCTTTATTCTTTCTAGGGCAGAGAAGGTGAACTTTTGGCACTCCAGATGTTTTGGGCTACAACAGCAATATAGTTTGGGGATTCTGAGAGTATTAGCCTAGAACATCTGGAGTACCAAAGGTTTACCACATAGGGCAATTTAGTTTTCAGAGGATCACATCTTTCAAAGAAATGCTGTGATTTACATAGAACATATTCTCAGTGTATGTTGTGCAGTTACGCTTTTCTCTGGGTTGCCATATTTTGTAGAGATTTCTGCAATCCTGTATAATATGATGCAAGAGAGCATCAAAGCCAGAATTTTGGATGGAGTTTCCAATGATGTATTTTTGTAAGATGCATAAATTAGAAGTGTGATTTTTGATGAAGCTGCTGATTGTTTTAGTCATATGGAGAAGGAGGGAATAATACTCAACAACTTGCCTGCTTACTGTAAAGCAGTATATAGCAAAGAGAAGCTTGCAAGACCCTAACTTTTATCTGCTGGTGTCAGAAAGTTCGTCACCACAAAAGTTGTTTGAAGATTGCGATTTCAACTTTAAATTGGCCATTTTCTCATTTAACTATATTCTTAACATTTATGTAAATATTTGTAATCTGCATTTTATTGTAAAATTCCCCACCTTGGTTAAGACATTCTAAAATTAATGAAGTCTTTTATGAAATGAAATCATCCCATTGATTGACATTAACATTTATCATAGACAATCTAGACAAATTATCAACCTAATTGTGCATAAATTGCAATTAACATTTATCATAGCAACCTAGACAAATTATCAACCTCCCTGTTCAGTAGGTTGGACTAGGTGACCTGAGAGACCCCCTTGTTCCAACTCAGTTATTCTAGGATTCTACCCTTTCTTTTAAAAAAAATGGAGACGTATACATGGATACCCATTTGTCTCCCATTCAGGCACTAATCATATGTGCACCTGTATAGCTTCATGCGGTTGCGTGGACCGCTCTTGATCATTCATCTTTGTCTATGTGTGAATTACCTCACATCAGGCTTAGTATTTATAAACAGTCTTGGCAGAAAGTTAACAGTACTTGAGTTCAGAAGCTGGTTTAGGTTGCTAATACAGCACAATACTGTACGAGTGGCAGGATGAACCTAGCAAAGCAGCATGCTTTGGGTTTGAGGATATGTCACCATATATATTTTTTTATGGCTCAAGTTGGGCGGTAGCTGTAGCATTACAACGTCAGTCATTTTCATCTGAGTTAAGCTTAATTGCTAATAACCTTTAATTGCAAAGATAGTAATGGTAGTTTTCTGAGAAATAGCTTGGTGGCCAATTTCTAACTCTCTTGCTAATTAAGAGATTGGCCCTCAGTTAGATTTCTTGTAACCTTTTCTTCTTGTATGTAATTTAATAGCATCCCTTTTCCCCTTAGGCACCACCTGTCATGGCCTATCCAGCTACAACGCCAACAGGAATGATGGGGTATGGAATGGTCAGTAGCCATTTTTCTTCATTTTAAATGATAAACAGAGTGGTTTGCTTTGGTTTCTAGTATCACCTCTGTCTCTGCATTTGATGCATACGGGGAAGAGGAAGTTCCCTAACAAGGCAGAGAAAAGGAGAACAGTTTCAGCCCTGTCCTGTTCCTCCTTTGCAGAATTCATACTGCCAAGGGAAAGCTGCTGCTTTTCACCATTGTTTCTTCCACTGCCTCACCCTTTGTTAACATTTTCCTTTAAGCTGTGTTCCGGGAACCCTTGGATTCACTTAATGGGAAGGGCAAGATGAGCTTTTCTGGAAAATGTGCTCTCTTCCCCACTCAAAGTGTGCAGAGCAAGGTGGCTTGTGTTTCAGATTTAGTGAAGGCATTACTGGTTTCGTGGTGGTATCTATTACCTTGCCTAATGATGAACTACTCTGTGTTCTGTGGAGGCTAGTTTGCTTTATACCCATCCTGACCCACTCCCAAAGACCTGAGAGACAGAGATTCTATGACTGAACCTCCTGTGTGGCCACATCTCAAGTACGATCCACTGCCTTCTAGGCAGGCCATTTGGCCACCTGCTTCCTTCCTCAGGAAGTTCGTGTGGCTCATCTCTGCTGTTTTTCACTACCTGTTTAGGTCCTTTTTATTTGGACAAGGTTTAAATGTGTTTGCTTGGGTCTCTAATGGTTGTTCCTGCTATTTTTATTGCTTTTTATCTCTCTTATTCTGTTGTTGCTGTTGTTTAGTCATTTAGTCATATCAGACTCTTCGTGACCCCCTAGACCAGAGCACGCCAGGCCCTCCTGTCTTCCACTGCCTCCCGGAGTTTGGTCAAAGTCATGTTGGTAGCTTAGATGACCCTGTCCAACCATCTTGTCCTCTGAAGTCCCCTTCTCCTCTTGCCTTCACTCTTTCCCAACATCAGGGTCTTTTCCAGGGAGTCTTCTCTTGTTCTGTAATTTGTATTTATGATCTAAGTGCACTTAAGGTGGCTTGGATCATATGAAAACAAAATAGATCATAAACACAGATTAAGATCATAAATACAGGTTAAGGAAAACAGTGGCAGTTAAAAACCAATTAAATTAGCAGGAACAACTATTGGAAACGTGATTGTGGAAGTGTAGAATGTTGCCTTTCCAGGCTGAATGTGGAATACCTTACAGGGGAGTGCTTGCTTCACATACTGTACTGCCTTCAGTACACAGCGTAGAAGTTTGATACTATTTGATAGTTTTGACATAGTGAAAAGCATGAAAATGGTATAGGTCTCTGGCTGTGGAGCCAGAGGTTGGGAGTTCGATTCCCCCATTGCGCCTCCTTGACAGAGGCTGAACTCAGTGATCAGAGAGCCCCTCCCAGCTCTGCAGTTCTAAGATATCCAAATCCTTCTATTTTATGAAGATGTTAATTTCCAGGTGGAATATACCGAGATTGTCATTGCTTCTTTATTAAAATATTTTACTTGTACTGTATTTACAATCTAAATTGTAGATTTTGTCAAAGTGAGATTTTTCTTTAAATTTCTTTGTTTGAAGAACTGAGGTGTGATATCCAATCCACAGCTGCCTCAGCTGTAACTTTCAAACAAAAGCTGTAATGCAGCCAGCGTAAGTTATCGCTCCCATTTCCAGACGGAGGGTTTGTGTTTTTTTCTGTATTCCCTCACCTCCTTAGCCAAGCAGAAGCATGGGAGTTTCAAAGAAAAGCCAAATGTGCCTCTTTGTTGAAGAACTGAGGTGCGATCTCCAATTTCACAGCTGCCTCAGCTTTAACTTTAAAACAGCCGTTCTAATGCGCAGCCTTGCAGCTTTCCTGATTTATATCTAAGAAGGGCATCTCTGGTGAAATCCGCCTTGCCAAGAACTTTTGGACTTTAAATTCTTCAAACTACAGTGGGGTCTCGACTTACGAACGTTTCGACTTACGAACCGCTCTCATAGGAATATATGGACTCGACTTACGAACTGAGATTCGAGTTACGAACTCTTCCCCCCCCCCTTTTTTTAAAGCTAAGTCATCTTAGGTTAAAAGGAAAAAAGAAAAAAATCCCCCTCTAGTGGCAGAAAGCGGAATAGCAGCTTCCCATTAGTTTCTATGGACGAAAAGAGCAGATACGGATTAAATGGTTTTCAATGCATTCCTATGGGAAATGCAGATTCGACCTGAGAACTTTTCGACCTGAGAACTGCCTTCCAATACGGATTAAGTTCGTAAGTCGAGACCCCACTGTACTACATGCCAAACAAAGTGGGTGACCCTGAGCCACAAAAGCCTGTCGATTGTATAGTGATATTTTAGAGTAGACTGTCTAGATGGGCGGCATATAAATGCAATCAATCAATCAATCAATCAATCAATCAATCAATCAATCAATCAATCAATCAATATTTTTAGTGGTCTATAAAGGTATTTCCTATACTTGCGGTTGTGTTCTTAAAATAGAATTACTTTGAATGTGAAAGTAGCACCAGCATTGATTTGAAATATAATCTCCAGGGGTCAGCACTAATAACTTTAATTTAGATGGGCCTCCTGCATGAAATTATTAACCCGATGATAGAATGCATAAAGTGAAGGCACCTGTGTGTCTGAACGTCGCATAATTCATTTTTCACTTCACTTTTTGTGACAGCATGGAGCAGACCCTCACTTTGGAAATGGAAAATAAATGGGAAGAGGTACCAAGCTCAAGATGGGGCTCTTTTGCAGGTGGTTTTAGATCTTAAGCTGTTTCGATGGTTTATTAAATTTTTTTCAGTCCTTGCACTAATGAAATAGGATTTTTAGAAATATTTTCCAGCGACAGTTCTATTTTTTTTTGTCTCTGTGGTCCTTTAAAGAGAGGAATGTGATATTAACTTTGTGCCTTTTTTGGATTTTTAGCCATCCCAAATGGGAGGAGTACCGGTAATGACACAACCAACCTTAATATACAGCCAACCTGTCATGAGACCACCAAATCCTTTCGGTCCTGTATCGGGAGCCCAAGTAGGTATCAAACGGTGCTATAAAGCCACAATTTTCTGATGGTACAAACTGTCTACAAGAATAATGTTTCTTTTACAGGATTTTTAAGAAACAATGTGTATTTCATTGTGCTGTTTGGTAGTGTCCTCATTCTGTGTAAAACATTAAGTACAGTATCCTCCTGCACAGGAACTTACCATTCCAGTAAAAAGGTCAAGGTGGAATAATAAAGATGTGGACTGACAAAATATCAAAAAACGAAAAGATTTTTGTGACACCTTAAAGGCAAATGAGTTCTATATCACATGCATTTTTGTGGCTTGCCGCTCACTTCAGATTCTTTTGATAGAATGAACTTCAATCCACAAAACTTTATGCCAGATAAACTATGCTATTCTTTAGAGTGCCATAAGATTCCTATTTTTTCCCCTGCAGCCAGTAACCCAGTTCTCCCATCAAACTGTCAAAGAACATCAAGGAATTGAGGTGCAAGTGATCCCAAACATATTTGAAACATATTTTGAGAAAGGAAGCCCTTTAATAGAGGAATTGATGGTTCAGAAATCAAAATACATGGGAGGGAGAATAGCAGCATAAAGAGGAAATGGCAGTAGTTGCTAATGTGCTGTATTGAAAATAGCTGAGAACAGTGAGTCTGTCGTAGTGACGCTGTGTTCTAGTGGTCATGTTCTCGTATTTTATCAAACAGGAGAGATGGGATTGAAGAATGATGGAGTCTGGGATAAAGATTTTTAGAGGTGTGCTAAGTTGTAGGTTGGTTTGTTTTTTTAAAACAAATGCGGGATTGCTGTGTAATAGGTACTGCAGATGCTCCTGCAGCTGTTTGGTTGCTTGTATAATGCTGAAAAGGAGTGAGCACTCGTGGCTTCTCAGTGCATTTGTGCATTGTAGAATATCGTAATGCAATTTCAGAGCCTCTGGCTGTTGTCTTTGTGGATTTTTTTGAGAACAAGCGAAGCCCCAGGAGGCAGGCAAATGTCATCATCATCTTCAAAAAGAGCAAAATAGAGGCACTGGGCAATTACTGATTGGTCTGCATGGATTGAAGAGAGGGTTTAGAACAGCTAATTGAACAGCTGATATGTGACCACTTGGAGAAGAAGGCTGTGATTACAGAAAGCCAAAGTGGGCGTGTAAAAAAACAAGGCATACCAAATTAATTTTGTTTTTGATAGAATAACAACCTTGATAGATCAGGGGTTAACATGATCATTTTTTTTTGCAACAGATGATTGCAATAAGACTTCTGACAGAGTCCTGTTGATACTCAGTGGGTTTCTATTCTAATAAGTTCTTATGTTGGCTTTCCCATTGTTTCTTTACTTTAATGGATTAAAATTATTTGTAAATTGTGATTTGCCCACCAAGAGTTCCAGAGTCATATAAAATGAAAGTGTTTTATAAAGCCCAGAATGAAACGTTCTCTATAAACGTATGAAAAGCAATTTGATAGCCAAAGTCCTCAGAAAATAATACTGTTTGATCTGTCTGTTGGAAGCTCAATAAAGATGGAACTAGTATAGTTTCATTTGGAGGGAGTTGCCTAGTCAAAGTTTTGCTAAAGTTTTGTCTCCATAGACTTACCAAGCTGTCATCCCTTGTGTGTGTGTGTGTGTGTGTGTGTGTGTGTGTGTGTGTGTGTGTGTAAGAGAGAGAGAGAGACCGGATCCCAAACTCATAGTGTCCATTCAGCTTTTGAATGCTTTCGTAGGACATTCCCACCTATAGCCTACGAGAGTGGTGTGATGAAAAGGTGTGGCTAAATTTGCCTTCCCTAGGAAAAGGGGCAGTAATGGACGAGCTGAACATGGACAAAAAGCAGGATTCACAAAAGCAGGATTCTGAAGTTCTGGGAGGCATGCAGGGCCCAAGAGCCACCCTCAAGCTGTGAACTTGCTTCTTCAGATGGAGACCAAATCCATCCAGAACAAGTTGTAGTCCTGGTTTTGTTAATATGTTCTGCTAACCAAGAGACCTGTTGTCTTGTCTGGACTGTTTTCGGTTTGTTCACCCACGTCCAGTCCTTCACTTGCATGCCATTGAGAGATCCGACAGAATCAAATGCCCATGCCCAGCACCCATCCATCATTACAGATACTGAAGTTCTTTGCCAGGAGTGAAGACAGTTGAGTGTCTTGTGGGATATGTTGCACCGGTTTAGGGGTATTTGCTCCTCATGTGCTACAATTATAAGAAACTTGATAGTAAGCAAATATCATTCAGCACCTTGCTCTTCATCATGGTCTCTGTGATTCGCATACATGAATCTTACTGTGCTTGCTCCAGAGTTGTCC
Source organism: Pogona vitticeps (assembly GCF_051106095.1). Classification (NCBI taxonomy): domain Eukaryota; kingdom Metazoa; phylum Chordata; class Lepidosauria; order Squamata; family Agamidae; genus Pogona; species Pogona vitticeps. The sequence continues at coordinate 256,014,170 of NC_135785.1, forward strand.
TTTCCACCTATGATAAAGAAGCTTTCCAGTCACCCAGTTATATGTTGCACAAGGGCCACAAGAAAGGCTGCTTATCTGTAACTCATTCTTTAAGTGGACATCAGTGTAGTGATACAGTCAACTCATCTCCTCTTGTTCTTTGGTGGACTTGAACTGAGAGGGATGAACAAGATGCAGCACACATTTAAGGTGTGCTAGTGGTGGTGGTTCCCACCAGAATTCTGCTGAGAACATTCCTGGGAGTTTGCAAAACTACAATGCAGCCCTTGTTTTTCAATTGTACAGTGTTGTTGTTTTGCTTTAATGTTATGTAAACATCCAGAACTTAGATCAACCCATAAACAACAGGCATAAACATTTCATTTATGTACGTACATACATATGTTTCAGTCAGGTCATCATATATAGCTTTCCTCCTCTCCCCATGATCCTTAAAACAACCCAGAGAGATAGCAAAACAAAGTGTGCTGCTTATTTGCTGCCTGATAGCTCTTAAAACATTCTCTGGGTGGTTTATAATTTAATCATGGAGGCTATACATTGCCCCCCCCCAAAAAAAAGCAAACTGGGTACTCAGTTTACCACCCTCAGAAGGATGAAAGGCTGAGTTAATCTTGAGCCAGCTATCTGAGCCCATCAGGATTGAATTCAGGTTGTGAGCTTGACTGCAGGACTGCAATTTAGCCACGGCACCTTGAAGCTCCTGTCAGATAGGCCAGGCTGGGAGTCATTCATTGAGTTTCATAGCTCACCGAACACCATACGCTTGGTTTTACTGCAAAACGTGTACTTAACATACTGTTTGTATGAAGACATTTCTTCGTTAACATCCTTGCATTTCATATGGGCCTCATAGTGAACTGCGCTCAATGGCAATTTATGTAAGACCATCTGAGAGCCATTAATTTAGTACAAACATCTGAAGAATATATTCCCGAAAAGGGCGTTCTAGGTGGAAAGCAGCACAGAAATTGACGCCTCTGTCCAGACAGAAAGTCTGCTTTCTTGTGTTCTGCCTTGGATGTTTGTAGAATTTTCCTGTTTGGCAAATGCAGTTGATGCACACTAATTTTGCCGTGGCTTCGCTGAATCTGGGAATATTTTGCTCTATCATCCTGTTAAGAATGTGTGAACTGTGCTTTCTTGGGGCATTTCTGGACTAAGTTGGGTTGTCTCGTGATAAATCTTTCTATGCCTGTGTTTTTAGGCTGGTTTTCTTAAAGATGTCATGTGTGCAGTTAAAGGTGCAATTTTTTAGTCTAAAAATGGCTTCATGCGAAACCTGGGTGCCTTTGCATCGTAGTGAAGAATGTGGGCTTGGATGTTTGCTAGGTGGTATCTGGATCTCCCAGAATTCAGCCGTAGCAATTTTTGCTGTGCTGTATCACTTCAGAACACAGGTGGATACTAGTAGGATTGGGAAATGTTTCTTGTCTTAATGCAACAAGGACCCGTTGCTTGCCTGTAATTGTAAGTCTTTAAGTGGTACTCTGTGAATTCACACACAAGGGTTTTCCCGTGTCTGCTCAGAGGAATTGGGATGTTCCAAAATGCATTTGCCTAGAAAGTTTCCCTCCCCCCGCTGTCCAGCCCACATGCTCTAGCCAGCTATATTGGTACAGGTACAGCTGGAGAGCCTTCAGTGTGTTAAAGCCGTTGGAAGCACTGCATCTAAACACACGTGACGAAAAAAAAAATCTAAGAATCCTTCATGATAGCCCGGAAGCATTCAGTCAGCATAGCCTCTGGTGTAGCCCTTCGTGGCTTCTGAATATCTGGATATATCTTGACTGTACTGTATACTTAAAGGGTGAGATTTCCTGTGGGAGTCACCACATGCTGTTGGAAGCACACTCCTTCTCCCAAGTGCTTGTTGAGTTTGCCGCTGGATGGAGCAATTTGTTATTCCACCTGGAGCTCAGTTTTATTTTGCTGATGTCAGATTTATTAGTGTTTCTTGGGAAGGGAACAAAGGCCCGTTGTGGGGATTTACTTGGTGCCATGAGCATTGGCAGCCTTTGGCCTTTAAGCCTCCCCTGTCCCTCCACACTGGATGTATTGTGCACCCGGTGCCTGCTGTGGGGTTCCGGAAGAGGCTCTCCTTCTTGATCACTTCTTGGTGTGGGCAGGTCCTTTGCTCGTGAAGCTGTGTGAGTGGGAGAGCTTTCCACGTAACGTGAACCAAATGTGTTGCAAAAACTAACTAGGGTGGGTGACTGCCATGGAATTGAAAGAGGTTATTCATGGCCCCTGGCTCCCTGTCCCCTCCCTTCATAACCTTCTAATGCAAATAACTCCTCCTTCTTTGCTTCCATATTCCACTTGCTCATCTCCAAACGCAGAATGCTAGAAAGAACGTTTGATTCTTGATTTAGGTTGCCCTCTTCGTCCCATGAATTAAACTCTTGCGCCCCGATCGCATTGGAACTTGTGAACAAGCTTTCGTTTGCATGAGGTCTCCAGCAGACTGTAGTTGATGCTGCCTGGTCTTAAGAGGCAGCACGCTGTTACAGGAAAGATGACAGAGAGGACTGGCAGGTTGGCTACAGTAGTTGTTAGACCTCATAGCTGGTGTAAGTCACCTGGAAGCTCCTTGCCACTGGGTTGTGCCTTGTGCCTGTGGATTCTCTGTGGGAGACATTCGACATTAATTCACCACAGTATTTGCACCATAGTGAAATCTTCCTGTGTTGGGAGACAGGAAACAAGATACAAAAGGGGCGAGGTGACATCAGAGCAGTAAAGAATACTTGCATGCAGCTTAAACGGGGCATTTTAATACTCCTGTTCCTGGGGAGTTACAAACAAGATTCAGTTGTTTCCAAGAGAAACCATCAAAGGGTTTCCTTCACTCCACCTCAATATTTTCTTCTCCTACCTTCTTTCTTTTAATAATAAACTAGAAGACCTAAGAACATTTTATCAGAACTTGAGCCCTGAATAAATTTGATAATTTTCACGTCTAATGTTAATAGGGGTATAAACAGACAGCATGTTTTCAAATCTGTAAGTATACAGCGAACCTGCCTCTCGAGGGGCTGCTGCACAATGCCATATGTGGTTGGCCAGGGGAAGGAAGAACAGCTCTCTTGACATGTGATGGGTAAGGAAATCCTTCTGGGAACAGTGAATTCATCAAACAAGGTAAAGGTAAAGGTAAAGGTTCCCCTTGACAATTTTTGTCCAGTCGTGTTCGACTCTAGGGGGCGGTGCTCATCCCCGTTTCCTAGCCATAGAGCCAGCGTTTTGTCCGAAGACAATCTTCCGTGGTCACATGGCCAGTGCGACTTAGACACGGAATGCTGTTACCTTCCCACCGAAGTGGTCCCTATTTATCTACTTGCATTTGCATGCTTTCGAACCACTAGGTTGGCGGGAGCTGGGACAAGTGACGGGTGCTCACTCCGTCACGTGGATTCGATCTTACGACTGCTTGGTCTTCTGACCCTGCAGCACAGGCTTCTGCGGTTTATCCCACAGCGCCACCACGTTGTCAAACAAACAAGCCAAAAAATGTAGCAACTCAGTTTGAGAGATTTTAAGTTAGGAAGTTCCTTGGACTCCCAACCTTAAGGCTGAATATACTTTAGAGTAAGCCCTGCTGAACACAGTGACATGTGTTGCTTATACTACCTGAGCCCATTGGGACTGAACTCAGCTCACGAACTGCAGTACTGCAGTTTAACTACTGCACCACAAAGCTCCTAGTAATAGTAGTGTGTCTGCACTACGCAGTTCTAGCAGTGTGATACCAGTTTAATTGTTATGGTCTTCTAGGATTTGTAATTTGGTGTGGTATTTGGGATTTTCTGCTAGAATGCTCTTGTAGTTTAGCTCGGTGCAAGGCACTAAACCTCTCTAGGGTAGGTTTCTGATGATGTTACCTAATTATAGATCTCAGGATCCCTGAGGACCTATCCATGATGGTTAAAGCACTATCAAAACAAAAGCCTCTAAGACAGGGCGGGGCTTGATGGCCGTTCTTCCCATTTGCTATTACTCTGAGGCATGACCCCATAGGGGTGTGGCCAAAGTGAGGCCCGTGGCTAAGTAATTTTCATAAATTATAGTGATTAATTTACTGTGATTTCATTACTGGTTGCATTCATGTATTATTTATAAAGTTCTCACAGGGTTAACTGTTGTTTGCCTGAAGAATCTTATTGAAACAAGGAAGTCTACAGTCTCCATATTTATCTGGTAGCTTGTGGATTGGACTGAGAGTTATTTCTGGAAGACCCATTTTAGGAAGTAAGCACAGAGATTGAAGACTTCCTTCTTTAATTGTGATCATTGGCATACTGAGAATTAAAAGTTGTAACCTCTTTTAGAACCGGAGAACTGTAGAACTAGTCAAACTGATTGGAAGGTGTTCTGTTTCAGCAACAGAGAAGCTGTGGTTTGTGGTGACGATTGTCTGTTGCCTTCCTTTTTTTTCTGGGAGGTCTTGGATGACTGCCGAAAAATGGGTCAGGGATTGCCTATTGTCCCTATCTCAGACCTACGGTATCTCTGAATAAACTTGAAGGGAAAGTGGTAGGTTTAGGCCAGGGTGGAAGTATCAAAAATTCTGCCTTACAGAAAACTGCTGTATATCAGGTCAGATGGGTAAACCATCAAGAGGGTTCTTGTCCATTCTGACCAGTGGCAGCTCGTTGGGGTCAAAAACTGACATCTTCTCCACCAAGTACCATCTGACCTTTTTTTTTTTTAACTGGAGGACACCACTGATTGGGATAAGTCCTTGTCACCAGCAATAAGATTTTCTCAGAATAAGACCCAGAAAGCAGAGCTTGCGAGGAGTATTGGAGGCATCCGCTCTTTTGCCAGTTCATGTTGAAGGAAGCTGGAACCGTTTCCAGTGGCATTCAAGATAATTCTGTGCCATGTGGCCTGAAATCAGGGCATCAGCAAATGTCTGCAGGGTACAAAATTCAGTCGCCAGAACAAAATCAACTGTTTTGGCAGGCCAAAATCACAGTGAGAGGTTGTTTTGCTGGAATCCCAATCATTCTTTCTCCCATTGCCATGAGGTAGATTTGCCTTCTGGCCTACAGTTAGGAATATAACTGAGGTGTACATGTTTGTATTTTTAGTGGGGGACTTCTAGTGGGTGGGGAGTGTTTGGGGAATGTTATGTGTGTGCATGTGTCTGGTCTCTGGGTGTCTGTGAATTTCGTTGTATGGTATACTGTGTATATACTTACAATGACAATAAATTATATTATTATATATGATGGCTCTGTGCCATAACCGGGTTCAAGTGTCTGCTGCTTATGCAACAGCTGGCACCTTGTGCTACAGGCTGGCAGTCCTTTTAGTGTAAATAGTATTACCTGTGAGGCCCAGATTTGAAAAGACTCTGTTCTGGCCTCTGCTGTCTGCAGATAGACGTCTTGTGGTATCTCATGGGGTTCATCACCTGTATCTCTTGTGTTCGTACCCTGGAATTCTCCTTTGCTGTGGGTAGTTTTCCAACTTCTGGATCTTCCCTGTTATTGGATTAGGGTTCAACTTTGCACACAGCCTTTTTTTTTCAATCAGTCCATTTCAGCCCTGACAACCTACCTCCAAGCTGCCTCCTCTACCATTGCATTTTCTGCCTTCATGTTTCTCTCATTGAGGCCTTCTTTTTCTCTCTCTCTCTCCCTCTCTGCCATGATTTCTCCCAGCTGTCTCCAGCATCCAGCCCATCCACTCAGAGTCCTCACAGAGCAGCTTCAGGAAAGGATCCTTTTGGAGAGCTCTCCCTCCAGGATTTCTTGTAGGACTATTTAGGTATTGCATGTTGAACTCCGGCCGGGGGCCTTGGCAAATTGGATCCTGCCTCAAAATGTGTTGAACACTTCTGGATAAACATGAGCACCTCTTTAGAAATACTGTGATATTATAATAATGCATTTAGTGGGGGGGGCTCTATAAAATATGCATGTTGTGATTCTTTGGCCATATATAAACGATGGAATTTAATGTGAAAACTCAGGCACTTAAGGAACATACAGGGATTTTCTTTTCTGTGTTCAAGAAAGATTCTGGCCCTTATAATGACAGAGAAAAATTTGGAAAATATATACTTGTTGAAAATGATAGAGGCACCAGTTCATGTATGTCTATGTGTTTGTGTGTGTGTGAGAGAGAGAGATGAGGAATCGGAACCAAAAGAGCATTTGACTGTTGTGGTTCTGTATTCTCCCCTTTTCAGAGCTGTCCTTCCACCTTAAATATACCATGTCTCCCAAAGTGTTTTTCCCTATGAAATAGCAGGTTCTGCACATTCTTCATAGTCTTGCGACTGAGCACATTATACAAGAAGAGACCATAGTCACCTAAATCATTTCATTTTATTAGAATTGTCATTCTCCAGAAATACCACTTTTCTTCTTTCATTTGTGCCCTCAGAGAGTAATATTGCTTGCAGTCTGGTAGTTTTAAAGCTCCCAAGATTTCAAGACAGAGGCTTTAATTTAGTGTTAAAATCCCTAGCAAAAATACCCTTCTGTTGGTTCCTCGTGGATATTTTCTGCACACAAAAGTCAGTTGTCAGCAGAACTGTTCTATGATCCTGTGCCCAGTTTCATTTTGCATGTGATCATAAATTCCCATTTTGTTTGCAGTTTTCATGAGTTACAGCAGATGTTTTGAATTCACTCATCAGGGTAGAGGATGGCAGAAATGCAGCAGCTGCCACATCCACACTGTGCCCTCCAAATGTGTTGAATTGGGGCCAAAGTAATTCACTCGGTGTGGCCTTCACCTATACAGTTTGCATGACCTAAATTGTTTGGAAAAACTTGTCTTTTTTGTTGAATGGGTACTGATGTCACTATGTTTCTTGTCAGTCACTTGCAGCTTTATTTTGAGTTCCAGCTTATAGATAATAGAATATAGTTTCCCTAGAGGCATGAGGGGAGCAGAACTTTCCTTGGGATAATGCTGATCCCTTTTTTTCTCTCTCTCCCAGATACAGTTCATGTAACCGTGCCAGATGGCTTGTGGTGAGAAGAATCTCAGAAAGATACGTGCTCAACAACCCTTCATTCCAGCCACATCAGAAACAACACATCTCGAACTCTTCCTTATCAGAATGATCCACTAAAATCGCACAAGGCCCACAACTGCAGTACGAGCACCAACCAAGAGAAGGCTCAGCGCCCTCCTGCACTCAGTATAAAGCCAAGAATTGCCGCAGTTCTGGTGTGGGGTCTTTTATTTCTCCCCTTCCCCACGTCCAGTGACTTAACATGTCAGTAACTCTCACCGTAACCTTGATTGTGAAAACACACAAAAAGAAGCCTCCTTTTTTTCTTCTTCTTCCTATGAAGGGTGAAACGTGTACCTGGAACTGCAGTTTGGAATGAAGAGCAGGGTGTCCTTTTACCATTAACTCCAGTGACTCTTTATCTAGGGGGATCAAATCCTAACTATCCTAACTATTCTCCAGTTCCCTCTCTTCAGTCATCACAAATGTTAGACTCAATAATGGAAAAGTTTAACTTTTTAAAAGAAAGAATTATATATTCCGTTTGCATAGACATTCCTTTATGTATTATTGTTCATATTTATTTATGATTATCAGTTTAAGTAACAGTGTATCAGAAAGCCTCCTTTGGGAGGGAGGGAGTGTGAGTATATACGGTATCTCTCCCTTTGGGGGTTCTTTCCCCCCCTTCCCATTTTCATTCACAAGAATGATGCTGATTCAAGCTGCATCTTCACCCATTACGTACCCATCCACATGGAGCACCAAGTATGTTCAAAGGTCTGAAAGCACCCGTTGTCAACATTCCACGGGAAGTAGAGGTGTCAATATATTAAACCATCTGTTCCATTAAAAATTGTGGCAAGGGGGGGGGGAAGGAGACAGCTGACTGATTGGGAGGAGCCCAGTATTTCTGGACCAGGTGTTAGTGCTTCTGGAAAGAACTTACCTTGCTTTATGCTTGGCATGTCATTTATCTTACACTTGACATACGGCCTTTCCAAAATGAATGTGAGGAATTGCTTTCACTTTTGAGACTTTCCTTCTTGTCTGTGTAAATTCCCCCCCCCCCCAAAATACATGTATAATGTCTGAGATACTAAGTGAAAAACGCCTTGTCCTTTCCTCTCCTACTCTTAATTTTGGCTAGTGCCATCTCCATGAATCATGTACCATGAAACAAAATAAAATTTTAGAAGGGAAGTAGCATCTTTATTAACAGCGTAATCCACCATGAGGTTCTCAGGCACAGTCTTCATTTCAAGGGGGCTTATGCAGGAGAGCTTCCCAGTGTGTAGGTCTCTCAGTTTGTAGGAATCCTTTTAGTTTTCTGCAGAATTTGAAGCAGCACTGTTGATCGGTGCTTTGTGTAAATACATCATAACCAATTTGGGTGGCATCTGGGGCCTTAAGAAGGATAGTCAAAGGCATGAAAGCAATTCTGTAAATGAATTACGCATACTTGCTGCATTGTCTCCGCAGATTCTATTTTTGTTTAAAATCTTAAAATGTACGTTAGCAAAAAAAAAAAAGGTGGATTTTCAAATAAAATGCAGCTTCCACAGAACTTTTGTTATGATCTGCAGTGGTCAACTGGTGTGGGCCCCCCATTTTTCACATTGCTGTAAAATAAAATGTGTCATAGTTATTGAAATAGCTGCTGTACTTCAGGCACATCATGAGAAGAGAAGACTCATTGGAAAAGAAAATAATGCTGGGAAAAGTTGAAGGCAGCAGAAAACAGAAGGACCAAGTAAGAGATGGAGTGATTCAGTAAAGGAGGCCACAGCCTGGTGTTTACAAGGGTTTTGTGGTGAACTTTAGATAGAAAAAGTCCTCCTCGTACTGGAGAGCTAAGAAAGGATGAAATTTTGGGACATGGCAAGGACACCACCACCACCCCCCAGGTTTCTGACTTGGTGTATACACCCCACGTCTCTGTCCTGTTTTAAATCATGCACAAGCGTCCCAACAACAGTTGCTCCTTAAAACTAGTCTGTTGCTTCTGGCTAAGACTTCCCTCTTCCCTAAGAGAAGACTCCCTGGAAAAGACACTGTTGTTAGGAAAGTGTGAAGGCAAGAGGAAAAGGGGAGGACAGAGGATGAGATGGCTGGACAGTGTCATCGAAGCAACCAAGATGAATTTGACCCAACTCCGGGAGGCAGTGGAAGACAGGAGGGCCTGGCGTGCTCTGCTCCATGGGGTCATGAAGAGTCGGACACAACTAAACTATAAACAAGACTTCCTTCTCTTTCCTCTTGATCCCATCCATACCAATGTCCCCTAATTTGTCTTAACATCTGATATGGCTTCATATGCTTTCTCATGCTTAGCATAAGAAAAAAGGGGGATGAGCTGAAAACTACCAATTCTTTTTTTAATCCTAGGACGCAGGAACTCAGGGGCTCTTAAGAATAGGATACATTGAGCACTGGTTTAAACCTCTCTGGTCCTTCTGCATTCCTTCAAAATGAACTGTTTGACTTCTGGTGTGCGTAGGTGCAGTTTAAACTTCTAGTAACTTGTCTTCCAGCTAGGAAACCCAAGGAAAAATTAACACCTGTTATATATTTCCTTCATTGTGTGACTGCTTTTGGTCATGAAAAGAAAACAGGTCCATGTGGAGTTTCAGAACAGGATAGATCATATTTCTCAAGTGCCTAGTGGCCGAAGCAGGTGAAATCTCCTGTCTTTCAATGATGTAAGCTGCCCTTGGGTCCTTTTAAAGGAGAAACGTGGGGCAAAGTATCAAATAACTATACTGCACATACTCAAGCAACGCCCCAACCCATTATGGCTTCAGTCCAATTGAGAAAGATTTGGGATGGCCAGAATGAAGCATGAGTTCCCCTGAATCCAACGAAACAAATTTGCGCATTGGAAGTTTTGCCTGGAGGATTTGAAGGACATAATGCCTGGAATCCAGTAGTAAGTTACAAAAAGAGGAGGCCCATTAAATAGTGGCGATTTCAGCCATCAAACTCTTAAGTTTCATTGACAGTGAGCTTACTACTTAATTTCAGCCAATGTATCTTCAGAAACGGACAGGTCAATGAGCTGCAGGCGCCCATCTTTCAATTTTAGAGGGCCAACGCCTCACCACAATTCTTGTCCCAGTTTTTTTTTTCCTTACAATTTTTTATTCTACTGAAAAATTTCCTTTGCCCCCTCTAGTGGCGAATTATTTTATTTTTAGTGTTAAAGAGCTGAGGGGCTGTGTATCGCACACCCCTGCTCTCAGGGCAACAACATTACCAGCTTTTTTTACTTCCGGTTTTCAAGGGTGGAGGTGCAGGTATAGAATGAATTTATCAAATTCTTCCTGTGTCCATTTTGCAACGGTGTGACGAGACCCACAACATATGTGGATGATGCTACTGACCCACACTTCCTAGCTGGTAAGTAGCGCTGCATCAAATCCCTACCACCTGAATTCAGCTACTTTCATTTTTCCTTCTACAGATGGTAGCTTGCAGCAGTGGCTGCAACTTTATAAAGCATAGCACAGCAAATTTCTTCACACAAAAAATTTTGGGTGAGTGCTAAGCAAATATTATTTGGGGGTGGGCTGTAAAGACTGTGCTCAAAAGCCACTGTGCTTATCTGTCTGAGATTTGCAAGTCTCTTCCATATTGGCATTTCTGTGCTAGAAGCACATAATAACTACAATTTTTTTCAGACAGGCCGTCAAAATCAAAATCTTACTGCTTAAAGTACCAAATCACAGTAAAGTATCCGTGGGATCTGGTGAATTTCCTGTGTAAGTTTTGTTAATTTAAATGGGTCTACTCTGATTGCAATTTACATCAGTGTAGTAAATCACCAAGTAGGCTTATTTAGATCAAATGAATCTAAATAGAGGGGTTGGCTCACCAAATCCCATTGATTAAATGCACTCACTCTAGTGCGATTTGGTCACAGTCTGTTGTTGAAAAAGCTTTAAATGCTTGCATGGTGGCTCTTATGTTTTGTTGTGCTTTTTTGTGGATTTGCTTTTATCTTAAATTTTGATCAAGGTTTAATTTTTACTGGATATTACTACTGTCAGCCTACATCACCTTTTTAGTAGAAAGGCAGGATGCACATTCAAAAAAGAAGGAACAGGTGGAGTTTTTAGTCCAACCCCCGCCTGCAAAAAAAAAAATATTGAAAGCACAAAAAACCTTGAACTCATTCTGGATTTTTTCAGGGTGTTTCTGTAAGAGCATGTTTACTGTGTGTCCTCCTTACTCCTCTTTGTGAGAGAAAACAAAAATCAAATGAAAACTGCAGCCGTCTGCAATTTGGCAGGGTACAGTTTCTCAGAAGGAGTTACAGTACTTGTGACTGAAGATCACCCAATTCAGTTCTGCCAGAAGCAAAAGCATTAGAGATATTTGTTTTTCCATGTCTAATGAGAGTCAATGGGTATCATCTGTCCCACAATGGTCTTGCCACCAAAATACCTGGGTCAATTCAAGTTACTAGTGTTCACCCTAAGTCAGACTTGATAGCAAGTTGCAATTCGCGGTTCCCCATCGCTGCCCATTTCATACACCGTTTGACCCCTCTAGTAGTACAGCTTCCTCTTCTTCCTTGAAAAACCCTCTTTCATATCTATGTCCGTGGAGTGACTTATGAAGAGAGATAAGAGAAACGTCAGTCTTTCCCCTTCCACCCAGCAAAATCGTATGCATCATATAAGTCATGGGAATGCAGGACATGTAATGTACATATCCTTGCCAACACAGTTGGTTTAAATATTTTTATTAAGTAATTCAACTATAAACGTCACAAACGCAAAGAGAGTCTCTACAAACTACAACCTTTTCTTCTTCTAAGAACTCTTGTGTCTTTGTTTCTTATTAAGGGAATACAGATTTGATCATCCGATAGGTGATGTGGTGGGCAGACCTACCAGGATCATATTTCTCTTCAAGTTGGGTTTTGCTTGGCATTTCTTTGATGTCTTCATGAACTGGCATGGTCTGGCCCACAACAGTCATTAACTTCACCTCCAAAGGTCCCAGATCCTTGTATTCCTGAAGTTGAACACAGGAATGGATGATTGTAGTATTCAGTAACAAATGCTCTTGATAAGCTGCCATTCATTTCCTGTGCTCATGTTTTACAAATGTTGGAATCTTTCCTCATGGAAGACAACTTAGCATATCGGTATAGGTTAGATTTTAAAAAAAAAACTTGCATAGTACTGCAATGGTTAAGTCTGTTCAACCAGTAATGAGGACTCTAATTCACCTCTCCATTCACCCTGATAGATTCTAAGCTAATCAGTGACAAGGCAAGAACAGACATTATAGACAACTTTTCACTAGAAGATAAAATCCTTACCAGCTGATTGTGTTTATCAACACCGCTCTTGAGTCTGCAGATTCATTCTCTTTCATTCCGTGACTGGCTGTCCAGATTGAAGGACAAGAGTCTACTGGGGTTTAGTGGGAGGTCTGCCCAAATGAAATACCTTCAACAGTAATATGCTTTCAACTCCAGTGCTGGACCTCCTATAATATCGATTCCTGCCCTTAGTCTAACCTGCTTCCTAATCTTGGTGTAAGGATATCATGTGACGGGTGAAGTTTGACCTCCTTGGCTGAAAGGCAGGTTACCCCACAAAAAAGGGAAAATAGGCTATTATATAAACTGAAATAAGTCATAGCCCTAACAACCAATTTGGCCATAGCCCTTGTAATTGCCGCACTTTTGCAAATGTCTGAGAGTGGAACTGCCTACATAAAGCAGATGTATCTGAGTGAGAACTTTCTCCATTCCAGGGGAGCTACTAATTTATCCTGAATTTTTTGATCTCTTGGCTTCTGCTTATCAGGAGCAAACATTGTTCTTGCGCGGGAGCGAAATAATAGATTTCTCTGAGAATTCCCATATACTCCTGACCACAAGTAGGTATGTAATACATCATAGTATGCAAATTAAAAGGGGCAGAGCAACATCTGTGTCCTTGGTCAGCAGAAATAATATACATATTATTCTATCCGTTATCCCCCCCCCAAAAAACCCATGGTAATAAATGAAACAAAGTGTAATTCACCTTGAAATAATTTGTGTCTTCATACAAGATGGGGGGAAGAAAGGGTTTGCCTGGATGTCCTCGCAGGTAGACCACATCATCTTTGCTTTCCTCCTCTCCCAAATTCTTCTTACTTTCTTCGCTTTGTTTCTCCTCCACAGTAAGGACAAGTTCAGATGCTGAGGTGAGGTTATCATCTTCTGCTTGTCCGCCTTGAGAGGGAAATTAATACTTTGTGTTTGTTGGGAAATTATACTGGGTGCTTCTTGGCAAACTGGTCTCCCTTGCTTGGAAATCCCCTCTTTTGTCTATCTGTCCAAGCTTGCCTCATTAATAAAAAATCAAAGGGGGAAGATGCAGATGTGCAGGACCACTCTTTCCTAAATGAAGTTGGCTACTTAACTGGAAAAATATTCATCATAGCTTTGATCATGGATGTACCCCGTTAATTTCCACTGCCAGCTGGACTAATTTTCTCTGCTTGTGTTTACAAACTATATTTATCTATATCCATCCCTGTCTCGTCCTGCTTTTCCTCCTTTTGCTTCATGCCTTTGGACTCCACGCTTATTCAAAATGGAGAGTTATTTCCCCTTTCCTGTCCCGTCGATTCTATAAACCAAAAGCACCGTCAACAGGGATTGCACTGTACGGATTTCCTTTATTGTTTATAAATCACTTCCCTGCTTACGCGTCAAAGATACCAAAGTAGCTAATAAAACAGACATGAGCATCTAAAACCAGTAAAGAAAATAAAAATACAGGAGCGATGAGTTAAGAAGTCAGTAGATGAAGCAGAACCCAATCAAAATGGCAGAAGGAGCTTCCATGGCTTTCCTGCCACCTTGCTCCTTACCAAGCAGTGGAAGACAATTAAAATTGCAAGCTGGCTTCCATGAAGGAGGCACTGCGCAGACTTCAGAGCAATGGTTCCTAACCTTGGGTCCCCAGATGTATGTTGGACTACAATTCACAGAAATCCTAGCTAGTACAGTTAGTAATGAAGATCTCTGGGAGTTCTAGTTCAGGAATACCTGGGGACTCAAGTTTGGGAACCAAATCGCTTTAGAGGATTGATGGAACAGATGACAGAGCTCTGCTCTAAAGCTATAAATCGTGGTCTTCAAAGGAAACTGAATTAAACCAAGAAATAAGAGACTCTTGAGAAAGTGCCAAAGATCCAGTCATGCACAAATATGATTAAATTCCACGGGGACATGCCAACTGATTGAGTTTGTACAGCCTTCCTTCCATACAATCTCTAGAAATGACAGAACAGGGAAAGGACCACGTTCAGAGTTACTGTATTTGAAAATTTTACATTTCTTGGAAACAGAAACTCGATGATTGCATATGTGGGCTTCAAAAAGTATGTGTGGACCATGTTGGCCAATTCTCAGAAGCAGGAAGAGAGAAATAAGGAGAAGGCCTGTATCTGTGTCTGCTTGACTTCAGGTAGGGTGTAAGGTAGAACACAACAGGGCGAGCCTCAGGACATCTGCAAACAAGTGTCTCAGCAAGCAAAGGCCATGGACAACCTTTTGTTCAGTGCCTTGAAATTTCCTAGCGTGGCTTCTCTCCAAACGTGCACCTTCTCTAGTGATCTGTGGAATCTGGGTTAACTGAGGGCCACACTAAACATAATTGCTGCTGCCATTTAATTTGCATCTGCCCTGTTCACCTCTAAAATCCAAAGACACCTAGTTTATCACATAAAAAACAAAGGCTCCACAAGAGTGGGGAAAGCCATGTTTTCCCCCAGCCTAGCTCACAACCTGCTGCCAAAGGCACCTTCTTTTCAATCTCTTTTTGGGAAAGGGGAAGAACTGTGGATGGTATGAAAAGCCTTTGGGAGTTTAGCTCCTCTTGTCTGTGTTCCCTTAGAATAATGAAACTAATCTTTATTTTGTGTTCTCGAAGGCTTTCACAGCCAGCATCCAATGGTGGTTGTAGTTTCAGAATCAAAGAGCATGAGAAACACTGCAGACTAAAACAACCGGAAAAATCAGCAGTAGCTGAACACGACCTGAAACAAGCGAGACATAAAATTCTGTTTCACAAAAACTGAAGTACTGGACAACACCAGCAATCATTATGTTTGACTACACAGGGAAACCACTGGAATCCAGAAACACTAGCACAGCTTCAACAAAAAAGAAGAAAGTCTAAAAATCAACAAAGCCTGGCTCCCAGCAGTGAAAAATACAGCCTGCAAAAAGTTCAATGAACTCTACCCAGCCACAAGGACTGGTGATCACAGCACGCAAAAGACTAGCCAATGACACTCATCAATTACAGTGACAGATTATCCCCCATCACAACAAAACATCCATCACAGAAAACACCCATCTCCTGAAAAGAACAAAACCATGATCTCACAGCTACAAACACTCAAGATCCCACACACTATGCCAGAACACAGACAGAATTCCAGCTCCTATCCTGACGATATGTTAGGAAGAAAATCCTCCAAAACACGGCGAAACAGCCCGAAAAACCCACAACAACCATTTATTTTCTTTATTTGTATCAGGGCATTGAACTATTCAAAATCTTGGCAAACAGGAAATATAGGCAAAATTAAAAAACGAAATTTCAAGACAATCGAACTGTTTTTGACCAGGAGAGCCATGTGTGCTGCCTTGAGCTCACTGGAGGAAAAATGGGATAAAAATTCCATAAATAACAACTTGGGATGTCCACATGTGTAATGTCAAGGACTGCCTTTAAAGTTCTTATTGAATATCATTGAATTTCTTTAAAAATACACTAAGACCCCCTTATCTTTTGGATCAGTATCTGCTGATTTACTTATCCACAGCCTGAAAATATTAAAAGAAAAATCCCAGAAATAAGTATTTCTAAACATAAAGTTAACATAACTGAACTGGCCACTAGGCAGAGTCAGTGTCATGCTATGTATAATGTTTGCTACAAACTGCATTTTATTGGAATCCACGGGGGGGGTTTCAAACCGTTCTCTATGGATGCAGGGGTTCAACTATAAGTGATTATAACCCTGTTCTTTAATGATGTTCTCTTGTATTAATAATTACACATTTTTATATGTTTAAACACTTGTGGGGGAGCCTATTGGTCAGTATTACAGTGGTGCCTTGCTTAACGATTGCCCCGCATTACGACAAATCTGCTTTATGATGATCTTTTTGCACAATCACATGTCCATGATCACATAATGCAAAAGAACACAGACGTTGTAGATATGTTCATCAAATAAACAGGGTAATCCAAACTCCAGTTCAGCACTGAGTTAGTCACAAAAGGCAAAAGACGGAGGACTTGGGGGCCCTCTATGTGGTGCTGTGTGATACCCCTCAGCAGCACCCACTGCAATCAATGGTCAGGGCTGATGGGAATTGTAGTCCAGCATCAACATATGAGCTGGGGTCTCCCCTTCAATTTGGGCCTGATTCAAACTTCCTGGAAGAAAATCTTGACTCAAGGTTAGAGCACACAAACTAGCAGAAGGCTCATCGGGAGCCTGGTCTACCCCAGTACTGTAGTAACATGGTTATTTTAATACTGATCTTAGCGGGAAGTATCATTACCTTCGTAGTCACTAAGTCCCAGCATTGGTAGATCTTTTCCAGAAACCTGTAGGCCAGCTCCCTGGGTAAGAAATAATTTTCTGGAAAAATTAGAAGAAAAAGTAACATCAAAAGGTTTGCAATGTTATTTCCCCTTGCGAAGACTGGCCTCTTTGTAGAATGCCTGTTTATATTGGCAAATCAGTGCTCGCTGACCTACCACTGGAATGATTCCTGAGCTTGCCCTCATGTCTGTTAGGTTCCCAGCCAATGGAAATGCACCACTGTTTTCCTTGGGATGCTTACAAGAAGCATGGTTTCAGGCATGTACGGGTTCTACCCTCCACCCGTGCAAAACTATTCCAAAGCCTGTACCTTCTTTCCATGCTCCCTCATTCAAGACATGGGTAACAGGGAGAGCCTTAATGTCTCTCTCTTCCCTTGCCAATGGGAGCAGAAGTATGGCCGAAATCCAGCAGTAAGTTACAACAGTAGGCCCACTGAATCTGGGCATCTGGCAACCCAGCTTCTCTGTAAGTTCCATGGATTCAATGGGCCTACTCTAGTTGAGACTTACTAATAGATTTCAGCCAGCATATAGGAAATTCATTGTTTCCCCTCATCCCTAAGTTGTTGACACTAGGTTTTCGGGCAAATCATGTCTCCTGGTGCTTTTCAGAGATATTTGATGCTGAATGTGGGACCTGCTAAATGCAAAGCATGTGTTCACACACACAATACACAAGGGAACTTTTAGTTTACCTCTGGCATGTTTGTCAGGATGTCAGAAACACCCTGGTGGCTGGTGTTCCTTTGTTTTCTACAAAGTAGCATAAGACCAAAATGCAAGGCTGGTCTCCCTGACTCCCACCAATATGGTTTTTGCTAAACACTTTAGACGAGGATGAGTAACATCCAATCCCCCTGAAGAAATCTAGACCCCTTGAAACTGGGGAATAATGCAAACATTTTAATAACTTAAAATGATAATGCGGTGCACTATCCATTCAGTCTCAAGCGCTTTCAAATTTCACTGGCAAGACGTGAACCTGCACTTAAATCCTTGGCACATTTTTGAGGAGTTTATCCCAGTGAATTTTTCTGAGAAAATAGCTTGAAACATAAACTACCCAGAATGTGCTTTTGTATCATGGTTATCACAATGTTTCCCACTTAGAAAAGTATAACTGGCCACAGGAATATAAAAATGAAAGCAAGATGATTTATTCATTTAGATTACTTGCAGCCACATGCTTTGGGGCTGGGTAGAAAATCAACTTAGTTTTTGTTTAGCCTGAGAGTCAAACATACCATATTTTTCACCCCATAAGACGCACTTTTTTCCCACAAACAGGGGGGTGGAAAGTCTGTGCGTCTTATGGAGCGAAGAAAACAGATTATATTTTCCTGTTTTCTTCTCCTAAAAAATTGGTGCGTCTTATGGAGCGAAAAATGCGGTAGTTAGTTAGTTACTTAAAATATTTTTACACCACCTTTTCCCTAAGAAAGGGCCCGAGGTGGCTTACACCATTAAAACACGATATTAAAGCTGAAAACAGTTAATTATTCAAATATTAAATGAATTAATAACATATTAAATGTGTTAGGTAAAACATTGCTAAAACTAGCACCCTAATCATTTGAAAAGTAGTAGAGAAAAGCACTATTTATCTTTTTAAAAAATCTGTCACAGATTAAAAGGGCAAGGAAGCGAGTAAAACAGTCTATCAGATAATTTAACAGATGGTTGACTCCTTGTTCCCCAATTGGATGGTTATACAATAGTGGATGTCTAAAAATTTTATTCTCTTGCCAAGAGCAATTAGTAGCTATTCTAAACAGTTTAGCACAAGAGCTTCTCAGCCAAACGGATGATTATGAGAACAGATTCAGCGGGGCATTTGTTTCATTTTAATCAGAAAGAATACAGCTTGATTTGCTAATTTTGTCCCTTCTGTGCCAATGCTAGAAAATAAAACCTCTACTTTCCCCACATCTCGTGGATTCTTAATAGCTTCACGCCCGAAGAACATCAATGAAACCTAAAAGTCCACATATGCACTTTAATTACTGGCTGAACTTGCACACAAGAGGTATTGCACCATTTGTGAGTTTTTCATTTATTATCTTTCCCAATTTATCCTACGATGTCTACTGTTTTATATACTTTAGATGTTCAGGTATCTGGCAGCAGAGCCAGAGCTGGGAGTTCGATTCCCCGCTGTGCCTCCAGGGAGAACAGCCAGCCTGGGTGGCCTTGGGCAAGCTGTACAGTGTTCCCAGGGCACCCTAGAAATAGGGAATGGTAAACCACTTCTGAGTACTTTCTACCTGGAAAGCCCTGAAAAACGTTGCTATAAGTCAGAACTGGTTTGGCAGCACATGGTAATGATGAGCCTGATTCTACTTAAGGTGCAAGAGCTTTCTTTGATGCACCAGGTTTCTGCATACACATTCTCAAATACATCTCTGCCTCCGTAAGGCCTAGAAACATGCTTTTTAAAAAGTTTGAATTCCCAGGTGTTTTGCACTCCTAGCTCTATTGCTTCTTCTTCGGTTCTTCTCATCATGTATTCCCTTACCCTGATTATGTTTTCATATTTTTCCATATTTCTTATCCTTCTCCAATTCTATCTACCCCTACATTTCATGTCAATGCACTTCATTTTTATAAACGTCTGTGTCTCCAGCAACACTAATCTGAAGACAGGTCTTTTTCCCGTTGATGAAACAGATACTCTTGTATTTGGCCAGGGTCTTGCAGATTTGCTGTTACAAGGAAACTGGATTGCAGAAACGGCCAGATCCTCCACATTTCTGGACAGAGCTGAAAGGGAGCTGCTCCAAAACACCCCACATGTAGAAGTCCCTTTACCTTGGCACATTGAGAAACTGTAGTCTACGTTCAAACAGTTTGTTGATGAGATAGATGTTCTCCTCCTCCAGTTTATGCACAGAAGCTTCCAAATCGTTCACTTCCTTTCGGTAAGCTGCCACCTGCCATGAAAGAGGGAACTCAAGACTGAAATCCACCTAGAAACATGCAAGGAGGAGAGCCCGAAAAACCCACAACAACCAGAAGGAGGAGAGCTTCCCATTTTTCAGAAAAGGATGGTACCCAGAAGAAACAACCTTATCCCAGAGGTCTGAAAGGCCTCGGATGAGCTAAGGAGAAAGCATTGGGGCTCTTCTAAGTGAGCCACCATTTTGCTACCCTGCAGGCTCCATCTACCATCCTAAACATGACAGCTGCCCAGACGGGGTGTTACTCCCCAGGTGGCAGCAGAATATGGTATAAATGTAATCTTTCTTTAACTGATGAAGCTGATCTATTTACACTTGCCCTTATGACAGCCAGACAACACTAAAACTGTGAGTTTAAGTAGGTTCTAATCAATGTCACATTTACCCACAACTTTAATAGCTTTATCCGATCTGTTTTGCTGACGATGTAAACAGCTGTGAAGACATGGGAAGCCTGAGTCAAAGTCAGGAGAAGCTAATGATTCTTGTAGATGGCGAGGCAGAAGATGCAGTTATTCTGTCATACAGAAAAAGTGTCTTGCATATGCTCAGAGCCGCTCAAAATATTTGACTAAGGATTCTGCACTCTTGATTTACTCCCCGATTTCTGTAGCCACTTATTGGTGCATTTCAATATTTCCCTGGATTAGAGTCCTCTAAATAGAATAATCTTCATTAATCTTTTATTCTTTTTCAACCCAGACAAAGTGTCCACAGTGTTAGAAAGGAATGATACAAGTGTTGCTGAGAGGAGGGAAGCAAGATGCAGATCAGTGACAAAATTTAACTGAAAATGTATTCGCGAAGGCTTTCATGGCCGGGATCTAATGGTTGTTGTGGGTTTTTCGGGCTCTTTGGCCATGTTCTGAAGGTTGTTCTTCCTAAAACACACTGATCACCATAATCACCCATCTCCTGAAAAGGACAAAAGCTGATCTCACAGCCATAAATAACTCCCAAACAAACTGCACCAGAGCACAGAGTGCCACTCCTGTCCTCTGAAGATGCCGGCCACAGAGACTGGCGAAACGTTAGGAGGAACAACCTTCAGAACACGGCCAAAGAGCCCGAAAAACCCACAACAACCATTTAACTGAAAAGTTTAGAATAGAAAAATGTTTTAGGGCAGGATTTTCCAGCCTGGCACATTTCGATGTGTGTGCAGATCCTACCATCAAAGGACAGGAACTGAACTGTGGGATTTGTAAGCCAAGACACCTGCAGAGTGCCAGGTGGGGAAGCCAATGAAATGCCACCAGGAAGAACAGTGCCAAGCAGAACACTAGAGCCCATTTTATCCTGGGATCTCTTTTAAAACTAATTAACTTAGGCCAGGATCCTATGCCGTCAAATCACTCACGTATCAGACTACATAACGCCAGCAGTTTAGCTGTCACCACATCTATGCAAGAAAGTTATTTTGCATCATCGTCTCCGAGCAGAACTGGGGCTTTCTCCAAAGAATGCAATACATGGTGAACGCCGCTGGCGAGGCCAAGATCACGGCTTCCTGCTGCGCTTACCTCATCTTTCAGCCACTCGTATTCTTTGATCTCTCGGCGGCTGATCTTGTCAATGTGCTTAACGGCATTCTGAGGAAATAAAATCAAATAAAGTCAAATTGCATTACAGTTCAAGTTGGAGCCAATGTGTTGGAGGAAGTGAGAGGCGGGAGTCTAGACAGGATACCCACAGGAGGACATCGGAAAATCTGAACAAAAACTCCCATTCTTCCCTTTTATTTATTTACTTACATTTTATGTCCACCAGCTTTCCAGGAGCTACCCAAAGCAGCTTAGAATGACATGCCGCATAAAAATGCTTTTAAAAAAACAATGGAAGTACTAGACTAAAATGTGTCCCATTTGGCTTGTGTTGAATATCCGTCCGAAGACAACAATCCGCTGCTATCCAGGCCACCAGCCTGGAGAACCCTTTTCCATGCAGGGCCGAATTCCAATTTGGGAAGAGTCTCAGAGAACTTTCCAGCACTGGGCATAGCTAAGGGCAATGAGTGGGGGGGGGGGAGTTACATGTTGTTGTTATTGTTTAGTCGTTTAGTTGTGTCCGACTCTTCGGGACCTCATGGACCAGAGCATGCCGGGCCCTCCTGTCTTCCACTGCCTCACTTATTACTAATTTGCCTCAGTGAGACAATTTTCAACCACGGACACCAGAAATCTTGTTCTATGTAAAATCTACCAAGGATGCAAATTAAAACTCATTTAACGGGGTAAAAAACAAATTAAAAAATATCCAGTTAGCTTCCTGCCTTGGCTTGCCAACACAGGCTCAAGAGGAAAATTGCCAAAATCTGATATGTAAAATTTGTGGGGTAAAACTAACTGCTGAAATGCATATCTTACGAGGAAGTAATAATAGCATGTTTTACAAAAATTGGTACCCATGTCTAGACTTTGTCAACTCAAATGAAGAAGACACTTCTCCTACATTAGATACTGATTCATGGAAAGACTCAGGGCTTGTCTATACACCCATTTCGAGGGAGGCCAAAGTGGTGCAACCTCCACATTCAAATGCCATACAGAGTTCCAATGACCCTACGTATTTGGTCCCCACCAGCCCACTGTCAGAAGCAGGAAACGATAGGAGGGTGGAATAAGGTGGGTTTTTGTTTGCTTTTCTCTTAAAGAGCCAGTCAAGAAAAACAAAACAAAACCAATCCCTTTCCTTCTATGGAGCTGAGAAAGTATTCAATTTGCCTACATAGTACAGTATCATGAAATGCTTCTTAAGCCGCTTCACAATACTGGCAAATTAAAAGAGGAAGGCATCCTTTGGTCTGTTCTCAGCAGTCATCCATGCTGGAGATGAACTAATGTAGAGCAATCCTACCCACACCAAAAAGTAGGTGCCCCTTGAAAATTGTGGGTAAGAATGTTCTGGTGGTGGGTTGGTTCGCTCCAGCAGAGACATCATCTGATCACTTTTAAGAGTCCACCAGCCCATTTCTGCAGTGGTCAAAACAGCTGGCTAAATGTCCATCTCATCACATTCTTATTCAGTAACAACTTTTATGCATGTTTTTCGCTAGTAATATTATATGATTTATTTTTGGGGGGGGGAGGGGGAGAAAAACACACACACTCAAGCTTGTTTCACCACAAAAATCTTCTTGCGTTCTAAAAATATTCGGTATCTCTGTGCCCTGAGTCAAGTGTACAAACTGGACATTCCCCTTCCTTGATCTATAAACTGGACTAACTCATATCTCACTTATGGATGGAATCTCTAGGTTTCAACCAGAGTGCAGGCTCCAGGGCACACAATCGCTTCTCATCAACTTGGCTTTGGGAGAGGTTAAAACAGATCTCAATTGTTGAGATATTTAATATGGTGAAGGCTACCGTATGCAAAATGCTATTCCCAGACCTACCAAAGCTCTCTTAAGTGGCCTATAGGCATCTCAGCTCTGGGCAAATACTAGGCTTTGCAATCAACTTTGCTTCTTATTAAACCCTTACATCCTCCCACTGGAATCAGGTGCAAAAGTGGCTCAAGGGGAGTTTATATTTCAGGAACAGAAGATCCTTGGCTCAGACCAAGAACTTGTTTTCAACATTGGTATCATGTCTTTCCCAAAATGACAATGACAGTATTAATAGTATTAAAATAATGCTACCTGCTGTGTGTTACTAAGGCCAGTGCTTCATGTAGTAAGTTGCATTAGAGTAGCCCATTGAATTAATGGGGATTGCTGAGTCAACTCTTCCACAAGTTCTATGGATTCAAATGGGCCTACTCTAGTTGCAATTTATTTTAGGGCAGTAAGTCACAACTAGAGAAGATCCTCTTGAATCAAGTGAACTTACAGAGGCATTGACTTACCAAATCCCCATTGATTCAGTGGGATGACTTTTGTGCAACTTGTTACACTGAGTAACAGGATTTCAGCCACTGGATTGTAATCCACGAAAGCTCACACTGAAATAAATCTGTTAGTCTTCAAGGCGCCACCAATCTTTTCTGCTTATTTTTCTTACATATCACAGAAAAGACTAACAAGGCTACCTCTTTCAAAATGGCTACCTTTGGCCTATCTCTGTTCTAAGGGTCAGGCAGAGTTCTCTGAGGAGAACATGAAGATCATTTCTAAGAATCAGGAAGCAGATTAAAACATTTATTTTTGGAAGCAGCTAGATTTTTAGAGTACTGTATATTGCTGAGCAACTTCCTCTCTCTCCCATGATGCCTTTATTGATTAGCTCTGTTGTTCATACAACTACATTTGCATTATTCCTTCTTAATTTGCTACATTTATATACTGTATTTCCACCCATGAGTAAATGGTTTTCCTGTTTCAGTTTCTATCAACAAGCCTGTGAAGCAGTTCAGGCTGAAATAAAGGGACTGACCCAACAGGAACCAATGAGTTACACAATCAAGTACAGTACACACAAATCTTGATCTCTCCAATTCCAATCTAACTCTCTAATCACTATACAACAGTTTATTGGTTTTTTAAAAGCCCATGTCAAAATAAAAAGGCAGTGTAGTAAATGGGAAAATACATCAGAAAACAAATGAAGTCATTTCTGGGAGAATATCATAAATATACTTATGTATAAGTATATGGGAATGATTTAGCCAAGGCTTTTAAACTCACTTGTTCCATCTGAAGAATTAAGTACATGATTGGGGATACAATCCTGTTCACACTTGAGTGCCAGGCCCATTGGTTGTCTTCACCCAGAAATTCCCCTTCCCCAAGAATTAAGGGAGACTTGTCTACATGGCTCAACTGAAGCAAGCTGGACTGGGCTAAAAAGCGTTGTTTAAGGTTGAGTAGAGGTCCAGTATGTCATTTGATACAATCCTTACATCTAAATGGCACACATACTTCAAGCAACCCTATTTGGCCCACCTCCCTTAAGAGAACAACAACAAAAACCTTCCTTGCCCCCTTCTCTCTCCTCCTCCTTCCACGATGAAGTTTTCAATTAAAAAAAGATTTTGCGTGATATAGTGCATCAGCACTATCCTAACACTTAAAAAAAACTTTTGCTTCCTTCCTCTGCCACCCCTTTCCATGGAGGAGCAGAGAACATATTTAATTTCCCAATATCATGAAGAGGCTCAGTTGTTTTTGTAAGCCGCTTAATGATACTGGGAAATGTAAAGTGGAAGGGAAATTTAAAGCTACAAGCTCTACTTTGGCTGGATCATGCCTAAGAGGAGAATAAAACAAAAAACAGAAAAGAGAAGAAACAATACCTCAGTGGCCCACTCCTTCTTTTGTTCCATTTGTTTCAGAGTGTATTTGTCTATTTTTTCCTTTGTTTCTTCAAGAGCAACTCTAAAATATTCTTCAGTGGGGGAGAAATGGAGGGAATAAAACAGAACATGTCAAAGCATTTCACAAGTACAGATGCATCTAAATACAGATTCTTTATATAGGCATGGTGAATGTTCATGATTTTAAAGTTCTTAACATGTACAGTAACACCAATTATAAAAGTCACACAATAATGGAATTCATGCTTTTATTCTCTTTCTTTGAATTCTGTACAGTTTCTATTTTGCGTTCTTATCCATCCTGCCTAGAGGGAATACAGAACAAATTAAATATTATTGAATACATCTTAAACTTGTAGTGAAGCATTTAGCTAGCGAGACAGAGATGTTGATCAAGGCCAGTCAAGGCTCAGAAGAAAAAAATGAATAGAACACCAGAATGGCTCTTATCTGAAGCCTCAAGACAATAGTTGGCATTGACTCCACGGGGCCTTGACAACCACAGTGTCTGTTGGTACTGCCAGCTACTATTTGCTAAGGTTTGTAAGAGAGAAGTAAAAATATGGTAAGATGGTCACCTACATGCATTTGATAATAAACCAGACTGGCAGGGGTAGTAACCGAAGAGTCAGTCACTCCTTCTTATTTGCAGTTTAGGATGTAACTACTGAGTAGGTGGGACATGTTGGAGCTGCGGGTTAAACCACAGAAGCCTCTGAGCTGCAAGGTTGGAAGAACAACTGTTGTAAGATCTATTCCACGTGACGGAGTGAGCTCCTGTGGTTTGTCCCAGCTCCTGCCAACCTAGCAGTTTGAAAGCATATAAATGCGAGTAGATAAATAGGTACCACCACAGTGGGAAGGGCACAGCGTTCCTTGTCTAGTCGCGCTGGCCACGTGACCACGGAAACTGTCTTTGAACAAATGCTGGCTCTATGGCTTGGAAACGGGGATGAGCACCGCCCCTTAGAATCGGACACGACTGGACAAATTGTCAAGGGGAATGGTTGTTGTGGGTTTTTCGGGCTCTTTGGCCGTGTTCCGAAGGTTGTTCTTCCTAATGTTTCGCCACTCTCTGTGGCTGGCATCTTCAGAGGACAGGAGTAGCCTATCAAGGGGAACCTTTACCTTTACCTTACTGAGTAGGCCCCTAGTTTAAGTGGCAATAAGAATAACAGCTCACCTGTCATCTCCTCCAGATCCTCTTTCAGCTTCTTGATGTCTTGTTCCAGGGACTCAATCTGTTTTGCATGCTCAGAACTCCCTACATTCTTGTATGCCAGCCAATAATCCACCTCGGCTTGCTTCAGTAGAAGTTTCTGCTCAATATAATGTATCTGGGAGCGCATGTCTTGTTGGGGGGGGGGGAGCCAGGGTGGGAGTGGTAAAATCATATTATTAGTACAGTAATACCCTTTGCTTTAAAACAGTTACAGTGGGATCTCTACTTAAGAACGTTCCTACTTAAGAACAATCCAACTTAAGAACAGCTCCATTTGCTAAATTTTGCTTCTACTTGAGAACAGAAATCCAAGATAAGAACAGGAAAAAAAACCTTTCCTGCTCTTTTTTTAACCTTAGGTCATATTAGGTTAAAAAAAATTCTCCCCCTAGTGGTAGAGTACGTATTAACCAGCTTTGCATTAGTTCCTATGGGAACTAATGCTTCAATGTACGAACGCACCTCTACATAACAAAAAAACAGCCAGAACGGATTAATTGGTTTTCAGTTCATTCCTATGGGAAATTTTGCTTCAACTTAAGAACGTTTCAACTTAAGAACACCATTCCAAAACCGATTAAGTTCTTAAGTAGAGGTTCCACTGTAGTTTCTATGGACGGAAAAGAGCAGATACGGATTAAATGGTTTTCAATGCATTCCTATGGGAAATGCAGATTCAACATAAGAACTTTTCAACTTGAGAACCACCTTCCAATACGGATTAAGTTCTTAAGTAGAGACCCCACTGTACTACTGAATAAAGTTTCTTCTGAAAAAGAAAAAAATATATCCTTTAGTGTGATGATTTCAGGTCAAGGAAAAAGGTGACTAAAATGCCCATAAGAATTTTTGTTTTAATGACACACTAAAGGGAGCGTTCTTGAATATTAAGTTCTATATAAATCCAGGTCCTGATTAGCACTGCTTCCCACACACAGCAATTAAAACGAGGCAAGTTATCAATTGCCTAAAGAATTGCTGTTATTTTTAAATATCGTATTTTAATAAAACCCTCTGCCTTTTCAAACAGAGGAGAGATATACTGTGGAAACGAGCCCTTAAAAGCATTTTAAAACCACCCACATTTTATGCGAAAATTCCACATCCAGTAAAAGCAGCCAACCATAATTAGTCTGGGTTTTACAACTCACCTTTAATAAGCTTCTCTTGGTCTTTAACATATTGCCATTTGTCCTTCATTGCTTTCTCTACATCGTCCCGAGTAACTATTTCAATTTTCTCCAGTTCCTTCTCCTGTTCTTTCAGGCTGGTGAAGAGTGCCCGGATATGCCCAATCTGTTCTTCCTTCAGGTGCTGATTCTGAAAGAGGAAATCCATTTAGAAAAGATGATGGGAATCCTAGCTAACTAAAGTGGAGTTGCAGGAAACCATGGCTAACCCCCCCCCCCGTCTTTTGGGAACAAAGACAAAATGCCTCCTCTTTGAGAGATGCTCAAGACAGAAAACGTGAGAATCCTAAAAGAAATGGTTTAAGTCAAAGGAAGGTCAGCCTGGGTCCGAACAGGTAAAGGAAGAGTCTAGGAAACCTGAGGAGGTCTCTCTCCAACCTCCTCATGCAAAGACACCCATCCTGGGCACAAACTGATTGGGATTCAAAGGTGGCCTCTGTCTAGGATGGATGGTGCCCTCATCCCATTTCATCAGCCGTGGCTGGGGGCACCTGGTCACCCCCAATAGTCTTCCCTTCTCCTCTCTCCTGTGGAGAGCTGTATGGATTGTGCCCAAAGAGAGGAGAAACGAAGAGACAGCGCTGAAGGCCAGTGAGGAGGGTGAGGGCCCACAAAACAAGTCCTAACATCACCTACCATGCAATATTTTTAAGCAGGGCCCCTGTTTCTACATGTGTTGGAGGGGAGCCAACTTTGGTTCAATCCCAGCTATCACACATACTGAAATTGAACCAAAACAGAGCGATCTTAACTGCACCAAAAAATAACACCCAAAAACAGTAGCCCCTGAAATAGAGTGAGAAAGGTGCTGATAGGAGTGCTCTGGGGACTGGATGGTTCATGGCAGCACTTATATCATCCGGTTGTCAGCCAAAGGAATGAACCAGCCCATCCTGCACAGACCAAGCGGGACAATGGTAACGTGTTCTGCATGGAGGACTTGGAACAGCGTCTAGTGTGGTTGAGAAGGCCAATTCGAGAGTGACAGTCCCTTCCACACTGAAGACAAATACAATCTGTCCCCTGTCCAGCTCCCTGGTTTTGCTGGTTTCAGGACTGCCTCTTTGCCTCAGCCTGCTGGACAAGGGTCCCTTCGAATTGGGAGAGGCCATGATGGACCGCCTGCTTCCAGCCCGAACACTCGGCCTGTGCTCCAGGCATATGCTCTTAGCACTTTAGGAATTCCCTCTTATAATTATAAACTAACTGTAGCATCCATTAACCCTCAGCTCTGGACCTTCCCTAAACCAAAGAGAAGTTAAAAAAAAATTCTGCTTACTCTTTCTTTGTTTCTGTCATTTTTCACTTCCAGTTGCTTTATCTCACGCAGAAGCTCATCAATTACTTCTTCTTTTATCTGAATTCTGAAGATCATTTAAAGACAGAGAATAGTTTACCAAGAGAAACTATACTCAGTCCTTCAAAGGAACAGCAGATTTGAAAATATGATTCTGTTTACCTCTTTATTTATTTTTTATCCTACTCTCCAGATAATAATTACTCTCAATTAGCACATCAATAGATAAAGGAACATAAGTCATTCCATCAGGGAGGCTTTACGAAACTGACAAATGGACGTGAGGAGGAGGATATTTCAAGGGCTATTTAATATGCTGCCGGTAAATTCATTATCCAAGTGTAGACCTTTATGCAGAACTGTCTTCATATAAAAGGGGCATATCCACAGAACAAGAGAACCTTACATATGCAGAAGCACAAAACCACCTTTTTAAAAAATCAAGAAGAGAAACGATCCCCACATTGCCACATGTCATAAAGAACAGTTCAGTGAGGATTAAGCATAGTGCCTTGGCATGGAATTCTGACTGTGGAGAGTAGGGCAAACGGAAAATGGATGGGAGTGGAATATCTCAGAGAAGGGCATAGTTGGTCATCTAGAACTTGGAAAAAGATCACATCAAAGGACAGGTCCCGCTTCAGGAACAGAAGGCTAAAAAAGCCATTAGACCTAACACAGTTCTGCGTCCATCTGTATCTAATCCGGTTTATTAATTTATGCCTAGAATCCTATTAGTTTATGCATAAGGTTTGAGTTGCTTGTCATGGCTAATTGCAACTAACTGATGAGGTACGAGCACACATTTCAACTGCCTGCCAGTCACATGCCTGATTGCACAGCCTAGATATTCTCCAGCACCTCATTGATTAGCCACGCAATTAGCTGTGACAAATTACACCAACGTTAAATGAACACCAATAGGATCGTAGCCAGTTTGTCACTATACTGAGTGACATGATGAAATCTCTAGTCGGTTTTCATTAACAATGGGATAGAGGAGAAGTGTTGTGGGCAAAAAAATGATCATAGGACAGAAGAGCCCGCAGACTGCCAGAGAGTCCTACAACGAGATTCTGAATTTACTTTATGTCATACATACTGATAAGCTAACAGAGCTTCTGGAAAATAAGTGCGAGGGTCCTTGGACTGCGAGGATCCCTTTTTCTTCTTCTTCTCCTTCTTATCTTTCTTCTTCTTTTCTTTCGCCATGGTTTATATTTTTGTCGAGTGAAAGACCTAGAAGCAAACACAGAGATCACTCATCTTCTACTGAATGATCCATTTAAAATATTTCTGTCCTGCCTTTCTAAGACACACCAGGGCAGTACACAAAAACATCAGAAATTAACAACAATCTTGTAAAAATATAATGAAACGATAAAAGAATATTACAAACAATTTAATGTAAAACAGTATACATATGGAATGGTAATACCAAGAGATTTATTTTCCCAAACCAATAAGTGCAACTACAATTGTTCAGGCTTTAGTATTTTTTAAATAGATATAATGAATCTTAATCTGTGGGATTGAGAATTAAACTCACTGCCATTTATTTTTATGCTCCTTTGCTCTGTTATGAGGGACATGGTGGCGCTGCGGGCTAAACTGCAGAAGCCTGTGCTGCAGGGTCAGAAGACCAGCAGTCGTAAGAGCGAATCCACACGACAGAGTGAGCTCCCGTCGCTTGTCCCAGCTCCCGCCAACCTAGCAGTTCGAAAGCATGCAAATGCAAGTAGATAAATAGGAAACACCTCGGTGGGAAGGTAACAGCGTTCCGTGTCTAAGTCGCACTGCTCATGTGACCACGGAAGATTGTCTTCGGACAAACGCTGGCTCTATGGCTTGGAAACGGGGATGAGCACCGCCCCCTAGAGTCGAACACGAGTGGACAAAAATTGTCAAGGGGAACCTTTACCTTGCTCTGTTATCCAATTACTAAAGACATTTTGAAAAAAAATACTATTAAAGATAGCTTTTCCTGAAATATCTCTTTTCTGTTTATTAAATTGCCAAAATACCTTACACTTTTTCTAAAAGAGAAATAGCCACATCCATTTCGCCTGTTTTTCTTATACAAATGCCTCCTAGTGGCCAAATGTTTTAATAAATTAAAATATGTTTTGGATGTGTGGGTGCCGAGAGCCCTCAAAACTTGGCAAAACTACCCCTCGTCTTCTCAGTAACACAAATGGGGTTGAGAAAAAAACAAAACAAAACAAAATAGAACAGGAGTGTCAGAGTGCCATTATGTGAGATAGCACATACTCAGTGGACCCATTTTGATCAGCTGTTGGGACAAAGAACACAGAACATTAGAGGTGAGGCACAGAGTACAGTATCTTAAAAGGAATGGCCATGAACGCATAACACTGTCAATTTTGTTGTAACCATTTGGACAAGTGGTTTGAAATGGCAGCCAAATAATCAACTGATTCAAATACAGAATTAGTTGACAAGACAGGAATAAAATTCAGCATCTGGCCCATCTAAAAACTAGCACAGTCATAAAACAATACTCTTTATTGTTTAATGTCCCTGTGTGAACAAAAATAGTTAAAGCCAGTACTTAACCCTTCCAAAACAAAAAAAAAACAAAAACAGAAATACCAAAAAAAATCAATCTTCATAGCCAAGAAATCAACCCTGTAGGTACGAGTTTTGCTTACTTACAGCTTCCATTGTGGGAAGTACTGCCAAAATTGTGTTACTTTTTATGCATGGAAATCTAACAGATTTTAATCATGAATGCTTAAGAACAGCTGGAATTTACTTATGTAAGGTAAAGTTAAAGTTTATTATAGTCACTGGCCATTAAAACCATTAAAATATACATTAAAATGCACAATAAAATGATATCACAATAGACAAGGTTGTACATCTGATAAGCTATGTAGACTGTAACCAGCTGTATATCCTATACCATATCTCTAGTATTTCCTATTCTATCCTTATTATTTGGGCAGTTATCCCTTAGTTTTATTTCAGGTGGTAAACAAAATGAGTCTTATTATACTCATGTTAAATAGCTTGTTTTCAAGAAACCTTGATAAACTTTCTGGCACTTAGTGTAGTTGACACAAAATCAGTTATGTTTTCCAGCCTTCTAGTTCTGAAAGCCCTTTTTTTTAAAAAGTAGAGTCTGCTTCTGACCAAGCGGACAGAATTTCGGTAGACAAAATACGTATTTAAATGATCTGAGTTTGTTACCTGAGGTGAGAAAAGCCAGATCAGAGGAAAACCAAAGTCCTTCTCCATTTTTACAGGGTCCACAAAAGTCTAAGAACTCTGCCTGCCAATTTCAAGGTATCATTTCCCTTCAAAATTTAATTATACGGATTTATTTGGTCTTTTGGGACCCAAATCTGGGCAGTGTTTTGTCTTCAATTATTTTAGAGGCAAACAAAGTAGATTTGTTGGTTTGTGTTTTTTTGTTTTTGCAAAAAATTCCAACCTTTTAATTAATCCAACCTTTAGTTCGCTCGGTTTCAAAAAATGTCCTTTTCCACCAATATGGTCCCAATCTTAATATCATCCCTACTTCTCCCTTCCTGGGGACCCCATTGGGGGATAACAGCATCTTACCAAAGCCTTGTCCTGTTTTGGATATGGGGATGAGAACCAACTACCAGTGGCTGCCTTCTGGTCAGTTCCAGCTGCACATTCTCCCAGTTACTATGGTAACAACACCAAGATGGCCGACCATAAACAAACTGCCCATTTCCCTGAACAGTTGATCCTTCCTATTTTCCTTCCCTCTATGAATAAAAAAAATGTTGCACTAAACAAGCTTTCGTGAGGGATGATCTCCCTCTTGTGTCTTAGTTTGGGAACTACTGCAACTTCATGAACAAAATAAAAGGCAAATCTTTGTTCATCGCAGGCGCACTTAGGCAGAAGAGCTCTTAGAATCACTGTTAGGATGAAATATAAATATATATTATAGGGTTGTTTACTAACAAATAAAAAAGGTTTTTGATTATATATGTATATAATCTGAATTTTTATTTATTTTAGTTGGGAAATGCATTTAAAGCAGCTTATGAGGAGCAAAAGTCTTACAACAATCAGTTGATCAAATGTAAACACACAGTAAAAGCCAGAGCAAAGGATGATCAGAGCACTTTCTTACCGGCTGTAGTCTTGCCAATAATGTAGACAAAGATTTTATTTGGTTGGAGAGAAGGAAGAGGTTGAAATTCCGTTGGTACATGTCAAGCCCTGATGGAAGATAGGAGCAAGAACGGGTTGTTACAGTTTTAAGTGGCAGGCTAATCAATTTCCTTTTGAGATGTTGAAGGAAGTATTAAATAAAATGTGACAAATTTTAACATTTATAATAGCCCTTGGTTGTCAGATATTAATTTATTTTATTCCCCTGGTTAAACTATCACAAAAACAGCTTCCTAAAAAGTCAATCTCCAAAACTAATTTTTCTGCATAAACAGAAATTGATCCTCACTGTTAATCAGCTAATTAAACCAAGTGAAGTGTACATGCTAAGCCTGTGATTAATGAGAATATAATTCCTGCATTTTCAGTGCCCATAAGAAGAGGACTGACATCCAGGCTGGTGGTCTTACTCTGTCTTAGCACAGGAGAAACCAGAAGGCTTGTAGCACTTGTAAGACTAATTCGCTTTTATTTTTCATAAGTTTTTGTGTGTCCAAGCACAGAACACATAAAAATATATGAAAAATAAAAAGTGTTTAGTCTTAGAGATGCTCCAAGACTGTTGGTATCTCTTGTGCTTATCAAGGCTTTGGGCTATATTCTTCCCTCCAAGTATGCCTATTTATCTTTCAAGACAGTTGGGAAAGGGGAATTGGGAGGAAAGCCAGCAGAATCTTTCCTTCCAAGCAACTGGACGTCTTTCTTATTAGGTTGAAACGTTTCACTACTCATCCAAGTAGCTTCTTCAGTCTGAGGGGAGTTGGCAGGAGATCCCTCAGACTGAAGAAAGAAGTCCAGTTGTCAGCTGGACTTCCAGTTGGCAACTGGCTCAACTTCCAGGTAGCCTCACTTGGATGACAGAGAATCTTCACAGATACTTTCTTTCCAAGGGCAAGAAAGCCAACCGAGCGACCACGGAACAAACATGGCAGCTGTGAGACCAAGGGCCAAAGCTGCATACTACAATAAAACACTTTTTAAGTGCACATTTTTATCATAGAATTACAGTATAATGAAGTTGGAATGGGGCATATAAGGCCATTGAGTCCTGCATAATGCAGGAATTCAAAATCAAAGTATATGTGACAGATGGTTGACTAATTTTCCCATGAATGCTTCTAGCATTGGAGTACTAACTACCTCTTGAGGTAACTGGGTTCGTTGTTGCACTGATCACACACTTAGAAAGTTTTTCCTGACATTCGACTGAAATCTAGCTTCCTCTGCTATGTGTCTTGCACTCTGGGATGATTGAGAACAGATCCTGCCCCTCCTATGTTTGACCATCTTTCAAGTCTTTGAGGAGTGCTACCCTGTTTCCCTGAAAATAAGACCTAACCTGAAAATAAACCCTAGTATGATATTTCAGGATGCTCATAACATAAGCCCTACCCCCAAAATAAGCCCTAGTTAAGCAAAACCCCGCCCTCCACCATTGTGCAGCAACCAGAAGATGACATGACAATAAAACAAATCCCTTAAAAAAGCCCTAATGCATTTTTGGAGCAAAAATTAATATAAGAACCTGTCTTAATTTTGGGGAAACGTGGCACAGTATTAAAGCTCCCCTGCACTCTTCTTTTCTCATGGTTAACCTGCCAAGCTCTCTCAGTCTTTCCTCATAGAGCTTAGTTTCCAGTCCCCTGATCATCCTTGGTGCTCTCCTCTGAACGCCTTTCAGCTTATCTGCATATTTCTTAAAATGTGATATCCATAATGAGGTGTTGAATAGACCAGTGAATAGACCAGTGCTGAATCCTTCTCACATGTAGTATTACTGAGCCACGAATTCTCTCTCCCATCGTATAACTGTGCCTTTGGTTCCCCCCCCCCAGGTGTAGAATTTTGCATTGATGCCTGTTAAATGTCATTCTGTGGTTTTCAGCCCAGTGCTTGAGTCTATCAAGATCTTTCTGAATTTTGTTTCTGTTTTCCAGGGTACTAGCTATTCCAACCAATTTTGTGTCATCTGCCAACTTGGGAAGTATTCCCTGCAACTCCCCATCCAAATCATGAATAAAAATGTCGAAGAGCACCGAACCCAATTATCAATTGATAATTACTGAAATTTCATCACATGGGGTGTCTGAGGGAATTGCCACACGAGGCAAAATAACTTGGTAGGCTATGGGTACTATGCCCCTTGATTTTGGTGAGAGGGAGGCTGCTTTGCCTCAGACAGCAACATTCTTTGATTTGGCCCTGTTTAGCCCTCTCCTCCCCTACCCTGCTGTTATAGACGTTGCCATGTGAAGCAGCCTCAAGGTGTTCTTCTGCATCAAGGTGATTCAGAACAACACTTTATAGATCGATATCCCTTCTATAACCCAAAACATGGTCCCCCCATAACCTCCACATAGACCTCAAAAATTGTTAAGACACACTTCAATGCATAGAAACTAAAACACAGACAACAATAGATCAATAAAACTAGGTTTCAGTAGTTTGTGAAAAGGAATCTAGATGGAATAGAGTGCATATTTGTGTGCCCCAAAGCAGTCTCAAGCAATTTTTTAAATGCTTTATTATCATTCTCCTTGGTTCGGCAAAAAATAGCAGAGATTCTAGGTGACACAATCTGAGTCATTCATTAAACTGTCTGTTACTTTTTTTTCATCATGCTTTGCAGGTTGACCGGTGCTACCACATTCTCTACAAGGATCCCCTCCTACAACATCAATATTTGCCAAAGGTGAATAGCACTTTGCTAAAGAAGGAGTACTCTTGTTGACACTGCTCACTTTCTAATAGCTGTGGGATCTTGTGGAAAAGGCAAGCGAGCGCTTTTATGCTGGATCTCATTGTCACTTACTTGACGTATGCTGCAGTTGAGATAGGTAGGCAGGCAGCTGAGTGATTTGGGACTCACTCCAGCTAACCTGAAGCTTTTATTTGGTCCCTAATCCCATGAAAAACAATCATCCTAATCCACTTGTATATGATTATTGAGCTAGATCAATGATTCCCATCCTTGGCTCCCCCAGATGTTCTTGGGACTAAAACTCCCAGAAGCCTTCACCACTAGGTGTTCTGGCCAGAATTTCTGGGAGCTGTAGTGGAAGACTGGAGGCCCTGGCCTGCTCTGGTCCATGGGGTCATGAAGAGTTGGACATGACTTAACGACTAAACAACAACATCCCCACCGTAGAACCTCTGAATATAAGCTGGGATGTGACTATTCAATATTAACAGCAGAGCAACCCCTTTCCTTTCTATTTCACATACACAATCCAGCAGTACTGGCAATGGGGCTGAATCCTCCCACATGCCGGAGGGAAAGGCACTAGTTAAGGAAGTACAGGACAGGCTGTGTGGGACACTCTGCTCTTTCTTCCATGTGAGAGGAATAGCAGAGGGGCTCAACAGCAATGGCTAAGAGACCACTGCTGTTGCCTCTCAGCATCTGCTGTTGTCTCACTGTGCCTAATGGTAGGGCCGGTCCTGACCCATGCACATCGACACCCAGTTTGTGTGGAACAACAGTGAAGCTTTACAAGATGGGCTCTGCCTGAAACGAATGGGTGGGTTAGAGTTGTTTACATCATTATCTGCAATGCACAGAGCCCCCCAACAGATAAAACATGAGAAAAAGTTTCTTATCACATCACAAATGAGAGAACCACAACGCCATGGCTGGGTTTGTCACCTCTTAACCAGGTGAAAGATGGATTGGATTTAGCTTGGCAAACAGATGACTCAGAACAAATTGGTTCAAGACACCTGGTTACAACATTTATTGACCAAAGCATGAGGCACCAGATATAACATACAACTCATGAAGGAGGAAGAGAACTGGAAAATGGACAGATTTGGGGGCTTAAAATAACCACTTCAATTTTTAAGCTGATTACAGACCCCAATGCTTGGCCTCTCAGCTTTCCATATTAGAAGAAGCAGAAAAACTTCTGGTTTATTTTCTGATTTATTTCTCTTAATGTGAAAGCGAACGTATTTACTTTTGTTTTGGTCCATTTAACTTTAATTGCATATGATCAGTATTATTATTGAGGTAAGCTGCTTAACTTCACTGTATGAAAGTAAACAGTTTTATAAGGTACATCCGCCAAGCAATGGGAATGGATAGACAGAATGAGAGTTCTATGCGAGCCCTCACATTTCTGGCAAGTTGGTTAGAATAAACTTCACTGAATTTTAGTTACCAGGAAGCTCCAATATTCCAATACATATGCCATAAAAGAAATTTGTTTGTGCAGGACTGGCCAGCCCTAAGTTGCACCTCAAAGAAATAAAATATTGCAAGAATATCATATTTCTAAAGGTACTCTTATCAGGATCCATCCATTCCTCTACAATAGTCCCTATATTCGTGGCTTCTCTCAGTCTCTGAATTTTGAACGGTAGGACGGAGATCTTCTGAAATTAAGGACAATTAGAGACTGAATAGATAGCTCGGTAGTTTAGTTTTCTGGTTGTGGAGCCAGAGATTGAGCATTTGACTGACCTCTTGTGAGCAGAACCAGCCTGGGTGGCCTTGGGCAAGCTGCACAGTCCCAGGGCACCCCCACAAGAAGGGAATGGTGAACCACTTCTGCGTGTTCTCAATCTAGAAACCCCTGAAAAGGGTCACCCATACATCAGAATTGATTTGATGGCACATTATTAGAAAATGAATACCTTAAATAGGTTGTGCATTGAAGGCAAAATAAGTATGGGAAGCCTGTAAGAGCTGAGGCTTAAAAAATCCTCCCAAACTTTCTCTGTCTACCTGTGCTCTTAAGCTTTCTTTCTGACCAAGATATGGTCTTTTTTTAAAAAAAAGAGTTTGCCATTCATATGCTGATGTCATAGCATAGGGATGAGAAATGTGTAGTCTTCCAGATACTGACAAACTAATGTTTTCAGTACCCCTCACCTTTTATCTGTATAGCTAGGGAAGATGGAAACTGACATCTAATAATATCTGTAAGGCCAAAAGCTTCCGCCGTGCTCTGCCATAGAGTCTGAACACATGCTTGAGAACTAAACGAAGAGTTGGGAGCTGTCCAATTGCGCTCCCCCCTGACAGTACAATTCCACTGTGAACAAAATCACGAGCACCACAGTGTGCCCGGTTTTCCAGCACACCTTCTGGGATTTTTATGGTAGCCGTGGCAGAAGCTTCAGCAGTGCCACGTACTTATGTGTTAGAACAAGACAGCTGGAAAAAAGTACCATTTTTTTCTGTGTATAAGATTATACTTTTGACTAATATTTTTAGACTAAAAGTTGAGGGTTGTATTATACACGGAGGTAAGGTGAGGCAAGTACAAAAACAAGTGGAGGGGAAAGCAGGGATCAAATTGTTCCTGCAGGGCTTTGATCCCTGCTTTCCCTTCCACTTGCTAATCCTTAGCAAAAGGAAAGCAGGGATCAAAGCGCTGCAGGATCACTTTGATTCCTGCTTTCCTCTATGCTTGCTAAGTCCCATGGGGCTTAGCAAAAGGAGGGGGAAAGGATCAAAGCAATCCCATGGCTGTATAAGGGGGAAAGGGATCAAAACAATCGTGCAGTTGCAGGATTGCTTCGATCCCTTTCCCCCTCCTTTTGCTAAGACCTGCGGGGCTTAGCATGAAGGGAGAAAGCAGGGATCAAAGTGATCCTGCAGCACTTTGATCCCTTCACCCCTACACTTGCTAAGCCCCACTTAGATTTCTTGATTTTGGGTTAGAAAAGTGAGGGGCGTTTTATACATAGGGGCATCTTATACACAGAAAAATACTGTATCTGTAAACATACACTGGCCGTTGTGGTAACAAATTTAGCCATTTCACATTCTTCTTCTTAAGGCTCCTTCTTCATTTTGGGGTGGAATCACAGATCTAGAAGTGACCGCTTTAAGTGCTGTTTTCAAAACTGTCCCATTGCTCAGTTTATCTGAGGCACTGCCACCATATAAACCGCAGCAGAAAAAAATCCACAGCATCCAGAAATGGGGAAAAAAATTCGCACCACAGAAAACAAAGAAGGAAAGTGTCATATGGTACATTTCTACTCTTAAAGGCAAGAAAAAAACAGCAACCCAACCCCAATTTTATATGGGTTTATGTGGATTAAGTTTTTATTACCACTATTATTTGACAATCTTATTGTTTCTGAAATGTTATAAGCACTATGCAGGTAATAAAAGAGCAAAAAGTCCTTGTGTATAGACTCAAAACATAACAGACAGGAAGTAGCAAATTATCTAGCAGGTCCCATCAAGATAAAGCTGCTGCATTCCTCTCAGCTAGGCTGAGATCAGGTTTTATTCAAATCTTCCAGCCGCTGTCATCACTTATGATTAGGCAGTAAACTTCAACTAGAATATAGAAGAATGCAAATTAAAATAAAGATTCCTTAAATACTAGGTAAGATTAATAGGTTTACGATACCATAAAAGAGGTCTTATAAATACAGTACATGTTTTATAAGTACAGAGAATCTAATTACTCTATAAGGAGAGAAAATATACCAAAATAGTCTATTAGCAAGGTGCTTGCTCCTCTCTTACTAGGTTTCCTATATGTGGCATAATGACAAGTTCTGAAAACTGAAAACTGTCAGGTAATCTGCACTGCAATTTTTGTACCTTTACCATGGCTAAAGAATAAGTCTTACAAATTGGCTGTTGTTCTAGGTCCCTCCCCCCCAAGAATGGGTTTCCCAGATTGTCACTACAATCTGTACCTCTTGATGATTACTTTCTGTCTCAGGTGTCTTTCTTGATATACAATAAGGTCCATATATTCATCATCTGGTGTTCTCATCACTACTCCACCCTTAGAGTTGTGCCTTATGAGGTGAAATTGTGGTTTTCTAAACCACTTTCTTCATTTGGCGAAGACTAGCCTTTGGTGAACATGTATATTGAGAGGGAAAACTTCATAAACACAACACCTTATGGATTTATGAATAGCACCTTGTAATATAGAAGGCCTGTCTTTTTTATATACAGAGTGAAATAGCAACTGCTTCTCCTTTTTGAGTAGTTACGGTTTTCTTAGCTAGAACTGGAGAGGACAAGCTGGTCTTCTTTGGACATTGAGTAAGGTGTTATGTGTCTCTTGACTGTTTACTTATTTATGATTTTTTAAATTTTTTCTCAATAAAAAGATGTTTGGTTTCCCATCATTTATGTTTGTGTTCCTAGCTTCCAAAAAAAAAAAAAAATCCAGGAAACAAAAGAACAAAAAAAGGATAATTTAGAGATGATTATGCCTTTTGAG
The DNA here is from genome assembly GCF_051106095.1 of Pogona vitticeps. Lineage (NCBI taxonomy): Eukaryota > Metazoa > Chordata > Lepidosauria > Squamata > Agamidae > Pogona > Pogona vitticeps. The sequence continues at coordinate 256,054,093 of NC_135785.1, forward strand.
TAAATGTTTTGAGATGCTGACACTATCAAAGCCTGTGTTTCATTTCAGCTGGTCCATGACTCTAATGACACACTATGCAGTGGCTTGTGGGATTCTGCTATAGTATTTACACCCAAGCTTCTATGGTTGTGGAAGATTTTATTTCCATTGGAATGCATTAAATGGATATCAATGCATTCCAACAGGGAAACGCTTTTCGCTAGACGATGTTTTCACAAGACAGCGATTTCAATGGAATGGATTAACATCGTCTAGCGAGGCACCACTGTATATATATCTTTCCTGCATTTCTTAATAGTTTCTTCCACTTTTTTCTGATTTAAATAAAACTGGGAAAGAACAGCCAGAGTAATTCCATTGCCTGCCTTTTGAAAGCACGTGCCTTCTATGATGCTCCATCCCACTTTGACAAGGAAGAGCATGCCAGAATTCCACAGTGTGGCCCCATCTGCCACCTGCCACCTTGATTCTCGTAATAATAATTTTAGAACTGCAGAGCTGGAAGAGTCCAGCCCTTGCCAAGGAGGCACTGCGGGGGATCGAACTCCCAACACAGCCAGAGACCTAAGCCACAGCCGTTCTCACCATCTCAAGACAGCCATTACAGTACAGTTTATGGGCATCCTCTGTCCAGAGAAATTTTTTTAAAATGCTTCAGGACTGGAGAAACTTAACTGCCAGCCATTTCTTATCTCTTCACTAACAATGTCCTCACGTGGTCAAAACCATCACATATATGTCCTATCTACAAACTCTGTCTTTCCGCTCCATAACACTAGCATGACCACATTCCACCGTCCCATGATGATGGCATTAACTAGCTAGAGAAAGAAATGCAGGAGATCTCGTCTAAAACAAATAGAAATTAACTAGACTCTTTGTTCTTAAATGCACTTATTAAGAAGTTTTGCTCTTTGGCACTTTGCTGTGATGGACCGCCTAGAAAATGTAGGCCAGCTGCCAACGCATATAAAATAAAATGCTAAAAGCCAGAGCTCAGGAAGGAAACACAAGAGTCAGACACGACTAAACGAAACAACAACATATGTGAAGTGGGCTGCCAACTTTTTCTCTGTCAAGTCTCCTGTGCTTTTAACAGCTGCATGGGAGAAAACCCAATTATAGCATGCGAGCTATTCCATATACCCAGATTATTCAAAAACTCTGCAAAAAGGTCATACATCTGGATGTTCATACTTCACCAGAGAGTTGGCTACCTCTGCATATGAAATGCTGTTCCTGACATCATAGGAAGGAATGACAGTTGAACTGATGGTGTTCTCTTTCTGTGTTCTCTTTCTTCTTCACAAGCAGAACCAGCCGTGGGTTAGGAAACTATTTACAAATTATGCATTTTATCAGTCAGGGAACAACATCACCCAGTGATGAAGAATGCAGTCCCATGAGATTTCTGCCAGCCCTAAAAGTAATTATTTATTCATTTATACATACCCTGCCCATCTAGACCGAAGTCTACTCTGGGTGGCTAACAATAATTGATAAAAGTAAAAACAATATAATAAAATAAAGACAAGAGTAATAATATAATTCAAGACGGCAAAAGTAATCAGGAGAGGACAGGAGGAAAAGCCTTCCTAAAGAGTCAGGTATTAAGTTTGCACTTAAAAACACACAACGAGGGAGCCAGACAAATTTCTGGGGGGAGATTGTTCCAGAGGCAAGGGGCCACTGCCGAAAAGGCCCAGTTTCTTGTTCTTTCTCTCTGGGCCTCCCTCGGGGTCAAGCCCCTCAGCAATTCCTTCTTGGCGAGAACAAGTGATTAAAGACAAACAATTCCTTGAATCAGTGACAGAAGTATATATATATACGACCTGAAGTAATTCTGTTGTGTCTTATTTTAATGGGCTAATTAAATAATGAGCAGTTCTAATAGGAGACTCAGTGCCAACAAAAATAGAGCAGGAGCAGAGAGATTAAGAGCCGAAACCAACTAGGATCCTTGGGTAACCATGACGGAGACAGAAGTATTGTACATGGAGGTATGTTCTATGTTTGGCTGGCATACTTAGAAGTTGCTGTTGCTTAGTCGTTAAGTCGTGTCCGACTCTTCGTGACCCCATGGACCAGAGCACGCCAGGCCCTCCTGTCTTCCACCGCCTCCCGGAGTTTGGTCAAATTCATTATTTTGAATCATGAATACTTAGAAGAGTGACTAACAAAAATTTCAGCAAAAATATTTCAGCTTCTGCTTTCCTCTGTTCCTCTGATCAGTTATGGCAGTTATAGAACCTAGAGGACCGGTTATTCCAAATAAATGGTGAATGATGTCATGTGTTAAGTTGGTCTCTTCCCTTTTATCCTTCCAACAGCAGTTGAACACCCACATTTTCAGGTAGGCTTTTAATAATTATGGCTAAATCCCAGGATGCTGTGTGTGTGTTTTTGTTGCTGTTGGTTTTTGCTTGCTTTCCAAAGCTTGTTCTTAAAGTTTTAAATGCTTTTAATTACTTAATGGGTTTTTAATTATCATTGTAGCTTTTTAATCTGTAATGTGTTATGGTTTTAGGGCTACTCGTTTTGACACGGTGAGGCGCTTTGGGTCCCCTCCCCTCCCCGGGAGAAAGGCGGCTTACGAATGATACAACCTAAATACTGTAAGTAAATAAATAAAAGTGTTGTCTTCTGGGCCATAAGGAATTGAGGTAGCCAGTCTGTCAATCCAAAAGTACTTCCCCCTTTTCTGACGTGTTTGGACTTTGTGGTCTCTCAAAAACAAGTCAGAAAGGCTTGTCTTTAAGAAACAAAACAAAAGAGAAAGGCAGGACTAAACAGAATAGAAATAGAGTAATAGGAAATGGGGTGACGAACTAACCAGTGTAAGGGGACTGAACGTGGTCACAGTGTGAGCAGACAACGCTGAGTGTCTAATGCAGTGGTGTCGAACTGTGGCCCTCCAGATGTTCTTGGACTTCAACTCCCAGAAGCCTTCACCACCACCTCTGCTGGCCAGGATTTCTGGGAGTTGAAGGCCAAGAACATCTGGAGGGCCACAGTTCAACACCACTGGTCTAATGGATGGGAAACAGGAATTTGAACAAGTAAATAAGACCCTGATGCTGGGAAAGTGGGAAGGCAGGAGGAAAAGGAGACGACAGAGGATGAGATAGTTGGACTGTGTCATCGAAGTGACCAACATGAATCTGACCCAACTCTGGGAGGCAGTGGAAGACATTGAGGGCCTGGCGTGCTCTGGTCCCTGGGGTCACGAAGAGTCAGACACGACTAAATGACTAAACAACAACAAATAAAAATATTTATTTATTTATTTATTTTATTTATATCCCGCCTATCTGGTCGGTTAAGATACAAATACAAAATACAAATGCTTCCCTTGAAAACTACAGTGAAAGAACCTGCAGGTTGAGCTAGTTGTTGTTATTATCTGCCCCCAAGTCGCCCTGGCCCTCCTGAAGCAGCGATCTTCAAAATGCCCTGTCCTCAACGGTCCCGCTCCGCTCTTGCAAACTGAAGCCCGTGGCTTCCTTTCAGGAGGAGTCGATCCCTCTCACAGTTCTCCCTCTTTTCCTGCCGCTTTCCACTTTTCCCAGCCTTATTGTCTTCTCCAGAGAATCCTGACTTCTCAGCGATGCGCCCCAAAGGAGGACCGCCTCGGCTTCAACATTTCCGCCTCCAGAGAAAGCTGAGGCTGGGATGGACCTCGGACACACACACACCCCTTGTGGGGGGGTACCCCTAAACGTGGGATCCTGAGGCAGCACAGAGGAAAGGCGGGAGAAAAAAGGGGGGGTTGGGAGAGGGAGGGGGGAAAGGAAAAGCCCGGCGGGGAACCCTTTCGAGCCCGGCTGCCTTCCTATTGGCGCGGAGCGGAACCGGCGCGGAGCCCGGAGGGGCGGCCAGGGCGCGCACCTTGGGCGTTCCTCCCCTCCAGGCGCTTGTAGGGCGGCGGCTGCGAAGGGGCGGCGGGGGCAGAGGAGGCTCAGGCGCCCGAAGGTAACGTCGCGTCTCCTTTCCTCAAGCTTGAAGCGCCTCCCGACCTTTGGGGCGCGGGAGCGGAGGAGCAGGCAGGCAGGCAGGCAAGCAAGCGGTAGGGGCTGCCGGGGCTTCCTTTTCGGGCTTTCTCTCTCTCTCTCTCTCTCTCTCTCTCTCCTCTTCGCCCGGACCGGCTCCAGGCGGGCAGGAGACGGCGAAGGGCGCGGAGCAGCCTCACCCTCGTCAGCCCTCAGGGAGCGTCCAGGTGTGTTCCGCAAAGGGCGCGGTGGTGGTAGGGTGGAAGCGGCGGGCTCCTTCGGGAAAAGGGGGACCCCCCGGCCAGCCCGCGAGATTGCAGGTTCGAATCTTTGCCCTGTCCTCTTGGGAACGTTTTGTGCCTCTGGCGATCTGGAGGGGAGGGCGGGCTTCAAGATCTTTGCGCGCCTCTCATAAAACGAACCGCAGGCGGTTCTGTTCTAACGTGATTCCGTGGAGACCTGAGGAGGGCGGTTCATGGAGGGACTTTTTGGAGCGAGTTCACCGGGCAGGGTCGCCCCAAAGCGACTGCTTGGCCCCGAACCACAGGCGCCAGAATTTTCCCTTTTGAATGTTCCTCGCCTGCCTTTCCTACCTGGAAGGGTTCCTGCTCAAGAGGGATTATCTTCACAGCAGCCCTGTGAGGTAGGTTGGAAGGTGCTGATTGGTCCGCGTGTGGAGTCCGGGGGCATCTCCACAAATCGAAGGACTCGAATCCAGTCCTTTCCCAAGACTCTTCTATATACAGTATATATATATATATTCTATACACACACACACACACACACACACACACACACACACACACACACACGTCTGTTTTGCTACTGCCTGGAGGGTGTTGCTGAGGATTTTATGGCTGGTGGAAAATAAATGTGCAATTTGGGTTCTGTTTCTTTTAGCGTAGTGGTTTCGGTCTCTCGTTGTGGAGCCAGAGGTTGCCAGTTCAATTCCCCACTGGGCCTTCCTGTGAACCTGGGTGGCCTTGGGCCAGCTGCAGAGTCCAAGGGAAGCCTCCAGAAGAAGGGAATGGCAGACCACTTCCCAGTCTTCTCTCCCTGGGAAACCCTGAAAAAGGGTCCCCGTAAGTCAGAATTGACTTGAAGGCACACAATTCTTCTTTTGCATTTCAAAAACAGACGAGGCAGATGAGATGATGGTTGCCTTTTGCCCCCTCTGGTAAAACATGGACATAAATTTGCTCTTTACATTTTATTCTGGATTAATTAGCCAGCAATGATTGTGACTGTGGCAGAGAATTACACACTGCTTGAAGTATGAATGTAGCAGTAATGAGTTTTATATGCTTTGATGGACGTCCTCCTTGTTTTGGGGATGAAAGCCCCTGTTTACTTAAAATTCCCTAACTACTAAAGTGTTTTGTATCTTGGGATTCCTTCACAAGTGTCTGATTATAACAGAAGGAGGAAGATTACTTTGGTCTTCTACGTGTTTTACTATGTTTGAGCCTTGGCATGTGTTGCCTGAAAGTCAACCCCGTTGAGTTCAAGTACTTCTATGTAAGTGTGCATATGACATTTTCTTCAGCCTATATTATTATCTATTAACTTTGCATTCTAGGCCAGGGTGGACAATTGTTGCCCTCCAGATGTTTTAAACCATGGTCACTGGCTCTCCTGGTTTGTGCTGTTGGAAGTTGCAACATCTGGAGGGCAACACACTTTTAATATTAAATTACCACTGGTGAAAGGATGTAGAGAGGGCAAGTCATCAGATGGAGGCAGGTCACTTGACATCAGAGAGGGTTTTGGGGTAGGTAAGTGGTGAGGAGAGTGAAACTGAGATGGTTTGCATCTAACTATGGTAGCTTCCTAAGGCTTCTAGATCCTTTATTTATTTAAAGTGTTTTGCCCTGCCTTTCTCTTCAAAAAGGACCCAAGGTGACTTATATTATTGCAATATTTGAAGCTAACCACTGTGACTACATGGCAACATGCATGCATGCATGCATGCATAAATAAATAAATAAATAAATGAATAAATAAAAGAGGATCAGACAAAGATCATGCTAAAAAACTGTAAACAAAAGCAATACATACCAACTCACTTTCAAAGCAGTAAGGTGCAACCCCACTTAGGCAGCCAGTCACTCATGGAAAGCTTGCCTGAAGACAGAGGTCTTCATCTGTTTGTGGGTGGATAGCAAGAATGGGGCTGGGCTAGCCTCCTGTGGGGGGGAGTTCCAAAGTCTGGGAGCAGCAGCAGCAGAAAAGCTCTCTACCCTTATCCTCGCCAACCTTGAACCCAAAGTTATGTGGTGTCCTTTGGGCTCCTTTTCAGCATTAAACTTCCGTAGGGTCGCATCTTTCATGCAGAACAAAACGAAACAGAACTTGTCTTACAGTAAAGAAATGGTGACAACGTTGGAGAGAAGAGGAAGCAGATTGGTACTAATTCAGGTGAAATGCTTGCCTTTTATAAATGAAGGCAGGCCAGTGAATAAGCAAGAGGTGCATTGTTATGGTGCAATTTTCTGCACTGCATATTTCATTGGTGATTTCATCTGATGGGAAGGAACTTAAGGAAACAAGGAGGGGAAATTATTATTTTTTTCTGGAAGGATCTGGATGGATTCAGGTACACTCTCGAGCACCCTCAGTAGTACGTGAATGGTAGAGATGCGAGTAATGAGGTACTTTCTTATTCTTGCTGTATTTAGAAATTGGGTCTTTTCAGGGTTTTTTTGGAGACCTGTGGGGAAGCCCATATACTCCTTGATGAGGGACTCTGGGCTCCATCAGCCTCATCAGCTAGCATGACTGTGGATCATGCATCACGGAGTCTAGTCCAGTAATACTTGTGGTGTTAATGACACCTTGAGGAACACAGGTAGGGCTGGAATTCAGCAGTACGCCATAGTGGTTTTCCAGATTTCATCCAAAGGAGATAGTCTGATATATTGTCGTCTTTTCCCCCCTTTCTTTCAAAGCTTATGTACAGCCCGGATGATTGGCTGGGAGGAAATCCACCCTCTTCTTTATTAATGATGTCTTGTCTCTCTCTCCTTTACATAGCTCACTAGTCTTGTATCTGGGAAACATGTTCCCTGTTTTCCCTGTACTTGCAGATGTTTCACTTTTTCAGTGACTGGCTTGAATTAAAGAAAAAGAGAGATAATCTACAGAATTAAAAACTCTGAATACTAGTGTATACACAGGAAAGTGTGGTTGACCACAGCTTTTTGGGGTCTTGTTTCTCATGCTTTTAAACACCCCCACCATCATCATAGGCATCCTTCAGTCTCGAGAGACTATGGTAACATGCTCTGAATCGTGAAGTGTCCTCTCCAGAGCATGAAGCCCGGGTATGGTAATATGAAGGATAGGCTGTTACCCAAGCAGCAGATCCCCCCTCTCCACATAGCTGAAATGGTCCAATGGAAAGGCAAGAGCCAATACAACTGGTTCCAGCAACGTCGCAGGAGTTGGCAGAACGACTCCAGCTCCGGATTTTGCCTCGAGGTTAACTCCTGAAGCCTTTTCAATGAGTGGATATAGCCACAAGGCAGTGGAGGTTTGAAATCGGAGTTTTCCTTCTCCTAGATGGGCTGCCTTCCATGGCTGACGAGCCCCACCTACCCGGCCTGCTCTTTAATAATGTGGACGTATGATCTGACCCTTAAAACTTTCCTGCCTCCCAGGCTTATGCAAATCTAATTGAATTTCCTATTTACCATATTAAGGCCAGAGATAGAATTTGAGAACGGCGCGCGGTCCTGGGACACGCTCTTTTAAAGCAGAAAGTCCCACCCCCTAGGCCCCACCCCCAGGCCATGTGGTGAGGAGACAAAAAGAAACCCCACCAATATTCAATTTTTAAGACTAGAAGTGGACTTATGGCCCCTTGTAGGTTTTCTCTTTGCTTGGTGTTTGCATTTTTGGAAATCCCCATGGCCCCAGAGGATCCCTGGGGCAGAAAATTGCCCCTAAATCCACCTGAGTTGCCCGCCTATCTTACCTGGCTGCTATTTGCCTTCAAATGTGTCTTTTCATACAGAATTATCTCCATGTGCCCGGCAGCTTGATTCAAGAGCTTTCCAGTCTTGATTCAGGGTTTGTATGTTTGTCTTTTTGAGATCTGCTACTCTGCATGGTTGGGAAAAGATACTTTAACATGTTTTGCTCTTTTTGGAATTGTTTGTTTATTTTGCTAGCCAACGTCTTATGTTTTTTCTTGTTGGAAAAGAAAGGGGGATTAGAGAGCAGACTTTGAGCCTAATATGTTTAAAGTTAAATCTTCCAGGAGCTGCTGTTGCTGATATTCATGGTCAAGAACAGCACAGAGACAGTTAAACAAAGAGAAAGCAAGTGGAGTTTGGCCAACAGAAAGACAGACAAGTTGAATGTTTTGTCACTTAGATCTTAGAATGGCAGAGCTGGAAGGGATCCTGTAGATCATCCAGTCCAGCCCCTGTTTTAATGAATTGCATGCTTCTGAATACTGCTGTTGATATGATGTGCTCTCAATACAATTCTGACTTGATTCTGACCTATACATCAATGATCCTCAAAAGGCCTGTTGTTAACAGCCTTGCTCAGGTCTTGCAAACTAAAGGCTGTGAATTCCTTGATTGAGTCAGGCCATCTCATGTTTGGCCCTCCTCTTTTCCTGCTGTCTTCAGCTTTTCCCAACATGATTGTCTTTCCCCGTGTGTTGTGTCTTTTTCATGATACGTCCAAAGATTGAACTTCTCTTTTTAGGCTAAGTGTTGCTTTGGAACACTTGGGAAGGTCCTTTGAGCAATGAGGGCATTTCATGCAAGAATCATGGTTTTGACTTCCATAGTGGTACCAAAGAATGATGGTCTTTCGGCTCCTTTTGGTTGTTCAGAAAAAACGGTAAAAGAGGAAATGAAAATGATTCTTTGCTTCTGGAGCCCATCTGAAAGAGAGAAATATGCATCTCACTTTCAGTCCTGGAAGCCCATAACTTGCGCTTCCTGTCTTGCCACCTCTTTTGATGAGATAAGTTCTTGCACTGTCTGTGTGTTTTGTGCATTGATTGCCTGCCGGTTGCAAGGGTGTATCCCTGCATAGAGGTGCTTGGGAGATATTTGCACAGCTAGTGATGTGGCAGTGTTTGTGTCCCTCTTGGGAACTCTTCCACCTGCCATCTATGCAGGTCACATGCCTTCATGTTCTGAGAAACGTAACATTCCAATAAAAGTTATCTCCTTTTACCTGTTTCAAAGGCCCTATTAAAAAAATCCAAACAATTGGTGCTGTTTGCATCATATTCTAGTAAAAGTACGGATGTCGAAAGCAACAATACCAGAAATTCTTCAGAGGGCATGATCTAGCTAGGGTGACAAGCTTCATTTTAGCCTTCTGGCAATGAGCTGAAAGATTAATCTGTTTTTCTGATTGTTTTCGTGGCTGTTCTTATCTCTCTCGTCTCTTTCTCCTCTTTCTAGTACATGGGAATCTTGGTCCTTTTTAAAAGCATGGGCGTGGAGAGAGCTTTTCCTGCATTGGACTGTGGCACAACTAACATTTGTAGAAAGAAAGGGGACGTTAACCAAGAAACCAGTCATAAAAATGAAATCAAGAGAGTCCATTGTTCCCCGGCTCCTGTTAGGTTTTTGGCAATTAGAGCAGAAATCTATCTGCCTTCTGTTCCACTGAGGCAATCATGCCTTGGTTTGTTTCTGACATGCAATGTCGCCCCAGGGGCTAAAGTTCCATATTCTGTAGGCAAAAGTATGAAATTGCATACACTACAGCTTGGTTTTATGTGAGTGGCATGGTGTGTACACGATGATCCAAGCCTCAGGCAAACTGGGTAGTGAAATAAATAGTGTTCTTCTTCTATGGGTGTAATTTTCCCCCCAGAATCAACAGTTGCTCATGCTGTTTTTTCTTTTTATTGACTTAAAATGTTTCAAAAGTGCACTTCATTAACAAAATTGGGAGGTTGTTCATTTATTAAGAAAAGTGCTAATACAAAGGTGTACCCTGTTTCCTCAAAAATAAGACCTAACCTGAAAATAAGCCCCAGTATGACTTTTCAAGATGCTCGTAATATAAACCCTACCCCCCAAAATAAGCCCCAGTTAAGTGAAACCCTGCCCTCCACCATTGTGCGGCAACCAGAAGATGACATGACGGTATTTGAATAAATGTAGATGGTTGTACATGGAAAAAAAATCCCCTGAAAATAATCCCTAATGCGTTTTTTGGAGCAAAAATCAATATAAGACCCTGTCTTATTCTCAGGGAAACACAGTGCTTTATTTTTAGTTTATTTAAAATAACACCCTCCTTTCTCCTTAAAAAGGATCCAGGGCGGCTTACATCATTGAAATACGATATTTAAAGGTAAAAGCAATGAATATATAATTAAAGACAGTATTTGAAGCTAAATATGACAAGTATAGAAATATTAAAACGGAGCAAACCAATGCCACTCTGAGAAATGGGGAACGCAAGCAGTACTGAAAACACAATCAAAGTTGTGATGCAGAACAATCCATCTAAAAAGATCACATTCAGGCAGCCAATCGCTGGGGGTGGGGGGAAGAGAAAGGTCTTCACTTCCTTGAAGGACAGCGAAGATGAAGCCAGCCTAGCCTCCTCCAGAATAAAATCCAAAAATTGCACTTAGATATAACAACCAGAGAGGACTCCCTGGAAAAGACCTTAATGCTGGGAAAGTGTGAAGGCAAGACGAGAAGGGGATGACAGAGGATGAGATGGTTGGACAGTGTCACCGAAGCAACCAACATGAATCTGACCCAACTCCAGGAGGCAGTGGAAGACAGGAGGGCCTGGCGTGCTCTGGTCCATAGGGTCACGAAGAGTCAGACACGACTAAACGACTAAACGAAACGAAACGATAACAATCAATACATTCTTGTGTTCTCGAAGGCTTTCACAGCCGGGATCCGATGGTTGTTGTGGGTTTTTCAGGCTTTTTGGGCGTGTTCTGAAGTTTGCTTTTCCTAACGTTTCGCCAGTCTCTGTGGCCGACATCTTCAGAGGACTGAACTCTGTCCATGCTCCGTTGCTGTTTGTTGGATAGCTGAGTATTTTGTAGCCGTGGGAACAGTTTTTGTCCTTTTTTGGCGATAGGGCGTGTTTTTGTTGTGTATGTATTGTTGTGATAAGGGGGAGAGATTATCTGTCACTGTGGTTGATGGGTGTCTTTAGCTGGTCTTTTGTGTGCAATGATCCCTGGTCCTTGTGGCTGGGTAGAGTTCGTTGACCTTTTGCAGGCTGTATTTTTCAGTGCTGGGAGCCAGGCGTTGTTGAGTTTTAGACTCTCTTCTTTTTTTTATAATCAATACATTATTGATTAAATATTATGATCCTTTTAAGAGCTGCTGGGAAATTTGTAATAAGGTTCGTGCCTACCGGTCTTTACCAGGGATGGAATTGCAAAAGGCAAGTGCCATCGTTCTTTTTGCTGTCCCTGTGCAGGTGACAGAAAAGGAAGCCTTGATCTGCAGACTTCAGTGAGCGGACGGGTTAATAACTAGAAGAGGCAGTCCTTCAGGTGGCTAGAACCAAGTTCTTAAGGGCCATATAAGTCAATAATTTCATTTATTCCATTTATATCCTACCTTTCTTCCAGAACTGTGACAAAAGGCAGCTTATTAAGTCACAGAAAACTAGTAAAAATAAAAGCAGCACTTTGGCCAATATACAATTGGATTTGAATGTGGCAAGTTTAATTACTTCTTAGCATATGCAGCTCTTTATAAAAAGTCATAGGATCGTCGTAGGTTTGGAAGGGACCTTGGAGGTCTTCTAGTCCAACCCCCTGCCCAAGGCAGGAGACCTCGTAGCATTCCGGGCAGATGGCTGTCCAGTCTTTTCTTGAAAACCTCCAGCAATGGGGCACCCACAACATCAGGAGGAAAGCTGTTCCACTGCTTAATGATTCTCACCGTCAGGAAATTCCTCCTTATTTCCAGGTTGGATCTCCATCTGATGGGTTTCCACCCATTGGTTCTTGTCCTACTCTCAGGCGCAATGGAGAATAAATTGATGCCCTCTTCCCTGTGGCAACCCTTCAGATCTTAGAAGACTGCTATCGTGTCTCCCCTAGGTCTTCTCTTCGTTAAGCTAAACATACCTCATTTTTTAAGTCCTTCTTCATAGGATTTAGCCTCCAGTCCCCTGTCAGGTCATCGGTCCATGTATATAAGCATAGTCTTTCATGTTTGGCTGGGGGCTCTTTCCAAGAGTCTTTCTGGCAGTGGTTCTTCTCATCTTGAACCTCATGTATTGGTGGGAACTGCATTTCTTGGAGGAAAGATGAATAACAGGCTCACAGAAAGAAACCTAAATGCTGAGTCTTGAGGACCTGGCTGCTGGACCGAAGGGTCAGGAGGTCAGTTCCTCACTGCCCATTTGGGAAAAGTGCCAGCCTGTGTGGCTGTGGGTAAAAAGTGCTGTCCCAGGGTGTCCCCAGAAGAACCAACAGGTAAATTGGTGCTTTATACATTAAAAAAGCCTGGGAAGGATAGTCATAAAATGGAATTGGCTTGACATTGCCCTGTTATTGCTGCCGCCGCTGTTGAGTATAGTGCAGTCCAAAGGGAAAGACAATGTCAACATGGTACTAATCAAAGAAGCCACTTGCCGTTGGGTTAGGTCTTCCTGGCAATAAATAAATGGCTGTGGCTTGTTTGAAGGATGCAGCCCCTCCTGCACTGAAATCTGGTATGTGCAATGAGATCAGGAATGTCCTGTGCTTGTGGAAATCTGCCTACAATCCCACCAGGCATAAAATGTAGTTCCTCTATTCTTTCTTCATTTGGATGTAGGATCCAAATCTGGGAGGGCAATAGTGAGCAACCCCAAAAAATCCAGGAGCCATTCCCTACCACTCTCAACTGTCTTTGTGGAACAAACATTCACTAGAAATTAGACAGGCCTTCTCCCTCCAGATTTTTAGAAGACTATTGAAGACAGACCTTTTTAAGGAGGCCTTTGGCAACATTTTGGGTTCATGTGTGAGACCTGTAATTGTGGTTATTGATTATTTTCAGTATTCTAGTTCTTATGCCCTTAACTAATTGATCAGCAAGGGTGACCACCTCTATAAAAATTTAATTTTCATCAGTTTGCTGGTCTGGAGTATTCAGGTGTGTGTTAATACAATGCTAAGGAGGAAATCCATCAGCAGTTATCATAGAGAAGAAATTGTTGCCACCCATAAATCTGGGAAGGGTTATAAGCCCATTTACAAACAATTTAGTCCAACATTCTACAGTGAGGGAAATTATTCACAAGTTGAAAACATTCAAGACCTTTGCCAATCTTCCCAGTAGTGGACATCCAAGCAAATTCACCCCAAGGCCAGACTGTACAATGCTCAGAGAAATTGCATAAACCCCAAAAGTTACGTCTCAGATTCTACAGGCCTCAGTTAGTATGTGAAATGTTAAAGTTTATGGCAGTACAATTAGAAAAAGACTGAACAAATATGGTTTATTTGGATGGGTTGTCAGGAGAAAGCCTCTTCGCTCTAAAAAAAGAACATGACATCATGGCTTAGGTTTGCTTAGGTTGCATCTGGGCAAACCACAAGACTTTTGGAACATTGTCCTTTGGACTGACGAGACAAAAGTGGAGATGTTTGGCCATGATGCACAGTGCCATGTATGGCAAAAAACAAAACAAAACAGTATATCAGCACAAATACTTCATATCAGCTGTCAAGCATTGAGGTTGTATTTACTAATTTTCAGACCTGCTAAAGACCAGGTGATTTTTATTATGTCTTGATATGTAAAAACATAACATTCAAAGAGGGTATACTTTCTTTTTCATATGACTATACATACAACTTTCAGATCCATCAAGGACTCTAGCAGCTACTACAGGTTTCTTTAGAATACAGGTTTGAGGACTGGAATATGGTGTGAGCACACTGTGCCCACGTTTTAGAGGGAAATCATACGCCACCCCCAGAAACTTCTGGAGGTGCAGTTCTTCCTTTTTAAAAAAATTATGAGGGGACAGGGGTTGCAAAAATGTCTGTCAGAGGAGGGGCGTGTGATTTTAACTCCTGAAATAGGGGATAGATTGCGGAGTCAAATTTCATTGATCGATGTAATTCCGTTCCTGATCTCATTGCACGTGAGAGATCTGACTGTGCTGATCCCACTGCTTGCAGAAGTGAAAAGCGGGTGCCAAACATGTGATCTGAACAAGACTAGGATGACATTATCCAGATGACCAGATTGTAAGCCACTATTTAGGTGTGGTGCAGAGCGGTACCTAATCAAAACTCTGACTGCCACTTAAGCCAATGAGACGAGGGTGACCTTGTGAGATCTGTCTGTTCATCCAGGAGCCCCACCAACTGGGCTATTTTATCATGCCTGTGGCAAACCCAGGCCTTCAAGGCTCAGGTGACGGAGTGCTTGAACAATGCAAGAAACTTTGTTTCTCAGACCTGTAATTAAGACCCGTAGGACTTGATTCGGTGGAAGGAGTTCACTTTTTGCAAGACTGGAGTTAATCTACTTATTTTAGGGCTGAGAAACTTGACTCATTGGCACCAAATCATTTTAATGAGCTTCCTTAGCTAATCAGATACGTCTGCTTCATTGTAAGCTGTTTAAGCAATATGTTCTCCAGCTTCCAAAAGCTGATGCTTTTCCAAGCGCTCCCTCTAATTTTTCTAGATGTTTTAGAGCACTGGTTCTTAACCTTGAGTTACTCAGGAGTTTTGGACTGCAACTCCCAGAAGCCTTCACCACCAACTGTGCTGGCTGGGGTTTCTGGGAGTTGCAGTTCAAAAACATACGAGTAACAAAGGTTAAGAACCTAGGTTTTAGAGGATTGATGGCTGGTGCCATTAGTTTAGTAGCTTGTTCAGTCCTGCAAATTGTCGTCCAGACCAGTGGCTCCTAACCTTGGGTAACCCAGCTGTTCTCAGACTTCTTCATTCCTTCAACGAGGAGTCATCTGGCTGCACCCAGACATGGTAACTTGCTCTGTTGGATTTTACCCTTTCATAAAATAAGTGTAATAATGAGTGTATGTTTTAAAAATGGGTTTTGATTATTTCCCAATTGCACCAAAGGTAGTAAAAGAAAGAAAAAGTCTAAGAGAGGGATAGTTCTTCCTTTTCCTGTAGGCTCATCATCATCATCATCATCATCATCATCATCATCATCATCATCATCATCATCATAGCAGGGCTGAAAGGGACTCTATGGATCAGGGGTCCTCAACCCCCGTTCCGCGGCCTTGGCCGGACCGGGCTGTAGAGACAGATCTTCCGCCCCCCTGCATGCACTCCCCCCACATGCCCACCTGCACAGCCCATTTGTGCATGCGCACAAGTGCGCCCCCCCGTGACCACCCTTCGCTCATGCGTTCAAGTGCCTGCATGAGCGAGTGCCACCCCTTCGTGCATGTGCGTGAGGGTGTGGGGTGCCCCGCCCCCCAACTGGTCCGCTGTGTCAAAAAGGTTGGGGACCACTGCTGTAGGTCATGGAGTCAAGCCCCTGTCAAGAAGGCACCATAGGGCGTCGAACTCCCAACCTCTGCAGCCAGGGACCTAAACCACCAAGCTCTCCTGCAGTTCATAGCATGTTGTTGTGGTAGGCAATGTGGCTTCATTGTAGTGTGGCAGAAAATCTGGATTGTGTCCAACAAGGGGAGACCAAGAAGGAAAAGAGTCTGGAAACCACATCCTATAAGGAATAGTTAAAGGAGTTGGTAGAACCAAAGACTGAGAGGCGATAACCATTTTCAGACACCTGAAGGGCTATTGTATGCAGCAAGCATGTTTTCGGCAGCTCCAGAGTGGGCCTGAACAGATGGATTCACGTTACGAGAAAGGACATTCTGACTAAACATTAGGAGGAGCTTCCTAATGGTAAGAACTGTGGAACTGTCAGCACTGTGAGGTAGTGGAATCTTATGTACTGGAAAAAAAATTTAAACTAAAGTGTATGAACTACACAGTGGGAAAATATGGTTTGATCCGCTATAAGTCGTACCCATGGAAATCAGGTTTGCCCAGGTGAAATTGTTGTAATGGTCTGGACCCATGGTTCCCAACCTGACCAGAACATCTTGGGAACCAAGTTTGGGAAGAGGACAATTTTCAGGAGTCAGCAGGGGCAGAAGCAAAGAGATCTGAGTGCAAACAGAGCTGTAAAAGTAAGAGCTGCCTTCAAATCCTAACAAGCGCTAAGAGGCTGTCTCTCCCTCCCTCTTTCCCTCCTTCTCTTCCCTTAAATACCCAAGTGAGAATCTTTTCCAATGCTGAGTTGAAACTTTTTTTTTAAGGAAAAAGAAATGGTTTGGAAACTAGGGATGTGTGTTTGATAGGAACTGAACCCCCTCCCCATGAACACCCCTTTCATCAAATCAGGAGATCACACTGGCAGAAAGTGGACAAATGGGATGTTCAAAACAATCAAAATAAGTTTTAAACCACTCAATGCTGGCGGAACAACAAGAAGATGATTCTGCAGCCTGCTTCCACACAGTCTATATCATAGTATAAACTTTAGACCACTGCTGACTGTAAAAACAAGAACCTTCTAATAGTGCTTAGATTGACACATATATTACATATAAGCCTTGGTGTTTATATGCTTGCGTTCCTCACATATCCAGGAAGAAACCTGTCTGTCTTGGAAACTGATAATAGAAAACTAGCTCAGTTTTTGAAGTGAGGGTGGGTATATTATTGAGTATGTGTCTTTGCCTCTTCCTTTGCTTTGTCAAAAGTCATGGCAGCTGTTTTTTCTAAAGTAGAGCCCTTGAGAGTGCTAGACTATAACTCCCATCGTCCTCAGCCACCATGGAGATTTTGGAAGTTGTACAGTAGTTTAGTACATCTGAAGAAGACTAAAATGGACAACACACAAAACAGCGAAGAGCTCTGTGGCACTTTGAAGACAAATACACATACTATAGCATGAACTTTTTCATCCAGAAAAGTTCAAGCTATAATGTTATTGATACAGACTGGAGAGTTTATCAAGGCAGCGATAAGAGCTGTAGAAACATAGTGCCACCAACTCAGAGTCTGTGTAAGTGTTTGGTCCACCAAGAACTGGCCAAGATGAAACAGCACACAGAAGCAGACTACCCAGTTATTTTTCAGCGGACAGGATGAGTTAAGAGTCACAGTTCAGAATTTGCCATAATAACAGGCTGAAAGGGGAATGCTAGAAGCAACTATTCTCAGCTTGTTTTTTTCCCCCTGCAAGAATCAACCTGTACAGTATGTAGAAATACTATCCTGGAGCAGTTATAGCGTATTTCTTGAGTTAGTGTGCAGAAATTACAGGTTGCCGCATGGAGAAATGGCTTGGTTCTCCCCAGGTGAAATGATTGGGTGCCACACATTAACTGCTGGTTCATACTTATATGCATGGTGGAGAATTTCTGCCTGTATAACTGCCAGGAAATTAATCAGCATATCCCAGTTGTAAGTCTTCATTCATCTCGTGGTTGCTTTAGGGCCTGAAATATTGAATGGCCTTGCATCTCTTAAATGTATCACTGTTGGGTGTCTTAATGGCTTTTTGTAATACGTGTCATAAATATATTTCCTTAGCATCTGAGGGAGGAATTAAGGCAATTCCCTACAGAGGCTTCAGTTACAAAGTTTGGGACGCACATATGAACTACTGCCATCTTCAAATAATAATAATGTGCCATCAAGTCAATGCTGATGAGTTTTCTGGTGTTTTCCAGGTAAAAGAGGGTTTTCTAGGTAGAGAATACTCAGATGTGCTTAGCCATTCCTTTCTTCTGGGTGTGCCCTGGGACTGTGCAGCTTGTCCAAGGCCACACACACTGGTTCTCTCTCTCTCTCTCTCTTGTGTGTGTGTGTGTGTGTGTGTGTGTGTGTGTGTAATCACTTTAAACTACAGTGGTGCCTCGCTTAACGAGCGCCCCGGTTAACGACAAATCCGCATAGCGATTTGGTTTTTGCGATCGCAAAAGCGATCGCATTGCGATGATTTAAATGGTAAAAATCGCTTTGCGATGATCGGTAAGCTGTTTCACTTACCGATTTTCACATAGCGATGTTTTTAGAACAGCTGATCGGCGGTTCCAAAATTGCCACCGGGTAAATAAAATGGCCACCCACTGTGTTTTTGCCCAGATTCCTCGCTTACCGGGCAGCGAAAATGGCCACCGTATGGAGGATTTTCGCTTTAAGGTGAGTTTTTTGCCCATAGGAATGCATTAAATGAGTTTTAATGGATTCCTATCACCTTTTTTCCCCGCATAGCAATGAATCTGTATAGCGACGATTTCTGCTGCATGGATTATCGTCGCTATGCGGGGCACCACTGTATCCTTAAACCATCCAATTGTGTGTGCTGTTCACCTTCAAATTTTCCTTTCACTCCTGTGCACATGAGCCACTAGACATCCTTTTGGCTGTCCTCTGGTAGTGTCATTAGCAGAAGAGCTATTTTTGGTTGTTGTAGGTTTTTTGGGCTGTTTGGCCATGTTCTGGTGGTTTTTCTTCCTAACGTTTTGCCAGTCTAACTCCTGTCCTCTGAAGATGCTGGCTACAGAGACTGGTGAAATGTTAGGAAGGGAAAAACAGCCAAACAGTCCGACAAACCTACAACAACCATCGGATGCCGGCCGTGAAAGCCTTTGAGAATACAGAGCTATTTTTACTTGTCCTTTGCTCTTCCCCAGTTGCTGATTGAGCCCTTTCTGACCTGGGAGTCTCATCTTCCAGCATTAGCTACCTTGAAGAAGGTGGATACATCTTAATCTAGTGTCTCAGCTGTGACCATTCCACCTTGGGTGACACTGCAAGGAGTCCAGGCTCATAATGGCATTGCTCTCAGTTCTGCTGACATACTCAAACCCCTTCACCACAAGCAACATGATTTGAGCCCAGTGAATTCTAGAGCATCTGAGGATGAGAAACTCCCTAGTTGATATGAGGGTGACTCACAACAACGACTCCAGAGTTTATGTGCAGCTGCAAAGCTGGGCCCCTTGTTTCATTGGTTTTGGAGGTGTGTGTGTGTGTTGTGGGTTTGTCTAAGTTTGTCTACTTCACAGGAACAGAGGCAGAGTAGTCAGTTCTCGTGCTGTCTCTGCAGGTATACTGTACTTATACATACATACACATCCCTCTTCAACTGATGTCTTTCTTTGATGCTTATAGTATTGATCTCTCTCACTATATTGGCAAGTTTCTGCAGTTTGGAGAATGTACCAAGCTCCAGAGCAAAAGCCCAGGGAAAGGAAAAAGTCTACTTCTGTTTTGTTTAAATCCTATTTTAACCATATGAAAAGTCTGGAAGATGGGGAGACCTTGTGACCTATTCCATGATAAAACACCACTCCACCCTCTAAGAGTGACCATCTAGCTTGTTTTTGCACCAGAAAACATGTGTGTGAAGGAAGGCTAGCTGGTGAAAAAACAGCCTTGGGACGATGTGATTGTCATCCCTTATTTGCTGAAGTTGCAAAACTATGATGAAAACATGGCACAGTGGTTAGTGAGTAAGTTCTTCAAAAACACAGAGTAAGCCTCTAAAAGTATAATTCTCTGCCATCAAGTCCATTTCCATTTACGGTATACCTTTCCAGGGTTTTCTACGTAGACAGTACTAAGAAATGGTCTACTATTCCTTTCTTCCTGGGACTATGTGTTGTGAAATTCACAAGTACGGGGACATTTCATAACATAGATTGTTGCAGTTGTGATAAGTGAGTATGTGAAGGGTTTCTACCAGCAAGGAAATCATAAGGCTGAATTTTGGTCTTATACAACAAGACACATACATAATATACTTGGAATAACATGATAGTAATTTGTTCCAGTCTGAAACTTGGCAGTCACTAAAAAGCCATGGGGACAAGACTTCCTTGTCAAAAAACATGAAAAATATAGGGCTATTTGTTCTTAGATGAAAGCCTAGAAATATTGAGTTGTGGGATATTGGTTTGAAATGCATATTTTAAATTGCTGCAGGCTGGAAGCACTTTCTTTTCTTAGGCATATCTCCATCCTAGAGGAAATTAAAAATAAAAAGAATGAATTGATGAAGAGAAGAGATCTGTTTAGAATTACAGAATCATAGAATAATTGAGTTGGAAGGGGCCTATAAGGTCATCAAGTCCAACCCTCTGCTCAATGCAGGAATCCAAATTGAAGCAGATCTGACAGAAGGTTTTCCATTTTTTTTCTTGGAGCTCACTGTCTCCTGAGGTAATTGATTCCATTGTCATACTGCTCTAACAGTTAAGAAGTTTCCCCCAATATTCAGCTAAATCTGTCTCCCTGTAGCTTGAGCCCATTATTATGTGTCTATACAGAACACTATATTGCTGTTAATGCTATAGGTAGCAACAGGGGTGTGAATTGCAAGTCTAGCCAAATGCTTAGTCAATTATAGTCTTATCTGTAGCTCATTTCTGAAAATCTATGTGTGTTTGTAAATTTAATGGTGCAAATTAAGATCACAAATTAAGGCTCTGTTCCTGCTCAATCAATTCTGAAAGCAAACTTAAAAACAAGAGTTGGTACACTTGTATGTATTATTACCATATAAAGGTTCTTGATAGCTCCAGCCTTTGAGGTGGAACAGGATATCTGTTTTTTTGTTTGTTTGTTTGTTTTGTATATTCTTCACTATGTGTCTTCTGCAAATCTCCTTGAAAAGAGCTTGACTTTAATTTATCTAGCTGCTCAGGCTTCACAAAGATGATGGTAGTTGTTACGGGTTTCCAAATGATGTTGACCCTAATAAGGATTTCAAGTAGAGATGGGGGTATTCACATACGGCTACCTCTGGACAGGTAGAGATAACGAGGGCGGTCCACTCAACCGATGGCGCTAATTCCGTGGAGTCCACACTGCCGTCCTATCACTTCGGAGATTGCTATCGCTGAGCCACTCTTTGACCTGGCAGAGAGGCTTATCATCCCGCCTTCTGCCAGGAGTGGGTCAGCTATCGTGATCTCTGGAGCGATAGGATGGCAGTGTGGACCCCACAGCATTGATGCATTGGTGAGTGGACTACCCTTGTTATCTCCACCTGTCCGGAGGTATTCGTATAGCCAAGGTTGTTGTTGTTGTGTTGTTATGTGCTGTCGAGTCGGAACTGACATAGCGACCCTAATAGGGCTTTCAAGATCAGTGAGATATTTAAGGAGTGACTTTACCATCACCACTCCAGTGAGTCTCCATAGCTGAAGTGGGGGTTTGAACCCAGATTTGAAACGATAGTACCATAATGTTTCCAATAACCGCCTCCACAGGTTGTCTTTCTTTAGGAAGGGTTGCAGTAATGGACCTTGACAACAAGAACCCCCCACCGAACCTTCTGCAACCTCCTTGGGAATCGTGACCCACAGGTTGGGACTCCATATTATTATAACCATGACATAGCCAAATACCAGGCTTTGCTGTCTGTGGGCGTGTCTGTTTCAGCATAGCCTAAAGAAACTCCAGTGAAAGCTGATTTGGTGAGTGAGTTGGGCTGACCCCTTAGAAACAGTCTTAGGTGAGCCGTAGAAATCATGCAGTGCTGTGGGAGAGACCATATCTCCCCAGATGGAGCCTGTCTGGGGCTGTAAGTAACATGCTTATACGTATTCTACAGTGATGCTTTGAACCTGTTGGAAAGATTCTTATTCTTGGGAGAAAGGAATCTATGGGAAAGGGGAATGGA
The DNA here is from genome assembly GCF_051106095.1 of Pogona vitticeps. Classification (NCBI taxonomy): domain Eukaryota; kingdom Metazoa; phylum Chordata; class Lepidosauria; order Squamata; family Agamidae; genus Pogona; species Pogona vitticeps. The sequence continues at coordinate 256,075,742 of NC_135785.1, forward strand.
TGCAAGAACAACAACTTTCATGAGTCCTAAGAAAAACCTGGTCAACATGCCTATTTACAGTGTTCACATGCCTTTTTGGCAGTGAGGGCCTGTCCACACTGGCAGGTAGATATGATGTATGGATTATTGATGGTACGCGTTGATTGGAAAACAAGTGGCTTTTTTTGTCCGCAAATTTTTCTACTTAAAATGAGCCATCTTTCCCCTTTAAGAGCTGTTGTGTACCTTTCTGGTCCAGTAGTAGGGCACACATATTTTTTGGCATGCTTGTTGTTTAGCCTGGAGATAGTAGCCTTGCACCATTGTGGCTGCAGATTCTGAGGGAAGAAAGATCAAGTGAGGGGAGAATGAGGGAAGGGAAGCAGGGAGAGAGAAAGGACAAAATTGAATATCACTGAGAGGAGCGATGTAAAAAAAGAATTTCACTTCCCCTGACCCTCCACAGAGGATCAGGGGAAGTACTTAATGGACAGCTGATTGGGCTGCGGGGGGTTGTTTGCTGGTTGGGTGGGAGGAGCATGCCAAATGGCACATTGCTTCTGTCTCCAACCTCATCAGACCCTTTGTAGTCTGGTCCAGTCTGCACCAAAACAACCAGTCTGGACAGGCCCAAGGATTCTGGGGAGTGAGCAGGAAATCTGTATTTCTCTGAATGCTTGCCTTGCAGTTGCTCTTTGAGAAATAACAGTACGGTGGGAAAGAGAAAACAGAATCTCCACCTTTTTTAAAAAAAACTTTATCATAGATGATAAACCCGTCATCTTATAGAGAAATTCCTATTATCACAGCTCTAAGCTTCCTCCTTCTTTATCTCTAGAACTCAGCTGCGACATTTTGCACATGGACAGGAAATGTCAGTCAACTTCAACAGTAGTTTCCAAACCACAAGGCGTGTTTGGCTGCTTGAAGTTTCTGGCAAGGGGATGGGTCCAAGTCTATGACCTCAATGAGAATAAAGGCCGGGCTTTTCATTTTAAAGGATTGCCTTTGTTCAGTCTATCGGATGTAAAATAGGAAGTAGCATTCTTTCCTCAAGGCTCAGGCGCAGCCCTCTTCATCGTCTTGTATTTATGTGCCTGCAAGTCTTTTGTGGCTTATCACGATCCTGTGACTTAATGATTCGGGTATACCATGAGAAGACAAGGCTGACAAAGAAAGACAGTGGAAGGAAGTAGGGAAAGAGGAAGAGCTAACAAGAGAGAGATTGACTAAAAAAAGGAAGCAGCTTTTTTGTTTACAAGACCTGAGCAGAGCTGTTAATGGTAGGGCCTTTTGGAAGTCAATAACTGGTTAAGTCATCATCATCCATTGGAACGATTTGATGGCATGTGACAACATGAGTTGCTGATCTCCAAATGGTTGTGTCAGTCGCAGCCCTGCCCAAGTCTCGCAAACGGAAGGTCATTGCTTCCTTTGTGTGAATCCATCTCATGTTGTGTCTTAGTGTTTCCTTGTACTTTCTGTTTCTCCCAATGTTACTTCATTTTTTAGTGAGTTTTGTCTTTCCATAAGATGCCCGCAACTGTTTAATTTAGTTAAAAAGGTAAAGGTAAAGGTTCCCCTTGACAATTTTTGTCCAGTCATGTTCGACTCTAGGGGGCAGTGCTCATCCCCGTTTCCAAGCCATAGAGCCAGCGTTTTGTCCGAATACAATCTTCCGTGGTCACATGGCCAGTGCGACTTAGACACGGAACGCTCTTACCTTCCCACCGAAGTGGTCCCTATTTATCTACTTGCATTTGCATGCTTTCGAACCGCTAGGTTGGCAGGAGCTGGGACAAGCGATGGGAGCTCACTCCGTTGCGTGGATTCGATCTTACGACTGCTTGGTCTTCTGACCCTGCAGCACAGGCTTCTGCGGTTTAGCCCGCAGCACCACCACATCCCTCTTATTTTAGTTAAGCTTGCCTTATTTACTACAAAAGTTTAAGCTTCATTGAATCTGGAACCCACTTATTTCTGGCCCGTGGTATCCGTTAACTCTTGTGTACAATCTGTTAACATCCTGACTTCTAGGTATTTGACACACAATGAAGCCGTCTTGTGGTAGCAACTCAGAAATGAGGTTCCTGTGAACGCCAAACTCTCACATTCTTACAGTGCTATCTGAAGCATGCATAAGTCAGTGGAGTTTTGAGAATCTACTTTTTTTGGACTGCGATTCCTGAGTTACTTTTTGCATCGTCATATGGAATCCAGTGGGTTTTACTCTTTATTATAAACTGGCTGGATAGCTCCGTGGTTTAGGTATCTGGCTGTGGAGCCAGAAGTTGGGAGTTTGATTCCCCACTGGGCCTCCTATAAGAAGAGCCACCCTGGGTGGCCTTGGGCAAGCTGCACAGCCCGAGGGTACCCCCCAAAGAAGAAGGGAATGGTAAGCCACTTCTGAATCTTCTCTACCTGGAAAACCCTGGAAAGGGTCACCATAAGTCAGATTTGAGTTGATGGCCCATGAATATTCTATTCTATTATTTATTAAGTATGCTTAGCATTGCAGCTTCATCTTTTCCTTTGCTTTTTCATTCATTCCTTTGCCTGAACATTCCTGAAGATGTTCACATTTCCTTGTGCCCTTGCTCTGCTGCGTTCCCAGCATCTTTCATGTGATTCAGGCACCTGATTCCCATTCTTCTATCTTGTCCCCCCCCCCAGTCCCCTGCCACAGCAAGATCTATTGAAGAAGGAAAGAGGAGTAGTTCTGCAATGACATTTAGCTGGTAGAGCTGACCTCTGGCTGTCTAGAACCCCCCTTCCTTGCCAGAATTTTCTCTGTAGGCTCTTCTGTTCTTGGGCTGTCGTTATGCAAAAACTGTTAAAATTGATTTTTCAGGGAGGAAAAAAAACATACCATCTCGAGGGAGAAGCAATAGCATTTGTTTTTAAAATGAACTTTTCTCCTTTATGACAAGAAGAGTACCAAATAATATGTTAACTTTTTACTGACTCCTTCATAGAATTCTTGAGCAGAATTCTCTGAGATTTTTGCACTAGTTTCGTCGTTCTTCCTTGGCAAACCTTTGAACCAGCAGTTGATGGAGTAACAAAGTATTGATGGCCATTTATTTATTTATCTAAATGATTGCTTTCCCACTAAACATAATGCTCCCTTAAGGTGATGAAACTGTAGGATGAATATACCAAAAGTCAGTCTTCGTCCGTGGAAAGCAAATAAATAGGCAAAAATTTGTTGCATTTGTTGAGTATGCTTTACAGCTGCTATTCTTAATTAATGGGACATGTACCAATAGTGGGAAACCGAGGTCGTCTAGAGGTGGGAAACAGCCTGGGTTTTTATATTGTTATGTGCTGTCAAGTTGCTTTCAACTTGTGAAGGCTCTGTAAAGGTTAAGCAGGAATGTGGCAGGCAGTACAGCAGTGGCTGCGTGGAGTTGAAGCAAAAATTGCCTGGATAGCTCAGTGGTTTAGGTCTCTAGAGGCTGGGAGTTTGATTCCCCCACTGGGTCTCCTTGACAGGGGCTGGACTGGATGATCCATAGAGTTCTTTTTAGTTTAGCATTTTTAAGCTTATTAAATGGGAGCAATGTATTTTTTTATTAAAAGCCAGAAATGCTGCTTTTCATTCTGGTGATGAACTACAGTATAGAGAGGCCAGAGCTAAACTGAAAAGGGGCATTAGGGATGCCAAAGCTATGTACAGCCAGAGAATTGAACAACACCTTGAAAGTTCTGACACTCGCCGAGTGTGGCACGGCCTACGACAAATCACTGGTCAGAGTAACAAAAACAGTCTGTGTAGCAGCAGTGATTTTTTGGCTGAGCAGTTAAATCAATTTTTCAGCCGTTTTGAGGTGGAAACAGGAACAACCATTATTCCAGCACCTACTGTCCATAATACATCACTAGAATCTACCATCGACAGACAACCACTAGTACTGCAGATTTCAGATGTGAGACGCGCTTTCCAGAATATTAATATTCGAAAGGCAGCTGGACCAGATGGAATCATGGGACGAGTTGTTAGGGGCTGTGCTGCAGAATTAGCTGGAGTTTTTACGGATATTTTCAATCTATCCTTGTTGCAGTGTTCTGTCCCCACTTGCCTCAAGACATCTATTATAGTGCCAGTCCCGAAGCAGTCAGCTGTGGTATCTCCCAATGATTATAGACCAGTAGCTTTAACATCTGTTATTATGAAATGTTTTGAGAGATTGGTGCTGGATTACATTAAGGCTAGTCTTCCACCTTCTTTGGATCCATGGCAATTTGCATACAGGAGAAATAGATCTACTGATGATGCTATGTCCATCGTACTCCATACTGTATTGAGCCACTTAGAACAACAGGGAACTTATGCGAGGCTGTTGTTTGTGGATTATAGCTCTGCTTTTAACACCATTCTACCAAATAGGTTGTTTTTAAAAATGATCAACCTGGGATTACCTCAGGAGATCTGCATGTGGATAAAGGATTTTCTGACAGATAGGCCACAGTCAGTAAGGATGGGATCCCACCATTCTTCTACCCTGGTACTAAGTACAGGAGCTCCCCAGGGCTGCGTGCTGAGTCCCTTCCTCTATTCCCTGTACACACATGATTGCACCCCACTATATAACACCAATGCAATTATTAAATTTGCGGATGATACGACAGTGGTGGGACTCATAAATGAGAACAATGAGTCTGCTTATAGAAAGGAAGTACAAAGATTGATACTATGGTGTAAAGAAAATCATCTCACACTTAACATCAAAAAAACTAAAGAACTCATAATTGATTTTAGGAGGAAGAGAAATGTACATTTACCACTGTGCATAAACGGTGAGGAAGTGGAGAGAGTTGGTAGTTTTAAATTTCTGGGTACTTACATCTCAGAGGACCTCTCATGGACTATAAATGCCAACATGCTAATAAAGAAGGCACAGAAGAGGCTGTATTTCCTGAGAATGCTCGGGAAGTTAAATTTATCACAGCATTTACTTCTGTCCTACTACCGTAGCACCATTGAGAGTGTCCTAACTTATGGCATTCTGGCATGGTTTGGGAGTAGCTCTGTAGCGGACAAAAAAGCTCTACAGAGAACCATTAAAATTGCCCAGAATATCATCGGGCTCCAGCTACCAACCCTGGATGACATCTTCACATCCCGCTGTCTGAGGAAGTCACACAGCATCCTGAGAGACTCTTCCCATCCTGCTTATAACTTTTTTGAACTGTTACCGTCTGGCAGAAGATATAGAACAATTAAGACTCGGACCACACGTTTTCTAAATAGTTTTTATCCTAGAGCTATAATTGCAATTAATAATGAGCTTAAAGACCACCAATAGTGAATAATTAGTTGGACTGTGTTACTTGGCCTGAGGTGTAGATGTTTGTATTTTTAATGTGGGGGACTTCTAGTGGGTGGGGAGTGTTTGGGGAATGTTATGTGTGTGCATGTGTCTGGTCTCTGGGTGTCTGTGAATTTCGTTGTATGGTATACTGTGTATATACTTACAATGACAATAAATTATATTATTATTATTATTATTATTATTATTATTATTATTATTATTATTATTATTATTATTATTATTATTATTATGTATAGAAGTGAGAGCTGGACCATAAAGAAGGCTGACCGCTGAAGAATTGATGCTTTTGAATTGTGGTGCTGGAGGAGGCTCTTGAGCGTCCCCTGGACTGCAAGGAGATCAAACAAATCCATTCTGAAGGAAATCAACCCTGAGTGCTCACTGGAAGGACAGATCCTGAAGCTGAGGCTCCAATACTTTGGCTATCTCATGAGAAGAGAAGACTCCCTGGAAAAGACCCTGAATGTTGGGAAAGAGTGAAGGCAAGAGGAGAAGGGGACGACAGAGGACGGGATGGTTGGACAGGGTCACTGAAGCGACCAGCATGAATTTGACCCAACTCAGGGAGGCTGTGGAAGACAGGAGGGCCTGCCGTGCTCTGGTCCATGGGGTCACGAAGCGTCGGACACTAAACAACAAGAAAAATAGAGAGAAGGTTTATTGGTAGCCTTTATACCCTCTTTTAAGGAAGTGTGGAGGACTCAGGAGTCATGGAAGTAGACTGGCCTGCCTCTGGCTTGTGAAAGGCTGCAACAGGGAGAGATTACAGTCTGGGACAAAAAAAAACCCTTTTGTGATTGTTTTAGGGAAGGCACTCTGAAAGCCTCTTTTGCTTTTCTGCTTGCTAGCACACACTCCCAGCACTCTGCAAATCCCCAGCAACATGGATTTCCAGTGAGGTTTTCAGTCTGGATTACTTGCGCTCTGGGGCGCCCGTGGAATGTTGATGTCAAAATCAGTGACCACAGAACGTGGAATGCAAAATGCTTATTAGATGTTTCTCGACCCAAAATTGGCCTTCTCACTTGTTCACAAAGCTTACCCATAATAATCCCTTGATGTTATCTGAGGTTACTGGTTACTCCTGCTATATTTAGTTTTGCATTTTTTTAACCCATTGCTACACAGGTTAAGGTTTTTGCTTTTCGAAAACCAAGACAAACAGGGCAGTGGTGTGTGTTTTGGGGAGTTTTTTTTGTGGGGGCCATAACAGGGTAGCAAAAGTGTCTTGAGTTATCGATTGAGGACAGGTACAAACTGCCCCCCCACCATGTTACTGGGCTGAGGTTTCCATTTATCCATGTCGTTGGCTATGCCGGCCTGGCACGATGGGAGGTGTAGTCCAAGAACATCTGCAGCAGTGACACTTGCCCTCCAAATTATGGTTTTCAAAACTAATGATGCCGGTGCAAGCCCTAGAAAGCATTGCCTGATGTAGTCTGGGGACAGGACAGAAAAACTGCACACCGTTGTCTGTGTAATGCTCATTTTGCCACTACCAACAACACCTCTTTCTTTTGAAGTCAAAACAGGTGGGCAGCTTCAAAGTGAGGTGGTGATCCCTTCATGTTAGACTTCCAGATGGGCACCTTCAAACCTGTCATGTTTGCAAAGAAACAGATCCTGTTGTTCCCTCCCCATAACCAGTCACCCAACAAAATCAAGCTGTTTTGCAGCTTCTGAAGCTATGAAAAGATTTTACAAGATAATCACACATCCTTTACCATTCAAGCCAGATCCGCTTCTAATTGCAAAGCTGCCCATCGTGTGTGTGTGTGTGTGTGTTTGGTCCTTGGTCTTTAGGTCTCTTGTCTCCCTTCACTAAGAAAATCCTGCACAAGTGAGTGACCTGAAGTCACTCGGTGAGATTAATGGCTGAGTGGAGATTTAGAGACCCTTGTCTCCTGAGCCTTATCTCAGCATTCTGACCCCTGCATGCATCACACTAGACCTCATGAAGTTATTCTTAGAGTCATAAAACTGTACAGCTGGAAGGGATCCCTTGAAGCAGGTAGTCTGTAGCTAAAAACATCCTTAAGAAGTGGCTATCCGATCTCTGGATAAAAATCATCATTGAAAGAGAGTCCACCATCCTCTGAGACAACATATTCCATTGCGTTCTTGCATGTTGTATCTGAGGAGCCTGACAAAGAAAAGGAGTTGGCAATCACAATGTAGCGCTAGCATGGTTGAATAAACATTGATTTAAACCCACATATTAAGGAGTGGAGCACTGAGAACCATGGGCATTGGTGAACGAGTCTGCTAGTTTCAGCTTCTCCTATATTTAACTTTTTTAAGAAAATGGAAAAATGCTAAAACAAACTCAAAGCCCCCAGAGGACCTTATAGATTTCCCCAGAATCCTCACCTCCAATTTATTTATTTTTCCTTTTGAAAACTAGCTGTTGGTCTTTTAAAAAAAAGTTATCTTTTGAGGTTGCCTAGGATCCCTGCCTCCACCCTCATTTTTATTTTAATGAAATGAAATGAAATTGGCCACAAAAGGGCTCATGGAAGATTTTTAAAAGGTAAATTAGCCTCATTCTGTAAAATCAAATGAATAAAGAAACTTCTTTGGTGAGGGGTCAAATAAACAGGTGCAGCTTTCATAGGTCCATAGGATGGTGGGGTGGGAGGGTGGCAGTGGCACATGGACCCCTGAAAATTACCCACTTCTACACTACACAGTAACAGCATTTTCACCTATGATCACTCTTGAGTTTTTTTTTTGTTCCAGACATGCACACACCTTTATTCAAACACAGTTCTGGTACCCAATCCAAAATTCAAGCTTTTTAAAAACAGGTTGGTTTACATATAAGCTGTAGCTTATGTTTTTTCGGGCTCTAATGCAGAACAGTATGTGGAATTCTTTGTGACGCAGAACAAACGAGATTTCTCGGACAGCTCCATCTTTTCTGTGGTGTGTGAGATAAACTGCAGGATGGGTTCAAAATCATTATCTTTTGAACTGAATAAATGGATTTGCGTGTGAGGCGAGCACACGCACGCCAGTTTTTTTTGGGGGGCTTCTTATTAAGTAAGTACGACATTCTAATAAAATGTTCTAGTAGCTATGACAGAGGTTTTTCCTGTTTTGGTCTGGAAACAAGCTTCTGTAATAAGTCATGCAGAAAAAATAATAAGCCAGGAGGAACATAGCAAATGAAACAACAAAAAGGAGGACAGTCTTGTTAAGTTCTTTGACTAATCACCGTATAATGTGATCACAGTCTCAGTTAGTTATGCAATATTTTTTATGGGCCTTTTGCCTTCGGGCGACAAGATCCCATCACAGAATTTTGGATCAACGCATGATGCACGATACTCTGGCTGCTGCAGAATGTACCTGTCTAGAACAACTCTTAAAGCCATGTTATTCAACTCACTTGTCTCCTGACATGAGAAGCAGGGGAATACTGTTCATTCCTGACATTCTTGCACTACAACTCCCATCATCCGTCACTGTTGAAAGAAGGCGGACCAACTGAACTACCATCAGACTTGTTTTGCAGCTTGAAAAGAAGCTGTGAAAAGAGTTTATATAGGATAATCCCAGATCCTTTACCACAGTTTCGTCTGCTGTGCCCCTTCCTAGCTGTCTGTCATCCATGTACTATCAGGCTGCTTAGGGTCATAATATTAAGAGGTTTATGCTTAATTTTCTTGTGACAGCATGTGCCTTGGTTTCCCTTCCTAACCCAGCCCCCCCCCCCATTCTTTTTGTCCTATCTTTCATCTTTTTAGATCTGTTCTCCCCCGGTCTAAATGTGAGGACATGGATCATCTTGCACTGTATGTCTCGATGGTGGAAATGTGCAGAGAGCTTTTTCGGAGGAAAACTAGGATATAAAGGCTGGAAATCAGGCAGGTGGGGTCAGCTAGCCGGGGCCAAACACTTGACAACCGGTTGAGTAGCTATACACTTGCATAACTTGACGCTACTGGAGCGATAGCTCTTAATCACACCAAGATGGAAGTGCCGCTTCAGGGGCATTGTGCAGTCAGTTGTGACAGGAACCGCATGACTGATGGCATAATCAGGTTGCACAATCCTTATTGCCTGGCGTAAAAAACGGCATATTTATGACTGCTTAAAGAGGATTCTGGCCAGTTTGTCAGGGCTTTTGTCAATGGGGCAGATGACCCTAAAGAAAGTATTGTCTGCCAATTATATATCATCACTATCTCTGTATTAAGAGGTTAAAAATAATGATAAAGGAGAGGCAGTGTGGTAGATAAAGTACTGTATATACTCAAGTATAAGCCTAGTTTTACAGCAAAAATTTTTGGCTGAAAAAGCACCCCCTCGGCTTATACAGTGGTGCCTCGCTTAACGAGTGCACCATACAACGACGAAATCGCATAGCGATCCCTTTTTTGGGATCGCTAATACGATCGCTCAACGAGCTTTAGATAGGGTGAAATTCGCTTTGCGAAGATCGGTAAGCGTTTCGCTTACCGATCTTTGCAAAACGAAGCTCCGACGATCAGCTGTTAGGCGGACAAAATGGCCGCCGGAAGCCCCAAAATGGCCGCGCGTAGCGTTTTCGCGCCCTCCCCTCGCTTAACAAGGGCGCGAAAATGGCTGCTGGCCATAGGAAACTTTGCTGAACGGTGAGTAAAGGAGCCTTTTGGAACGCATTAAACGATGTTTAATGCGTTCCAATGGCTTTCTCTGTCCCGTTCAGCGATGTTTCGCTATAGCGAAGGTTAATCCGGAACGGATTAACCTCGCTATGCGAGGCACCACTGTACTTGAGTCAGTGTCAAAATTACATGTTTTCCCCCTGCAGTGCAGGTATTCTCTGGATGCCCCCACTCATCTATGGCATCCTGCAGCCTCTGTGGGTGGTCCGATGACCCGGGTTAAGTACACTGCATTTCCGCTTCCAGGACACTCCCATTCTCCTCCTCCTCCTGCATATTCTATGTACCCACCTTCTTCCTCCCACCCTCCTCCTCCATCCTCCATCTCCCTCCCTTTTGTTACGCAACAGTAGAGCAGTAGATAAGTGCAGCATCCGGTATGAGTCCTCCCTCTGCAGGCAATTAAGTGTGTCTCGGAGCTCAGAAGGGTAGTATCTTCAAAAATATTTAACATACTTATGCCTCAATTAATGTGATTTTATTGGTATCTATTTTTTATTTTTGAAATTTACCAGTAGCTGCTGCATTTCCCACACTTGGCTTATACTCGAGTCAATATGTTTTCCCAATTTTTTTGTGGTAAAATTGGTTGACTTGGCTTATATTCGGATCGGCTTATACTGTATATGCAGTATCTGACTTAGGACCCGGGAGACCTGAGTTCCGATCCCTTATTCAAAAATGTTCCCCCTCATTTATTCGTAAATTCATAACATTTTCAAAGTCGTCGTTGTTGTTTATTCATTTAGTCATGTCCGACTCTTCGTGACCACATGGACCAGAGCACGCCAGGCCCTCCTATCTTCCACTGCCTCCCGGAGTTGGGTCAGATTCATGTTGGTAGCTTCGGTGACACTGTCCAACCATCTCATCCTCTGTCATCCCTTCTCCTCTTGCCTTCACACCTTCCCAACATCAGGGTCTTTTCTAGGCCTCTTCTCATGAGATGGCCAAAGTATTGGAGCCTCAGCTTCAGGATCTGTCCTTCCAGTGAGCACTCAGGGTTGATTTCCTTTAGAACTGATAGGTTTGTTCTCCTTGCAGTCCAGGGGATTCTCAAGAGCCTCCTCCAGCACCACAATTCAAAGGCATCAATTCTTCGGCGGTCAGCTTTCTTTATGGTCCAGCTCTCACTTCCATACATCACTACAGGAAAAACCATAGCTTTGACTATTCGGACTTTTGTTGGCAAGGTGATATCTCTGCTTTTTAAGATGCTGTCAAGGTTTGTCATCGCTTCCCTCCCAAGAAGCAGGCGTCTTCTACTCGCATTTGCATGCTTTCGAACTTCTAGGTTTTTTCAAAGTACTTGTTACTATAAATCTCGTGATGGTGAGGTCAGTTATGGGAGTCAATTGCTCATCAACCTGCTAAAGCAATCATTTCTGGTTAATCACAAAGTCTCTGGTTTACCTGAAGTCAAAAGGGTCTTGGTTTTTCTCATAGTCCTTTTGGGGGGAAACAGTTGAACTTGTGAGCTCCCTAAAGTGAGCTAGAATTAAAATCAACTGCAAACGTCATATATCTGGTAAAGGTAAAGGTTCCCCTTGACATTTTTAGTCCAGTCATGTCCGACTAGGGGGCGGTGCTCATCCCATTTTCAAGACGTAGAACCAGCCCTTGTCCAAAGACAGTTTCCGTTGCCACATGGCCAGCATGACTAGGGAATGCCATTTTACCTTCCCACCGAGGTGGTACCTATTTATCTATTCGCATTTGCATGCTTTCGAACTTCTAGGTTGGCGAGGAGCTGGGACAAAGTGACGGGAGTTCACTCCATTGCATGGATTCGATCTTACAACTGCTGGTCTTCTGACCCTGTATCACTGGCTTCTGCGGTTTAGCCCACAGTGCCACCACGTCCTCTAAAAAGGGGGCGGAATGGTGAACGAATATATCTGGGAAATGTGTAAATATACATAGCAGAATATGGAAGCTTTGTTGAGAAAGCTAAGACATTAGCTTGACTTTTGAAAGATGTAATTTGTTGCTCATAATATTTTATTTGCAAGTACCACCCTAATATCTTACATCTTGTTTTTAAAAAAGTTTTAAAATACAGAAATACTTCCAGGTCCCTCAAATTACCCCTTCCTAACATTTCACAGTACCAAGTGAACATTATTCTTACATAATGATGTGAGCAGCAATTCCATTAGGAGTTAAGAGTACAATAGATTTCTCCTTTGAATTGCATGTGTTTGAGCAGAATGATTTTGGTTATACATGGATTTTTTTAAAAAATAAACAAATAAATAAATACTATGCTGCTGTTTGTCTCCAGGAACTGGCCTGAGAAAGGTGGGTCTTAGACCCACCTCAGGTGACCATGAAGCAGACCTTCGTCCTATAGTGGTGGCCTCGCCAGTCCCCTTTCTGGGCACAGTGACTCTTCCATTTGCCGGCTGGGAGGGGGTTTGGGGAATGCTGCATAGATGTACAGTGGTACCCCGCAAGATGATGTTAATTCGTTCAGCGAAAATTGCTGTCTTGTGAAAACATCGTCTTGCGAAATGCAGTTCCCCATTAGAATGCATTGAAATCCGTTTAATGCGTCCCAATGGGAAAAATCATCACCGTTTTGAGAAAATCGCCCATAGAGAAACCATTTTGCGAAGCGCAGATCAGCTGTAAAAATCACTGTCTTGTGAAAATCAGTCCTGAAAACACCCGTTTTGTGAGTCACTGACTCAGCTGTCAAAATCGTTGTCTTGAGAAAATCGGTCCCAGAAAAAACCCCGTCTTGCGAAGCATGGTCCAAAACATCATCCAGCGAAAATCGCCCATAGGTAACACCGTTTTGTGAAGCACTATTGCGTTCGCAAAAGCTCATCTTCTAGCGAATTAACTGTTTTGTGAGGTAATCGTCTAGCGTGACACCACTGTACGGTAAACTCTTTTGTTCTGTATGTGTGTGTTTATCAACTATTTATGCCTTGTAGATGTGTTTTTTGGGGGGGCATAAGAGATACACATGGATTTTGAACTGCATGGGGGGGGCCTGGTACCCCTAAACGCATTGAAGGGAAAAGTGTAATGTTGTTCCTCCTTATGGGTAAAAAAATAAAACAAAATTAGCAGGTTACGATAGCATATTTAACATGTTGCTTTGAAGCTCTGAGCTGTGGCAGAGTCATTTAGTCCCTGGGAAGCTGATGTAGGGCTGTTTTGTTCCCTACATGGAAGGAAGAGTAGGAACGGGAAATGGGTTTAGAGGCAGGGTGAGGCCCTGATGGATATATCAAACCACAGAGGCAGATGTCTGCTGTTCTGTCAACAAGTATGCCTCACAGCAAGTGCTTAAGTTGGCAGGTTCTTTGGTTGGCACTGCTGAAACCAATAAGGATGTGGTGTATTAAGAAAGTGAGGACCACTAACTTGGTGTGCTTAATTGTGTGCTTATTTATAAAGGAAGCATTATTTTTTTGGCTTCCTTGCTTTTGAAGGCTTTGATCTGTGATGTAGAATAGACAAAGTGACGTGCGAGCATGTATGTTCTTTCTGTCAGCTGTTGCTAAAACGCTGGTGTCCCACATGACCTTAAAGTTCTGCCATCCTAGCATGAGGCAGGGGCTGGACTTGATGATCCATAGGGCCCCTTCCAGCTCTGCAGTTCTGAAATTATGATGACGATCTTATCTGGTACTGTAAAACCCCCTGTTTGGTTCTTCACCTCAGTGCCACAAAGTATCCTAAGCAAACTGCTATCTTTCCCTTGAGGTTTAGCGCCTATAACACTCTAGAACAGTGATTCCCAAACCTGGGTTGGCAGATTAAAACCCCAGAAGCCTTCGCCACAAGCTGCGCTGGCCGGGATTTCTGGGAATTGTAGTCCAAGAACATCTGGGGATGCAAAGTTGAACAGAGAAGACTGTTGTTGTTGTGTTTTGCTTTGTTCAACTATTCCATCTAGAAACCATGCTGGCTGAGGAATTCTGTAGTAAGTTAAAAAAAATAATGTAGGTAAGAAAACCCCTTGGGACGTGGTGGCGCTGCTGGCTAAACCGCAGAAGCCTGTGCTGCAGGGTCAGAAGACCAAGCAGTCGTAAGATCGAATCCACGCGACGGAGTGAGCTCCCGTCGCTTGTCCCAGCTCCTGCCAACTTAGCAGTTCGAAAGCACACAAATGCACGTAGATAAATAGGGACCACCTCGGTGGGAAGGTAACAGTGTTTCGTGTCTAAGTCGCACTGGCCATGTGACCACGGAAGATTGTCTTCGGACAAAACGCTGGCTCTATGGCTTGGAAACAGGGATGAGCACCGCCCCCTAGAGTCGAACACGACTGGACAAAAATTGTCAAGGGGAACCTTTACCTAAGAAAACCCCTTGAGTTCACCAAACTTTGTTCTAGAAAGAATGGACTATTCATAAATATTCCAATTCCCACTTAACGTGGAAGCTTAGTGGGTGACTGTAGCTGTTCATGCTCTTTCAGACTAGCCTGTCTCGCAGCTGAGACAATAAAGCATGCACATTCTGCTCTTGCCACCTTGAATTCCTAGGCAGGAAGGAAGTAATGGGGACTCAAGTCGTGGGACTCACTTTCAAGTTGGACTTAAGTCGCACCCATGACTCGACTTGGGTTTTTTTCCCCCCAACGACTTGAACTCAACTCACAAATCGGAGTGCACCCACGCTTTCTTTTTTCGGGGGGGGGTAGTCTTTTCAGTAGGGACACAGACTTCCAATATGGGACTCAGCACCATAAATATAATAATGGGCTACATCCATTGAATCAATGGAATTTAATAAATCAACCCATCTGTCAGTCCCATAGGTTCAAACAGTCTGCTCTGTTTGGGACTAAAGGTTGGATTTAGTCTAATACATCTGACTTTAAAAATTGAATATATTTTCCTTTGTTTCAGCCCATCCCTCTTTTCAGTCTCCTTGCGAGAATCTACTGAGATGTAGCCAGCATTTGAGGAACACAACCTGAGTTGCTAAATGCTCCTGTTCTCTCCTTCTCACTCATGTCAGTGAACATCAGATTAATAAACTTTCAAGCTGATGTGATGTGGGGTTTTTGAAAACTGACAATATTCTAGCACCCTGTTATTCTTCCTTCCCCACCGCCAACCAGCTTTGCTCCCTTCGTTGAGAAGGCAAGAACTCAATATTTCTCCCCTCTTGGTTGTCTTCTAGGGTGGTACACCAGACTGGAACATGGGGCTGATCCAATGAATTATCGAAGCATGAAGCAAGACTCCCCATTAAAGTGGTGCATGTGATGTGAATGATCCAGGAATGCAGAAGAGTCCTGTCAAGAGACTTGGCCAGAGAAGTGCATCTCTTTGTTGAAACAAGAAGGCATAATTTAAAGCTTTTTGGGGGAAAAAATGCTGTTTGCGCTGTAACGCTTAATATATATACACACACAGTGCACGTGCATTCTTCATAAAGACTTCTGAGGGTCTTTTGGGTTTTTTTTTGATTGAGGAGATCTACCAAGATGATTGACCTGAGCTTTCTTACGGATGAGGAGCAAGAGGCGATCTTGAAGGTGCTCCAGCGGGATGCAGACCTTAAGAGAGCTGAAGAGGAGAGAGTCAGGTGAGGATACAGAGTGTTCTGTTCTACAGGTAACCCGGACAAACGTGTGTTCTTTCATGTTCTTTTCCCCATCACCCCACCCCACCCCATGGATACACATAAACTTTCACATTGTGTACATATGTATTCAGAGTTTGGAAAGCTGGGCAAAATCCTAACACCATCACCCTTATTATTACTTTTAAAAAGTGTTACTATTGTTATCACTCATTCTTTTACAAACAATGGCATGTTAACACAGCACAGTGATGCCTCGCATAACGAGCGCCCCGTTTAACGATGAATCCGCATAGCGCATTGCAATGATCGGTAAGCGTTTGTTTCGCTTACCGATTTTCACATTGCGATGTTTCCCCAACAGCTGATTGGCAGTTCCAAAATGGCCGCCGGAAGAAAAAAATGGCCACCTGCAGCGTTTTCGCACAGTTTCCTCGCTTACCGAGGCGGCGAAAATGGCGACCGTATGGAGGATTTCCGCATAGCGGTGAGTTTATCCCCCATAGGAACACATTAAACGGGGTTTAATGCGTTCCTATGGGGTTTTCCTTTCCATATAGCGA
The DNA here is from genome assembly GCF_051106095.1 of Pogona vitticeps. NCBI lineage: Eukaryota > Metazoa > Chordata > Lepidosauria > Squamata > Agamidae > Pogona > Pogona vitticeps. Next base: position 256,091,825 of record NC_135785.1, read on the forward strand.
TGATTCCGGATAGCGATGATTTATCCAGAACGGATTATCGTCGCTATGCGGGGCACCACTGTACTTGAAATTGATGTGTATGTTCTTGTATACTAACAGGTCGCTTCTGATTTAGGATGATCCTATAAATTAGTAACTTTGAGAAGGTCTCATGAAATCTAGGAAGACTGAAGGCCCTCTCTTACTCGGTCTTCCTCATTTCCTGCTGTCTTCAGCTTTTCTGAGAAATGTTGTCATTCTCACTGGGTCTTGTATTCTCACAAGGCCTTGAATAAAAAGGAAGTAATTAACCATCTCCCAAGGATCCTGAGAAACCTGTAAATTGGGTGTCTCTGCATGGCATAGCCCATAGCTTCTCTGAATTACTGAAGCCCCTTCGCCACAACAAGACAGCAATCCATAAAGGGGTAGTAAAGAATACTTAACACCAATGCAGATTTGTTAAAGTAAGCATTAACATATGGATGAAGGGGCATCCTTACTCCCAGAAGTGATTCATTACTTGTTGTTATTGTTGCATATGTGTTTTGTGCTAAGTCAGAACCGATATGTAACAACCCTCATAGGGCTTTCAAAGTAAATGAGATATTTAAGGAGCCATTTTACCAGTTCCTTCCCTAGGTAGGAATTACCTAGGTGTCTCCTGTGCTCTGGCAGGTCCCTAACCCCCCTATCTAGTCTCCATTGGTTATACAGTAGTACCTTGATTTACAAAATTAATACATTCTCCAGAACATTATGTAATGTGGAAATTTCGTAAACCAAAATGCGGATTGCCTTACAATGGCAGCGGAGCTACAAACCCCCAGGCGTGGGGAAACTTCCTTCACAAACCAAAGGAAACTGGGGGGAAGACCCATAAACCGAGGTATCATTTTGAATGGATTTCCGTTCGTAAACCGGAAATTACATAAACTGAGGCGTACAGAAACTTAGGTACTACGGTAGGAGATCTGCCATGTTGCTGGTCACATGACAGGGAGCCTGCCATTGCTGTTGGGGCACATAAGTGCCTTCCCTTCTGGTCCACATTTAGACAATAGGTAACAGGCCAATGCCATTGGCTTATTTAGAAACATTAGCCAAGATTTTATTCCATGTTTGCAGGTGTGAATCTTTGCTCATGAAGTTGCACTGGAACCCCACTATTGAGCAAGTTATTGTCCTTTGGGGATTGCACTTACGTTCACTCATAGAAAGCTGTTTTATCACACAACCTTTTGCAACCGGTTACACAGTTATGTTTAGCATGCCACTCTTCAGTGGGGCCTAAGAAAGAGCAACTGCTTGTGCAGCAACAGATATGCAGGCATAATGTCACAACAGGATTCTGGCCGATGCCTGTTTCATCAGAATGCCCAAGCAGGGGAAATGCTTTCTCCACCCTTCCTCCAAGTAGGATACGAAACTAAAGTTTTTCAAATCTCTTAACATTCAGAAGACTTGAGACCTTTATATATGCTGAGTCACCATCCTATGTCCTGACCACACTTCAGCTTTTGCAAAAACATTCCCATATATAATCCCTTCTCAAACATAGTAGCAAAATATCTCATCTTTGGTTTGGATTGGTTGTGGTGGCTTGCCAGTGGGGCACTGGATGTGGATTCAGTTTCCAGACGTTGAAACATGCTTTGGTTAGGTGGTTCTAAGAAATTGCAGTGCAGGGACCCTTAACAGACAAAAAGCACATGATAAAAATAAACTGGCACCGTGGGGCCTTCGCCACTGGCACCATGTAGTCTGTAGGAGTCAAATGTTGTGGTCATGTTTACATTAGGAAAACGAGTCCGCTGGTCTTCCAGACCTTCCTTTCTGGCAGAATTTCTTAAAACAGCAAGCAAGGCCATTATTTTTAAAAAAGCCCCTCTTCCTTCCTTCTTATTCTTTGGTCCTGTAAACTGAGAAAGCTGGTATTTATCCTACAGCTGTCATTTCTATTCATGTCCCTAATGTGGGTCAAGTAACTGATGCTGAATTCCAGTCACTTGTGTCCTGTTTTTATTCTGTGCTGTCCCGTTGCATCCAACTTAGGGTGTCTCTGATAGGGTTTTTGAGGTATGTGATATGCTTAAGGAGTGATTTTTATCATCACCACTCCCTCCAGTAAGTTTCCATGGCCAAGTGGGGATTCATACCTTGGTCTCCAGAGCCCTAATCGGTTACTCTGCTCATTATTCCGCATTGGCTCCCACTGAGTTTAATAGTAGAAGTCAATAATTAGTCAAGATAGTGAAAGAGGGTTTCCCTTGCTCCTGTTTTCTTCTTCTCTGATTCATCCTCTTCTGACACAGCCAGATCGGAAATCCTGCTTCTTGTGGTCAGTGTGGGATGGAATGAGTGGGACTTTCTACAGTGGGGTCTCGACCTACAGAATTAATCCGTAATGGAATGGAGTCCGTAGGTTGAAAATACATTCCCCATAGGAATGCATTGAAAACCTATTAATCCGTATTTGGCCCAAGAACCCCCCCCCCAAATTAAAAATAAAAAATTTAAAAATCACCTCACCTTTTCGAAGTCTTCAAGGAGTCCAAGCATGGCTTGGGTTGCCCAGCGTGGCTTGGTTTCCAGCAGCAGCGGTGGCAGCAGGGGACCTCCGGATGCCTTGCAGGGCTTTTCTGCCGCCATGGGAAGCATCTTGTAGGTCTCCCTCGCCGCCGATAGTGGCTCCGAAGCACTATCGGCAGTGGGGGGGGACCTCCGAGATGCCTCCCATGGTGGCAGAGAAGCCCTGCAAGGCATCCAGAGGAACGGCCTACGGACTGGAAGGAAGAGGCGGGGAAAGCACCAACTTTGAATTGGGCGCTTTCCCCGCCTCCCCCTTCTGGTCCGTAGGTCGATTCTCCGGCCGGAAGTCGAAGTAAAATTTTGCGGCCGGAGAAGTCCGTAGGTCGAAAAGTACGTAAGTGAAGCCGTACATGTCGAGACTCCACTGTATTCTACTTGCAGCAACTTTGGGTCCTTTGATAATGGTCGTCAAATTCAGGAGGTGTCTCTGTCTGCAAATTTTGGAAAGCCCTTGTGTTCAGGTTCCAGCAGAGATGGAAACCTCTTCCCAGAATCTTGTGGGATGATTCAGGGTGGGATGTTAACTTTTAAAAGTTATGTCAGGCTTCTGAGAATCTGGGAAGAATGCAGTGAGTGTCTCTTGCTCAGCTGAGAGACTTAAACCTTCGGCTGTTCTTCTGCTATAGTTCTGAGCCATCAAGTGGCCTCTGACTTATGCTGACCCCATGAATGAGTTTTAGAAGAGGTAGCCATGTTAGTCTGTGCTAGCATAGGCAGTCTGAGGAAGTGGACGTATCCAAGCACACAATAAAATGCTGTATAGCAGTTGGGTGCCGCAACAGTTTTGTCTTCCCTATGAGCAAATGACCTCCAAAATGTCATGTCCTCAACAACCCTGTCCAGCTCTTGCAAACTCAAGCCTGTGGCTTCTTTTAGGGAGTCAGTCCATCTCACATTGGGTCTTCCTCTTTTCCTTCTGCCTTCAACCTTTCCCAGCATTAATGTCTTTGCCAGAGACTCCTGCCTGCTCATGATGTGCCCCCAGTAGGAGTCCGGCTGAAGAGAATGGTTGTTGTTATGGCCCATCAAGTTGACTCTGCCTGATGGGAACCCTATGAATGAGTGATCCCTAAAAATGTCCTATACTAGACACCCTCGCTCTTCTGTTCTTAACCTTGAATTGTTTTGCAGGTCAGGTCATCATTATATAATATAGGTGAGCATCATGCAAGTCCATGGGCTACATGTGGTCCCCTAAGCTAAGTATTGGGGGGGGGCTAGGCTTCCTCAAATAGCTGATTGCCAAGGATGGTGGGTGATGGAGTTCAACATGGGGGCGGGGCAGACGTTCCTGCCCTCCAGTGTACCCTAAATACTGCCCCAACAATGTATGCTTATTTAGATTACTTTTTAAAAAATACTTAACTGGACTGGGACACCATTATATTATATTAGTGGCCGGGTTGTGGAGGAGAATACAAATAAGCGCAGTCACTTCAGTGTATCACAAATTCTGGGGAATTGTCAGGTGGTTCCTAAATAAGAGCTGGCAGAATGAAAGTTTATCTTCTCAGGCACAAGAAGGAGTTATTGCACATTCCTGTGGTCTAGTAGTGCATAAACAACATTCAGATCAGGAGACTTTAAGTTCTGTCGCTCCTTGGATCTGTCCATGGCCTGCACTGAGGCTCAAAACCGCTTCTTTCCTATATCTTAAGTTTAAACTCTGTGTGTGTGTGTGTGTGTTTTTTTTTCCCCCCCAGTTATCCTGATGATGAATGCTAATTGTAGAGCAAATTGTGGGGAGTCAGCTTATATTAAATTTTATTTATCTTTCATTCCTATATCCCACAGCAAAAGCTCTGTCAAAGAATCCCACCGTAATACTGTATAGATGAATCAGATAATAACAGAGTATAGAGTCATTTTCCCTCAAGAACATATTTATGGGCATTCTGTTATTATATCTATCACTTACAGTAAGTATGGTGGGCAGAGGGAACACAGGGAATGAGGAGAAACACTGAATGCCCACATGTTACTACTGAAAAGCTCTAAATATATTTTCCAGTAAGATTAGTAAGAAATAGCAAGGGAACATGAAAACTGAGGAGCAGTGAGTTATGAGTCACTGATAGATAATTTTTTTTATTACGGTCAAAAGACCAGCCATAAATAAAACATCTAAAATATATGAATATACAGAAATATACAAAAATATTGGGATTGAATGCAAAGCAATACAGTGGTGCCTCGCTTAACGATTAAACCGCTCCATGACTATTAGGTTTTTGCGATCGCTTTTGTAATCGCAAAATGATGTTTAGATAGGAAAAAAATGCTTTACGATGATTGGTTCCCTGCTTTGGGAACCGATTTTTCGCTTTACAATGATCAAAACAGCTGATTGTCAGGCTTTCAAAATGGCTCCCAACTGTGTAAAATGGCTCCCTGCTGTGTTTCCTCGCTTTACAGGCACCGGAAAATGGCCACCCTATGGAGGATCTTTGCTGGACAATGAGGTACTTCGCCCATTAGAAAAAATTAACCAGTTTTTAATGCATTCTAATGGGCTTTTTACTTTCGCTTGATGACGATTTCGTTCTACAGCGATTTTGCTGGAACGGATTATCGTCATCAAATGAGGCACCATTGTAGTTGGTTCTGAGGTAAACGACAACAGTGTCAATACATGTGACAGCAGCCCATCCGTTGTTGCCTCTAATTGGGTTCCCGCTGGAGGAGATGCTGAACCTAGGCTTCGTGTCTATCTCTAGTTAAGAGAACTCTGGTTCCCACCTAGATGACTTTTTTGTGGCTCCCCGGTGAGGCCTGGTTAGGGAATCATGGTTTGTACTCTCCCACTCTACACACAGAAGCCCTGAAGAATCTACTGGTAAGGCTGACATCACATCAAGTCAAATGCAGCAAGAAGTATGGTTTCACTCACAAACTGGATTTTTTTTTTTTTGGAGGAAATATGATCTATTATGATAGCAGTGACTCAGGTGCATTAATAGAGCCGTTGGCGACACTTCAGATGTGAAAGACTGAAAACCACTACTTTAAGAAATATTTTTATCTTCTAATTATAGCCTCCCATCATCCTTCCTTTCTGAGCGGTTTAGAATGTCACTACCATGGGCCAAGATTGAAAATGAATGCTGGCCTTAAGATCTTCCTTAGCCACTTGTTCCTATCCTTAGCCAGGACCCTCTAATGAGGATTGTTTTTTTTGGGGGGGGGGGAATGATGAACATGTTACATAAAAATGTTATATAACAGATAAAAACTTTTAACTAAAAACCTAAGTATCTGTTTAATATTCGTCAGGTCTCTGTATTTTGTGGTTTTTCCAATTCTTTATTTTCGACTCCGGGATCCCCCAGAGTTCCAATGTTAATGATCAAGACATTTCTTCATTCTATTTATTTTTATTTTATTTATTTATTTATTTAACTTATATGCCGCCCACACTACCCGAAGGTCTCTATTACTACTATGTCTGGTGTGTTATGTTTAAAGTGCCTGTCAGTTTGGATCAGGAACTCTCACAAGATCTTGACTTCCTCACTTTCTGACACCTTCTGTATATGATGTTCCCAGGGGGTTTTGGAGGCTGGCAAGTTATATTTTTTTGCGTAATGACTAGTGCACTAAGTTTGCAACTGTATAATTTTGTAATATGTGCTATCTTTGGACATTCACAGATGAGGTATGACAGAGTTTCATCTTTTTCTTGGCAGAGTTGACATTTGGTGTTAGCATTGATTCCTTGGATCTTCGCTTTCATCACATTTGTTTGGAGTACTTGTTCTTGTGCAGCAAAATCAAGCTTTCAGTTTCTTTCTTATGGTCCCCAGTTTAGCCAATGTTGAATTATGATCATGCCTTCTATCAATATTTTTCATATTTTACTTTTTCAACTGTTACATTTATTTTCAAATTGTTGTGTCTTATACTGGACCTTTGTTTCTGTTGTTTTCAAAATATTCTCAATTTTCACTGCTTTAAGTAATTTTTCTCTGCTTGTACTGATATAATAATTTAGGCTTCTATTTTTCCTCCTCCACAACCGTCTGTGTTCAATTTTTCATGATAAGTATAATCTGTCCACATCACTTTTTGGATGTAGTGCATGATGCATGTTTATTAGTTTCCATGTTTTCGATCCCATTCTTCTAATTCATTTTTGGTCCAATCTGTTGTTCCAGCTAGATATCTAATTACTGTACTGGAACTGCCCATAAGTTTATGACTTTGATTGTATTTCCACCATTTAATTTTGATTTTAATATTTTCTGGAGTCTTTTGATGCATACTCTTTCATTTTTAACTTTTGTGTGCAGGATGTTATCTTTTTCTAGTATTCCAAGGTATTTATAATTTTCATTGCTTGATAGAGATTTTATAATATTGCCATTTTAAACCCTATTCCATCTAGGTTTTGGATCTTGCCATAGTGTACAGACAGAGCTGTACATCTGTCAATTCTAAGTTTCATTTGAATATCTTCTCCTTCTTCTCCTTCTTGTCTGCCTCTTCCTCCTCCTCCTTCTCCTCCTTCTCCTCCTTCTCCTTCTTCTTCTTCTTTCTTTTGCATAATAAAGCTTTGTGACCCTGTGGGATAGATCCAGATTAACAGCAAATCTGTGTCCGTTAAATCTAGATTTGTCACCCTGACAATTCCTGACAATGCAAAAGCGTTGTCCAAAGATGCGAAGAAAAATGAAACCCGGAAAGGGGGAATCTCCTTCTGAGTCTTAATCTCTCAGTTGAACCTACAACTGACATGAAAGAATATCTTGTCAACCCTTCTCACTCCCCACTTTTAGGAGATGGAGGCCGATATGGGTCTCAGTGCATTTGCCTTTTATGAACATGTGCAATTTTAGCCGTGCTATTATCTTTCTGTTTTATTTACCACCTCTCACACACTGATCTCCTGTGCAGTTACAATTTTTGTTTGTAATATTTTCTTAGAGCTAAAATGCACTTGTGTGGCACATCTGTGCTTACTCCACACAGCATTGTAAGATTACAATAATGTTGCCACCTAACATAACAGGAAGACCATGGACTCTATGGTCTTCCATAGAGTATCCCTTGCAATGGGATCATGAGAAGGGGAAAGCATAAGTTAAAGTGCACTGCTTACATACCACCCCATAGAACTTAAAGCACTCTCTGGACAGTTTACAGTTTAATTATGCAGGCTACAAATTGCCCCACCAGCAAGCTAGGTACTCAATTTACTGACCTAAGAAGGATGGAAGGCTGAGTCAGTCTCAAGCTCACTACCTGGGGACTGAACTCAGATCATGAGCAGAGTTTTGACTGCAGCACAGCAGTTAAACCACCCACACCACAAGGAGTTAATATCCTCGAGGGTGGTGCATGTGGCTTTGTGTCTACCTGATAGGGTGTGGCTTATATTTAAAGCCAATATTTGTCTTTTGGATTTGACTTCATGTCACTTCAGCCATCTGTTTGTTTAAAAGGCTGTTGCAATAAATGATTATGCGAGCAAGCTGTGATAGTTATAGAATGTGTGCCTCCCAGGTAGAATGCCTGTTTCTGCATGCAAATGTCAGATGAGATTTTTAAATGTTTCCAAATTTTATCCATTTAGACTGCATGAAAGATGCATGTATCTTTGTAGGGAGCCTCGTGGGGCAGTGATAAAGCTGCAGTACTGCAGACAAAACTCTGTTCATGGCCCAGGTTCAATGCTAGGCTCAAGGTTCACTCAGCTTTCCATCCTTCTGAGATCGGTAATTTGAGTACCCAGCTTGCTGTGGGGGTGGAAGGCAATGTGTAGCCTGCATAATTAAATCACAAACTGGCCAGAGAGCACTTTAAGCGCTGTGGGGAGGTATATAAGCAGCACACATTTTGTCAAAAGAGGATGAAGGCTTTTATCACTGCTTTAAGTAACACCTCAAATTGTTGTCACTGTGCTTCGTGATCCTTAACAAACTTCATTAGACTTGTGAACTAATAGGCAGCCAGGGAATGATAGAAACACTGCAGATGTCCGTAATGATGCCTGTAATTTGTACCTAAGTGACTCAGCTTTTATATGCCCACCTGCACCACACCTTCAGTGAGTCAGCTCGGAAGTACCTAGAACGAAACACATTGAATCTGATGCGTAATAATCTGAGTCAGTACCATTTCTATTAAATAAGTTTTCGTTTTCCCATAGCAAGCCAAGAAAAACTGGGATTTCAAACCTTCTCGGGGCCCTAGAGCTGACAACCATAGAAATAAAAATTCTGGCAGGGGCCAGGACGGAAATTCCAGGATGCACTTTCGGGAAAGAGATCAGAAATGTTTACCGTGTCTTGGGAGAGTTCAGCTTTTCTTCTGGGTTCTGCTCACCTAAGGTATCAATTCGAAATCAGACTCTTGGCCCGTCTAGTTCATTATTGTGGATCCTGATTAGAACCTTCTCTGTCAGAATTTCAGGTTGGTTGGATTCTGATCTATAACTATTGCTGCTGTGGACCATCTGGGTTCCAAAATCTGTGATGTGCCACTTGAGGTTTCCCCTTCTGCGCTACGACATGTAGCTTGTGTATTTCCCAATGTGTTGTTTGCTGTTGCTCTTTCGTCAGAGTAACAACCCTCTTAAGATGTTTCTGGGCTGTGGGTTGGCAACCCTATCAGGATAGATGAAGGCGAATAAATCTTCTTGGCTTCAGTGCCACGTTCTCTAGGAATTAGTGGCAGGCAGATCATCGGAGTTTTGGGTCAGAGTGGGCTTAGCCCTGCCGCCACAGTATCTTGAAGCGCGCATGAGCCTTTGAATGGTTGCAGGATTTCCTCACAACTTTCTGCATCACTAAGTCAGGGGAAGGGGTCAGCAGTGCAATGACTTAGAGTTCCCGGGTGTCACTGGCCTTATCCGTTCACCGGACAGCAAGAACATTGAGCAGTCGGAGAACTGACCTCCTTAGAGCTGTTCATTGCTCAGTTTCTGCACAGTGATTGTGTGCCTTTCATGCAAGACTATTTGGCCAGCGTGAGCCAATGTGGTTCATGTGCACAAAAGGACAGGAAGACACGAGGTTCCTTGGCTTGCCATGTTGTTTGTAGACTAGACCTCTGCCCTGTGAGATAGGTTGGGAACAAGATAGAAATCCCAGTTCAGCCATAAGGGCAAACGCATCCCATGGATGGGGGCTCTCTGGTGTGGTTAACTGCTACCATGGGCAGGCTGAGCCAAGCAAGAGCCACAGAAGAACATTCAGTAGCAAACGTACGTGTACATAAAGCCCTAAACAGTTTAGGACCTCTGTACCTGACAGAGTGCCTGCTCCCACCTAGCTCTACTCATGTCACTCGATCTAGCCAGGCTGGGCGGCTGAGGGGCTTGACCCTGAGAGAGGCCCGGAAGGAGAGAACTAGAAACCGGGCCTTCTCAGTGGTGGCCCCTCGCCTCTGGAACATCTTGTTACCTGAGATTTGCCTGGTACCCTCGCTGGAAGTCTTCAAGAACAAGCTGAAGACTTGGTTCTTCAGGCAGGCCTTCCCCAACTTCTATCACTTAGTTCCCTGTGTTTTCCCATCTTGAACTTTGCCTTATACAGTGGTGCCTTGCATAGCGATCGCTCCGTTTTACGACGAAATCGCTTTGCGATGGAATTTTTGCCATCACAAGAGCGATCGCTTTGCGAAGGCCCCCATGGGGAAAATTTGCTTTGCGATGATCGCGGGGGAGCACTCCCCCACGATCATCCCAAAGGCCCCACCGATCAGCTGTGCGAAAATGGGGCCTTTGGGATGATCGCGGGGGAGCCCTCCCCCGCGATCATCCCAAAGGCCCCATTTTCACACAGCTGATCGGTGGTTTCAAAATGGCCGCCTGCTGTTTTGCCTCACTTTAGAGGCACCGAAAATGGGCGCCCCTATGGAGGATTTTCACATAGGGTGAGTTTTTAAGCCCATAGGAACGCATTAAACACATTCAATGCGTTTCTATGGCCTTTCGCATAGCAGCGATTTTTGCTGCACGGATTAACATCGCTAAGCGAGGCACCACTGTATCTATGTTGTTAATATTGTTGTTTTAATTTTTGTTTTGTATTGCCCGGACTGTAAGCTGTGCAGAGTAGATTCGTTGAATCTAGATGGACGGGGTAAAAGATGGAAAAATAAGATAAAAGAAATATATAAACTTGCCAATTTGTAGTAATCCTGGTTTACTGTGTCATTTATTTATTTTATTTTATTTGAAATAATTTTACCCCACCTATCTCCTTAAAAAAAGGAGCCAAGGTGGCTTACGCCATTAAAAAAAACAAAATTTAAAAGCTGAAAAAACAGTACGTATACAAATATTAGGAAAAGAATCAAACAAATACTACACTACACATGATAAACAAAATCAACACCAAAAGTACATTCAGAAGCAACAAGGCACCACACTCCATTTGATTAGGGCCAAAATTGTCCTTCATAAAGCAGCCATTGATTAAAAATAAGGAAATATGATGGTTTAAAAGGCAGAACTAAATGCTTAGGCTTTATTTATTTATTTGTGTGGGATGATATTGCATGATATTTCAAATCTTCTTTGTTCTTGAGATGGGCTGAAGGACCAGGGTAGAGGAAGACAAAGCCATGCATTGTGTTACAGCTGGAATTCTGGCTCCCTTATGATCTGTCACATTATTCAAGTGATCTTGCCCTCTTATAGGTGGGGAGGGTCTGATGGGTGGAGAATGCACTTATTTTTTTGAGAGGTAAATACTTAGAAAAGTGGTGCTTCTGTTCCCAGAGCCTCTGTTGACCCAGGACTTCTGAGCCCTCAAGTCTTTGGGGGGCTTCAGCTAAGAGCTGTGTGTGCGGACTTAGCAACCCAAGGAAATGATGACAATGGAAGAGCGTGCTGCAGCCATTCCTTCTGTCTGGTTTCTTTCTAGGCATTGCTCCCTTTACTCCCTTGCTTGGCATGGGGGCAAAATTGTAAGTCCTTCTGCTTTTCTCAGGAGGCCTGTGTAGGTAATCAAGGGAGCTTGAGAAGGAAAGAGTCAAGGTTATGGCAGTTTCATCTGCTGGGCAGAAGAAGAGTTGGGAGGTTAAATGGTCTGAACTACAAGAAGAAACAATTTCTCCTGGATTGTGAAAAGAGGGTTTGGTTTTATGTACACGTCTGTAGATTGTATGTTTGTGTGCTTCCCATGGCAGTGCATTTCAAGCTTTAGGAAAAAGAAGGAAGTCAGTGGCCTCCAGCAACGTGCGAGAGACCTGTTTTTGCTCACACAGAGCTGGAGTAGAATCGGTGGATAGCTCAGTGGTTTAGATCTCTGAGCCAGAGGTTGAGAGTTCGATTCTCCACTATGTCTCCTACGGTGTCTCATTGACAGTAGGCTAGATTCAGTGAACCATTGGGTTCCTTCCAGCTCTGAAGTTCTAAGATTATTATCATTACATCCCTGTGTTGCGCTTTTGCTATGTGCTGTCAAATCACTTCCAACTTATGGCAGCCCAGTGAATTAGTGTCTTCCAAAAGGACCTTTCAGGTCTTGGTTGGGTCTTGCAAACTTAAGATCGTGGGTTATTTTATTGAGTCAACCCATCTCATGTTAAGACTTCTTCTTTTCCTATTGCCTTTCCCCCTTGTATTACTGTCTTTATCCCCCTATTCCCAACTATAAAATGTTGGCACATCGGTTCATTTCTCTCTTGGTATTTTTTAAAAAAATAATATTTTAGGTTTTGGGTATTTCTAGACAGACACCCCACCAGTGGTCATGGGTAATGGGAGTTGTAGTGTAACACATCTGGTGGATACCATGTGGAGGAGTATTGCAGTATTAGTGCAATAGGTGTGAGGACCAACTCTGGGTCTGAATGGTTTCATAAGGATATATTTCTTTGCAACTGGCTGGATAGCTCAGCGGTTTCTCAGTGGCCGCGAAGCCAGAGATTAAGAGTTCGATTTGCCACTGTGGAAAAGAGCCAGCCTGTGTGGCCTTGAGCAAGCTGCACAATCCCAGGGCACCCCCAGAAGAAACCACTTCTGAGTACTCTCTACCTGGAAAAAAAAAACCCTGAAAGGGGTTGCCATAAGTCAGAATTTACTTGATGGCTAATGGTGATGATGGTGGTGGTGGTGATGATGATCATGATGATTAAAAATACCAGGCACAGTCAATCAAAATTATAAAAATATTATATAACAGATACAAGTTTTAACTAAATACCAAGGTATCTGTTAAATATAGTCACAGCATGTATGCTGTTCCTAATATTGCCATTTTTTGTAGCTCTGAGGGGGTTATTTCTGATATCTGCAGCTGATTATAATACTGTGTCAAATTTCTTGATATTGTTTCCAAAACGGTGATGATGATGGGAACCACTGGGGTCTGTTATATTCACAAGCAAGAAATTTTAATTGACAGGTCTCTGTATTTTGCAGTTTTTCCAATTTTTTATTTTCAATTCTGGCATTCCTTTGAATTGCAATATCAATGACCCAGACATTTCTTCATTCTGTTACTACTCTGTCTGGTGTGTTGTGTTTGAAGTGTCTGTCAGTTTGAACTGAAAATCTCACAAGATCTTGACTTCGTCAGTTTCTGACACCTTCTCTTTCAGATGTTCCCAGGGAGTTTTGGAGGCTAGCAGGTTATATTTTTTTGCACAGTGACCAGTGAACTAAGTTTGCAACTGCATCATGTCTAATTTTGTAATCTGTTTGTGCAATCTTTGGACATTCATAGATGACGTGTGACACAGTTTCATCTTTTTCTTGGCAGAGTTGACATTTGCTGCTAGCACTATCTTGGATTTTTCAACAAATTTGTTTGGAGTGCTTGTTCTTGTGCAAGAAAATTAAAGCTTTCAGTTTCTCTCTTAACGGTCCCCAGTTTTAGCCATGCCCATGATGAGTTATTGCCATGCCTTCCATCAACGTTTCTCAGATGTTGTTCATGTAGGGCTTTATTTTTCCAATTGTTTAATTTATTTTGAAATTGTTGTTTCTTATATTGAGCCTTTGTTTCTGTTGTTTTCAAAATATTCTCCATTTTCACCACCTTAAGTAGTTTTTCTCTACTTGTACTAATATAATCATTTAGGCTTCTTTTTCCCGAACCCTACTACATGCTGTATTTGCAGTCATCCATGGCTTCCAATTTTTCGTGGTAAATATAATCTGTCCACATTGCTTTCTGGATGTATGATGCATTTTCATTAACTTCTGTGGTTTTCAATCCAATTCTGCTGATTTATTTTGGGTCCACTCTGTTATTCCAGCTGTGTATCTAATGACTGCAACAGTGTGTTCTTGTGTTTATGGCTTTGACTGTATTTCCACCATTCAAATTTGATTTTAAGATTTTTCGCAATCTTTTGATATATTCCTTTTCTGTCGGGTCTTTAACTTTTTTGTCCAGATGTTGTCTGCCAGTATTCCAAGGTATTATTTGCTGCATAAAAGCAGAATAATCTCACCGCTTTTTCTAGGCATTTACCTGAAAAAGTTAAAGATGACATCCAGATAAAGAACATGAGTGGGCAATGGTTTTATGAAGCCAAATCAAAGAGGCATCGAGAGAAAATCCATGGAGCCGACATTATCAGAGCATCAATGAGGAGGAAGCCCTTAACGGCAGGTATGCTGCGATTACTTCTCTAAAGCAAGTAATTGGGGAGTTTTGTTGATACAAGCCCAGTAGATGAAACTTTGACCTCCCACTTAATTGGTTATAAGGGATACTTTTCCATAGGTGGACCACACACGTGTGGAATGGGGTAACCCATCATCTGTGTAGCAAGCCCTTGCCCTTCCTGCCTGATAAAAGCAGCTGGGAGATGGGGAGAGGAGCTGAAGGGTGCAATGGTGGATGCCTTTTCAAAAGAAGGAACAATTCTATTTTGCCTTAAAAAAATAATTAAAGAGAGAATGCTTTTCTTAAACCCCACTGGGGTGGGTCTTTTCCTGCCGATCTTCCTGCACTCTGTTTTTGGGCAAGGTGCCAGAATGTGTGGTGGCATCTCAGTTCTAGGATTTTTCAGCGGGCTGGGCTATCTGTCTCTGAGCTCAAGCCCACTGACAATAAAACCTGGTTTCTGCTGAAAACAACTCAGGTTTAGTTTTTAGTGTACCTACAAGGCACATGCATGCACGGACTACTGTGCCAGGGGAGTGAGTTTTTCATTGGAATTGGCCTTAGATGTGTGTATATCCCTGCTCCCCCTTTTTAAAAAACCCTGATATCTGATATAGCGCTAGACCAGATAGCAGGAATTTTCAAAAACGAAAGCACTGTGCTTGCAGAGAGCTGACCCCTGCCCAATTGTGTGTCCCTCCCATTGCTTGCCCAATTGTGTCCCCCACTGCGGGCCCAATCACCCCCCCATCACTTTCCCGACAGCCTCCCCACTGCCCGCCCACCACCTGTGATTGACCTCGTTGGACAGATGACGCTGACACAAAGCTTTTGGATTCGTGCTTTTAGCCTGAATCCAAAAGACTCTATCTCTCTGCTGGTTTATCATGACAGTGGGAGCAGGCTCTCTGTTTTCAGATCTGACTTACAGGCGTCATTGCGGGACAGAGACGGAAGTTTACAATGTTGATGATTTTCATCTCTGCGTTTTCAGGAGGCACCGAGAAAATGAAAGATAACCTTTCCCCTGTTTTGTGATCATCTCTGTTTTGTTTTATCAGAGCTGAGTCAAAGAAAGTCAGACAAGAGAAAGAACAGCTGGGTGAATAATGTCAATAAGGAAGTTCTTGCACCACCAGAATTATTGGAAGAGAGGGAAGGGGAGTCGAAATCTAGCCAGAGGTCTGAAATCCAAACAAATTTGCTAATAAATCTTCCTCCCTCCCTCCTTCTCTCTCTCTCTCTCTGTCTCTCTCTTACAAATATGCTGATCAAATGAAGAAAGTGATCTGCTACAAAATTGTGATTTATTGCATTCTGTTTAACTTCTAATGTTTTTATAAGTTAGTTTCCTTGGAAAAAGTAATGTTGTCACAGAGCATTCGGTACATCATATAAACTGGGGTTGGAAACCATTGCCGGGGGAATCCCGCTCTCCCCAGCAGCCTTCTGTGGTCTGGATGAAGTTAGGTTCCTAGAAGTGCTCGCTGAGACTGGGAAGGGGAATATCGGCAGTCATTATGGAAAAGGGAGATTCTTCTCTTAGCTAAAGAGAGGTGAGAGATTTAGCCCCTTTGCAAGCTAGATTACATCACTATTGTGGGGCCAAGTTAAACATTACAGATAACCTGTCATTGGGCATGGAATTCCTTAACTACTGAAAGCATCTTATTACCATAGTGGCAGTTTTTTCTTGCCTTTTGTAGTTTTCAAATACACTTGCTTTTGTGATTGGTCTTTGGGATTTACTTGTGGGATGTGTTTGCTACTCTGATTTCTCGAACCCACCAATGTCTGCCTGAATCTCATTTCCCAATTAAAAACATGATTTCAGCTCTAATGGTAGGTTATCTGTAACATACAATTTGACTGAAAATAATACCATTTTTATTCTTTCTTAATGGTAACTTAACTGCCTTGTTAGGTCACTCATGCTGAAGTCATTTTTTCCTTTATTTTTTAAAAAAAGCAAATGTTAGCTTTGGAAGTTTATGGAGCTGGATATGTTGCTACGCCCATATCTGTAGATATTTCAGGTTGGAAAGAATGTACATTACAACCCAATGTACATAAAAGGAGAAGCACCCTTGTTTAACTGGAGGGAAGGGTTGGTCTTTTTTTGAACTGTGCAGTTCCTTGAAGTAGTGTTCACCTACGGTTTGGTGGAGAGTAAGAGGTTTACTTCTATGCTGGCTATTTCGCAAGTCATGTTACATCAAGCCGAATGCTGAAGTCCATGTGACTGAAAGATAAACTGTTTTTCAAGGAATATGTCTCTGATGCGCTCTTTTATCATCATGTTTTCACCATAATAACTTGCAGCTGACAGATTAGGGCTGTTTGTTGTTGAGCAGTGGCCCCTAGCCAGAAAGAGTTTTGAAACGTTTCCAGAGCTTGAGTATAATGGGGCCTATAGGTAAAGGTAAAGGTTCCCCTTGACATTTAGTCCAGTCGTGTCTGACTCTAGGGCGCGGTGCTCATCCCTGTTTCCAAACGGTAGAGCCAGCGTTTGTCCAAAGACAGTTTCCATGGTCACGTGGCCAGCACGACTAGACACAGAACGCTGTTACCTTCCCACCGAGGTGGTACCTATTTATCTACTTGCATTTTTACATGCTTTTGAAATGGCTAGGTTGGCAGGAGCTGGGACAAGTGACGGGCGCTCACTCTGTTGCGTGGATTCGATCTTACGACGGCGGGTCTTCCAACCTTGCAGCACAGAGGCTTCTGCAGTTTGACCGTTAGTGCCACCACGTCCCTTATTGGTTGGGGCCTATAGACAAGAAAAATAACTTTTCCAAGCTCTGCAAGCAACCCTCCTTCCTTTCTGCTTTTGTTACGCACTGTGTTGTTTCCAATGTACAGCGTTCCTAGGAATCAGTGGCTCCAAAAACTCTGTTCAAGTCTTACAAACTCAAGCCTGTGGCTTCATTTTTGGAGTCAACCCCTCTTATAATTGTTCTTCCTCTTTTCCTGTTGCCTTCAGCTTTTCATAGCAATTCTGTCTTTTCCAGTAAGTCCTCCCTGCTCATAGTATAACTAAGATATCAAATGGGTTTGTCTCTTTTTAGGAGCATTAGTTATGCTGGGAAATTGCAAAAGCATGTTTAAATAATGTCCAGTTCTGCCTTTCAGCCATGGTGCTCCTTATATGGAATCCTATGCTGTGCTAAAGTGCACTTTCAGCCACGAAAATCACTTGCTGGTGTAAATACAGGATAGAAGACTAATTTACTCCTCTTGGTGGAAAGGATAATTAAAGATATTTCAGTCGTTCTTCCAGATAGAAATTAATTTCCCCACAATATGTTATTATAGCTGATAGCGATAGATAAGACTGCCGGACCTGTTGAATTTCCATTTCCTCCTTATCTACAATGCTGTCATTTTGCATCTTCTAAAAGTAGACTATAATTCAAGACCACACCCCTGTAATAGGTGTGTTCCCTTGTTTTCAAACACAACTAGAATGTGAAGGGCTATTTTTATAAATTTATACAGGTCATAGTTCTACTGATTTTTTTTCCCCTTGCATGAAAGAGAAATTATGGAACTCGTTAAGGCTAATTGTCAAGGTGCCAGTTGCCTGCTCAGTGTGTCCTCAAATAATCCGTGGTGACTCCTGCAATTTAGCTTCCATGCACAGAAAAGAAAACGACAGGATGACGTCCACAGAGATCTCTTGCTCACCGTTTTTGTGCCTGTACATTGGAGCGGGCTGCCCTACCATTATTTTGAATTGGAACGGTATGAAATAAAGTCAACATTTGATCCAGGCAGATCCCACAGAGAAAAAGATAACATTTATGTAAACCATGTCAGGATAAAAAAAAATATCTTAACAAACTGCTGAAAGACGGTTAAAAAGAAGGCCCTCGGTGTGTCCTGTAACATTATGCTGGGGCAGTCACTGAGAAGGTCTTGCTTCCACTTCCATCGTACATCAGACGCAGACGAGAACTTCCCAATGTGGATTTTTGGGATTGGGCTAAAATGGGATTGCAAGAAACAATCTTTCGAGTGCCAACTCATTTCTGGTTTCCCAGATTATCACCAGCACGTTGACCAGGGCCCGCAGACTAGTTAGTATTTACTGGTAAATATGTTCACTTCCTGATGAATACCTGAAAGGTATTCTCTAAAAATATGTCTGAGGGGGTGAGCGATGATTTGAAGAAGCAAGGGGACTGGAGAGGTCATTGATGAAGAGGTGCTGTGTTTTAAAGGGAATCATGGCTGAATCTGAAATAGTCACCCCCTTACTGAACTGGGTTTAGTACTTCACAACAATTCAGAGACTTAGAATTCCTTGTTGCAAATCTTTGATCTTTCATCTGGGTTTAGGTGTTTGACAGACAGAGAGAGGCTTCGAATAATGGACAAACAAGTTCTTTTTTTTCTTTTTTCTTTTATAGCCCTGTCATATTCAGTACAAACTCTAACACCCTGGAAAAGCCGCAGGAAGATACACAGAAGCCGTCTGTCTCCCCTTCTAAGGTAGGCTCATTCTCTGTGAAATCAAATCAAATGATGTATGGAAGCATTTGGCAAGAGAGGAAGAGAAGATCGCATTGTCTCCCTTGATCCCTGTCTGGACTTGCATCCACATGCTTGCCAGGCTCTATCCAGATTGGCCATTTTGGGTGTGGGGTGGATTGAGCTGTGAAGGATCTGGTGAGGTTGGAGGGGAGAAACATATGTGCCATTGGGCTGCTCCTTCCATCCAAACAACAACCAACCCCTTGTAGCCTGATCAGCTGTCCCTTTAGCACTTGTCCTGATCATCTGGGGAGGGTCAGGGGAAGTGAAATTATTATTTTTATGTCACTCCTCTCTCCCTCTGTTGGTGCCATTTTGTTCTCTCCCTTCCCTGCTCCCTGATTCCCTTCCTTGTCCCCAACCCCCCTTCTCTCTCACTCTCTCTCGGAATCTGCAGCCATGATGGCAGTTGGAAGCTAAGGCTACTGGAAACTTCTATCTCCCGATATAAACAACAAACCTCTGCTGGGCCAGAATGGTGTGTGGCAGTTCTTAAAGATGACTTCTAAGTAGGAACACTTGCGGACGTGATCTTCTTTCCCCAATCCAAACCATGTCATCCATATATCATATCTTTATGCCAGTGTGGCTAGGCCATCACTGCCAAAAAAAGTATTTGCCCACTGTAAGCAGGCATGCTGCACCAGGATTTCCTTAGGATTCATAAAAAAAATTCTTGCATGCATTCCCCTCTACCATAGATTGATTCCTCCCAAGAATTAGAATCTTTCCAACAGGTTCAAATCCTCATTGTAGAATTCACATGTTATTTAGAAAAGAGACCAACGTGGAGGGGGTCTCCTACCAGCTCTCCTCCAAACGAAGAAGCTACTTGGATGAGTCACGAAACATTTCAACCTAACAAGAAAGAAGTCCAAGTTGCCATGACTCAGCCTCCAGATAATCTCACCTGGATGAATCTTCACAAATATATGATGGAAGATACACCATATCTATATGTCAGTGTGGACACTCTCTAAGTTGTGGAATGACATGTTACGAAAGAAACGTCACGACACCAGTCATGCCCTATACTTTCTAAGGCAAATGTGTTCCAAAACCAAGAGCAGCCAAAATTCTCCCACTGCCAGCTGGAGGCAGGAGAAGAAGTCCCAAAGCCCTCTCTCCCATGTTCATTCTGCCATTGCCTCCATCTACTTCTTCCTTGCTCTATGTATTCCCCCACTACTCCTACTTCTTTCCCATTGCTTCCTCTTCATGGCTGTCTCATCTTCAGTGGTGGCAATGGAAGCATTCTGTAGAGACCAGCAGGACTGAATGCTCTGCTTTTCACAGAACTGGTTCTTTTCAAAATACAGTGGTGCCTCGCTTAGCGATGTGCAGCAAAAATCGCCGCTAACGGAAAACATCACTAAGCGATTTTTAAAAGCCCATAGGAATGCATTGAAACCTCTTCAATGCGTTCCTATGGCCAAAAAACTTACCTTTAAGCAAAAATCCTCCATAAGGCGGCCATTTTCGCTGCCCGGTATGCGAGGAATCTGTCCCAAAACACAGTGGGCAGCCATGTTTTCTACCCGGCGGCCATTTTGGAACCACCGATCAGCTGTTGGGAAAACATCGCTATGTGAAAATCGGTAAGCGAAACAGCTTACAAATCAACGCAAAGCGATTTTTTCCCATTTAAAACATTGCAATCCGATCGCTTTTGCGATCACAAAAATCAAATCACTATGAGATTTCGTCATTAACAGGGGCGCTCGTTAAGCAAGGCACCACTGTAGGGGTAGCTCTTAGAGCCGTGGTTCCCAGCTTAGGGTCCCCAGATGTTCTTGTTGACTACCTGGAATGCGTCCAGAGGAGGGTGACCAAAATGGTCAAAGGTCTGGAAGCCATGTCCTGCGAGGGGCAGCTTTGGGAGTTGGGAATGTTTAGCCTTACAAAAAGAAGGTTGAGAGAGGGGACAGGATAGCCAAACCTGTCCCCTCTTCAACATGACATCCCTTCAAATATTTAAAGGGATGTCATGTTGAAGAGGGGACAGGTTTGTTTTCTAGGGCTCCAGAGACTAGGACACGGAGCAGTGGTTTCAAACTACAGGAAAAGAGATTCCATCTGAACATTAGGAAGAACTTCCTGATGGTCAGAGCTGTCTGGCAGTGGAATAGGCTGCCTCGAAGGGGAGTGGAGTCTCCTCCTTTGGAGTTTTTTAAGCAGAGGCTGGATGGCCATCTGTTGGGTGTACTTTAATGGATGTTCCCACATGGCGAGGGGGTTGGACTGGATGGCCTCAGTGGTCTCTTCCAACTCTATGACTACAACTCCCAGAAATCTTGACCAGCAGAGGGATTGTTCAACATCTGGGGACCCAAGGTTGGGAATGTCTGCCTTAGAGCCAGGCATTGTTGGTGAGCTCTCATAGGACAGCCTAAGCTGCAGTACCAGCGATGTGTCCGGAATAACCAAATAACAAGGGTGCCTCAGAGCCAACATCTGTAACACTGCCAACAATGGGAAGCGCACTCTGGAATGCAGGGTTTGGGTTGAATTCATCTGCTCCTTGAAGTTTGCTGGTTGGGGTGGCTTTTTCACTTTTCCTAACAGCAGGGCCGGCCCTGTAAAAAAATGGAAAGCCAAGGAAGAACAGTCTCCGTGCAGATTGCAGCAGCAGCCAAGCACATCCGTTTTCTGCAACGTTTTCCCCTGTATTATCTCAGCAAGCAAGAATTGAAGACTATATGTTTGCTGAGATAGTGCCTAGGTCTGTTCAAAGAAGCCGGCTTGCATCTTTTTTTTTTAAACACCAAGCACTTTGCTTACGATTTGGCTGCCATGGAGCCTTCGGCTGAACTCACAGATCCATGTGCCACACTTGGTTGCTGATTTTAAGCAAATAGAGAGATTTGACTTTTGGCCATCCTTGTGCATTGAGTTGGTTTGGATCATAGGAGAGAAATATATTTTGGTAAAAAAAATTGTACCTTTGCTGAAAGTACAAAGGTATTTTGACATGTGCATATGGAGGCAAACAACTTTTTTTAAAGCTGAAAGCTAAACTCCTGTGAGATATTGCAGTCTAGAAATTCTGGTTAGACTGGATTGCTTGGATATCTTTTTAAAAATTGGTTTTAATTCCTCAAACTGTACAGTAGTAACATTAAATGCAGTATTAAATACAAAGAGTAAGACAAAATATGAAAAACAAGTCAAAACAATCAATTGAAGTTATTAAACTGGGTTCAGTTTCAAGTTTTCTTTGTGTCCCCGCTAAGGTTTGTTTGTTTCGGTAGCATTATTTTATAAAATATATTTCCAGAATTTTCGACATGGCCTTTGTGATCCATGTTTCTCATCCAAGGAAGTCATCCAGTCCATAAAAGTATATCATATCTTATAGAAATGAGAGAGACCGGATACCTTCTCTCATGCACCTAGTGTTTATTGAAAGAGCAATGAGCAGCTGATAATCGTGTATTGAATCATAAGTTTCTAGATGCTTTCTCGTTACTTCTGAAGGGTATTTTAGCAGAAGCATTTTGAGAGGAACTTGTCAAGTTTTATCTGTACTGTTTTTTCCTTTGTTCTCTCTCCATGTGGTTTGATTGCTTTAATAAGTTAACATCATTTATTCCAGGAAAGAAAAAATCCATTTAATGACTCAGCAGTTTCAGAAGATAAAGCAAGAAGTGAACAGCCGGAATATGGAATGGCATATTTATCACAATCAGGAGAAAAAGGTGAAGATTTTCTGTTTCCAAAATATTCTGTGTTCTTTTCCATAGTCATTGCAAACTTGGAACAAATGCAATAAACCCTTCTTTTAGTTGCCATTTTTGATGACATGTCAACAAATCCATGTCCAAAGGAGTTTCCCAGAAACACTGAGCTGCATTTCCCCCCCTGTTATCATCTTTTCCTTTGGCATGCTAAAAGTGGCAAATGAGCTGCAACAATAATTGTGCTGTCTAGAATGGCAATGAAACAGGATTCTAACATACACACAATGCAGCACAACTAATCATGATGGAATTAAGACATGATTTGGAATGTGTGTTGTATTTCTCTATGATGAAAATTTCATCATACTGGAGGATCTTTCCTACATTGATCTCTCCTTATGGTGATGAGGATGATGGCATTTAATACTAACAGTATTGATGGCAAAGTTCAGCTTTGTTTGTTCAACTGAGCTACATGGAAGGATTTGCGGAAATCAAAGCAGATCGAAAGGTCATAACATGCTTCTTAGTCCTGAATTAGGGGTGTGTGCCAGATTCGGCCAAAACATAAATTTTGAACCAAATTGGATGCGATTCAAAAAAGAACTGTGTGCATCAAAATGGAATCTCCAGATTTGGTTCCAGAGTGAAGTGAGCTACATTGGCAAATTAGTTCAGATTTCAGGGCACAAATCAAATAGGAATGGGCATAAATCACAGCCTACTGTAATTTTAATTTCAAGTTAGTTTTCAATCTAGTATACAAAACATCTAGCTGTCTGAAGTTTGGGAGCCATATTCCTCTATTCGAGATCTATCATGCCCCCAAGCTTCATGTACATCGGTGGAAAGCGAACAAATGAAGAACTCTGTAGTCTTTTTGATGTTCTAATGCATTGACTTCACAAATCAGTTTGGACCTAGGGCACAAATCAAATCAAATGGGGGCACAAACTACCCCTGGTTGAATCAGGATGTTTGGAAGCCCTGAACTGACCTGCAAACCAAGTTGGAGAACTAATGGGCAACCATAGTTGAAATATAGTAGTGGCTCCCAACCTTGGCTCCCCAAGTATTCTAGGACTACAACTCCCAAAAGCCTTCACTACTAACTATTCTGGCAAGGGCTTCTGGGAGTTGCAGTCCAAGAACGTTTGGGGACCCTAGTTTGGGAACCATTGAAATATAGAGACGAAGGACCATCTGGCAACTCTGCTCTATCACAATTCCTGCTGACTTCTAGAACTGCAGTCTCTTATTCAGAAACCTGCCTTTAATGTTTCCAGTGCAGCTCGAAAGCATCTGGCTTTCCTGTATTTTGAAGCAATTGCTTTAGGTAACTTTAAATCAGTGTGGGGAAAAAAATCAAGGAGTTTTTTTTTTTTTAAAAAATCGATTTCAATCATGATTTAAATGAAAAAAAAAATACACACACAAGTTTTTGATTTAAATCATGATTTAAATCACATCCCCTCTGCTTTAAGTCGCCTTATTCGAAGCATGTAGATGTCTGAGATGGGTAGAGTTCTACTAGGGTTGAAATGAATCGTACCATTTAAGATACCACCCCATAAGTAGGAGCCTCATGGCGCAGTGGTTAAAACACTGTACTGCAGCTAAAACTGTGCTCATGACCTGGGGTTCAAATCCCAGGTAGCCGGCTCAAGGTTGACTCAGCCTTCCATCCTTCCGAGGTCGGTAAAATGAGTACCCAGCTTGCTGGGGGGGCAATGTGTAGCCTGTACAATTAAATTGTAAACCGCCCGGAGAGTGCTTGTAGCGCTATGGGGTGGTATATAAGTCCAAAAAAAAAAAAAAGATGATGTACTGGGGCAATCCCATCTGGTTAAACACTTCCTTGTGTAACATTTCCCACACACTCGAAGAGAAAATTATCATAGCACAGAGTGGGTTGAGCTCTTTCTGTTTCCTGGGCTTTTGGGTTTTTGTTTTTTGTTTTTTTGTTGTTGTTTTGGTATAGGCAAGGTATAACAGAAGATGTGCACACACTCCCAATACACAGTACAAAGGGTGCATGGGTAGAAAAGGGCCACAAAGAACCTTAACACCTTTTTGGTTGTGTTGCATCCCTAACAAGCAAGCTTGTGCAATTCCTCCTCCAAGCTGCATTATGCTTTTGCTCAGTTGCATGCTTGTTTGTTTGCATCTGGTGAGTCCTTGCGTCTCGTATGTGTTTACCCTTCTCTTTACATGCACGTCTTGTCTTGCAGACCCACATTCGTCTTCAATAGAAAACCAGCCCAGGGTAACCTTAACAAATCACGACAGGGTACCCAAGTCAGAGCAGACTCCTGTAGAACCGAACGAGTTGCAGAGACAGGCAGGAAAGCCTCCTGTACCCAAAGCTAGGAAGAACATCCACAAGACATCAGATGTCAGTCTGAAGAGCGATGATTCTTTCCCCAAAGCACCTGGAAGGATAAAGCAGGCTAACGGCTATGGGACTCCACCCAGGGGGATCCTGAAGCGCAGTTCGAGCTCAAGTTCCACAGATTCCGAAGTGCTCCGTCTGAACCAAAACTTGGATCAACCAAGTAAAAGCGGGTTGCCAACTTCAACCATCCTTGAAGGGGTTGCGGAGAAAAACTCCCCTCCTCCAGGGGATCTGGAGGGACTTTCTCAAAACTCACTTGAAAGACTCAAACAGGTCAGGTTCTCCTCCAGCGTAAGTGGGAAAGGACGTCTACCGAGCCTTGAGATGCATGAGGGTAAGGAATCTGGAGAGTTTAATCTGTTAGACTCTGATTATAGTAAGAGCAACGATAATCACATGGGGGACTCAGATGCCCCTCAGAACGGGCAATCTCTGCCAGCAAACCCTCAGTCTCTTTTATCTCCAAATGGTAATACTGAACACAGAGGAGTGTCCCAAGAAGACAAAACAGTGCCAAGCTCTGAGGTGGCTAACAGCACAGCAGATGTGCAGTCGGACACCTTGCCGCCAGTGAAAAGCCCCTTTGTGGAACCTCTGCCTTCACATGAAGCTTCAATCAAGATCTCCCCCAATGTTGGGGAAGAGCAGATTGCTGAGAAACCCCCTCAGGTTAAAGCAGAACGGTTGAGCCCTGAGTCAGAGGCCGCCTCAGAAAACACAACTGGTAAGAAGCCAAAGGTAGTCCGATGAGTTAAGAGTTAGCAAAAATCGAGCGTCTTAAGTAGCCTCGTCCATCAGTCTTCCATGGGCTTCCAGGGCTGTTGCTTTACTCACCTTAACCTGGATTATTTCAGATGTCAAGCTTTTGTTTCTTTTCTAACTCACTGCCATCCTCACCGCCACCTCACCTACGTATTTCCTGATTAATTTGTCATTTAGGGTTGAATTCTGTTCCTTCTTGAGCTATAAATGACTTGAATCAAATTGCCGTTGGGATAATTAACTGCTAAATCTTTACTGAGGGAAAACTTGCAATTTTTTTGAGATTTGTTTATTTATCTAAATATAAACATATACATAAAATACACAAATCAAAATACAATATAACTGTGTTCCCCCTCCACCACTTGCATTTTGTGTAATTGGTAAGTAACCATAGCTGAAGAAGCATCCAAGGTCTAGTTGATTTATTTAGTTTCTTTATGCCATTTTATTTCCTTGAAAGTACCGTATTTTTCCATGTGTAAGATGTCCCCATGTATAAGACGCCCTCACTTTTCTAATCCAAAATTAAGAAATCTAAGCGGGGCTTAGCAAGTGCAGGGGGAAAGGGATAAAAGCACTGCAGAATTACTTTGATCCCTGCTTTTCCCTCCACTTGTTTTTGTTCTCTTCTCAGCTTACTTCTGTGTATAAGATGACCCCCAATTTTTAGTCTAAAGATTTTAGATAAAAGTATAGTCTTATACATGGAAAATACTGTTCCACTCTTTCCCTTGTTCCTTGTTCAGGGTAAACCAAGATTTGCTTCTTCTTCCATATTACGATAGCATCTTGGGAGGGCTTGCTTCCAAACCAGAACTGGAAAGGGTTGGCCATTAACATCTAAAGGAACCCATATTGTTCCCTTTCTTTTTGAGTCACTGTAAGAGAAATAGAGGTGCTTTTTGGAGTTCTTTCTCTTTGCCATCTTCTGTGTTGGGAAATACTAATCTGTGTTTTGAAAATATGATTGAGCCTTCACAAGGTGGCTTGGAACCAACCCCCTGCATATATCATGGTCCTACTGAATGTTACTAAGACAGGGCAGCTGTCATGGCGCAAGGCTTACCCATAGCGTCCTCTGCAGCCTCTTCGAGACCTGGCCGGGTGGCTGAGATCTCTTATGCGGACCCACAATCACATATTGTTGTCTTAAAACAAAAGTAGAGATGTTCTGGTGACTGCATTTCCAGTGGTGGGCAGGTCCACAGCCCAAAGGGCAGGACCAAAACGACCAGCATATTTTGACTGAAATCTTTTATTGCCAGTAAAGGAACCTGAAGAATATTATCCATTTAGAAGCTGGGGGAAGGAAAGACTATACAGAAGCCTGGAAAAGACTAACTGGTAGTCTCATGCCATATAGGAGGAAAGATGGGAAAACCATCTGGGCCCCGCAGAAAGGCCAAAATCAGCATTTCAGTCTCAGGTTTCCCAATCCAGATTAGAAGGTTTTATTAGCAGGAAATCCTACAATACTTCATTCCACTTCCAAATGGCTCTGGGCTGTTTCAGTTCTGACACATCGATTGCCAGCAGATGAGCATTCTCCACCCTGGATTTTTTAAATTTTAATTTTTTGAGCAGGAGGAGATGGACTTGGTGCTTATGTTCTTATTTTATAAGACTGGTTTGTTGCATGGCAGCGGAACAGGCAATTGTAGGACCATTGTCATGAGGAGGGTAAAAATAGCAAAAAATGGAAGGAAGAGTTCTCTTTTTTTTTAATCAGAGTAAGCAGTTAATTAGATGTATGGTGTCTAGGATGATCTTGTCCAACAACTCTATTTAAAAACTGGGTTTTGTGGTGGTTTCTTTACATCCATTTTTAGACCGATGCATGAAAGCAGTAGCATCTTCTTGTCTGAAGACTGAGAATGATTAAGATCAAGTTAGACATTAAGAGGAATGCATATTTTCTCCAACTAACCAGTTTTCCTTCCAGCCGTGGGCTTAACTTAGGGGTACATGCCTCCGAAATGAGACTTGCCAATTAATTTTACCTTCTAATGACTGAAATGTTAGGATTGTAGTCTACAGTTTTTCTGCGCTGTCCATAAAGGTGGGGTGCCCAGCCTGATGATGTGGAATTTTCTCCACGAAAGCTTGCAATTTATTTGACTTTTTCCCCTTTTTGGTTCACTAAAAGTATCACCCTACCTTTCTGTTTGTGTAATCCTAACAACTACACAACCTTTTCCTAATTTTCTGTGTTATGAGAAATAGAGGCCTGTTACTAATTCATTATATCCTGCTTCTAAAAATATGGTAGGCATTTGGTCTAGTTTGTCTCATAGATGTCTTTCTAGACCTTCATATGGCAAACCTGTCAGAAGTTGGCAGGCAGGAGTGCGTCTTAAAACAGGTGTCTGCCTGGTCTCCTGTTTAGACCAGGCCTTCATAGTATTTGATCCAAGATGAACACAGCTTATCAATGACATTTTGTGGCTTCTTGAATGCTGGCCAGACTCCACCAAGGCTTACTATCCTAAAACAGAAAAATTTGTCACAGCAGTTTTCCATGGGCACCAAAACAAAATCCAGAATCCAGATATAAAAGACACTTATCTCAAGTTGCTGGGAAGTGATGCTTATGCTTATTTTAATGATGAACATTACAGCATCTTGAGACCTGTCTCCTTCATACATGGGTTCTATCTATGTGACAAAACATGCTGGACAGAAGGAGTGTTTCTCCCTTTGGTTCATCAGCTCAAAGCACAAACAGTCCATTTCCTCCTACTACCAACTTATTTCTTTAAGGTGTGTATCCATCACCACTGGTTCACTGTTGTTGTTGTTGTTGTTGTTGTTGTTGTTGTTGTTGTTGTTGTTGTTGTTGTTGTTGTTGTTGTTGTTGTTGTTGTTGTTGTTGTTGCTGCTGTTCTTCTTCTTCTTCTTCTTCTTCTTCTTCTGGATCATGCTATTTGGAAAGTTTACATTTCCCCTAGGTCCCAACTCCTTAATTGGTTGATGAAAAAAAAATATTTTCAACCAGGCAGTCCCTTTAAAAAGTGACTTCTGTACTAAAGGCACAGAGGCATTCTCTTCCGTATGATAATGAAGTGGGAAAAGGTCTCTAGAAGATGATGTTGTAGGGCATTGGTTGCCAAACTTGGGTCCCCAGACATTCTTGCACTGCAACTCCCAGAAGCCTTCACCATTAGCTGTGCTGGCCAGGATTTCTGGGAGTTGCAGTCCAAGAACATCTGGAGACCCAAAGTTGGAAACCCCTTTCTTAGAGACATTCCCCACTTGCTTCCGTACAGGAAAGAATACCTCTATGGAGATAGCTGCTGTTGTGCCATTCATGCACTTCCTCTCTCTCTCTCTCTCTCTCTCTCTCTCTCTCTCTCTCTCTCTCTCTCTCTCTCTCTCTCTCTCTCTCTCTCTCTATATATATATATATATATATATATATATATATATATATATATATATATATATATATATATATATATATATATATATATATATATATATATATATATATATATATATATATATATATATTTCCCCTTCAAATGGTTGTTTGCAAATCTGTGCAGATTTAGTTCATTAAAACTGGTTTGATAGACTAAGCTTTTTGAATTGGGTGACAGCATGAGTTTCACGAGGGGAAAATGACTCTGTCTTTTACAGGCCCACAGTTGCCTTTGGTTACAGTGGAAGAGCCTCAGGCAACAAAAGCTGGCTCTGCAGACCTTGAACAAGGTAAGCCTGCTCTTGTTGAGGGTCAGAGGGCTAAAACAAATTCCAAACCTGATAAACATGCTGCTGAGATCGAGAAGGCAGCCGATGAATCTATATCTAAAGTACTAGACTGGTTTAAGAGAACTTCCAGTACTGCTGGTAAAGAACCAGTTTTGGTAAGCCCTTTGGCGGAGACGGATATGCTCAAGGCAAGAGAAGATAGCGACTTGGGTACACATGGTTTAAATCTGGATTCTCCTGCACGTGAAAGGAAAGACCCAACCAACAAAGAATCTCTGTTCCACAAAGAACCAGAACTGTCATTGTTTGCAAAGAATGAAAGTCCAAGCAACTTGTTGGTAGTGGAACAACCTGTCAGCAATCAGAGAAGAACAGAAGATGCTGGAGCCTCTGAAGATGATGGGCAGACCTTTCCTGCCAGTGTGAACACGCAACTGCAAGTAGTTCATCGAGGTGTCGCCAAAGCTGAAACTGCAGTGGGAGCCAATACTCAAATGGGTGGTGAAAATCCTTTGGTTGGGGAACAGAAGGCTTTTGAAGATAAGAAACCCAACCTGGTTTTTAAAAGTACTGATGCTTCTTTTGGTAAAGTAATGAAAAGGGAAAAGAGTACACAGGCATACACTGATGGGGAGCGAGATGTCAAGTTGCTTTTGGAGGAAGGAAGCTTTGAACCTCAGTCTGGAAAACCTTTTGAAGTACTTGGAGGTAAACCATCGGAATCTGAGGAAAATACACAATTTTCTGACAGAGAAAATCCTAACTTGCAGCACCAAGAAATCAAGCAGTCATCTCTAGAGAATAAGAAGAGAGTCAAGGACATCAGGGCTTTGTGGGAAAGAGAGGAAACCCCCAAGCTTGAAAGTAAGGGGGATGTATTAAATAAGAACACCTCAGCTAGTAACACAATACTGAATTCTAGTAAGGAATCCCACAGAGTAAAACCAGTGGGGGGATCTTCAGGATATGTTACAGCTGAATCTGATAGCGAACAAGGCAAATATAATGTAGTTACTTTCAGAAAAGTGATATTAAATGAGGATGAATCTGAACCAGATGATGATGGCAGTAAATTGTCTTCAGGGAGAAGTACTCCAAGGTTGATTGACAGATCTAAACAAAGCTATCCAATTGACACGTCGGGCAAAATGTTTCCAGGTGACCAAAAGAATGAATTTTCAGAACATTCAGATGGAGTGAACCTTCGCCTGAGACCCAGCACAAAAGAGGGAGAATACTTCCAACCGATTGTTTTAGAGAAAGAGAAGACAACCTCTGCTCAGAAACAAATTTCCCACTTTCAGATTCATTCTTTAAAGGAAAAATTAGATGAGGATGCCAAGGCTCAAATGCTCAGCCCATCACAGTTCCAAAGTCTGAGAAGCTTTTGGGATGCGGGAGTGAAACCACAGAGCAGGACCGATGAATATAACAAGGTGATGGTAACAGTTCCCAGGAGTGGAAAAGGCAGAGCAAGGGATTATAAGGAAGAACCAGAAATGTTAAAAGAAGTTGAAGTGAGAACTAGCCAGGCTGTTTTGGAAGACAAGCAGGAAAAACAGACTGCCCAAGAAGAAAAAGTGGACAAACCAAATGCCAAGGTTTCAACTCAAAATCTCTTGGAAGCCACCAGCACCAACTCAAAAGAAGTAGGGCCACCAGTGCCCTCTCCGTCAGTGAATGCTGCTCCAAAGGGAAGTTTAGAATTTGTCCTACCAAAAGACCACTACTTAGAAGGGGGAAATGTGCATCCAGTGGAAGAGTATATAGGGAAAACAGAGGCCCCATCACGAAGACAACTCAATTCATTTAGCAGTGACTTGCGGAAGCTATTGATGGAAGCATCTCAGGAGTTCTTGCTAGCAACCCCGCCAGCTGATGAGAAAGGGTTAGTAGCACAGGCTCAAATGCCCTTGGATGACCAAGCTCAGCATCATCATCAGGGGGTTCCTGCAGAGAGACAAGTGGGAGTTTCGGCCAGTGAGGTCACAGAGGCTGCAGACAGCACTTTGGCCCCATCAAAAGCTGACGCCAGAGCTCTTGACGTGGGCTCGGAGAATCAACTGAAGGGACCCTCAGATGCAAAAAACTCTCCGAAACATTCTGTCGTGGAGGATGTTTCTGGACAAGCAGTTTCGCTGTCAGAACAAAGGCGTTTCTTTGACCAAGTGATGAAGCGCAGCCATGATTCGTATCCCAGCGGTCGACAGAAAGGCCCTGCGGAGCCTGAAGAAACAGAAGAAATTATAAACAAACATACCACATCCAGAGACCCTCATGCTGGATTTAACACAGGTACAGAGATTTTGTCTAGAGCAATGGAAAAATCTCATTCAGGACCTGGGAAAGCTCCAGACATGGAGGAAGGCCACAGACATTTAGGTGACCCAGCTTCTCAGGGAGATGTCTTCCAGATTCCATCTGTAAAACTAGTGCTGCCTGGTGCCGTTTTTGCCGCTCAGAACAAAGCAAACTCTCCAGCCACAGAAGTTTTTGAGACAGTAACAGAAGTTAATGTCCCGTCCAAAAAGAAATGTAGTGATATGGATGCCAAAATAGCCTGCCTTCTGAATGCATCCTCCGCAATGCCGTGTGTTTTGCCCACAACTGAAAATGTTCTGAAAATGCACTGCAAGGAATCTTCTGTTCTTGCTTCTCTCCAAGGGGCCAGTTCTTCGAGAGAGATCATGAGCAACACAAATGCAAGTGAAGACAGTGGCCCTGTATTGTCTACAGTGGAAAATGAACTAGGTGACGAGGTGACTGTAACACTGCCATTTAAAAGCCAGAACAATTTAAAAGCTGGAGGATGTGTAATTTCCGGTGATGAGCAACCTGAAGATGTCGCAGAGACAGTGGTGAAAGCTATTAAAGCAAATGCATATGAACCTGCTGCATTTAAAGCAAGTTTGAGCAAATTCCTAAAAGAGGACTCTGGAGTTACAGAGACACAATTACAGACTGATCAGAACGTGAACTCCATTTATGAAAAAGTAGCACCACATCTTCCAGAGATAATTGAAAGGATAGAAAAGACAACTCTTCCTTCTAATCCGAGGCAGGCTGAACTCAAAGCCAGCTTCCAAAAACTGCTTCAGGAAGAGTCTGAAATTCTGCCAACCGACCAGGAAAGCAGGGCTAATAACAACAGGACGCAAATAGAGGGTAAGTCTAATTGGAGGGAAGAGTTATTTGACCAACAGGAAGAAGGCCAAGAAATTAGTGAAACTGTAAACAAAACTGCTTCTCCATCCAACGAGAAGCAAACAGAATTTAATTCTGGCTTGCAGAAAGTACTTGAAGATGCTACCTGGATGCAGTCTATTCAACTGGCATCTTTAGATGGTCCAGAAAGCATCAAGGAATTCCCTCAAGAAGTAAAAGAAACAGTAATAAAATCGACCGCCCCAGCAAAAGATGATGCAGTATTCAGCTCTAACTTAGGAAAGCTAATTAGGGAAAGCTCTGATGGTTCCTTGCAAGTGTCCATGGAAGACCACCCAGAAGTTCTGGATGACTCAGCATCTCAATTAAAAAAGCAAAACTCCTCTGTAAAAAGGCTAGCTTCAGCTGCCAATGCACCAAATGAGTTTCGTACTGAAGTTAAAATACCGCTCAAGGGAAAGCCTTTTAAACAAGATGACCAAATTGTAGAGGGGATTCCTGAAAGAATTACGGTTTTCCAAAAGACTGTTCAGGTTAACACGTTGTCGGCTGAAGCTGCACATCCAGGCAGAGGAAAGGATTCTCCTAGTTGCTCTAAGATGGATGAGAGAGAGAGAGAATATGAAAGAGAGGTGGGAGCAGAGGTAGCGACGGCATCCTTAGGTGATGCAAACGAAGCCAGTGCTACTGATGTGCTCCAGAGATCTCAAAGCTCAAGCAGTCCACGTGCAGAAAAGCAAACCCCTCTTAGAGTAAGTAGAGTGGAGCTACGTCTTGGTACCCAAAATCCTGATGGCAAAAACAAAGAAGATGAAGATGGCAGGAGTTTCGGATCAGATCTTTCCGATGAAAACAGCAGTTATTTTGTGAGGTTCCAAAGAAGCAGAACACGTGAGCAATTTTGAATTCTTTCCTGGTTATCTCACTCACTGTCTCTCTTTGTCTATGCATATGTGTATACATATAAACTTCAGTGCATGGGGCATACCCAAGCTGCGATAAATGTACAGTTTAGAAGTATCCTCGGCCAGGACTTATGAACAAATTATTTTTTCTGGTGGCTGGAGATTCTTTTGGAGTCTCCCTGCCTCTAAGCATCTTTACCTGGAATGAGCCTTCTCCTGCCTTTATATTGGGGAGGGACAGGACCACTGCTGTGCCAGACGTCTCAAGGAGCGTAACGCCGTGGTGCATAGTGCACGGTGGCTTAATTATTTAACACATGCTTTAACACAGCAGTGGGAATGGCCTGTGAGCTGCATGAGGTCCCACGGGCCCAAACATGGGCCTCACATCTCCTGACAAGTTAGAAAAATATTTTTAAATTTTTTTTGAAAGAAAAGGTTTGCTTGACACCGTTCCTTGTTTCCTATAGGACTGTGGTTCCCGACTTTGGGTAACCCCGGTGTCCTTGGACTGCAGCTCCCAGAACCCCCTAGTGGTGAAGGCTTCTGGGAATTGCAGTGTTAAGAGATGAGGGTGTGTAGGTTTTTGCATGTTTTGAGGGGCTCCCGGAAACCTTGGACCCCCATACCCTGCATTGTTTTAAAAAATTGTAAGATTTTTTTTGGGCCACTGAATGTTTTCTTTTTCAATTTAAAAAAAAAACATTTTGTAAGGGAAAAAATGGCTTACCATTCCAATCTTCTGTGGGGCATCCTGGGGCTGTGCAGCTTGCCCAAGGCTACACAGGCTGGCTTTTGTCCCAGTGTTTTGGCACAGTGGGGAATTGAACTCCCAACCTCTCTGGCTCCACAGCCAGATACCTAATTCACTGAGCTATTCAACTGGCTCATGCCCTCACTAAAAGTGAACAATGATGTGAGGCATGACAGCATTCAGTATAATGGCATATTTAGGACATGGCATTGAAATTGCAGGAATTATCGTGGTATTGGAAGCAACTTCTCATAATGTCATTTTTGCCATGTTTCTCATAATGTTTAGGTGGTGTATTTTTTTAAAACAAAAAGCTGGGTGAATTAGATAATGAGCCTATACTTGCATGAGAGATATGTCGGTGCGTTGTGCAGTGTTCATGTGTTTTGTCTTCAAACAGGTTCAGAAGAAGAGCCAAGCCCAGTTATGGAGGCTTTGAAAAGGAGTTCAAATAGGCAAATTCCTTCCCAAAGTCTAGAGGACATTCCGTCAGCCACATCAAGTGAGCGAAAAAAGTTTGCCTGACATTTTCTATGTCCTTGAAGGTGTTTCTTTTTCTTTTTTAAAAAAACCATCTCCCAACTGCCCTCTATTATCAAGAAGTACTTAAAATCTCCCTTGGAAGAATTTAACACGCAAAACTGCATTAAAAAAAAAATTGAACATTTCTGGGTTGAACCACTCATATAAAGTTGTTCATGGATTTCTGGAATGGCTTGCTATCTGCCTGTGCCTTGGAGCATTCTGAGAGATATGCTTCTAGGGTCTCAGGTTTTATTTCCCTTAACATGTGCTCTGTGAAGCGATAATGCCCTGATAAGCTGTTTTGGATTAATTAGGCTTTTAGTAATACCGAGACTGAGATTCAGATAGAAAAGAGCTAAAGCAGGGGTTCCCAACCTTGGGTCCCTAGACGTTCTTGGACTGCAACTCCCAGAAGCCTTCACCGCTAGCTATGCTGGCCAGGATTTCTGGGAGTTGCAGTCTAGGAACATCTGGGGAACCAAAGCTGGGAACCACTAACCTAAGGGGTATATTTTAGGAAGTAACAGCTACTTGCTGTGTATCAATAGCTGGAGGTAGATAATTATTTTTTCTAATGGTTGTTGTGGGTTTTTCGGGCTCTTTGGCCATGTTCTGAAGGTTGTTCTTCCTAACGTTTCGCCAGTCTCTGTGGCTGGCGTCTTCAGAGGACAGGAGTAGCAGTCTGTGCTCTGGTGCAGTTTGTTAAATACTCAACTCCCAAACAAACTGCACCAGAGCACAGAGTGCTACTCCTATCATCTGAAAATGCCGGCCACAGAGACTGACGAAACGTTAGGAAGAACAACCTTCAGGACACGGCCAAAGAGCCCAAAAAACCCACAACAACCAATTCTTTTCCTCCAGAATTTTGAAAATGGTTTCAAACATGAATCTCTGTTCGTATGTGCTTGTCTTACTTTTGCCTCTGGCAAACAGGTTTACCTGTTTGACCAGAGGCTATGCTGGGGCAAAAGAAGTGGACATGTAAGTGGGTCCTGTAAGAAAAGATGGTTCTCTTTCAGTGTTCAGTGTATTGTCTGTCTCCAGCTATTGGTGAGTTGAGCACAGCTACTAAATACAGCTTTATCCGGCTACTTCTGCTTATTGCTTTAGATTTTACTGCACATTGAACATAACAACATTGCCGGTGACATATTACCTCCAGGCGAATGAAGGCATAATATTCCCCTTTTCCTTTTTTAAGAAATAGTGTAACACAAAGTAATATTGCTCCTTTTTGAATGTACGAAGGAACATCTAGTTGTCATTGCCGAAATATTTTGGCAAACTTGTTTTTGAAAGAGTTGGGGCCATTTTTTATTTTTAAGGATTTTCAATGAAAAAAGTAATGCATAGGAATTCATATTACTTGTAAAATAATGAGTTGTTTGTACAACATGTAACACATTACATGTTAAATATCAAATATAGAAGCCTTGTGGCGCAGTGATTAAACCGCAGTACTGCAGCCAAAACTCTGCTCCCGACCCGAGTCAATCCCAGGTAGCTGGCTCAAGGTTCACTCAGCCTTCCACCCATTCAGTATCAGTAAAATGAGTACCAGTTTGATGTAGCCTGCATAATTATGTAGCCTGCATAATTAAATTGTAAACCTCCCAGATAGTGCTTTAAGTACGATGATGAGGTATATAGACAGCTCACTTTGCTTTTTTGAATACTGTTACTACTTTTTAAATGGGAGGTTGTGCTAACTCAGTTAACTCTTTAAAATAACCCAGACGTCTCTTGTCTTACCAAATATTTTACGAAAATGTTGATATCGACAATTTGACAAAAAGCATATTAAATACTATAAATTTTATAGAATTTTATATTTTATATGAAAAACACCTTTGATGGTTATAGACAACTTGCTGTTCTTAATGATTTTGATAAGCTGCCGGAGAAACTACAGTGGTGCCTCGCTTAACGAGTGCACCGTTTAACGAAAAATCCGTATAGCGATCCCTTTTTGGGGATCGCTATACGGATCAGCCCCAATCGCCGCACTCGCTTTGTGACGATTGGGGCTCCGGCGGCCATTTTGGAGCCGCCGAACAGCTGATTGGCGGCTCCAAAATGGCCGCCGTAGCGAAAACATCGCTGGAGGGGGTAAGTTTACACACTTATTGGAACGCATTAA